>NC_135322.1:37785568-38484568 GCF_048772815.1 Callospermophilus lateralis | reverse complement strand
ATTTTATTTAGATATAGGGTCTCCCCAAGTTGCTGAGGCTGGCTTTGAACTCGAGATCCTCCTGCCTCAGCCTCCGGAGCCACTGGGATTACAGGTGTGTGCCTGCAGTTTCTCTGAATCAAACATGTCAACCTGTCTTTGGGGAATGTTGTTTCATAAGGCGGAATTCTCGTCCATTTGGAGAGTTTCCAATAGAGCCGGAGAATGTTCTGGGAGAGGGGAATCGTGTAGGCAGCATTGTTTCTGAAAAGGAATTTAATGGCAACAGCTAAGCTCTCAATTAGAGCCAAGTCATAAGGATTTGGCACTAATCTGAAGTGGAGGCCAAGCTTGTTGGTAAAACCCTGCCTGGTGTCGGTGGCTCTTGCTTTCCGAGTATTTCAAGAAAGTGCTTCCTTCCCGGATTTAGAGATTGGAAATGCCACGTGATTCGATTAAGACAATCATTTTTATATCTGTCCCGGTGATTGTTTTCTCTCTGCCAAATGCTCAGAAGCACTGAACTCGACATGGAACTGGCAAATGGGACCTCTGATGGATTGAAACGTACAGGATGTTGCCAGAGGGCCGCATAGTTAAAATAAAATATACATACGGGGCACGCGAGAAGGCCGCTACCAGCCACTGTTAAGTTAAGCAGGGCTTGTCATATGGAATTTCAAAATCAAAGCTTCACTGGATCATGGAATCATCTGCGGCTAACTGTGCAGGTTGGCGGGTTTCTCCCCAGCCTGGGCCTCAGTTCTGCAGAAACCCTCGAGAAGTTTCCGGAAGGAACTAAGCCGTTCTGTGTGAGCACCTGATTCTCCTGCCAGCGTTCTCCTTGGTTGGAAGCTGGTGATTTAATGAGAACAGTTTTAAGTCAAGGTGTACCCTCCTTACCTGAGACAGGGTTTTACCTGGAGCGATCGCCACCTGATCGTTGCAGGAAGCCTGTGTCTCGGGATGGTGCCACCTGTCCGAAGTTCCCACAGGACTCCGCGGTGCTCTTTAAATGAAATTATGAGACATTATCAGATCCGAGCTGTTCTTTGGCTGCGGTGAGATGATTTCTGGAGGCCAGACACCTGGCCGGCCTCGAGTGGTGACTAATTTTATGTGTTTAGGGTGCAATCATCACTCAGAAAGAAGGTGGAGGGGCTGGCGTGATCCATGATGGCTCAGAAGGAGGTGGCCCTTGGAACTGTTCTACATCATCGGTTCCTTTGATCGCTGGCAGAAGTTCAAATACAACTTGGTTGCATCCGCCCAGCCTAAACACATACTGTAGACTCTGCAGAGCTCCATTCTCAAAAGAGGTGGAGGACCACGGCGTCAGAACAGCTGGAGCCGAGGAAGGTCTCCTTGGCTTTTGATGTGTGTCTTCAAAAATGGCGTGCATTGATCTGTGGTTTGCATTCAAAGTAGGTCTGCTTGGATGAGGGCGTGGTGCGTGCTGTGCTGCTCCCAAGCCCCTTCAGGACTGAGGCATGTGGTCCCCTCCCTCCAGACCCCACTCCACATCTGGCTCTGGAGGGAGGGCTGCTAGCTGCTCATAGGGGCTTCCCTCCCCAGGCTACAAAGCTCATATCCAAAGACTGATCAGAATCGGAGCATAAAACCCAGCTCGTCTTAATACAGAACAACTCCAAAGGGTCATCCTAGTCTCTGTGTACCATGTGGCACCAGATGTGGCCTTTGTCCCCTGCCACCCTACCGCCTCCTCCTTGCTGTGACCATCTCCAACAGGTGTCGCCCCTGAGAACACGCCCTGCCTGCCAATTTCCATTTCAGAGACTATTTCCGGAAAGCCCAGCCTCAGACCATTGTCATCTATATGAGAAAGGGAATTTGACTGTAATGTGGAAGCAGATGGATTTTTGTCCCTAAAATTGATATCCATGTCAAAAAAATAAAAATCCAGCCAGGGTGACGGATACGCAGTGGTGCCCACTTAACATACATCAGTTTCTGCAGCTCTGACGGCAAACGGCTCTCTGTTGAAGCTTGCCTTGGTGAGCAACGACAGGACTAATCAGGAAAATGATGCATGGATTAAAGTAAACACTCCGAGAGAGCATTTTTACTCAATCAAAGAGATTTAAGGGAAGGGATGCTTACACCAACCAGAGGAGAGGGGAAAAAATGCCCCTTTTGTACTTCAATTAGCAAACAATAATTTGGATAATTGGAAGCAAATGTTTCTTCTTTTATCATATGAATTCCACAGTTCTTTGCCCAATGCTGTCCCCTGCAGGGTAGAAAAAAATCCAATCAGAAGAATCTGAGCCACTCACCAGCCAAGAATCCCTGCGATCACAACCACAGGAGACAAAGGTGGTGTGGCAGGGCCAGCACTTCACATCCAGGCCCGGCCCCGGGAAAATGTCACCGTTTTCTGGAATATCAATTCCTAGACATCCTGCTAAGACCCTCTCTATGATTCGTCGTTGAAGCCCCTCTGCCAACCTCATGGATTTCCTAGGTTCAACATGGGTGTAGCCTGGGCTTGCTTTTTCCAGCTGAAAGGCCAAGTTTTGAAGAAACACAGAGGAAGCCGGTGGATGGTGCAGAGACAAGGCACAGAGACATGATTTTTAAGAGCTCAGCAGTAAAAGACTTGAGCAAGTGGCTCTTGGGTCAGGTAAGAACAAAACCCCAGGAACCCTAAGCCGTGGCTACAGAATTCAGCTGCTTTCTGAGACAATGATGGAGGCTGCAGATAAGCTATGGGGAGACTTGAAAAGACTCTCAAGTCCCAACCCGATCCTCCAAGGACCTCAGCTGCAGCCCAGGGTGGTCCTGAGGAATCTGCCTTCTGCTTCCTCACCACCAACTTCTCAGGAGACGGAGAAGGACCCCTCTGGAAGCAACGTGCCGTCTCTGTACACACAGGGTGGCACAGGGAGGACAGACTTGGATTTATGACCTTTTCTGCATCTTAGGTGCAAAAACTAAGGCCGCGGCCCCATATCTCTTTACTTTGTCCCTCTCTTCCTCGTCTCAGCTTCCTGCCAGTCTTACCCTACTGCCTTGTCTGTGTCCTGATGATGATGATGGTGACAATGCTGTCCTCCAAGAGGGTCACTTAATCTTCACAACAATATGCAGAAGTGCAGCTATCCCATTTTACAGGTGAGAAAACCAAGGCCCAGAGACGTTGAATCACACAGCCAGGCAGGGTGGAATCCGGCTGAGCTCACTGGAAGCGGAGAGCCCACAGACCCCTCCTCACCTGCACAACAGAGCAGAGGACAGAAAGGAGGAGGGACGCTGGGACACCTTCGGTGAAAACAGTTAACCCCTTAGCGACCTGGAGGCCACCATGGGCATGCGGGTGCTGCTCTATGGAAACCGTACCTGGGGTCCTGGCACGGGGCGGGAAACACCTGAGAAATCCATCCATTTAGAGAGACCCTCCTCTGAGTCTGTTCCAGGTTGGGGACAAAAGCTGGCCATGTCCCAGTCTGAGAGGCCTCACAGGGTGGTTGGGGAGACAGTCTGGATCTTGAGGGTCCCCCCCACACACTGCTCTGAGGGGTCGCCAGGCTGGCGGAGGCCCGGGCCCTCCATCTGAGGAGCCAGCCAGCTGTGGAGTGTGCATCTGGCAGCGGCCCTACCTGGTCCCCTGAGGGGGACACTGTGCACCCAGCTGCTTCATCTCTAATGTCTCATTTTCATTCATTTCCTCGGCCTCCATTTCTGAAGTGACCCACCCAGGCCTCATCCTAAGTGCTCAGGGAGATCCCAGGCCTCGTGGCACCCTCCCGGGCCCACCCTAGGACTCAGGGTGGGGGTTCTTATTGCTCAGGGAGACGTCATTCCCCCACATCAGAATCGGCTCTGGGCAACCCGCGTGTCATTGCAGCCCGGTGGGCTGGGGACCCCAGTGGTGGGGCTGGCCGGCCACGTTTCCGCGGGTCCCAGCTCTCCCCTGACTAACTCCTCCCAGGAGGCCCCATGTTGTGGCGGCTTTGCACAGAGAGTGTTGGAAGAGCCACAGGATTCAACGCGTTGTTCGGGCACTGGAATCCTCACTCCTGAATTTGTCCTACATCGGGCCCCGTACTGGACACAGTCCCTGTCCAATGGACAGATAGGCATGAAGCAAATAATCAGAAAAGCCAGTGCTGTCCCAAGGTCCTGGCCCTCACCGCTCTGGGCTGCCAGGTTTTCGGGCACCTCCTACCTGGGGAGGGTGGGTGGTCTCTGGGGAGCAGCAACCTCACCTCCTTCCATAAGAAAAACGACTCCGTTCTCAAATATCAATAAAGAGAGTGATCACCTCGGTTCATACACAGCCGTAGACCCAACCATAGTGCCACCCACCTGCCAAGAAGGGAGGGGCACTCTTTCTAGGGGACGCCATCGGACCTTACAAACTTCGTCCTGCAATCACAGCTGCCCCCAAGCTCACAGCTCTCCAAAGGAAGGCCAGGGCTGTCCTCCAGACAAGCACAGGACCTCGCCTCCCCCAAGCCCGACTTCTGCCACCACGACCAGCCAGCATTTCAGTTGCCGCGTCCCGTGAACTGTGCCCGTGATCATTAAGAACTTTCTGGAGCCAGGTCGCGGTTGGAAACATTGATCTCCTTCACCAGAAGCTCCCCACCTCCCATGTGCTCGATGCTTTGACCTTTTCTTAACATCATTAAGAGATAAAAAGTTAATCTACTGAAAACAAGACGCGTGACCTTTCAGAAAGAGTGGGTGCCAGTGTGGGGCCTCCCTCCCGTCGTTGGAGAATTCCATGTCCCGGAGGCGGGTGTTGTGTGTAGCCAAGCGGGGTAACTGTGGGGAGCACTGTCAGGGCACAACCCGGAGGCTCTGGATCTCCTCTCCAGCCGCTGAGCACTAGGCACAGTGACCGGGAGGGACAGGAGCAAGCTCCCGGCTCAGGCCACCGCTCACCTTCATGACCAATCGGTTTCGTGGTTGAATATAGATGTTGGCCTGGAACATGAAGTTTGCTAACAAGAATCTGTTGGTTAGCACAGTGACCCTTAAGTAGGGTCCCATGGACCAGAGTCCCCTCCTTCATTCATCTACCCGCTGACGGTGGCTCACTGAATGCCTGGTAGGTGCGGGGTGCTTGCGCAGGTGTTGGGAATACAGCCGCGAAGGAAAGGAAAGCCAAGGTTCCTGCCGTCGGGGAACTCACCTATGCTCCTGAGAAGACAGAAACCTCAATAAAACAGAAATCATAGACAACAAATAAGCAAAAGGGATGATAATCAAAATCGTGATAAGTCCTGTAAAGTAACATAGGAGAGAGTCACGGGAAGCCTTTGAGCGATGCAAGGTAGAGATCTGAAATGTGAGAAGGGGAACTGGATTTTTTTTCCTAGTCTCTACTGAGACGATCCAGGACAGCCGGTAGCCAGGACGCCTTTGCAGCCCTTCCTTTGCTTTGTAGTTGGTCATCTTTATACTACAAATTCCTGTGTGCGGTGAAGAAGGTGCGAAGCCCACCAGGGTCAAGGGAATAATCTTTCTTTCGTAAATAAGTGAAGCTCGTGGAAGCACAGATCGCCCAGGGGTTTTAGACCCCATGTGAGCAAGGAGAGTCGCTGGTCGCCTGGACGTATTTAAAAACAAAGGCTTTAAACCAATAGAATCATCATATCTTATATTCATACCCAGGTACAAAAGTTCTACCCCATCAATGGGGATCCCAGGTATGAGCCCGTTTCCAGTTAACCGCACACCTCCTCCCCGTCCTTTCTGTGTCGAGTAGTAGAAGCTGGCTTTTGTCCAACTCAGTGAGGTGTTTTCCACAAGTGCTTGGCCCATGGAAGGCACCCGAGGTGGACAACAGGAGGAAAGGAAGCAACCGGAGTTTGGCCCCCTTTGCTCTGGTCCTGGTCCAAAGTCCTCTCCCTGCATCTCCAGGAGCAGGGCCACTGTGCTCCTCGATCTTGCCAGGGAACTAGTGCCTCCTTCCTGGTTCTAGCTGTCCCTGACTGGCCCCAGCTCTGGGCTGGAGCCCGGCCTCCTGACCTAACAGTCACGCAGTTTCCTGCTGGTACTAATAAGGTCACCTCCCACCTCCCAAAATCATTCTTTTCACTCCTCCAACACATTTGGTTCACGACAGTAAATCTCCCTGATCAAACTTCCTGAAGTGTCCTGTTCCCCTACCTGTTGACACTCTGATGTGAACGTGGACTGGCTTCAGTAACTCCCCTGCTGAGCAATAAGAGATCCACCTGTGAAGTCTCCAGGCCTCCTTGGGAACCAGCCCCAAACACACCCATCTACCACGGGCCATTTCTATGAGCTGATGTCCCACCAGCCCAGTTCCACGGGCCCTCCAGGGTCCCCGTCGACATCCTTCACTAAAGGACCCGTATGTGCTCCCTCAATACTGGCTGGACAGTAGGCTGTCCGAAAGACAGTCCACCCTTTGGCTCCTTGGTCCCAAACCAAATTGGGCCAGTGCCATTGGTCCCTGGGCCATGTTTCGGGGAACTCCTTTCCAGAGCCACACACAGAGCAAAATGGTCTGAAGTCCTCCGGAGGTTCGCACCTCACGAGGGGCCCAGGAGCAGCTTCTCTGTGTGTGAGGTTAGATGGGTAGTGACGTCAGAGCGACAAGCGGCCATAGTCGGCTTTTTAGACACTTGCTCTAAAATCCTGTCCTCATTCCTGACAGTTTCCTGAATGGTTAAGACCCGCTGAGGGACAAGCACCTTTGCAGCCCAAGAAGGGCTCAGATTTCTCCACTCGGCCTTTCTCAAGTGGTAATCTGAGGATCAGAGAAATTGAACATGCAGAGCTGGTTACAAATGAAGATTCCTAAACCCTAAAAAGACCTTGGAGCAAAACTCTCTTGGATTGTGGCCCCAGAGTTAGGACCTTAACCAGCCTCCCAGGTATACCAACGGTCAGGCTCTGCATGCAGAGGGTTTCAAAGCCCTTGACGAGGCCAGGAACACCTCATTATTTTGTGTGCCCTCTTATTCCTCTGTTTCTGTAAACTGCACCCCTCACCACAAAAAGGTGTCATTTTCCCACATGATCTTGATTCAGAAGGGGCCCCCCGACCCAAATTGACCAATCAGAAACATTCCTTGGGATTTTTGATTGGAAGTAAAAAAGAGAAGTGTGCAGTGTTGGGATGAGAGGCCCAGATCCATCAGAAACAGCTTCTCCACCAAGAAGAGAAGCACACACAGTGGAGGAGATGAACCCACCATGCACAAGCCAAAAGGAGGCAGAGGGAGACAGCCCTGGGGGCCCAGGCTGTATTTTTGGTCCCTCCCGTGGATGGGCTGTTTGGGCGGGCTGGGCTCCTCCAACTTCTTTGGATTTGGGCAGCCCATAAGTCCCTGTCTTACCTAAGTCACTTCAAATGGAGTGGAAACTGCAACAGATGGACTTCACGCCATTTCGCACAAGGACAAATGGTTCATCTCACGCCTGTGCTCTTCCCTTTCCTTCTCATTTCTTCAAATCACAGCTGGAAGAAAACTCAGGAATCACCTGCTCCAGGGATGGCACAGTGCTCTCCCGAGTCCTCAGGTCCCTGGAGAATCCTAGGAAGGAGCAAGTGTTGGGGCCCCAGCCTTCCCCTCCCAGAGCTGTACCTTCCAACATTTAGGTGCCCCGGCTTCCAGGTGCAATGCCATTTGCAAGCAAAGCAAAAAGAGGTTCTCTTTTGGGTGGGGGAACACCCACACTGACCTAGCACCAACCTAGCTTTGAGGGCAATCATTTGCTCAAGATCAAGTGGCCAATTCTAAGATGAGACACCTTATGGATACTCGCCATATCTCCTAGACATGGTCAAACGAAAACTTTTCCTTTCACATGCTTTAAAAGGTATGAGTTTGTCTGTTTGCTTTTTTAAATAAATATCAACATGAGTTTCACCTGGGAATTTGTCAACTGGAAGAGCAACTACTTGTAACTAGACTTGTCACTTGTCCCTTCATCCAAAATGCTGTCACGATGTGAACCAGATGCTGAGACATTGGGTGCATAGTAGGTCCTCAACATGCATGTTGAACCAAGGCATAGAACTCTCCCTTATCAATAACTTCCGTTCTATGTGTTCAAACACCCTCTTCAGTTTCTCTCTTCGGTAGTGACAAGGCAAAACAGCCATCGCTCAGGTGGGGCGGGGATGGTGGGAGAAGCTGATGTCGGTCTCTACTGCCACTGTGAACAGCACCGTGGCTCCTTGCAGTGCCAATCTTGAGAGTGACAGTAGATGCGAAAGTCAAACACAGGACTTCAGAACGGCGAGCTGCCTACGTGGGTGCCGAGAAAACCTGTTCATCGCCACGGCTGGCCACTCCGTCCCTGGTCCTTCCTTCCTAGCTGACTCCTACAGTCATATATGTTTCTGGGTGGCAGCGTGAGTGTCGTCTGGGCGTTAGGACTTAGGCTGGGCTGGGTGGCGACAGCCCAGGAGAAGAGACCAGCCAGGGTGGGGTGACCGCCTGCTGCCATCAATTTTGAGCGAATGAGCCCTGTAATTTTATCCAGCGCCTCGTTTATGTGCCTGACAGCCACCTCCGGGGGCTAGAATGGAGCTTACAGAGCGAGAAATAAAACGTCAGGAGCATCCAAAGTGTGGCTGGGAGGGGAGGGCTGGGGCTTTCCTGCTGAGATGCAGCTGCTGCTAGAGCCGTCCCACAAGAATTCGCCTGGGATCTGCCTCGTATCAGGTGCCGGGAAGGTACAGAGCAGGGACTGTGCACATGAGGGGTCCCTGGGGTCCCAACTCCTTGGAAAGAGCCTCAGAGCATTGGCATCCTATGAAGACAGAGGAGGACCTGGCTGGGATCACCGGCTCCCCACACTTACGTGACTGTGAGCAAACTGAATCCCACCTCTGGACTCCGGGGTTCTCATCTGTAAAATGGGGCAGTAGCAGGACTGGATGAGAACCCCCCGTGGAGCTCCTACCAGGACATGAGACGGCTGCATAAACAGGAGTCGTGGCTGCTCTGATTATAATCAAGAAGGAGGTCCGGGCTGCGCAGCTGCTTGTCTGCATGTGGAGGGCCCCCGAAGCCCCCCACAGCCTTCCCCTTCCTCACCCCGTCTGCCAGGGCAGCCCCCATCTCCTGGCCCTCTTCCCCCGTGAATACAGGTGCTGCTGGCGGGCGGGACACACCCGGGCTGCTCTCCGGCTTCCCAGCATGTGGGCCAGTGTCCCCACCCTTGCTGAAGCTCCGTTTTGTCACCATAAAACAGGAATGATACTGAGGTGGTGGCTCAGTGCTGGAGGGCTTTCCTGGCACGTGTGAGGCCCTGGGGTGGGTTCTCAGCACCACATAGAAATAAGTAAATATCCATCAACAACTAATAAAAAAACCTAAAAAACAGGGACAATAGTCCCACCTTTCAAGGCTCCCGCGAGCATCCGCAGAGATGGTGAATGTCAATTGTCTCATGGTGTCAGGCAGGAATTACGCATCCAATAAACAGCTACTGCAATGACGATGATGATGATAAATATGATCATTGACCACGAAGATCTGACAGGATCCAATTTTTTTTTTTTTTTTTAACTTTTGTCTGAAAGAAAGGGCCTGGACCTGGGCTTCCTGGGCAGGGTCATAGCAAGCAGCCCTGTGAACTCTGAAAGCACAGGTCTCACAGGATTTGGGATTCCAAATCTCATCCTGTCTTCACAAAAATCTGGTCCAGGGAAGAAGGTGACTGATAGTTACTCCCACATTAAGATGAGGTGATGAAGATTTATGAAATCTCCACCGCAGTGGGATCACCCAACCTGACCAGTCAGGCCCCAGACCTAGCTGAACTGGGGCTGGGGACGAGCCTCCGTAGCTGAGCACTTGCTAGAATGTGCAAGCCCCTGGGTTGCATCCCCAGCACCACCAAAAATCAAAATACATAAAACGCCCAGGCCTATCTGAATGCTCAAACCCTGCCGTCCTCCAGTGACCCCAGTGGATCTCCACCAGGAGCGATTTTGCTCCCTGGGGGGCCTCTGGCAGTGTTGGGAAATGGCTTCTAGTTGTCACACTGATATGGGGGGACACTGGCATCTAGTGGGTAGAAGCCAGGGTTGCTGCTGAACACCCCATAATGCCCCTGACAACCCCGAACACATTATCCATCTTCCCGTGTCAATGGGACCTTGGTTGAGGCACCAAAACCCACCTTCTAGCTGTTTCCCACTGGGGTGTCCTGACCAGTGGAGGCCAATCAAGGGAAAAGAGAGCCCCATGGTGCAGAGGGAGGTGCCGAGGCACCTGCCTTCCTCCTGAGCATGGGGGTGCTCTGAATAGGGTTTTGAACTGGGTATACTAGTTGTCATCACTTCTCACCCAAACCCTCCAGTTCTGCTTGACACATGGTAAGACTGTCATTCCCCAACCCCACAAAGCTGGGGGTGGCCCCATGACTCGCTTTGGCCAATGAAATGTGAGCAAATGGAATATCTGTCACTTCTGGAGGTATTTTAATGGCCAGAGAACGACTCAACATGTTCCTGATTCTGAGAAAACAGAGAGAGAGAGAGAGAGAGATTGAGAGAAAGCATGCTAACCTGATCCTGTGTCCCTGACAGAGATGACACAGAGCAGAGCTCCCCGCGTACCTCTGTTGACATTAGTGGGAACAAGGAATAAACTTGCATTTTTTTCAAGCCACTAATAGGTGGGTCTTATTTGTTGCCAAATCATAGTGACAGGCTAGTTGGGCCTGTCGTCAACAAAACCATTCCCAATTACCTTGGGAAATGAGAGAGACAGAAAACTCCGGAAGTTCACAGCAATATTCAAGTTATTTCACCTACTGAGCTTGTTCAGATCAGGGCCGGGGACGCTGCTCCTTCCCTTTTCTGAAATGGGAAAATGGGAAGAGGTGAGGAGAAGGAGGCCTTGGCACCTGGCACAAGTGCTCCTAATTTCTAGGGAAGACCTTACACCTTTAGTTTCCCACAAATGGGAAAGAATGAATAGTTATCATTGTTGTTTTAAGTGACTCTGTTTTGGAATTTTTTTTTTACATAGTTGATACTGTATGAATCCGTTACTTTTAATATCAGGAAGATATTAAAAGGGCCAATTGCCTTCTCATAGCTGTTTATTATAAACTATTGAAAAAGAGAGAGGAACGAGATTATAAGTTTTCAAGAAGAATTTAGAGAAAATAGAACAGGTTCAAAAGAGTCTCTGTAGTGGTCAGACACATTCTCTAAGTAAGGAATGATTTTAGAATATAAGCCATAAGACTCTTGTTAAAAAATTAGAAAGATCAAAAGCTATATAAACCCTGAGAGCAAACCCTCTCAGCCAGGCAAAACTAGTAACAATAAGAACATTGTCCTAAAGCATATTTTGCAGATAATTTAGAGACACAGTTTTTGAGCATGTAATAAACACCAACAAGACTCATAGTTAACCTACAGAAATTTTAAGAGAACTGAAATTGGTGAAAGCATTATCTGCTCAAATCCAAGGGGACATGAGTCATTCAAAATGGTCTCCAAGTTTTCCTAAGCAGTAACCATGTTAAGAGAGGTACTCAGCTACAAAGAAGAACAAATACTTTTAAAAAAGAAGAAGGCCCTGTCACTGGAGAGTGCCAAGAGCTCAGAGAGCTAAGGCAAATGCTGAAAAAACAATCTAATAAAGAATCCTCTTAGAACTGGGTCATCATTAGGTAACATTCCATGCTCCAGAAGTTGGGGCTATGAAACAGACACCTGGTTGGATTTAGAATTGCTATGGGCCAGCAGATGCTGTGGACTTTTTCTCCTTTTTGAAAGGAAGTATCCATTGCAGTCTCTCTGTCCATGTCTCAGCATTGTATACAGAGGGTGTATATATATCCACTTTGCAGCCCCCTGAGGAACTTTTCCTAGGGAGATTCTTCATCATTCTGGCCCTAACTTACCTAGCTGCATTTTGGAATTCTGATTGATGCTATAATGGTATGTCATTTGTGCATGAAGATGGAGTACGTTTTGCATGCAGAAGGGATGTCACCATTCTGATGACAAGCAGGATTGTCGTAGATGGTTATGAAGGGGCTGATTTCAAAAATCTCTCTCAACCTCAATGCCCTTTTGTAGTGTGAGTTAACCACATTTGTAAAGAGCATTGAGAGCTGTAGCCCATTTCCCTTCACCTTGATCTGTTAGCGCCTCAACTTCCTTTGACAATTAGCCTGTGGCAGAAACTGATCCACTTTTGAGGTCTTCAGAGACCTGGCACCTGATGTTTCCCCTGGACCACTCTTGCTGCCCAGAGAGGAAGCTCAATCTAGATGATCAAACACTGGGAGGCCACAGGAAAAAAGCAGTCATGTGAAAGAGACCATGGCTTCCCTGTGGGACAGCTGGCACTCTGTCCCATGAATAAATAAAGTCATCTCGGGTCCTCCAGGCCCAGTCAGCACCCAGCCAACTTCATGTGAGGCAGAGATGATCCATCCCTCTGAGCTGAGACAAGCCCAATGGCCAGCCCACAGAATTGCAAGTAATAAGAGGCTGTGGTTATGAATCATTAAGTTTAGGGCTTATTTGTTACGCAGCGATAGATAACTGCAGCAAGGGATTTGTGAAGGTGGCTTCTAGGTAAAACTGATGAAATGGCTCCCAGTTCACTCCAAATCAAAGGTGAGCTGTCAGAAATGACTCCCCTGTCTCAGTAGCCTTATTTCCTAACAGGCCTTGAAATAGCACCCCCCAAAAATAGCATGATTGAGTCAAAGTTATTCAAGTAGGCAGCAGGAAACCTGGGACAACTCCCCCCCCCATGTGTGTGGCTTCAGAAGCCTGCTATTAACCTCTGCTTTGTGTCTGATCTCCCTTACCTGCCAGGATGTGGGCACTATGCTGGTCCTGGTCACTCTAAGCTCTGAAGATAGAAATATGGTTTGCATAGGAGGTAGCTCCATATTTGAAAAGCCAAGCAGCATCAAGATGTGGATTGGAACGGTCATGAACTTGGAATAGGGTGAGATACAGCAGGAAGCTAGAGGATTGATTTTAAATGGAGAAAAAAAAGGGCAAGATTTATTAAGGACTTAATTTGTGCTGGGCACTGTGGAAGGAGCCAGGTATGTGCCTTCTGTTTTAGAGAGGAGAAACCTGAGGTTTGAAGAAGCCAAATAACTCAATGTCACACAACCAATGAAGGGCAGAGAAATCCAAATCCAGGTGTGTCCAGTCTGGGAACGGCACCATGGAGCACCACTTCCTTTACCACACCCACGGGCAGAGATGTTTTCTATTCCTGTAAGGTTGGTCCTCAAAGTTCTTAACATCTCTGTCTGACCCGCTAGTATCTTGAATCAGCAGAAAGTTGGTCCGGATATGGAAACAAGCCCAAAGAAAATGGAAGATGTTATAGAATCTGTCGAATGAAGGAAGCCGGAAGGGTGTGCCAGGCAGGGTACCCGGCAGTCTCTCTCTGTCTCAGTTTTCCCTGATGACTCCTTCCCTTATTCATTGCTTGACAGCGTTTACTAAACACACGCTCCATTTCAGCGCTCTTCTCGTTATTCAAGATGCATTAAGGAACAGTGCAAAATTCCTACTCTCCTGAGATCCACGGTCTAGTGGGGGAGAAAGGCCATGCATAGTTTGCCTTCTAAATAAATCTCTTTTTCCTCATGTTAAAAAAACAAGCCCAAGATTGTTTGGAGAAGAAAATTAACACACTTCCCATCAGCCTCCATTCTCCATTTATTCCTCGGGGTGAAATCTCAATAGGGACTGATTTTGCCCACAGACTCCCCCATCGGGAGCTCAGGCCATGGTTAAAGGCATTTAGAGAGGCCCTCAGCCCTGCCCACCTGGATAACTCCAGGAACCCTCCCTTAGTATCCCCTCCACAGCTCAGCTCCAACAGATCTCTTAAAAAGGAGCCAGCAAAGCTTGGAGACACACTTTCCCTCCTACCAATAGCAATTCATGTGCCTTCGTCGTTGCCAAAATAATTGCTTTTTTTTTTTTTTTTGCAACCTCAACAGGCTGTTTCATGTTCTAGGTCCATTTATGAAGTGCCACTCACTCTGAGGAAGCCCTGCTTAGGAGAACGACTATTCTTCTAACTGTAGCTTAATACCTTGAACTTTGAGGTTATTTCCCACTCCGTCTTTTGAGGCGAGCAAGAAGAGAGTCTATACTTGGATGTTTAATCCAAAGGCATGGGGACATTTTGGGGAGGGGGAGGAGGACAGCACAATTACCAGTTAGAACTGACGTGTTGGCAAGAGTTTTTAAGGTCATTGAAGTGTCATCCACCCTCCCAGATGACAATTCCAAAAACAATAGTAGTTACTAAAGGGAGAAATGGCAATTGTTGTCTTGTCAAACAGAAAGCTAACCATTGTGTTTTGCGCGGACACCCCCGTGGTTTCCACCCTTTTTGCAAAAACATATTTCCCTTTGGGCGGGGATGGTCCATTCTTCCCTTCTATTACATCCTTCCATGGACATCCCAGGGGCCCCAGGGGAGGAGAAATCCACCCAGATATTTGTAACTCTGAAAGTTCATTTGCGTCATCTGCGTCCAAGATGGGTCATTATTCTAGGTTCAAACCACATCCTGCAAAATGAAAACAACAAGGAGACCTTTGGCCAAAAACCGGGAGAGGAGGTGGGACAAGGAACCAGAAGTTGGAAAAGTGCGGAGGTGTCAAAAGGCAGAGCCAGTGTCTCCAGAGCCCGGAGAAGCCAACTCTCCCCACAGCCTGGTGTCATTACAGCCTCTTCCTGGCCACGTGTGGTCCCCTGGAGATTACTATAAGTAACTTATAATAGAAATTTTATTAGCGGTAGTAATTTTTTATGGTAATTAGAGTAATCTGCAGCCCATAAAATCCGAAGATATATAGTTATATCTTTTATACAGGAAAAGCGTCCCTCCTAAGTATGGAAATACCATAAATGGCCAACGCAGGTTTATGACCAGTGCCGGCTTTTATGCCGGCTGTTTGGTGAGCCTTCCCTTATTAACACTCTTCATTACATCGGCAGTAAACGTTTGATGACAAATTCAAAGTGTGCTCAACCAGGATCGAAAAGCAACAGAAGTGTCTCCAAGTGCCAGTGAGGTTCCACGTCCTCCCCCTCCGCTGTCTCTTTCCTCTGAGCAGCGGTTTCTCAAAGGCAAGGTCATTTGCTAAGAAACCCAAGCTCAGGCCGGTCAGCGTCTGTTTGGGTCTGACACAGGAGTATTACAGCACGATCCCAGCAGGCCATGATTCTGAGAGTATGAGCCCC
Source organism: Callospermophilus lateralis (assembly GCF_048772815.1). Classification (NCBI taxonomy): domain Eukaryota; kingdom Metazoa; phylum Chordata; class Mammalia; order Rodentia; family Sciuridae; genus Callospermophilus; species Callospermophilus lateralis. The sequence goes on along the minus strand of NC_135322.1, from coordinate 38,469,372 downwards.
CGCATTCCAGTGGCTTCATACTACTTCACACTACTGAGGTGCTCTTTTGGTTGACCTGTTGGTCAGAAGGTGATTTAGAGACCCAGTTTCCTCCCATCCTATAACTGCTCCATGCCCTGGGGCTTCATAGCCATCTGCCTCCATTTGTGAAATGCAGGAAAAGGGAAGGAAGGGGGCACTTGTCACCCGGAGGGAGGGATGCATGCAGAGGTAAGAATCGTTACACGGCCGAGGCCAGTTGCGGTGGGGCCTAGGGAATTCTGTCCTGGGTGTGGCAGCTGTCTGACTTCAATCACCACACTTTGTGGAACAGGAAGCAAGAAGGGTGTTGCAGAGTGGACCCAGCCCTGCCCCGCCGGACAAGAGCAGCCCTTACTTACAATATATCTACATAGAAAGATGGGCCAGGGGGACAGGACAAAATGAGCATAAAGTTCAAGAAGTAAATTCTAACAGATCGTGTGTTCAAAGCTGACCTGTCCCCTTTCCTGTCTGTTCAGTGTGGCTCGGGTTATTTAGTCTCTTGGAACCTCAGTTTATTCAGATATAATATGGGAATCAAAATAGCTAATATGAGGCTGGGGATGTAGCTCAGTTGGTAGAGTGCTTGCCTCGCATGCACAAGGCCCTGGGTTCAATCCCCAGAACCAAAAAAAAAAAAAAAAAAAAAAAAAGCTAATATGAGTCAAATGCACAGAATTGCCATTTAAATGTTATTTCTTTTAATCCCTACTGCAGCTCTATGAGATAGGTGCTATGATTATCTGAGTTGTACAAATGGAGAAACTGAGGCACAGAGACGTAAAGTTGTCTATGCTAATTGCGCCGCTTTATGGAAGACTAAAGAGTCCCTCCTAGACCTCTTAAGTTCTGGTCACATGGCATCCTGAACAGTAGTGAAGATTAGATGAGACGATAAGGAGAGAAAGAGTCTTGGTGAATAGAGAGCACTTAATACCTGATTATTCATATGCCTCATATCCCCTCTACTGACTTGTTAAAATGCCTGAACGTGCACAAGTAGAATCATTGTTTTAGAGTAAGGTAGCAGCTTTCTAAGATTGCTCTGCCTAAGTCTCTTCTCAATAGATACTCCTCAGAAAAGGGGAGAGGGCTTATAGGCAAATAAATGGGAATGTGTGGAATACCCTGGCAAGAGTCACAAGGAAATTAGCTTGTTAAAGGCGCTGGTGACTCCTGCAATAAAGAAACCTGTTTAACTTTGTTTAACCCTGAAATTCTTAAATTTATTTCCTTTTGCAACACATCCATAGCTAAACCAAGAAAAATCTTGCTTGGTTAATTGACCAGAAGTCAACTAATTAGAATTCTCAATTAACTAGAAACATGTCTCTTTCCAACACATTACAGAGAAAGAGGAGATAAATGACAAGTTAATATGCTGATAACTCTAAGTTGAAAACAAGGGCAAGAAACGGGAACATATTTTCCATAAAAATAACAAAGATATTATCCTTCACAAATAAACATCATAAAAATCAATACCCAGAGAATAGAGGATACAGGCAAAGAATAGGAAGAGTTTAGGCGTAGAAAGCACAAAAGCATGAAAATAAATATAATATACTAAAATATCTTAAAATTTGGTACAGATGGAAACACCAGTAATCAAAGAAAGGTAAAGTAAAATGATAAAGTTCAAATTTTACGTGGAAAATGAATAAGATTGCACGTATTCTATGTTGGTCAGGGAAAAGAAACATACAACCTACTTATGTCCGTTGACTGGGTCATACCACTGAGAGGAAGGTGAACTAATGCGTTTACAGAAGTGGGGCTGTGGGCGTGGCTCCCAATAGAGCACTTGCTTAGGATGCGCAAGGCCCTGAGTCTGATCCCCAGAATCACAAAAACAAAACAAAACAAAACAAGAGAAAGAAAGCTCATGTGCGAGTGTATTTACTGTAATTCAATTTATAATATTGAAGAAGAAAATGGTCAGTGCAATTATAGAAAAGGAACTAGAATATTATGGCTGTTCATTATGGGAACGTGTGATGACGTTATTTTCAAAGACGTTATCTTCAAAGCCGTGTTCATAACAAAGCAAAACGCTCATGGTATAATTAATAACAAGACAAACTTTGGGACAGAAAACTATGTTTACAGGGTTAATTCAGTGTCACGGTATTAGTATTAGGGAAGAACAGTGGCAGTTCTAAGTTATAAAACGAGAGGTTATTTTGTTTTGTGATTTTTGCTTTTCTCTATTTTCCAGCCTGTCTACGATGACCATGAATGATTTTTGCCATCAATCAGAAAAAAATAAAAATAAGCAAATGGCAATTGTAGGATCAATAATAAATCAAAGAAGACGCTTTCTGACCACTGCTGATCCAGCCTCCTCCCCCCACACCACCCCAGCTCCTGGCTGCATCCTGATGGATGATGTTCACTCAGACTGGCAACCAGGGGCCCTGTGACATCCTCAGCCACTGAGAAAAAATCCTGCCGAATCCTCCCCGCTGAACGTCCTGAGGCAGGAGCGTGTACCACCACACCTTACACAGATTTTTCAGCAATAGATGTGAAGCAGAAAGACCTGTCCGCTAGCTCTCACTTAACCAAATTATTACAGTTGCCAAAATTGCATATTAACAAAGAATTTGGATCAGGGGAGGCTCTAGGTTCTGTATCAAATTATGTAATTATCTGCTGCTCCTCCAGCTAACTTCTAACTCTGCCTTTAATTTTTTTTTTCTTATTTTTCTTTTCTTTTAACATGGTGCTAAAGTTTGGATCTAAATGTCCCACAAAGACTCAGATGTTAAAGGCTGAGTTCCTGGGCGGGGGGGTGTCTAAAAGAGGTGGGATCTAGAGGGAGGCCTTTGGGTCATTGGGTGTGCCCCTGAAGGAGACAGTGGAACTTTGACCCTTCACTCTTTCTCTCTCTTTTGCTCCCTGGCCATAAGGCAGGAGGTTTGGCACATGTCCCTGCCATGATGGGCTGCTTCACACAGACCCCAAAGCCATGGGTCCAACCAATCATGATCTAGAACCAGTCAAACTGGGAGTGAAAGTAAACTTTCTCTCTTTATATGTTGATCACCTCAAGTATTTGTTATAGAGGCAGAAAGCTGACTAATACACATGGAAAACTAACACCAGGCTACAAAATTCAGTTCTGGGATATTCCCTTCCACTCTCTCCTGTGGAGGAGGTTACTTGGTGTTTGCCAAATCCCTTATTGCTTTTTTTTTTTTTTTTTTTTCCTCCTGGGCACACAGACAACATCTCCCATTCTCCTTTGCAGTTAGGAGAAGCCACATGACGGGGGGTTGCCAAAGGAAGGGGATTGGAAGGGACACACACCCACAGGTGATTCATAAAGTCTTCCCACAGGCTATCGGCTCTATTCACTCTTGGTTCCCCACCCGCTGGATACACAAGGAGAATCCAGGAGACTTTAAAGACCTAAGGGATGGGGACCATTCAAAGAAAGGAGCCCAAGTCCCTGAATGACTGTGTGGAGCAGAGTGCATACGCGCACACACACACACACACACACACACACACACCCCAGATCCTTTGGGGGCTGTCATGATAAGAAATAAACAACTGTTGTATCATGTCTCTGAGGTCTGGGGCGGGAGGTTTTGTCACAGCCGCTGGATCATCCTGCTGACACAGCACCTAACGGCCAACCCACTCAGCCCATGACTCTGGGTGGGATGATGGCAGAGGAGCCCTTCAGATCAAGCGGAAGACGCAGAGATCATCGGGCTGGGATTTTAATCCCAGTCCCACCACTTTCTAGCTCTAGGGCTGTCACCAAATTAACTCTCTTTCTCTGAAACTCAGTTTCCTTTTCTGCAAACAGAATATATAAACTGTCCCCAACCCGTGGTGTTGCCCTGAGGTTTCAATGGACGTGTGTGGTGGACAAGGGCCCACGATCAGCACATGGACGCTTCTCTTGTCCATATGAACATGAACTACCATCACCACTGCTTCTCCCTCATGGTGCAGGAGCAAAGGGATCCCTGAGGCAAGGTCCCTCAGATTGACCTTCCGGTCGGGATTCTGTCATCCAGACACTTCCCACAGGTCACGGTTCCTGGACTGTGCGCATCACCTCATTTGCATATTCTAAACCAAAAGGTGTCTGAAAAACTAAGACGAAGGGACTCAAATAGAGAAAGTACCAGCAAAGCCACTGAGGAGAGCTTTGCTGTGTTTGAGCGTGGCTTGAGCCAGTCCTCTATCCTCAGCACCCAAATCCTCAGGGGATAAGACTGGGAAGTAAAGAGCCCCCTTCCTCCTGCATTGGGTCACCGGGTGTCATCAGCCACCAGGCGCCGTCACAGATTCTGGGGTCGTAACAGAATCCATGTGGAAGGAGCTCAAGGTCCAGGGGGTGCACTACAGAGTCGAGAGACACAGCAGAGTGAGAGGAAGGCTGCAGTCAGTCAGTCAGTCAACAAACACCGAGCTTGGAAACGTGCCAGGCACTCTTCTGGTGTTAGATGCTGGCCACAGGAAGAAAGAAAGAAGAAAAGTCCCTGCACTTTTGAGGCATAAACATAATTTATCAAATAAATAAATAATAAAGTCTACTTTATAGTATATGGTTATCAGAGGTATAGAGAAATAGAAAGCCAGCAAGTCGTGTAGGAGGTGCCCTCCTGGGAGGAGGATACCGTTTCCTGGTGACCGCAGCAGCCCCTGCTGAGAGGTAACTTTGAAGCATTGACCTTCCTGTTCAATATGGCGGCTTCTTCCACTTCCTGCCGGCTGGGCAGGAAGTGGAAGAAGACTGCAGGAAGTGGAAGAAGGCGCCATATTGATGTCCAAGGGAAGAGTTTTCTAAGCAGAGAGACTAACCAGTGCAAAGGGACCTCAGGGTGCCCCCGAGTGTCCTGGAGGAACAGCCAGGAGGCCACTGTGGCCGGAGTGGAGGCAGCACCCCAGGTCAGGTCACCCAGCCCTGCCCACCCTGTCTCACCGGTGCTGCCCCCAGGGTGCATTTGCCTCTGTGTCCAGCAAGGGTGCAGGGCTTCGAGAAGAGAACCCGGGCGTGGAAAGGCGCAGATGGAGCAGCATGGTAAGCGCAGATATGAAATAGACGAAAGCCAAGTACCCTGGTTTGCCCTCCTGGTGACAGGTGCTCTCTCCTTTCTTATCCAGAGACAAGGAGATTGCAGCCCTGAAGGTCAGCAGCGGAAGGGAACGACCCTCGCAATGCAAGAGGTGCCCAGGTGACCTGGCAGAGCACAACAGAGGCGAGGCACCAAGGAGGAGGAGCGGTCAGGGAACCCAGGGCAGGGGCCAGCTGCCCACAGCCGCAGATCCCCGGAGGCTCTCTCCACCTCGGCACCCAGCCGACACGGACCCCCGTCCTGGAGGAGAGGGGCTTGCCCGGGAGTCGCTGGGCACTTCTGTCCTACTCTACTTGGAGCAAGAAAGCTTCTAGGAGAAGGTCACCTTTCTGTTATTTTGCTCATTTGTAGATCCTCACACCCTGGGTGGGGACACAGGTGTGGGTGAGGCGTGTATCCTCAGTGGATCCCAGGGAGACTTGGCAGCCTAGTACCCTGGACCCCTGCTCTTTGCACACCCAACTTTCAATGCATTTCCCCCCTCTTCACAGAAGGTCAAGTATGAGCTTTTAAACATTGACTTTATTCCTTTTTTTTTTTTTTTTTTTTTTGTACTGAGGATTGAACCAAGGGGGTGCTAAACCACTGAGCCACATCCCCAGCCCTTTTTATTTTTATTTCGAGACAAGGCCTTGCTACGTTGCTGAAGCTGGCTTTGAACTTGCGATCTTCCTGCCTCAGCCTCCAAAGTCACTGGGATTACAGGCATGTGCCACATTCCCAGCACGTTATTCTTCTTTTAAACAGGCAAAGCCTATCTTTACTGTAAAAAGTCATGAAATGAAACCTCCCACCTGTTCTGTCACCTGGCTACCTAATCCTCTTGCCAGACCCAACTGATTTCTTCCAGGTCTTATGTGTCCACAGTCCAAAAGCTATCTCATGGCTCTCTCTCCATCGCTCCTCCCAGCCCTCTAGCACAAATGGTAGCACCTTGCTCTTCTTGCTTAACAATAAGTCATTGCAGGAAGAGACAACTCATTCTTCTTTGATGGCTGCATAGTACTCCATTGTGTGAGTGAACTGTGATTTATGTAGCCTGTCCCCCACTGATGGATGTTTGGGCTTTGCCTGTGTTCTGCTTTTACAAACAACGCAATAATGGATATCCTTGTATACAGAGTGTTGTGTCCACATTTGAATGTATCAAAGAGAGTAGTAGCACCTTTCCTTAGGGATGGCTTCCTGCAAATAGAATTTCTCCATCAAAGGGTGTGTGCCCTTGCCATTTGGACGGATGCTGTCAAAGTACCGTCTTAGAGGTTGTTCCTGGTTACCCTCTCGCCAATGGTGCACCAAGCCACCTCTTTCTCCACACACCCTCACCCACATGGTTTGTTCCTGAACATTTTCATCCCTGCCAATGGACTAGGAGAAAAATGGAATTTATTTAGTTTGATTTATTTTTATTTGAATTGTTGGATAATGAAGGAGGTTGTCTCCCGGGAGTTGATTTGGCCTCTCCAGAACCACATTCTGCCCTTTTCTGGCAGGTTCTGGATCTGGGGGGCTGGGATCCATGGCACCCACAGGGGTGCCTCTCTTCTGCTCCTCTGTGGCTCCCTGGATTGTGGCAGGGGCTGAGATCTGAGGCTGCAGTGCTCTGCACAGAGCCCTGATGGAGATGGCTCTTCCATGGCTCACGCTTCCACCAGTCTCCACAGCAACATTTTTTGTTCTTGTTCCCTGAGGCCTAGAAGAGTAGCACCTGTCCTTGGTGAATCCGTGTCCCTTGGTGGTCCTGTAGCCCAGCCTACACCTCTGCACACAGTGCCACCACCAAAGTCTTGGGTCAAGCCCTTGCCACCACCTGTTATTTGCCAGGACTATGAAGGGTGAAATGCTTTACAAAAAACCCTGATCTTGGGGGGAGTTTGTTATCAGAGATCAACTGATAAACTGTACATCCAAGAAGAAAAGAAGGAGCTTCAAGAACTTTCCAATTATTTTCCTGGAAACAAAGGAGTGTCCCTTCCCATGAGCCAACTGCTATACAGCATGGGGGCCGGGCTGAGTTTTTCTACTCGGAGGAGTCTAAAGTACTCATTTTTATTCGTCACATCTACTTTGCCTAGTAAACCAGCAGCTCCGGCCACCGCCGGACACCACCACCATTCAACAGGAAGCCCGCCCTCACCTCCCAGCCCACTACATTTTGCAGGAATGTGTTCCCGTCAGGGCCCGTCAATCACCGCTGTTCACATCAGGAACTTTCTGTGGCTCTGGGTTTTTTTGTTTTGTTTTTTTCCTCCAAATAAAGTTTAAACTCTAACTGACAAGGTCAGATGCAGGTTGATTCCATAGTTGCTTTATTGAGGATCTATTGTGTACTGGGATCAGAGAAAGGAGACAAAGATAAAGAAGATGCTTTTCTTCCTTTCAGGTCTGGGAGGACATAAGTAATGGTGACCTGATAATGAGATTAATCACCAGTGGATTAAAATCCTAGGAAGCCTATGCAAGATAAGAATAAGTAGAGATACTGAATCAGAGAATTCCACAAACAGAACCCCACCCCCCGCCAAAAATAAACAAATAAATAAATAAAAACAACAACATCGAGACATAGCAACATAGAATTTCCTTGAAAATACAAAATCTGCAGTTCCTGAGGTCTGTTGTGTTCCAGGAAACGTTGATGAAAAATGATTGACATTGAGACGTTCCCTGTTCAAGTTCTGAGACTTCAAGGGGGAACAAATATTCTCTGGCTTCCAGGAACCACATCAAGGCATTGGCAATAGAAAAGTCATCCCAGGCAACAACGTTCTCAGCCAGAAGATGACTGCGGAAGGTCTGTCTACAGTGTTCCGAGGAAAAGAACGCGTGACTCAAGTCGATCATCCCCAGCCAAGTTGTCCTGCAAGCAGAAAAGCCATCAGGAAATGTTCTGGAACATAAAATAGATTATGAAATAACCACCCTACTCCTTGTTGAAGAACTTGAAAAGCTCTTCAGTGATGAAATACACTCAACCAAGAACCAAATGGTAAGATATCTAGTGTGACATTCAGTGCCAACAGGCTGTGGGATAATGTATATGAAATCCTGAAGGAGAAGGAGAATTTTATACCCAGCCCAGTGGTATTTCTACCACAAAGGCGAGAGACAACTTCAAGCAAGCCCCATAATCCTGTCTTGGTGAAAACTATGCTCGATAAACTCCAACGAAGATCTTCTTATGTTCTTACAACTTATTAAGCTTCCTGCCAGCCCCTGCTGGACCCCATCCTCATATACGGAAGTTCCCAGATCTTAGGGGACCTCATTCCATGAACAGTCCATTTTCTCCCAAGAAACACGGACCCTTCTCTCTTGCATGCTGGAACCTCTTTCTTTGAATCTTGCATGGGTCCCACTACTTACTAACGTGCTTCTTTCTGCATAAAAGAAAGGTCTGAGCATCTGGAGTGGGCAGAGCCAAACTGGACAGCCTGATCTCTGCCCTTTGACTCAGTAGCTGGTGGAGGGTGACCCAGAGACACTCCGTCTAGGGTCACGCTTTCATCTGCAGCATCTCCTTGCTCCTGGAGCAGGACCTATGGGGGGTCCCAGCTTTTCACTGTGACACCCACTTATTTTCCCAACTCTCTGTGTGCCAAGAGTCAGTGCCAGGGTGGCCACTCAGAGGCGCGGGACTTCTGAGCCACGTTCCATCACGGGAGACTCGCGTGGGAAGCACTAGCCCAGCATGTGCCTGTGCTGCGGCTGCCTCGCCTTCTCCTCTCCTTCCTCCCCCTGAAATAAACCAGCTCCAAGCTGCAGGGCAACTCCCTCTTCCCAACTCGCCCTCAGAAAGTTGGCCTTGCCGCGGGCAGGCTCGGGAAAGGGGAGCCAAGGGAAGGCTCGGGTGAGCCCCGTTCCTTTGTCTGTTTGAGACGTAAGCTCCAAAGGCCAGATCCGATCTCCAGAAGTTTATCTTGATGGTTGCCATTTTATTGAATCTCATTTTGCTAATTCCTGGGGATAGCGCACTTGCTATTAGCCATCATGGGTTCTTTATCGGTTTACCCCGAATCCCGCGCTAATCGATTGCTCTCACTGCTTTCAGACTCAAGCTTTCCCCACGTGGAGACGCCCACACAATGGAGCCATCCCTAAGAAGACGCCAACACGGGGAGACGGGTAGGACTGCCAACTTGGCCGAGGAGAGGGGCTGGTCTTTAGACGGTGATGTTCCAACAGGAAGCCCCTTGGCCCGTTTTTAAAGGCACGTCGCTTAAGTGACAGGTGGGAGGAAGGGAAGGCGAACGGGCGACCTCTGTGCCTAGCACACCCACCGTGGCCTTGGAGAGCCACGTCCTGACAGGTGCTGCCCGCCGGGGGGACTCGGATCCGCCGGTTGCCGCATCGCAGAGACACACACACAATACCAGGACAACATCATGTCGGGCGATTTGTCAACGGAGCAGGAGCCCAGGAAACAGCCCGCTCCTGAGGAACACATGGATCTGAAGAGCCTGGCGCCTCAGCCAGCCGGGCAGGGCCTTCCTCCTCTGACACAGTAAATCAGTTCAAAGCCGATGACAGCCCGCAAGATTACCCACCGCCCCTCCAAGGAGGGGACGCTCCGGTCCCCTTCACGAAAACATAGATAAAAATTGCGTTCTTCTCCTCTAATGAGACAAGCTCAGATATAAGTCAATAGAGCAATTCATTAACAAATCTAATGAAATCCCCGGGGTTGGCAGAGATAGCGATGAAAGGCTCCTCGGGCGGACGGTCCATATGTTGAGGGTCAGATTGCTGAGTGCCTTCCTCTGGCCCATTCACTGGCTGCATATGGCAGTTAAGGTCACTGTTATCAGACACTTTCTCTGTACACAAAACAGAATTTCCATATGGCCCATGGAAATGGCCCCGGCCCGGCTCCTGGGTCGCTTCCCACGGCTCTCTTTGTGCGACTCTGGTTAGGATCGTGAAGAAAAGAAGAGAGCGAGGGGGTTACCTCCTGGGCCACGGCTACCCTGGCTTTGTACGTCAGTCCAATTTAGGGGAAATCTGCCTCCCTCTCTCCCCCGTCTTTCAGGCTCAAATACTCATGTCAGTCCGTGAGAACGTGACGGAAGTGCTGATGCGGTGGGAAGTCCTGATGGCAGCCTCTGCATTTAAATCCTTTTGAAACCGCGGTGACCTGCCGGAGAGGGTGCTGGGGGGAAGGACCGTCTCAGGCTCTTTCAGATCCACAGAAAATAAAGGCCTTTCCTGGCTTAAAGTGGCCCCTCCGATGGAGCCCCACAGAGCCCCGGGGGAAAAAAAAAGCCCGACAGGATTGTCATGGATATTACATGACAGTAACAAGAACAGGCCAGGGACAAGGGGCTTCTCGCCACACAAAACTGCGCGGGGCTTTCTCTCCGTGATTTGGGCCTCGGATTGTTGACAGCCCAGTAAATGGGCTGTTTAACCCTTTGAAAGTGAATAAAGAGGGTGGGGACAAATGCTTTCTGATGGCGTTTGTGCATGTCATGGGCCAGCGGGTACACACCCTCGAGGACTTTGGGGACGTGGGGGGTGGCAGGGGCCCACGGAGGGAAGCAGGAGGCTGCCTGGATGTCTTAGGAAATCCACTGAATGAGGCAGGAGTCAGGGAGAGCAGATCTGGTCAGGCAGGGGACCGGGATGTTTGGGGATATTGAATACCCACCCACCCCCCCCCTCCCCATGACCCCTGTGGCTTGTCAACATCTGGTGCTCAGGAAAGTTTGGGGCGAGGTTCCTGAGACCCTTGGCCCCACGTCGTCGCTGCTTCGTGGCCCTGTGGCACGGAGAGTGCAGACGGCAGCAGGCAGCCCGAGGAGCGTTAGGCAGACGTCCCTCAGTTTACCAGGCACACTGGGCGAGCTGGAAGCTATGGGTTGCCCTTTTACTGATGGAGAAACTGAGGCGCAGAGTGGCTCAGAGAGTCATGACTGGAGCCAGATGCAATGGTGCACAACTGTAACCCCGGCAACTCTGGAGGCCGAGGCAGGAGGATCACAAGTTGGAGGCCCACCTTGGCAACTTAGTGAGACCCTGTCTCAAAATTAAAAAAAAAAAAAAAGAACAAGGGCCGGGGATGTAGCTCAGTGGTAGAGCACCCCGGGGTTCAATCCTCAGGACTTAGAGAGGGGCAGGTGGTGGGGAGATCTAATACGGGGTCGAAGACGGCTTAGGACATCCCTCCTTGAGGCCTGCTCTTCTCATTGTCTCAAAACGGGGAGATCCCTGTCCTGCTGTGCCTGCTGTGCCATTGTTTTAATAAATACAAGAATGCCATCTCTCCCTCTCCATTCCCCTCCTGGCTCCCTCTGACTTTGGGTGGAAATATACTTCTCTTGACCCAAGAAGCCAAAATAAACCCAGCATGAAGACTGCCTCCCAGAGACGTAGCACGATGCAGACTGCCTCCCATCTCGCCCGCTGTTTAGGTCACCTCTGAAACGGCTACCCCCTGACCCCCAACTCCTTGGGCTTGGCAGCCACGGCGCTTCCACAAATCCGAATCCTGCTGCTCCTAACCCCTGACTTTACTTTCCCCGGGAAGGGCCCTCCTAATTCATTGAGCTGGTTTTAATTGTCTTTGGGGGGGACAAGTGCTTCCCTCCGCCAGCGCGGGGGGCAGGGGGAGCGGGTGGCGCGGCCTGTGGGGCTCTTGACGGAGGCCTCTCATGAAAATGCATGGCTCTGCAGCCCCCCTCGGTGATTGTAATATCTCCTGCTTACTGTTGATGTCGGAGAGCCATTACCGCAAGACGCTGACATGTCTGACGGTGTGGCATCGACACCCATTAGGTGGTCCTTAGACAATTTCTAGACAAAGTTTAGTCCACAGAGCAGGATCCCGGCCCTGTTCTAAGCAGGGAAAATAAAAGGAAATAGACCTTCCCGGGCTGGCTCCTATCACATTCTAATCAACCCTGTCTGCATGGTCCTCCTTCTCCCCTCCTGGAGACTGGCAAGATCTTAGGGGCTGGGTCATAACCCTGGGTGTGTTTCCCTCCTACCCCATTAGGCCCCGAAGGTGGTGTTTGCATTGCTAGTTAAAATATCTCCAGCACTATGTTGAATAATTTATTACGGTGTCTCTTTTAGTGTTCCTATGAAACTAATGAGGCAGGTTCTATGACTATTTAATTTAATCGAGAAAAAAGATTGGATGCCCAGAGAGGTTAAGCAGCTTGGCTGGAATTAAACAGCTCATAGGCCCTGCCTGAATTCAAGTCATGATGTGTCTCCCACCGTGCTGTTAAGGCCCGGCGCCGTCAGGAATCAGTAGGTACCTGTTGTCCACATCTCTGTGGCAGGCTGACGTTCAGGTTCACAGATATTCTGGTGTTGGTCTTGTCCCATCAGGTTAGGTGGACCTTGGACTTGCGGGTCCTCCTTCACCTCACCTCTTCACCCCCGAGGCCCTTAAGGGTACCTCTGACATTTGGGGTTTTCATTTAAAAGAAGATCAATCCATGTTAAGAAATACCTCCTAATTGCTTGTGTTTGACTTCAGAGAAGCAAATGAGCGCGTTCCACCTCCTGATGGGGTTCGCTGACTGCAAGAGGGAGCCAATCAATGGCTGGTGGAGGGAAAGGAGCATATTTTTTTTTTTTTTAATAAACCACACTTTAGATCCTCGATCTCTAAGTTATTACAAATTATAAGGTTAAGACCTCTTAGACGAATCCTAGCTGCTTAAAAATTTAAAACTCCAGGGTAAAGCAGAGAAGTACTAATGAGCTTCGGGCTAGGAAATATCAGAGTCTGGAGGAGAAGGCTCCTCTCACGTAGGAGCTCCGCAGCGCCTGCCTGGGAGGTGGCGGGTGCGAGGAGGTGTGTCGGGGAGAACCACATGGCAGGGGAGCCCGGGGGTGGGACCCAGGTTTGGGAGAGACGAATCAGGGAACAGTGACTTAGAACATTCTGGATCCAGACCAGCTGGTTCTCTGTTTGAGAACTGTCCACCTCGAGTCCCTCCAAAGCTTACTTATGTCAACAGGGCGTTAGGTTTCCCCAGCACATTCCTTCCGCCTCCGAAGAGAAGAAAGAAAAGCACTTTGTGAGTTGTGGTGCCTTCGCACCAGGGTTGGAGCCTGTGTGTGTGTGTGTGTGTGTGTGTGTGTGTGTGTGCCTTTCATGAGGAATTGGGATTAAAATCTCTAAGAAAATAGAGCAGGCAGAAGCGATGTGCAGTATTTATTTTCCCAATGGAAATGTCAACAGTGGTGGGAGAAGATGAAAATATTTAGAGAACAAACTGACCCGACCCAATTAAAGGCTCCAAGAAAAGCCTGCTTCCCCAAGAAGGGCAAGCGCGGGCGGGTCCCCTTGCACCCGCCATGGCGTGGGCCACCGATTCCTAACGGCCCCCAGACCCTGTTAAGCGCCCTTACAACTCACAGGCGCCCACCAACCCGGGGCTCTCAGAGGCCCGGAAGGACCTCAAGAAGTTCAGACCCCCGTTGGAAGGTGTCACCGGTACTTGACGTGACAGTGCTCTGGTTACTTCTATTTCCTGGCTTTCTAGGTTGTGACCAGGTTCTCGGGAGCCCAGTCTATTATTCTCAGCTTCACTCCCACCCGCCCCGGGTTCAGGAGCATCCCACAGCGACACCCAGGGTTTTCCCTGCCCATCACCAGCATCCCAACCCGAGCAGACAATGAATCCCCAAATGGCCTCGTTTTAATCAACGGTGCTCAAACGGGCCATTTGGAGGGAGTTCCTGTTTCTTCCACGGCACCTCCCTCTCTCTGGCCCAGATCGGATCTGAGCCCCGCATTTAAAATTAAATTATGCTTGGGATAATATTGTCTTGAGCTCACCGTTGCTGACATGGATATTGACAAAGACTTAGCCAGTGTTTTAATAGGAAAACAAAACGCAGGAAAAGGAGCCAGAGTTTCCAGGTGGATCATTAAGGAGATGCTGCCCAGGCCAGGGGCCGGCGGTGACTGCATCAGAGATCGTCATCGGACTTAAACTTCTTCTGACATCTAGTTATGTCGAAATGTGACTGATCACCCAGGGGTTGGAGCTCCTGAGAGGCAGAAGTTCGCTGACAGACAACCGCCCTCGCAAGCAGTTCTTAAATGAGAATCAAGAGAAAGTCGCATCCGGGCTCCCTGACAGTCGGCAGCTGCTACCTGGCTCTGTCTGCCGAGGCAGGCCTGTTCTGATGAGGGGACTATTAGCATCTGCACACTTCTGTCTCATTACCACGCATCTGCCCACCTTGATCCCAGCCACGCCGCCTCTCATCTGACAGCTCAGGCACCGTCAGGGACCAGGCTACTCAGGGAGCTGGGTACCGCGGGCTCCCCGGCTCTGCTTTTATTTTCTAAAGACTGGTGCAGGGTTTGACAGTCCCACGCTGCTGCGGAGGGAAGGGAGGTAATTAGCATCAGGGGCAGCTCCTCACGAAGGCTGAGATGCAGATTCCGGGTGAAGCCAACACTGTGCGCCTGGGGTGGTGGGTGAGCCTGGGACACCGATGCTCCTTTACACCTTAGCCCTTTGCCCAGCCCCACAGCCAACAGTCACAGGTCAAGGAGGGGGAACTCAAGATCTAGAAGCTTCAAATGAAAAGAAGGAGGAGAAGAAGGACGAGCCAAGGAGGAGGAGGAGGAGGGAGGGAGGAAGGCTTCCTCATGGATTCGCATCACCGTCCACGTCTTGACTTGGGGGTGTTGCTGCAGCACCTTAGCCCCGCCTGCACCTTCTGATCATGCTTCCCGAGGATGGGAGAGACGAGGGAGACCTTGCCTGCCCTCAGTTTCCTCCCATCTGTAAAACAAGAGTCCAACGTGGCTCCATTTGTATAAAACAACAGCCTGGCGCACCCATCTTGAAACCAGAACCCTAGCAGCAGCACCCACAGCCCCCGAGCCCTTCAGGGCGATGCTGGACGAGGCAAATGTCAGATGGAACGGTTCAGGGTTTGGAGATCTTCTGCTCCCTTCCAGGTGCCAAAGGAACAGGGTTATGGCTGCTGGAGAGGAGGAAGCCACCTCCATGTTCAGAGAAGCAGAGGTTCTGAACGCCCTTCCAGCATTCCTGAGCCGGGTTCTGGATGGCAACTGAGGTCCCTGGCAGGGGACAGGTACAGGAAGAGGGAGGGAAAGAGGGAAACCCAGCCCTCTGCTGCCCCGAAGCCCTTCCTTAGCCTGCTACCCAGAGCAGACAATAGAGTTTGGCACCAAGGAGCAACGGTGCCCATGAGACTCAAACCCCAAGGTACCCCGGAGGGAGCCCGAAGTGGCATCCCCGATGAGCCCCAGCCAGCCCCAGGAGCGGGTGTGCTCCGTTGGTGCGGTTGCCTTGAGAGCCATTTAGGAAACTCCCGGCTCCCCTCCCAGCGCTCACCGCTTTCATCCCTCGGATATTTCTTTGTTCTCCTGCTCGCGGAGGGTTTGTATGGGTTAATGGAAAAATTACTGCTATTTTGCAACAATGCAATCAAAGTCAGTTCAGCAAACCCTGATAAAGTGAGAATAGCTTATTCAGATTGAGCTGGCAGGCCTGAACTCACAATTGCAAAGTTTGAATACAAAATAAGATATTCCCCCTTTAAAAAAAAAAAAAAAAAAAAAAAGACAGAATCCGTTGTCATTCATGCTAAAAAGGCATTACAGACTGTCGACACTGTACAGAAAAATAGGAGATGTTGACCTTTTTATTATAGACTTTTCTGTACTGTTGCCCTTCTTTCAACTGCACATCTCTCCCCCCAGCTCCCCCCGCCCCTCTCTGCACTCATACACACGCTCTTCAGCTGTATGTTATCTCAAATAATTACCCTCGCTTCTGGCTGTCCCTGGTGACTTCTCCTGCTAAAAAAGCTACTCATTGTCGGAGACTGAAGAGGGATTTCAAACCCGCTTCTTGTGGCCGGGCAACGGCTCTTAATTAACCACTCAGGTATTGTGGAAGCTCCAGCCCAGCCCGCTTCCATATGGCTGGAACATGTCCGCAGTGATAATCACAGAAGGAAATATTGTATCAAAAAAGAGCTCACACAACCCAAAGCTTGTGCAAATTATTTTTAATGATTCTTCTCTGGTAAGTCGGCTTATTTATTATTTCAAGCAGAGGAGATGGAGAGAGAGAGAGAGAGAGAGAGAGAGAGGAATGCATTTGTCCTTGACCCAAATCCCCCCAGCCCACACCCCTGCTGCTCCCCCCACCCTAAATCTGATCCCAAGAACTGTCATATAGCCTATGCCCCAGGTAGCAAAGCCCCTCTAGACGCTCTGGAAAGCCGCTCCCGCTATGATTTCCATATGCTTTTGTTTCTATTGGGTGCCTCGCCATTCCGAGATTGCACCCACGCCCAGAGAATTCAGATTTTCCCCAAGCAAGCGATTCTCAATAACTCTGGGGTGAGCGGTTTGGCAGTACCTCGCACATTCATGCTCCTGGTCTTTCTTGCTTTAAGTAGCCAGGTGCGGGGGAGGGGCAAACGGAGGTGAAGTTTATAAATCTAATTAAATAGGAAGTTGCATTTACACTTTAAACCAACCCCCCCACCACCACCACCCCATCCACCGGCCCACGGTGTCAGTAGACATTATGTATGATTTTACTTTGCGACAGAAACCATTACATTTAAAAATTCATTACAGCAGGGTTAGTTAGACACATGATGGATGCAGCTTTAATCCTGCCATATATTATTACAGTTAAAATGTAAATGATGAAAAATATTTTGCGCTTATCAGCATTTATGCGGAAATGTGTTTTACAGTGATATATGGTGTTATATTTCTATTATTGTGATGAAAAGAAAGCAATACAAAAAGATGAAGTGTTTATTAAAACATGGGAACTCGTGATAACATATTCCTGTTGTACATGACTTTAAACAGATTCGCTGAGGGCATTTGTCCAAAACAACTGTGAAATGTGTTTTTGCTGTGCGAATCGGGCTGAGTTTTTTTTTTTTTTTCCTTCTTCTGATTACAGCTCTTTTTAATAGACGAATATTAATTCAAAATCATGTCGGAGGCTGTGAAGTTGGCAGCCCCCCTTCCTTTCTGACGTGGTTAAAAATGCATGTGGGCGCGCGCAGGCGCACAGGTTCAGAGATGCAGGCTGGGCCATGAAAAGAAGGCTCCGGTGTTTACCAGGTACCGCCATGGGCAGGAAGGCGGGCCACCCAGCTGAACAATGTTTCCAAAGTGACGTCATCGGGAACACAATAAAATCCTATCAGGGCTGTGATTGACGTGATGGAAAAGTCATCTCCAGCCTTACTTTCCAATCAGGTGCGCATCCAGGGACAGAGGGCATGTTGGGTATGTGCCCGGTTCCAGTGGGGCACAGGGACGGTTCAGTGGCGACCCTGGCAGCACAGAGGAGCCCGGAATGCGGCTGACTCGGGGGCTGTGTCTTGCAGGGAAGTCACCTCCTAATTTCTTTGGCCAAGTTCACTTACAAGGTGGTTCCTGCCGCCTGCCCCCTTCTCTCTCTTTCTTTCTTTTTGGCCAGCCCAGAACAATGGCACATCCAACTACAAAATGAAATAGGACCCACAAAGAAAAATAAACCCTCATTAGTAACAGCAACAAAAAAAAAAAAAAAAAAAAAGGGAAAAGAAAATTTATGACTAAACCTTATTTAAAGAAAATCAACTCAAGACAAAAGGCCTTCCGACATTCTCGGCCGTGGGGCTCAGCATTTAGGACAAGAGGCTGACTATTTCCACGCGGGGTCCTTTCCCCGTGGCCCTTAGAATTAGGATGTGGTAATGATGTTGACTTGGTACCCAGGAAGCGCCTCTGCCAGAGGTGGGTCCATGTTACCTGATTCTCTATACAAATTGTAACTCTTTCTCCTGCTTCCTGTGGGTGACAGATCTCGTAATAGATGTGGAATTGACCAGACTTGAAAATCAATTCCACCTTCCCCTCCTTTCATTCAACGTCCCAAGTGTCTCCGGGGAGGAGGGCAGCAGAGGCTTAATGCAGATTTCCACCAGCGTCCCTCCCACCCCACTGCCCCCAGCCGGGCCCGGGTTCTTTCCCTTCTCCTGCTAACATCTGCTTGTAGGAGGATGTCGTTGTGTACATTAGCGCTGTAGAGTTTAGCGCCCTTCGGAGCTACCTTTGGCACAGGAAACACGGGAGCTGGAGCCAACCATAACACAAGGCTGGGTGTTTCCTCGCTCCCCGCTCACCCAGCGCCTCGCGCCTGCCCGCCCCTGTTATCTGGAGGAAGTCAGGGTAGAGGACAGGGGAGGCTTATCTGGCCCCCGGCCTAGTTATAAGACACAACGCGCCTCCCCGAGCACCTTGGGAACATTGTCACCAAAGGGTCACATCCGTTCCAATTCCTCGCCGGTGATGGGGCTTGGGCCTGTGACCTACACTGTCCTCCGTGTCCCTTTGTCTGTGGCATTAAAACCGACTCAGCTGATTTCTTTCAAAGCACACGTTATAGGAATTGTGAGGACGTGGAACCCCACCCCGCACCCTCGGCACCACGTGATCTTTCTCCTACATGTTCGGGCCTTTGAAAGAAATGATTATTTCAAACACACACACACAAGCACACACACACGCACGCACACTTTCTCAAGGAAACAACAGTTCTGGAAGCAACTTGCCCAGAGCACAACCCATCAGTTCATGTTCCTGTTTAAGGAATTTCCCGAGCCAGGATCCGAGAAGCTGTGGCCTGACCTCAGGTTGCCCTATTAAATGTATTTATTTCTTGGAGCTGAGGAATATTTGCTGAAAGCTGGATTATCACTTGGTAGACCACCAGCAGCTGTTGAAAACCAGGGCATAAAAAGCTTGTTTATGTCTTTAATGGCCCACTTAATGATGGAGCAAGTATGTTATTCATAATAAAATGCCAAGGAATAATCTTAATACTCCGATGCATGGCGCTAGTGAATTAAGAAACATCTGCTGTGTCATAAAAGAACATTTTATTTGGGGTCTACATTAAAAACATGATTCCGTGGAGTTCCCCTGATTTATATTGTACACAACAAATTATGATGTCTTGAAGTAATTATACTTTACAATTAAGCCTACAAGGCCACTCTTGGAAAAAAAAGAGAGAGAGAAAAAAAGTCCTGCCTGGTCTTCCTCCTTCTAGATTGTTCGAGCACACACTGTAGCCTTGTGTCAATCTCGGTCACCAAAGCCAGGTTTAAGACCTCTCTGGGCACTTTGGCATCTCCAGGAAGATCTCCGGGTTGCATGGGTCTCCCGAAACCACTTTCTGCAGGAGAAAATAGCGATTCGGATTCCCAGGGAAAGAAAAAAAAAAAAGTAAAAATAATTCCTTTCCTCCGGTCTTGTGCGACTCTGGTCCTGGAGCTTATTTGGATGTGACTGGCAGGTGAAGAGACAGAACGTGGGTTCATTTAGTGGTGAAGGAAAAGGCTCCATCCCTGAGGGCTTAGTCCCGTGAGCTGTGGGGACTGGGAGACGGTGTATCCCCCACCCCCAGGAAGAGAGAGATTCGGGGAACCTGGGACGCAGCAGCCTTCCGGATGTCCCCAGAAGGAGCTGGGTGCTGAAAGGGCAGGGTGTGGTCAGCCCAATCTCGGCCCTCCTTCCCTCTACTCCAGATGGCGTCTGTCTCCCACACACCCGCTATCATTCCAGGAAGCCACATGTCACCACCTCTGCGCCCAACACCACTCGTGAGTACAGGGACATGTCAATTGCTTCCTGAGCTGGTGGTCACAAAGCTCCTCTTGCTGCAGGAGACTGGAGGCGAGTTATTTTAAAAGCTGGCTGCGGGACAGGCTGGTTGTCCTGGGGCGGTGGCTCTTGACCCTGGTTGTTTGGGGCAGTGATCGGAGTAGTGGGAGGGATACCTGCCTGGACCCCACCCTGGGGCTCCCGTCCATTGGCCCGAGGTTGCCCCCTGCACACACATGCACACGTGGGGACTTTGGCTTTGTTTTTATTGGTCTTGGTGTGCGTGTATGTGCTAGGAATTGAACCCGGGGCCTCCTGCATCCTAGACCCATGTTCTACCACTACCTAATGGTATTTTTCCAAAAAGCTCCCTAGAGGGTTCTCGTGTGCACCCAAGGTCAAAAACTACTACCCTAGGGAGACTAGAATTTTAAAAAAATGACAATTGAGTGGCTCTTTGGTCAAGCAAACACTTCCATGGGCCTTCTTGGATTTAAAAACTGAGGCTGAGCATGGTTGGTGGGAGGCTAAATGGGGTGGTTGCTGTGGCAAACGGTTCATAAGCCCCTCAAGAAAACCATAAGTGGAATTAAATACGACGACAATATATCAATTCCACTCCTGGACATGTACCTCAAAGACTTGAGGTCCTAAGGAGATTGCGTATACCCATGTCCATGTTCATAACAGTATTAACCACAACAGCCCAAACAAGGGAGGAACCCAAGTGTCAATCACACAGATGACCAGATGAACAAAATGTGGTTTAGACGTACGACAGAGTACTACTCAGCCTTAAAAAGGGAGGAAATTTGATCCTACAACATAGATGAAACTTGAGGAGATTATGCTAAATGAAATAAACCAGACATAAAAGTTCAAATCTTACATAAATCCACACACGTGTGATTCCTAAAGTAGTCAAAGTTATAGAGACACAAAGTTGAAATATGGTAGCCAGGGACCGAGAGGGAGAGAAAGAGGGAATAGCTAACTATCAGAGACAGAATTTCAATTTGGGAAGATGAAAGAATTCTGGAAGTGGATGGTGCTGATGGTTACGTGATTTTTGATTTTGTTATGTGTGTTTTACAAATGTATGTTTACAATTTAAAATATTAACAGATATATATGTATATATACCATTTAAATATGTATATTTAAGATTTAAAGCAAGGCTACCTGGGGAGAGGTCGGTGAGAGGAAAATACAAAGAAAGTTCTAATAACATCATAAACACCGTGAACCTGGGAATCCGTGCTGCTGAGGGTCACCCGAGAGAGAGGGTTCAACATTGGCTGAGAGAAGAGGGGACAACCCTGAGGAGTGGGCAGGTGTAGGGGGGAAGGAGCGGGAATTTAGGCTGAGGCCCAACCAGTGAGGAGCTTTCTTGGCAGCAAAGAGTAACCTGCATGTTCCCAGAAAGAGGAGTGGCTTTCAACCTAAGAGCCGGTGTTTAAACATGACCGCCTTCAAACTGAAAAAGCCATGTGCCCTTGGACACTGCCCAGGTCTTCAGGGCACTATTTCGGAGGCCCCTGCTCAGGGACTTCTTGGACTGTGTCCCCTGCCCATGGGCAAGAATGTCATGGTGGTCACCTGAGCCTATAATCTGTCCTCAGGCCGTTCCTTCAGTATAAAGGGACAGACTGGAATGGTCTCAAGCTGGGCTGAGTGTCCTAGGCAGGTTTGAGTCACAAGGACCAAAATACACGACAAGAGGAAAAGCTCATTTGGGCTCACAATTTCAGAGGTGTGGTCCGTGGCAGGCCACGTCCACTGCCCCAGGTCCAAGGCGAGGCAGGACCTCATGGTGGAAGGGCGAGTTGGGGAGGCGCCACTCCATGCAAAGCAGCCAGGATGCAGGGTGGGGGTGGGGGAAAGGATGGGAGGGGGAGGGGAAGGGGCTTCAGGGAAGGTGGCCCCTTCCGGGGCTCAGCCCCAGTCACCCACCTCCTCCAGCCCCGCCCGCCTACAGTCACCACCCAGTGCGTCCATTAAAACTGGGCTGATGGGGTCCCGGCTCCCACCCCCAGTCATTTCACCTCTGAACGTTCCTGCGTCAACCTGGGGGCCTGGGGGGACACCCCAAATTTAACCCATAGCACCTTCGATGGTTCTGCAGCTCAGAATGGTGTCTCGGTGGGTCAATGAATGCGGCTGCGCAGATCTCACTGACGCTTTGTCCATGGACGCTGAAGTCGAATTTCACATCGTCTTCCTGAGTCATAAGATGTTATATTCTTTCTGTGGTTCTTGTTCCCAGTTACCTAAAACATATGAACTCCTTCTGAGATTGGCAAACTAAACAAAAAGACAGCGGGCTGGAGCTGCCCATGGATGTAGTGACCATCGGCCTAGACCCTGCCCAGGACCCGAGAGTTCCCTTCTAAATCACCCCAAACCCATGTCGTGGGGCTGCCCCGACCCGGTCTCCAGGAGTTAACTGAGCCCCGTGGGTGCCCGCCCCTAGGTGCCCGGGCAGTGCAGGGAGGCTGCGGGTGCCACTCCTCTGGCAGCACCCTGGCTCTCTCTTTGGGCCAGTTCCAGCCCTTTCTGCCTGCCGCATCTTTTAATTCTTTAAGTGCCGTTAGAATTTCTGTCCAACCTCCAACCTTTGGAAGCTGGCCACTGGACGGAAGGCACTTCCTCTTATAAAATGGCTCCAAGCCTCTGTGGAGGGGACCCACCCTTTCCCTCTGTCAGGCCCATAAAAGCCCCGCACAGAAGCCGATTCCGGTTCTGTTTCTCCCACCTGGAAAAATAAAAAAGGACGGGGGTGAAACTTTTTGGCAAAAACTTAAAAAAAAAAAATTTTAAAAAATCTACCAAATCATCTTTTTGGTACCATTTAATGAGTCTTTGTACCATCTGAGCATAAATCTATCAGGAGGAAAGGACTCTCTACATCCCAGGGCCCCCCCTGGTCATCCTGCGACCTGAGTGGGCATGAGCGGTAGTGGTGACAGGAGTCGGTCAGGGGAAGGTGGCCTCTCTCTGTGCCCACCAAAGCCTCTTCACCATCCCACGGTGCATTGCAGGCACCCGGGGGGCTTAGTAAAAGTAAAAGAAAACAAGCCAGGAAACCAGACGTCGTGCCCCTCACGCCCCACAGAGCCCCGTGGGCATCCCCGCCGCGCACTCGAGGGCACTGCACCCCCAGCCTCAGCCCCCGAGTTCCCTGCACTCTCTCCTCCAGCTGGACCTGTCCATCTGGCTGCTGTTTGCCACCGCCCCCCTTTGTTGACACTGCTCCAACCACTTAGAATGAACCCCCCCTCCATGGCCACCTTCACCTTGCAGAACCCCAGGCCCCCCACCCCCCACGGGCTTTCCCACCACGTGAGGGATTCTTTTTCTTTTGCTGGAATCTCAGCTTCATCGCGTGATCATCTGCCCTGGGTCTTGGGGTCACGCAGACCATGGTTCACCCCACACAGCCTGGGGACTTGCACCACCCTGAGAAGCTTAGCTTTTTCCTCTGTAAAATGGGAATATTAATAGCGGTACCCACATCACACGGTTGTTGTCTGAGGGTGGAGTGAGATCACGCGTAGAACCTGGGCAGGACCAGGCTCGGCTTACCCAGTGCCGGCCACCGTTGTTGGTGGAGGAACATGGAGGCCAAGATTCCCACTAGAGCACTGGCAACTTCAGGGCAGGCTCTGGGCCCAAGGCACCCCTGGGTGAGTCCCAATGACAGATTCTCAACAGGCAACCAGTTGTTCCTGAACTGCACCTTCATTCTTTGGAGGAGGTCCTGGGGATTGAACCCAGGGGCCCTCCACCACTGAGCCACATCCCCAGCCCTATTTTGTATTTTATGAAGAGACAGGGTCTCACTGAGTGGCTTAGCGCCTTGCCATTGCTGAGGCTGGTTTGGAACTTGCGATCCTCCTGCCTCAGCCTCCCAAGCAGCTGGTTACTACAGTCGTGCGCCACTGCGCCCGGCACACGTTATATTCTTGAATGGGGCTGACCATATTACAATCCGTGGACCCTCCCACTTAACGTGACTCCTGCTGCCGCCCAGGAAAGGGCTCTGCCTCTCAGCCTTCTCGTGCCTGACTGTCCTCACTCCTCCTCTAGACCAGCTCTCTCCCAACGCTGTCACTGACGTGCTCCTCCCATGAGACTTGACATATCCAAATGTGTTCGCTGGATTTGAGTTTGTCCGCATTGAACAGGTTTGAAATACCGATGGACCTCGAAGGAAATGAAGGTCTCCCTGGTTTCTAGAAGCCAAGAAGGGGTGCATCTGGGACGCTGTGTGAGCACGAGACCCAGGCCCCTTCTGTCCTGTGGCTCTGCCCTGGGTGGCCAGTGTTCCAAAACCCTCAGGGCTCTGGAGCCCCTGCAGGAAGTAGGAAGGGACATCAGCGTGCCCACGCCCTGGCAGGACCCATCTCAGAATCAAGCATTCTACTGTGCGTCATCACGTGTTGGCCGCGACTTAGTGACAGGGCCATTCTTAGATGCCAGGGCCCCTGGCTTACCTGGGGGAGGGTTCTGAGATTGTTGCTGTTTCTTTTCCCAGACAACCGCAAGACACGGGATCCATCTGAGAAGACACAAAAGGGAAGGGTGACCGGGGACATTGAGAAGTTTCCATGATGAAACATCTACGTTATTATTTCTTTTACTTTAAGCAGATTTTAACTTTGCCAAAGTCATATAGGCACTTGATTGAAGCAGCCAAATAAGGCTGAAAAGGTTTTAATGAAAAAAGATAATATTTTTTGCCACTCCAATGCACCTCTCAAAAAGCGTCAATTTTAACTTAGTTTGTTTTTGTTTTTAGCAGTTTCTTCTGGAATTTACACCCACATTTCTAACAAATAATATGACGATACAGCTTTCTTTTGATTTATTAACTTTAGGCTTTTCCAATTGCCTTTCCACTTTGGTAAATGATAATCTTGCTTTCCTTCTCTCAAACACACACACACACACACACACACACACACACACACACACACCCTGCCCTGTTCCTTTCTCCAAGATTTTCCCAAGAGGGTCGCATACAATTTTCCAGTTCAAGAAGTAACCAGTCTTTGCACAATTGTGGCCATGCAAATATGATTCACTTTGTGGTACCATCATTATGTTTCTTTTTCTTTCTTTCTTTTTTAATGTACTTTCCCTTGAAATTAAAAAAAATCTCATTATCTTTATGTTTTCCTAGTTTTTAAAAATTTCTATTTAAAAGTCTTCTCATTCCCTCTTCTTAATCTAAGTATTCGTGGATTCACTATATCAGATCATCTAGGGTTTAATTTTTTTTCCCTGCAGACCATACATCCAGAGCCCTGTCTCCTACTCTACTCTGGACTAGGTGCCAGTCAGAGCTGTGGTTCGGCTGTGCAGAGTACCTCATTCTGGAGTTATCTTTGCTTTTCTCCTGTGATAGCTCTGTTTCCTGGATCCCAGCTTCCTTAGATGGCAAAGTTAAATCCGTTTCTCACTCCTGGGGAGGACCCCAGGGGAGGTAAATTTTTTTTTGTCTGTAAAATGCCTTGATCTTGGGCCCATGCTTAATAATTTGGCTGTCTATAGCATTCTAGGTTGAAAACTCATTTCCATTCATTTTGCTAAAGGTTGTATCTCCTTCTTCCTAATGTTGCTAGCTATTTGATTTCATTACTCTTCCTGGTCCTTGATATATGGCACAATTTCATTTTTTCTCTAAGAAAGGTTTTAGGTCTCTGTCTCTGGTGTACTGATGGACCTAAGGTGGCCTTTCAAAATTCAGGGTGGGGCAACCACAATAGCAGAGCTAGGGAGCCAGTGGAGGTGACTGTCTGCCACAGTCGGGCTGCAGCAAACTAACCGGGGGGTGACGAGCAACTTGTGTAGATTGATACAGCAGGAGAGGGAGCCATTTATTGTAGGACAGGAGGGGTATATATACATTCCACACAGCTTATCTAATTAACATAAACTAGATACAGCAGTCGACCAATCAGGAATCTCCACACTTCATGGCTCGCTGGCGTTACTTCACAAACCACTCCCTCTGGCAAAATGCCAGGCGCCATCCTGACTTGTTTACAGACTCTAACAAATGTCAATGGATGAGTGGACTTTTAAATATGGCATATGTATACACAATGGAAATTTATTCATAAAGAAGATGGAAATCACGTCAACTGTGGGAAAATGGATGGAATTTGAGAATACGACGTTAAGTGAGATAAGACAAACTCCGAAAATCAAGGGCCCTGTCTTTTCTCTCGTATGTGGAAGCCAGAGAGGAAAAGGGAAAAGAAGTGAGTTTCATAAAGATCAAAGAGAGACCAAGAGAGTGGAGGAAAGGGTCCAGGGGAAGGAGAAGAAGAGATAAAGGTGTCAGCCAAACTGACCGGCTATATTGTGTGCAAGCATGAATGTGTAACAATGGGTTCCACATCAGGTGCGATCATGGTGTCCAAATGAGAAATATGGGGGGGGGGGGCGGTTCATGGTGCGAGACTCTGGTTGGATTCTTTTAACCCACATGAGAAAATCCATGTTGTTCAGTTCTGAAGATGTCCTCGGCATTTCCTTGATGATTTCTACTCTTCCATCTTGACCCTCTCTGTTCTTTCTGTCTGGAATGCCCAACTCAGATGTCAGACCTCTCAGCCTCAAAGTTATCATTTAAAAATATTCTCTCTCCACTTTTCGGGGTTTTTGTTTGTTTGTTTGTTTCATTTGCTAAGAGATTTCTCCAACCATCCCTTCCAACCCTTACACTGAATTTCTGCAACCCTATGTTTTTTTTGAATTTTAATATTTATTTTTTAGTTTTCGGCGGATACAACATCTTTGTTTGTATGTGGTGCTGAGGATCGAACCCGGGCTGCACGCATGCCAGGCGAGTACGCTACCGCTGGAGCCACATCCCCAGCCCCTGCAATGCATATTTTTAATTTATAAAGTTTTTTTTTTCTTGTTTAGTCTTAGATTGAATCTTAAAAGGCATTAGCATCTTGTTATGGTTTCATGGATGCCATACTTTCATCTCTCTGCAAATATTGATCATTTATTGTGATGTTTTCTCTATTCCTTATATTATATTATCTCTATGCTTTCTCTATCCCTTATATTATCTCTTACCTTAGAGTTTCTTTATTTCTGATTTCTTGTTCAGGCCCTGCCTTCCATATTCAGGTTTTCTTTTAATATATGTGAATCCTTTGTGATCAGTTTATATTTAACAATGCAGCACTACCTTCAACCGATGAATGAATAAAGAAGATGTGGTATTTATACACAATGGAATATTACTTAGTCATAAAGAATAATGAAATTATGGCCTTTGCCTGGGACTATCATGCTATGTGAAATAAGCCGACCCAAAAAACCAAGGGCCAAATGATTTCTCTGCTACGTGGATGCTAATGCCCAATGGTGGGGATGTCTATTCATTGGATTAGACAAAGGGGAATGAAGTGAAGGGGGGGGATGGGAATGTAAAAGACGGTAGAATGGATCAGACATCACTTCCCTGTTCACATGTGAACACACCACCAGTGAGACTCCACATCACGCACAACACCAGGATGGGAAGTTACACCCCATGTGTGTGTGAGGTGCCAAAAAGCATTCTACTGTCATGTGGAACTGAAACAAAAAGATGGCACCACTAAACAATTGCAATCATACTGACCGACTAGAGGGTCCACGTACCCAGAGACCTGGCTGACTGCTGGGTGTCTAGATGGCTACCCAGATGGTCAGCGTCTTCCCGCCCAGGTCCTCTGGTTCTAGTTTCTCCAGGGGGGAATCCTCAGCCGCTCCACCTCCTACTTACAGGTCACAACCCAGCGGGGCCTCCGTGACAGCTACCTGCCTTTGCGCGACCCCTTGGTGACACCTACCTGCCTTTGCGCGACCCCTTGGTGACACCTACCTGCCTTTGCACGACCCCTCGGTGACACCTATCTGCCTTTGCGCGACCCACCTGTTTTCTTGCACCCTCTCCGTGCTCCGTCCGTCCCTCTCCTCCAGAGGCTCCCCATTGTGATCTATCATGGCTAAACCTTACAGAAGGGAAATTTTATATCATGACGGCAGGTGGGGAAAAAATCAGAAAGGAATCGTGAAAATAAAGAGCAAATAGAATAACAGGAACGCTGGAGAGCCACAGTCATTGGCTGAAGGTCCTGAGCTTGTGGTCTGCTCCCTCTTTGCTGGAGAGACAGGTTAGGACCTAATAGAGAGATGTTGCTAATAGGAAGACCTACTAATGCCAGTTGGAGATTTTTCCCTTTGCTAACAGACTAGAAAAAGAATCCAAAATAGGACTCAGTAGCCTGTAATTCAAGGTCCTCCCGACCCGTATCCCTTACCACCTCCCTACAGACCTTTGCATTGCTCAGGTTCGGGCTAAAATTTCATCTTTGTGAGGATCTCCCTGGCCACTCCCACCCGGGGTAACTCCAAGTCATATCACACGACCTCTGCTCAGTTCATTGATTAGCACTTCCTGCCCTTCAAATGACCCTGTTTGTTGATTTGTGCACATTCCGGCTTTATTATACCTCTGCTAGAATGTAGCTTCATGAGACCAAAGACTTTGATCCATTCTCTCAAACATCCCACACTTAAACCAAAACCGGTGCACAGTATAGATGCTCAATAAAATCCTATGAATGAATAAACACATTATTTAAATTTTTAAAATGTCCTACTTCACTCTACCGCCAGGTTTCGCCACCAGCCCCAGTCCCAGGTGACACAAGGAACAGCAAGTCTTAACCTGCGACAGAAACCAAGTTGAAATGCGCTGACAGCCCTCACGCCCGCCCGCAGCACCTCTCTCGAGAGTCAGCCTGTCGCTATGGCAGATGCTGGTCAATTAGGCAGAAATTCTTTCATCTTTAAAAAAAAAAAAAAGTGAGAAAAAAAAGGGGTTTAAAGACCCAAAGGTACTTTTGGCTGACACAAGTGTAATTAATTTCTTCACAAGACAAAATGGACAGCAAATGAACTCCAGGAAGGTCCAGTTTTCATACCGCCAAACTGACAAACGGATCCAGAGCAAACAGAAGACTGATGTATTTTCTTTCCTCCTCAACATCATTCTGCCTGCCGACGTCCTCTGATGCCAGCCCCCTGTAAGCACCTGGTTCCGTGAGTCCAAAAGACGGAACCACTTTGGGCAGGTGCTGAGTACTAAGTCCAACACCTCTCTATGCTCGCCAAGACTGAGCTGGGGAACCAGGTACACAGTCGGTGCTCAATAAATAATTACACTTGATCAGATATAAGTTCCTTCTATTTCCCTACTTGGTAATCAATCTGCTGACTCTCACCCATTGTGCTTAATAGATTCTCCTTAATAAGGGGTCTCCCTACCCTTGCTTACAAACAGTATCTTCTTCCAGAAGTGAAATAGTCATTAAAAAGTTGGAACCATTGTCTGGCATTTCCGTAAGCAGACAAATAAACACCTTAATATACAAGAAGCTGTTTCCGACAGCAGAAGGCACTTCACTTCCTCCCTCATAAACAACCTAGGCTCTTGCTTCAAATAAGGTCAGCGCCAGCCTCACCCACAAGCCAGATCATGAGGTCAGCCTGCCTTCGCGGTGAGTGGTGTGGCTCTGGGCCTCGGGGGCTCCATGCAGGCCAACTCTTCTCCTTGTGACTAACTGAGGGTCATAGAACCTAAGAGATACTTTAGCAGGAATATCTACGGTCAGTGATAGGGCTTTAAAAAAAATATTAGCCAGAGCTGGATGTGGTGGTACACAGCCTGGAATCCCAGCAACTCAGGAGGCTGAGGCAGGAGGATCACCAGTTCAAGGCCAGCCTCAGCAACTCAGCAAGGCCCTAAGGAACTTAGCGAGACCTGTCTCAAAATAAAATAAAATAAAAAGGGCTGGGGATATGGCACAGTGTTAAGTTAAGCCCCACTGGGCTCAAGCCCCCAGTACAAAAGAAAAAAAAAAATCAGAGAGAAAGTGAGTTATGGTCCTTCTCCAATAGAGTGAGTTCCGGCTGTGGAGACAGTGTACGGATTTATTTAAGGTGACTCTGCAGAGCCATGACTTGGCGGACATCAGGAAACGGCGAGTGTTCTCTCTAATTAAGCACTTCCTCCTGGAAGCGAATTCGCTCCTTGCTCCTCTGCATGTGGAGTGTGTGTGTGTGTGTGTGGGGGGGGGGGTGTGTCTGCGCTCCAAGGAGCGTGTGAAATAGGCAGAACAATGAAGCTAATAATAGCTGGCGAAGGTCTGCAAGTGATTGATTCATGTAACTCAGAGCCAGTTCAAAGTGCTCCACAGGAGGACCAGCGGACTCTCACTCTCTGCTCTTCCAGGGGAGAGGAAGGGGTGGGGTCACAGCACACCAGGAATCGCACAGGTCCCAAAGCCCGGCTCAGCAGGCTGCCAAAAAAGGTCCTGAGTAATTGTTCCCAATGTTCTATTATTAGTCCTGATTTGTTCCATTACTATAGAGATGAGCTTCTCTGCCAAGTACTTTAAGGTTAGTCAAAACCTGGGCTGGTGACATTTGTGTGGGTCCCCACAGGAAGCCCAATGTTAAAAAACCACGTCCCTTTTCAGAGTGGCAGAGCACAGCTCAGCCCTCATTTTTGACATCTGGCAGAATGCTCTTATGACCCTATGTAAGGATCTCACAGTTAATTTCTTCAAGAGTTTATGGTCATGAAAAATGTTTCTCTCCAGATACACTTTTACGCCTCCTTTGGATCAGATCATGAGGCGAACCATCTTCTTGGTCTTTTTACTCCATCCACCAGGGAGCTCAGAATTTTACATCTAATATCGTCCTAAGGTTCAACAGTGAAATGAGCACAAAATAGCCTCAAGATCTGGTTTCCAGACCTGATTCTGTCACTTATACGTTGTGTGTGCCTTGAAAAGTCAGCATCTGAGCCTCAGTTTCCATCTGCCATCAAAGGTTGGGTGAACCCTCTAGGTCGCCCACCTCCCAGTGATGCCCCACTTTTTCTCTCCACAACAAATGTCCTGAATTGCTCAGGTTCTCAAAGGCCATGTGCTCAGGAAAGGTAGATCCAACTCTAGAGAGTGGGTCAAGAATGATCAAAGTCAAATATGATACTCCCTTTCTCCTCTATGACTGCTTTAGAGATGGACATGTGGCCCAGTTAAGGCGACTGAGTCAATATGAGAAGTTTGCTGGTTAGCATGGGAAAAGATTTCCTCAATGAGGGGGAAAACAAGGGAGAAAAATCAGTCCTGTTCCCCAGCCCCTGGGTCTTCCTTCCTTTTGGAGAGGTTTGTGGAGATGAAAGAGCTGGAGCAGTGGCAGCTATCTTGGTACCAAATGGGAATGCCAAGAATTTCCAGGGTCTCCAAACCTGAAATCAAGAAACTGCTAAACATTGTTACATAGGACAACAAATGTCCTAAACTTGTAAGCCATTGATAGTTAAGCATTCTACTTTTTTATAGTTGGAACTATCTTAAAATGGTTTAAAAAATGTACCTCAAAACACTGAAGAGCTGTAAAATGCTATGATCATGAAGGTGTCCATTCATCAGACATCTATTTCCCCTTTTGTCCAAAAAGCTTCTTGACCCCTAACTTTAATCTCTGTTTTTCCCATGCTGTTTTCAATGGTTTTTATTAAAAATCAGCTTTAGTAAGCTTTGTGATTGTTACACAGTACAGCTGCTGTTCAGAGAGTACTTATTTGAGCTTGGTCATGTCCTAAGTGCTTTGTGGGGCCTGTGTCATTTAACCCAGAGATTAAATGAGAACACTGTGAAGAAGACACTATAATCACCCCTTACAGGTAAGTAGGCTGGAGTCAGAGAGAAGAGAGAGCTCGCCCAGGGTCACAAAATCAACAGGCAGAAAAGCTGAAACCTGACATCTGGTTCTAGTGACACCAGAGGCTGTATGTTCAACCGGATTCTTAAATACCACTCCTTTGTCCCCAAATCAGCCAGCCAGTCAATCAACCAATAAAGAGCCTACTTATTGGCACCAGTCCTTTCAAAGACACCCAAACCTAGGAGTGATGCGTCTGCCCGGCGATTTTAAGAAGATTCATCTTGGGGTGTGTGTGTGTGTGTGTGAGAGAGAGAGAGAGAGAGAGAGAGAGAGAGAGAGTCAAATATGAGATTTATCTATATACATACATGTATATGGCCAGGCTGGGGATCGAACCCAGAGGCACTTCACCCCTGAGCTAGATCCCCAGCCTCTTTAACCTTTTGAGGCGGGGCCTCACCTGGTGTGATTTCGTCCCTTCTCGGGGCAGGCCCTAGGAATTCTTGCTGCTGTGCTTCTGCCATTGGAACGTGG
Source organism: Callospermophilus lateralis (assembly GCF_048772815.1). Classification (NCBI taxonomy): domain Eukaryota; kingdom Metazoa; phylum Chordata; class Mammalia; order Rodentia; family Sciuridae; genus Callospermophilus; species Callospermophilus lateralis. The sequence goes on along the minus strand of NC_135322.1, from coordinate 38,437,332 downwards.
TGGCCGGCTGAGAGGACAGTCCGGACCCAAGCCAGGAGGGAGGAATCCCCACTTCCTGGACAGGAGGAGGAGGAGGAGGGGAAGGAAGAAGAAGGAGAAGAGGACCGAGACCCGGAGGACCTTGGGTCAAGTTCCCCACCTCCCACAGGCCCAGGCTGATAACCGAACAAATCTCAGAACCGGCCAAGGTCAGCCGTCAGGGAGCCACATCACCACGATGCTGACTTCCCTGGGGCTGCTCTGCATAGCTGATGCGCCGCCTGGATACAGGGCTGTGGAGGAGCTCAGGCACCCCTGACTCGGCCGGAAACCCTCATGGGCAGACGCGGGGGAGTTCCAGAAGGTGCTGAGAGGCAGGTTTTCCTGCAGGCTCATGGGAATAAGCAACGCCTCCCCAAGAAATGCTTACTTTTCAGCAGGTCAGCCTCCATTTCAACAGGGGTGGAGGCCAACGTCCGCGCGGCCTACGGTGCCAGGGCCACGCCCACAGCGTGACGTCACCGCTCCTCGGCCAATCGGGAGAAGTGGGAGGGTAGAGACTGCAGGGAGGTCGGACTGAGAGGCTCTAAGTAAGCCAAGGCCACGGGTGAGATCCGGCCTCCTGCCTCCAAAGCGCAGGTCGGGGTCTGTGCCGGGCCAGTCCCCAAAGCAAGGCAAGTGCCGAGAGGGTCTCAAAGCAAAATGAGACCCGTGGCCTCTCCAGACATGGCCAGAGGAGAACACGGTCAAGGATTTGTGCTGACCATGTAGCAGAGGCACCAAGCCTAAGTGTCATGTATCTGACCAGTGACTTTAGCAAGACTCACCCTTTGTAGTTTTTTTCTTTTCTTTTTTCTTCTTCTTCTTTTTTTTAACCACTGAGCTAAAGTTGGCCATGGGGGAGAAATTTCTAGAAGCAGAAGTGCCCGCCCCGAGGATGCTCTCCTAACATGATCTGGTACGACCCGCAGTGGGTGGAATGGTGACCAGGAAAAAAAGAGGGCTCTGGAGAGCTTGCGGGGACGCGCCCTGAAATGACTTCAAAAATAAATCCCCCAGCTACCTGCTCGCTGGGATGGGGTGGGTCCAGCCACACCACAGTTTGCTAAAAGGCCCTTCCTCTTTTGAGATGATAGGTCCCTGCCCCATTCTAGACGCCCACCCGGGCTTTTGCACAATGCCCACCCCAACCTTTCCAGCTCTGGTCACCTCTAAAAACCGGGAGAGAGTGCTGGCAGGTCACCTCTCCACCCCCAGGTTGGCCATCTACTGCCTTGGTCCAAAGCCAGGGCTGTTATTCTCTGTGTAGGCCCAGCAAAGGAGTTCTTGTGAGTAATTCATAAAGTGCCTATACTCGGAGGTATTGCACAATCTCATTACCATTAATTTTTGCATATTTAACTGCAGTTTTTAATTAGATGGTATTTTATTATTCATGCACATAATTTGAGTCCAAGTCAGGCTGCTCTCTTGGAGGAAAAAAAAAAAAAAAGAAGGTGATTGGGAGGGTGGGGAGCTCCTCCTGAATTCAAAGTTGGTGCTGGTGTTCTCTCTTCGCTGGTGAACAGAGCAGCCTCTCAGTCTATAATGGTTCTCTTTTAATTTTGCTAATAGCTATCATGTTATGTACCTTTATAAATTTGTTAGCTCCAGAGTGCTGGGAGTTGGCTCTGTATGCAGTAACTGTAAATAGTTTGCTCTGTTTGGTTTGCACATACAAACTGTTTGCTCAGACTCCTTGATGTATTATTAAAATGGGTAATGGGCCCCTGGGAAACCATCTAGCTATATGCCTTCATTTGCAAAATAAGCCATGCGTTGTTTTCATCTTTCCTCATGATTGTTAATGGCACTGATGATGAGATGGGTGGATTTTTTTTTTTTTTCCTGACTGCCTTTATCAGCACTGTTTTATTATGCAGGCAAAATGGCCAGGCTGCTGATTTTTGTCTAAGGTTTTCAATTAGTCATTTGACTGAACACATCTGTGCTGGCATCCACCCAGAGCTGGACGGCAGCTATTACCGGTTTACACCTGCTGAACCATGGCCATAAACGCGGATGGGAATAAACCTAAATTGGCCTTTTAGATATGGTTGAAAAGTTGTAATTGTTGCAGTGTTTTTATAGCAGTGTCAGGAAGGTGTGAACTTTTCCGCCTTTGGGCCTAAGAACTCACCACGATATCCCACTCCATTCAAATGACTCACTGAGAGGCTGGTTATTAATATCTGTTTACCGTTTTGCAGCCCGATGACTTAATCGGCGGACGTTAAGGAGATAAGATTCTGTTTGTGCTGCACTGGGGACGGCAGAGGGCTAATTGTGTTGGTAAACAGGGCACAGTGGCTGCTTTGGAATCTCTGCAGATGCCTCGGAATCATTCAGTAGCAGTTTGGAACGGGAGTCCATCGTCTTCCGCTGAAATGAAAATGACTTCATGGCAAAGCCAAGGAACTGGAGGTGCAGGATGGCTTTAATACTCGGGAGAATCTGGCATTTATCACCAAGGAGGAAAACTGGGCAGATTTCTGCAAGATCGGCTCGGTCTCCTCAATGTTAAGTGCTCATGCGCTTTAGGAAAGAGAGTCTTAATTGCTCAATATCAAGCCATCCCCCTTGATGATTCTGGGGATCCCCAAGGGGCAGTAGGTGAGGCTGCAGACAGGGCAGCCAGGTCACTGCAGAAGAGCTGACATTTGGACACTGGAGTTCAAGGACGTTTACAAAGCAGCAGCATTTCTGTTGGATTTGCCCCATTCAAAACATTTCCTTCATTGCAGGAAAACCCTGAAACATGTTTCAGACTCTTGGATTGACAGAAGACATTGGCCTAATGGCCAGAATGGAGGAGGTTGCCACACACCATCTCTGTCTCCAGGGATGAAGATTTGTTGGCTTCACCATGGCCGTGAGAACGTGTATGGCCACCATATTGATTCCTGGTAGATACATCAGTGCCTCCATGCTAAGCCCTGCCAATCTGTCTCCTAGGAAAGGACCTCACTTCATTAGGATTCATTTCCCTCTCTCAGACACCACCACCCATGACTTTCTGACCGATTTTCTGAAAACAAGATGAGCTTATCAAATTTGTGTCTAAGGATCAACTTTTGCCTGAGTTCATACCCACCAACGTCCTTTCTCTGAACTCTATTCTTTGCTGTTTGCTGGGTGTTTCCAGCTACTATCTGAGACACGTGGACACCATTGCCAGTCATCGTCACCATCGTTACTATCACCCCGTCCCATCTCACCTCCATTGAGGCTATGCAGCAATACACAACAAACCCCAGGCCACATGGACCAGTCTAGGGGGGCGATTTGCATGATGTCTTTGAATTTACACAATCATAAGGCATACGCATTTGAAATTTTCTAGAGAGTCAGCCTCCAAGATGGTTTCGGTGCATAGGAATAGCTGTTTGCCTACACCCTTCCCAATTTTAACATGATTCAACCCTTTAAGTTTCACCAATCCAAATGTGTTTTCCAAAAGTCAAGATCTCCTGCTGAATGTGAGATGAAACCTTTACACTTGCTGTCTGTGAAGTGAAGCCTTCTGCATCCCGGCCCCACCCTCTCACTCCCACCTCAGAACCCGAGAAAGATGAAGATGCTTCGTGTTCCGTAAGATGCGAGTAGTTTTCTTTTCACAACAGAATGACCACTTGCTCAGCAGAATTTTGCATCCTCAAAACTGCTGGACCTCGTAAGCTAGTTAGCCGGTGTTTACCATGTGTTTCTGCCACTCAGTTTTGATTTTTGTCAGGGACTGACAGTCAGTGAACCAAACTCTTTCCAACAGCAGCCAGTGACTTGGAGGCCAGGGAGGGTGCCTTCTTGCAATCCCCAGAGCCTTCTCCAGCGCCTGGTATGCAGTGAGTGCTCAGGAAACGGAAGCTAGCTGGATGGACAAGCAGCATATCAGGCCCATCAACCTCAAATGCAAATGCCTAGGCCTCCGGCTCAACTCGGTGGGTCCAGATCTCCTGGTTGGAGCCCTGGAATCTGCATTTTGAACAGATTTGGGTATGTTTAAATGGTTTTTGGCATAAAAAGCCGCCGTGCGTGTGAGGCCGCAGGTCATTCTGGCTCTAGGGAAAACCCCCTCTAGCTCTTGGCACAGTCTCTTGGTGTTCAGTAAGTGTTGGCTGAATGTATTCATCATGTCACAGGGTGGTTGCAGCTTTTCCAGCCTCACCAGGTCCTGAGAGATAGACGTGCACACTCCAGTCACAGTTCCTGAGCTGTGGACCCCTGGACCGACACTCTGATGCCACACTGGGCTCCCAAGAGGAGGAGCAGAGGTCTCCCGTGGCAATCTCACACCTGCTCTTCCTCCAGCAGGCTCAGGCCCCCTGCTGTCACCCAACACTCTGCAGGGACTTCCCGCAATCCCCTGGGACCTCCAGATCTCACAGATGCCACGAAGCACCCTGGACGGTGCATCTCAGGGAGCCAGAGGTCAAGCCCATCCCAGCCGCTTCCCCTCCCTGTCCTCGGCGATGTGGCCTCCCTGGGCTCCCGGTCTCAGGGCTCCTTCTGTCTCCCTGATGTTCTTCCCTGACCGTCACGTTCCCCTTGGACCCAAGTCCCTGGCTTGACTGTCCGCGTTGCATAAGTCCCACCCTCTCTTCCTTCAAGTCCAGTTTGTGCCCACTCGCCCCTGCCCCAGACCCTGCCTTCCTCAGGTCATTGTGAGCTCCCAAGAACTGAGTCCCAGCGCAGGGTCATTCCAGTAAGAGGGGCCTGTCACTCAGAGCTGCAGAGAGCTCCGTGCTCCTGTGGGAGTGGATGATTAGCTAAACTACATATTTTTTTCCTTTCTTTTTTTTTGCTTTATAAACATTATTTCCCCTTCACGTCATCTCTGGTAGGTGCTTTTAAGATATTGAGGGTTTCTGGACTGCATTCAAACGAGTATGAAGCGATAGCCAATGTTTGTGGCGGCCTTTCTCGGGCCAAGCAGAGCCGCGTGCATTGCGCAGATATTAATTGCTTAAGGTCTTCTCAGGTCACTCCGATGGACCCGAATCCCAAGTCCATCTGCAGATGAGGACAGCAAGCAAGAGAAGAAGGAAGGACGTCGCTCTGGGGGGACAGCTAAGAGAGGCAGAGGGTGGATTTGAACCCGGGACCTCGGCTTCAGGGCAGTGCAGGTCACCCTGCCCTGGTGCCCTTCCTGAGTGGCTTTGCGCCCTGTCTTCCCTTCCTGGGAAGGTAGACACGCCTTCAGCAACAGGCACACAAAGAGGCCTCTCCTTGTTGGAAGGGAGGCCAGACCGGTTAGACTGGCCAGGGCTGAAAAATCCCCCCACACACACACAGGGATCCCCAGGGTGACGGTGACAGGCCCCGGGGACAGGCTGGCTCAGGCCTAGGGCAGGCGAGTCCCAGCCCCCTCCGCCCAGAAGGCCTCCAGCGCCCAGGTGGGCACCTGCTCCCGCGCGGGTCCCACCTGGGCTGCGCTCGCGGGGGTCCAGCCAGCCTGCTTCTCCCGGGTGGTAGCTGCAGTGTACACCCCACAGATGAAAGCGGTCCCCGACAAAGGGAAACGAGATTTCCCTTGAGCTACTGGCCCTGGCAGACTACCCCGAACCTCCCTTCTCAGGATGAAGAACCGCTCTGATGTTCTGATGTTGAAAGCATCAAAGGCTGATCCCCTCAGCTGAGCAGTGACACACAGTCACTTGGCAGTCAGTCCCCGGAGCTCCCGCCCCACCGTTGCCAGAGCCCAGACCCTCCCCGTGGACCCTGCCTCGTTAGCAGCCCGTATTCCACCAGCCTGGCCACGGGGCCACCTGGGCGGTTCCTGCACTTGCATTCATTCCCCTCCTCCTGGGTCTACGATGCCACCCTCCGACCCTGTGCCTCTGCTGGGGGACACGGACTTGTCCTTGTCAGCCCCCTCTCTGGCTCGGCTGCAAAGTTCAAAGCCTGAGGAAGGAGAGCCCCCAAGAAATACAGATCAGCTTCCAAGAGGACGGAAACACAGTTTTCTAGAAAAATGTTCTTCTCGACAGTTTCATCTTTTTTGTTTTTGTTTTTGTTTTTTTTTTGCAATCTCTGGTTGCAAGAGCCATCTGCGGTCACCGTTGACATTTCAACAGCAGAGAAGAGTGTAAAGAGGGTAGTGGAGATGGCTGCAGACCCCCGCTTTGGAGAGGTTCCCCGGGCATTGATATTCTGCGGGTGAGCCCATGTCTAAATATCCAAGCTGCCCGACTGCAGACGCTCGGCCTGACTCGGACCCCCCTCTCTTTATGCAACCCTGTCACCTGCTGTCCCCTCACTACAGGACCGTGGTCACCTTCCTCTCTCAGAGACTTTTTAAAGCGTCTTGCTGAATTAAACATGAATTCTCGAGTGCTTCCAGGGCTCCCCCTAAAACACCGGGGCTTCATGCAGGTGACCGCGCGGGGCTCCATCCAAACTCTGCTTTTAAGCGACACTTAAAAAGAAGACGGCTGGGCAGCCATTCAGAGGGACGCAGAGGCTTGGCGGATCCAGGGCCCTTCTTTGCGATCTGGATAAAGGGAAAAAACATGCTCTCGCCGATTGCTTTGTTTTTAGAAATTAATAAAGCGTTTCCGACGCACCCACCGCCGCCCGCCCCTCGTGGTGAACAGTCAAATCACGACCTTTATTCCCTTGCTCACGGTGGCGAGTAAATAGAAGCTTCCAGGAGAGACCGGGGGGATGATAAGCAATTCCCACGGCAGCGAATTCTTCATATATAAATTCATCCAGCAGCAGTTTAGTATCAACTGGTAAAAACGAGAAACAATGGAAGGCAGCCAGGCCCGGCTCCTGCGGGGTCAACCACCAAGGTTATCTATATTCAATTACTGGTATCTACAAACTTGCATAGCTGTCAGCTGGTCAGAGCCCAGATGAAAACTCACCATGCACTCGGAAAGCAAATATAGTTTCTGAGCAGAGCCTCAAATTAGCTCCGTGAATGACTTGGCTTCCAGCGCACACCAGCCGTGCGCCTTTGGGGACGGTCGCTGCTGCCGGCAGCTCCTCCAATGTCTAAATTTGGGCATCATCTTATAAATCTCTGTTCCTGAAGTCGGAAAGAACCGGGATTGCTCCTTAACCCTGGGTGACGATAAATTATATCACTTAACAATAGATAAACTTAAGACACTTTTCCTGTACCCGGGACCCATTGTGAGGTAGCAGCTAATCTCCAGCATCACCTCTCTCTGGCCGGCACCACTAAAGACCTGTCGGCGGGGAAGGGACACTATAATTTGTTTTCTGACTCCTCCTCCGGAACCATATATCATGTGTGGAAACAAAGCTTCCCAACAGCAGATGCGTATCTGTTTCCTTTATCTCAGTTCCTCTGCCTATCAGCGGGGAGGCAAAGGGGACGTGTTCTCGGGGCGATGCTTCCAGAGCCTGGAAAAGGGGTCACATCTCTTTCCTAGGCCAGCCCGCGAGTAGGGAAGAGATTGGGCTCTCCAGGAGAGAGGACAGGCCACACTGTGTGGGAGAGGAGGGCTGTTGTTCAATGTCACATCTCACCAGCTCTGATGGCTTACACAGAGGCAGTGTCCCCCCAGAGGTCCATGTGCCTTAAAGGCTGGTCCCAGGAGCCACTCTAGGAGGTGGAGGGACCTCTAGGGGGTGGGGTCTGGTGGGAGGGCTGTAGGTCATTGAGGACATGCCCTTGGAGGGACTGTAGGATCCTAGTTTTTTCTTCTTTTCTGTTTGTTTCTTTGTTTCTGCCTTTTGCTTCCTGGTTGGTGAGGTGAACAGTTTGTTCCACCCCACAGTCCCTCCATGATGTGTGGCCTCACCAGCGGCCCAGAGCAACTAAGCCCCTGGGTCATGGACTGGAACCTTGAAACCACAAGATAAAAGAACCCTTTTCTCTTTAGAATTCGTTGCCTCAGGCGTTTCATTATAGCCTGGAAAGCTGACTTAGAGAGCTTCAGCTTAAATTACACCTTGGCTGTTCCTGGAGGGCGTCTTTCAACTGAGGCCCCTTTTGGGGGCCCCATGGAGATGTACCAACTGTGCAAGTCAGAGTTGATCAATGATGAGGTAATTTGTAGATTAGCTTGGGGAAGCCTTGCATCGCGGGCCTGTTAAGAATAGATGTCCTTGATTTTCCCCTTGGGCCTCTGAGCTGTTACTTTCCCTCTCCATGCTTCCTGTCTTCTTCTCAGTCCTTATAGTCTTTTCCTTATGAGATCCTTCCAATTCTCTCCCAAGCTTGATATTCCAGCCATCGGCTCACAGAACCCATCTGAGCTACGAAATCAAGGACTGTGCCTTCATAACTGTTTAATCAGACCAGATTCTGGGATGCAGATTATGATTATTTCATAAAAACTATTTAGTATGAGTTCATATAGGGAGGGGAAGGCCCAACGGAGCCGTGTGAATCCCAACTTTCAATTAGGCCAGGACCTGCTCCCACCTCCAACCTTGGCCTTGCTCCCACTTTAAAGTCACCATAGGTACAGCTGTGCAGGTTGTGTCCTGAACAAGAGGCCAGGTCTAAGGGCCTGCCATGCACATCATAACTTCTGTAGATTTCTATGTTGATCATGACACTTTTCTCATCCAAGACCATAATACCTTCAGTCCTCCGTAGGTTCTGCATTCACACATTCAACTGACCAGTCATGTTTTAAACATGATTTTTAAAAAGTCCCAGAAAGTTCCAAAAAAGTAACCCTTTGAATTTTGTACCCGCCAAGCACTACATGGAACCCAGGTACATGAAGTGATGCACTGGAACGTGCGCTGTGTGGGCTCTGGCCCTGGCACAGCCCCCGTCTGTCCAGCACTCGTTTGGACGGTGTTCTTGGATGCCCCAATCAGATTCTACGTGGTTAGGGCTGCAATGGGGCCATCTGCACTGGACGTGCACAGAGGTTCCCTCTGCCACTCTTCCCTAAGCCATGTAGCAGTGCTCGTGACGATGGTGGTGATGGTTGACGCCTGTGTTGACGCTGGGGGGTGTTGGTTAGGGCTGGTGATGGAGATGACTGTGGAGGTAGCCGTGAAATAAATGGAATAAAGGTACCGTGTCCACGGCCACTTCTGCAGCATGATATTGCACTAGGAATTGTAGCCAGTGAGGAGCCACAGTGCCTGGGGGCGTGCACACGCCCCGTGTGAACGCGGCTCTCACAAGGACCTGAGCATCTTCAGAATCTGACATCCAGAGGACGATGTCCTGCAGGAGGGTTAGAATGAATTTTCAACCAGAGCAGATACTGCCTGGAGGAGGGCACCTTTGCTTTCACCCACACGAGGGCACCGTATGGGCTGCGTGGTCCTGCACCAAGGAGCCCACCCCTTACCTACCCCTGAAGTGCACCCTGACACCTGCTCAGCAGATCCCTTCCCGTGTCAGGGAGAAAGGTCATTAGCACAAGACGGTCTCCCCACAGGTCCGATCCCTCTTGTTGGGATCTCCTTGTCCATCGCTTTATCCCCAGTAAAGAGCCTGGTGCCTGCTCATGAAGGTGTCCAGGACAGGTTAGTGAGGGAGGGAAGGGAGGAAGGAAGGGAGGGAGGGAAGGGAGGAAGGAAGGGAGGGAGGGAGGGAGGAAGGGAGGGAGGGAGGGAGGGAGGGAGGGAGGGAGGGAGGGAGGGAGGAAGGAAGTCTGACTCTTCAGCTGCCGCAGGGCACACATGGATGTCGGGATGAGCCTGCCTGATCTGAGCTGCACTTTGGAAACCTATTGGCCAAATAGAACCCAGGGACTATGGAAATGTGGGGGCATTGGAAATGTCTGGTACAATCTGAAATTAGGAATTAACCCAAAGATGAACATGCCTCGTCCATGTGTGCCAGGGGTCAGCGGCCCTGTGGACACTCCCTGAGGAGGACTCTGAGGTCGGCCCTCTTCCGTCAGCAGAGGACCTACAACTCCCATGCCCCATACTCCTCCAGTTCAGAAAGTCCCAAGACCGCCTGTCCCTCCCTGTCCCTCCCTGGCCCTCTGAAGGTCCAAGGAACTCTCTCGAGGACTCCGCTGCTGTGTCATTCCTAGAAGCAGAGTAACAGCACTGCGCCGGCTCCGCAGGACAGCACAAGTAGGCTCAGTGAAACTAATCCAAAGACAACAGAAAAATATAACGAGGAGCCAGGCATGATGGAGCACACCTGTAACCCCAGCCACCTGGGAGGCTGAGGCAGGAGGATCTCCAGGTGGAGGACAACCTTGACTATTTGGTGAGATCCCATCTTAAAATAAAAACTATGAAGTAGCTCAGGGGTAGAGTGTCCCTAGGTTCAATGCTCAGTACTGAAGGAAAAGTAGGTAGGTAGGTAGGTAGGTAGAGAGAGAGAGAGAGAGAGAGATAAATTACCTGCAACCCAGTGCATCTCTAGGACAGGTCAGCATGCTGACCACTTGGTCTGTGTTCCCCAGACCGTGGTATGTGCCTAGAGAGGCTGTGTGTACCTAGACATGATCCATTAAAGAGTGGAAAAATGAGGGGGGAGTGTCCATATCATATTGCTGTTTTTGTGACTTCCTTTTAAATTTATAATATAGTATAAGCAATTTTGTCAAGAAGTGTATTTTACATTATTTTTTAAAATAGCTGAATGGTATTTCGTCATAAGAATGAAGAGTAAAGCACTTAGTGAATTCCGGATTTGACAAGCATTTAGGCTATTTCTTTTTCCCCTTTTGGTTATTATATACGATGCTCGGATGAACTTCTTTATATGCTCCTCTTTGAGCATTTGTTGCTTATGAAATTAGATTTTAGTAGGAAGAAATAAGATCTGCCTTCAGGCCCAATGTATGCCAAAGCCGTGGGTGTGCACACATGTATGCCTGCTGTATACATGGGCCTGTTCAAGGGCAGCAGGGTAGGAAGACCCCGGGAGCAGACTGTGAAGAGGAGGTGTGGGAGGACGGAGCCCTTCTCCAGGACCCGCCACTTAGATGAGGTAATGGCAAACCTGGGGGGTGAGAGGGTTTTACCAAAGAAGCAGCCACAGAAGGAAGGCATCCAGAGAGAGGGAGGAAGGAGGGAGGGAAGCCCCAAGTCCATGACCTACCCTGAGGGAGGAGTCTGCACCGGAGGCAGAAAGGCTCAGAACTCCTAGAGTCTCATCCGAGGCTCAGCAGGCCGCTCCCCACCTCCTGCGCCTGCCCCCGCCTAGTGCTCCTTGGTGGCCGTTCACTCAGACCTCGTCACAGCCCTCTGGTGCACATGGCAGTGAGGGAGACAGCGGAGAGCCAGCTTCTGACCAGGGCTGTCGGACGCCTGAGCCACCTGCTTCTTCATGGGTGGCCTGGAGACAGTGTTGGTGCTATTGTGCCGATCTCCACGGTGATAATGTTGGTAGTGCTTGTGACAATGGTGGTGACAGTTGACGCCTGTATTGATGTTGGAGGGTGTTGGTCACGGCTGGTGATAAAGATGACTGTGGAGGTAGCCGTGGCAGTGAGACGGTTGGGACAGTGGTGATGGTGGTGATGGTGGTGGTGGTGGTGATGGTGGTAGTGGTGATGATGGTAGTGGTGGTGATGGTAGTGGTGGTGATGGTGATGGTGGTGGCGATGGTGATATTGATGATGATGATGGTGGTGATGGTGGTGGTGATGGTGGTGAATGTGGTAGTGATGGGGCTGGTTGTGGTGGTGGTGAATGTGGTGACAGTGGTGATGGTGGTAATGGTGGTGATGGTGGTGATGTGATGGTGGTAGTGGTGATGGTGGTGATGGTGGTGAATGTGGTAGTGATGGGGCTGGTGGTGGTAGTGATGATGGCATTGGTGGTGGTGGTAGTGGTGGTGATGGTGGCAATGGTGTGGGTGGTGGTGGTGGTAGCAATGGTGAAAGTTATGGTGGTGATGGTGATGTTGGTAGTGGTGGTGGTGGTCATGGTGGTCATGGTGGTCATGGTGGTGGTGGTAATGGTGGTGATGGTGGTAATGGTGGTGAATGTGGTAGTGATGGGGCTGGTGGTGATGGTGGTTGTGGTGGTGGTGGTAGTGGTCATGGTGGTGATGGTGGTCATGGTGGTGGTGATGGTGGTTGTGGTGGTGGTGATGATGGTATTAGTGGTGGTGGTGGTGGTGATGGTGGTAGTGGTGGTAGTGGTCATGGTGGTGGTAATGGTGGTGGTGGTAATGGTGGTGATGGTGGTGATGTGCTGGTGGTAATGGTGGTGGTGGTGGTGATGGTGGTGGTGGTGGTAGTGGTGGTGGTGGTGGTGGTGGTGGTCATGGTGGTGGTGGTGATGGTGGTCATGGTGGTGAATGTGGTAGTGATGGGGCTGGTGGTGATGGTGGTTGTGGTGGTAGTGGTCATGGTGGTGGTGGTGATGGTGGTGATGGTGGTAGTGGTGTTGGTGGTGGTGGTGGTGGTCATGGTGGTGGTGGTCATGGTGGTCATGGTGGTGAATGTGGTAGTGATGGGGCTGGTGGTGATGGTGGTTGTGGTGGTGGTGGTGATGGTATTAGTGGTAGTGGTGGTAGTGGTGGTAGTGGTGGTGGTGGTCATGATGGTGGTCATGGTGGTTGTGGTGGTGGTGATGATGGTATTAGTGGTAGTGGTGGTAGTGGTGGTGGTGGTCATGGTGGTGGTCATGGTGGTTGTGGTGGTGGTGATGATGGTATTAGTGGTGGTGGTGGTGGTGGTGGTGGTAGTGGTGGTGGTGGTCATGGTGGTGGTGGTGGTGGTGGTAGTGGTGGTAGTGGTCATGGTGGTCATGGTGGTGGTCATGGTGGTTGTGGTGGTGGTGATGATGGTATTAGTGGTGGTGGTGGTGGTGGTAGTGGTGGTTGTGATGATGGTATTAGTGGTGGTGGTAGTGGTGGTAGTGGTCATGGTGGTCATGGTGGTGGTCATGATGGTTGTGGTGGTGGTGATGGTGGTAGTGGTGGTAGTGGTCATGGTGGTAGTAGTCATGGTGGTGGTCATGGTGGTTGTGGTGGTGGTGATGATGGTATTAGTGGTGGTGGTGATGGTGGTAGTGGTGGTAGTGGTCATGGTGGTGGTCATGGTGGTTGTGGTGGTGGTGATGATGGTATTAGTGGTGGTGGTGATAGTGGTAGTGGTGGTAGTGGTCATGGTGGTGGTGGTCATGGTGGTCATGGTGGTGGTGGTGGTGATGGTGGTGGTGGTGGTGATGTGCTGGTGGTGATGGTGGTGGTGATGGTGGTAGTGGTGGTAGTGGTCATGGTAGTGGTCATGGTGGTGGTCATGGTGGTGATGGTGGTAGTGGTGGTAGTGGTGGTGATGGTGGTAGTGGTGGTAGTGGTCATGGTGGTGGTGGTCATGGTGGTCATGGTGGTGAATGTGGTGATGGGGCTGGTGGTGGTGGTGGTAGTCGTGGTGGTGGTGGTAGTGGTCATGGTGGTCATGGTGGTGGTCATGGTGGTTGTGGTGGTGGTGATGATGGTATTAGTGGTGGTGGTGATGGTGGTAGTGGTGGTAGTGGTCATGGTAGTGGTCATGGTGGTGATGGTGGTAGTGGTGGTAGTGGTCATGGTGGTGGTCATGGTGGTGATGGTGGTAGTGGTGGTGATGGTGGTAGTGGTGGTAGTGGTCATGGTAGTGGTCATGGTGGTGGTAAGAATCATGGCCCCAGTGGGGGAGACCAGAGCTAAGGATTGAGGACAGAATGTGAGCGCATAGCCCAGCTACAAACCATTCCAAGAGGCTGCCAGGGAACACAGGCGTCTGGACTGCAGAAGGCACCGAGCTGCATCACTAAGTACTGATTAGGACGGGGCAAGACCAGGGCAGAGCTCGGAGAACCCCCCTGGCTCTGGGCTCTGGCCGACATCGTCTCTCTTGATGGCTCTCTCTCCACTCCGTAGAAGAACCACCTCACCTTCTGCCCCACCCAATAAAACAGCTTGGTAAATATAATTACTTGCACCATCTAATCAATAGCGGATTGCTCCTGGCCCCTGCCTGTTCAATATCAGTGTCTGGGATCACGGAATCTTGATACTCCCCTCCAGATGTCAATTTCTGCTTAATGTTAGATAAACCGCATCTATCAACCCCATCCGCTAATGAGATTTTATTGTGTCATTAATAATACACATCTTAAAAAATACGCTTTCGACTAATATAACATGAGCTATGAGGCTGAAAACATCCGACACTTCCCAGTCGTAGAACTCCCTGCTGCCGATTGAACAACCCAAATCAATGTTGTCTTAAGCAATCTTAGAAAGTGATTGTGGAATTTGAGAGACAACCCACGGGTAGGCGAAGAGAAACTAGCTTCCCACTGATTTTCCTAAGAGAGAGAGAGACAGGATCAAAAAGCAGTCTCCATCCATATGAAGAGACCTGCTGGTGGGACTTACTTGACTCAGAGCATTCGACACCCCCAAAATAGGGAAGCTTCTTTGCCTTACATTTGGGTCACTTGTTGCAAAGGACAGCAGTGCTCTGGGGTCCCCTAGACTCACTGACGGGAAATCCAGAGCTCAGCCTTATAGAGACACGTTGCCAATAGCATGTGGCCCCAATGCCAGCCACCAAGGTTCACCTGAGCACAGAGCAAACACTGGGTGAGCCCACTTCTGAGAGGAGCTGTCTCCACGTCAAGCCCCAGGACAGAAACGCCCAGGGATGTCACACCGCATCCGGGACAAAAACAGCTTCACCAAGCAAGAAGAGGCCCCCCGGAGGGATCCGCAGGCCCTCGCCGTTCGTCCATCCTCCCAAGAACCCGCCCCCTCTCCTCTCTCTCCTTAGTAGAAGTTCTCCTTCGTGTTGAGATGAGATGATCATCGGTCCCTCTCGGGGTCCCTGGTCCTTATGGGCAGAGGACAGCAGAGGCCGTCTGTGAATATTGTGTCAGTCCCTCCCGGTCATTTTCCGCCGAGTATTTTTAGTTAGTGACCATGAAGGGCAGGTCTCTCAGCAGAGGGGAGCTTCCATTGGGGGGTCACAGATGCTGAAATGGAAGGATGACTGCTCTGAGCCAGCACAGGGCTGGACCCTACCCGGACCCCAGGGAAGCCGCGTCTGCACGTCAGCGTGTTTGGGGCCCAGTGCTCTGACCTGAGTCCCCCATTTGAGCTGAAGCTCTAGGCGCACAAAGCCCCTTCCATACGCTGACTGCTCTGAAAAGTCTCATCACGGGGCCACAGCAGTCCCCTTTATGCGCGGTGGTGAGCAGAGGTCGGGGTTTCCATCTCCAGGACCACAAGGGGGTGGACTCGCCGCTGCGGGTTCAAAGGTCCCTCTCTTCAGGGTCTGGTGGACACTGGTCACCTGCACGTGGAGGCATCAGCAGGAGCCCCTCCACCCTGGCCAAGCCTGGACTTGCTCTTTCTCACCCTCTCTCTCCTCTTTCTCCCTCGGTCTCTCTATTCCTCTCCTCTTCCCCTCGGGTCACCTTCTGTCTTACTTTCTAAAGAAAAAAAAGAAATCAGCGGGGAGATATGTCATTATTACCATGGGTCTCCTCTCGAAGGTCACAATCACTCTGGGAGATGGCTTAATATAATCTCAAGGTCCTTCCAATTTTGAATTGCTGTTATTCGAGAATTTTCCAGCCCCCCATTTTTTTGACTTTTTTTTTATTTATCTATGACAGCAGAAAGCATCACAATTCTTATTAGACATATACAACACAATTTTTCATATTTCTGGTTGTCCATGTAGTATATTCATGCCAATTCGTGTCTTCTTACCTGTATTTTGGATAGTAATGATCATCACATCCACCATCATTAATTACCCCCTGCCCCCTCCCTTCCCCTCCCACCCCTCTGCCCTATCTAGAGTTCGTCTGTTCCTCCCATGCTCCCCCTCCCTACCCCACTATGAATCAGCCTCCTTATGTCAGAGAAAACATTCCGCTTTTGTTTTTTTGGGATTGGCTAACTTCACTTAGCATTATCTTCTCTAACCCCATCCTGAAAATGCCATAATTTTATTCTCTTTTATTGCTGAGTAGTATATATGCCACATTTTCTCTATCCATTCATCTACTGAAGGGCATCTAGGTTGGCTTCACAGTTTAGCCATTGTGAATTGTGCTGCTATAAACATTGATGTGGCTGTGTCCCTGTAGTATGCTGTTTTTAGGTCCTTTGGGTATAGACCGAGGAGAGGGACAGCTGGGTCAAATGGTGGCTCCATTCCCAATGCCCCCTCCCCTGACACTTTTTTGTAGGCCTGGGGATTGAGCCCAGAGCCTTGTGCATGCGAGGCGAGCCCTCTACCAACTGAGCTGTAGCCCTGGCCTCTCCTTTCCCTTTTTTTTTTTTTTTTAATATTTATTTTTTAGTTATCCACGGACACAACATCTTTGTTTGTATGTGGTGCTGAGAATCGAACCCGGGTCGCACGCATGCCAGGCGAGCGCGCTACCGCTTGAGCCACATCCCCAGCCCTCCTTTTCCTTTTAATACGTAAGTATTCCATTTTTAAAGACTTGCCAAATGAAGCCTAGGGCCACCCTCTACCTCCTTCTCCGGGATGTGTGTGGCTTCCTTCTCCGGGTTTCCAAATCCTCTCCTCCCACTGTTTCTTGGGACGGTGTAAAGAGCGGTGGCAGCCTGGTGGGCAGAACTGTGCCCCAGAGCCGCTCTCCCCTGGCAGGGGCACGGAGGTGAGTATCCTGCCCTGCACAGAGGTGACCCGAATCCCCGGAGTGTGTATCTATACCTGTGCAGGGGACCCTCTGGGGAGTGTGACAGTCGGAGAGGGAGGCCTGGGACAGGGCTTAGCACTCAGCACGCAACGTTGTTGGATTATATGGCGTCTACCCACAAAGTCGAGACGGAAAATTTAAAAAATGAAAAGCCACCATTTCAGGCTGTTCAACTGACCTTGGGAAGTCGGATGACCATGGCCCACAGAAAAATTTCCACCAAAAAATTGGTACATTTTTAAAAAAAAAAAAAAAAAGAGTCCTTTGAACGTGGCCTGCTGAACTCACAAATCAGCTCACGGATCATCCAGGACACCGGGCCTGCAGGTCTGGGGTGTGTGGGTGGAGGAAGGGTGTGTGCAGCCTGCAGAGGACACCACAGGACACCAGAACCCGGAAGTGGCACGCACGACGGAAAATTTGGTCAAGGCGCCCTGCAGAGGGCGTTTCAAGGGGTCTCCTTCTCTGACCCTCCGTCATGACAGCAGGGTCTGAGAGGGCACAGCCAATGGTGGATGCGCCTTTCCACACCAGGCTGCAGCCCAGTGGGCCACCGACCTGGGTCCCCGGGGAGTGGGTCCTGTCAGTGACCTACCTGGACTCCAGCTGCAGGCCACACAGCCCTAAGCCAAAGGCGGTGTCCCCTGGCTCTTCGATTCCCCCGGCTCTTTCTGCAGTGTCCCAAACACCGCCCCGCACTCGCCTGCTCTTCCTCAGGGATCCCACGTGGACAAGGTGGACAAGGTGGACAAGGTGGACAAGGTGGACAAGGTGGACAAGGTGGACAAGGTGGACAAGACACGAGAGGCCTGAAGCCCCACGACAAGCGTTTTTCTTTCTTAAAGCAAAGTTTCAAACCCGAGTCTCGGAGGGTTGGAAAGCAGCACTCTGGTGGCCCGCTCTGTGTTTGATGGCTGTAGCCAACACCTGGGCACGGAGCGGGGAGGCTGAGAAGGTAAATAATAATAAATCTATAAAATAACCCCCCGAATCACTGGCTGGAGATGATGGCACTTACGCGGCAGTCAGTGACAGTAAGACCAGGCTGAGTAACTCAAGACTAAAAGGGGGAGGGTTTAGGACAGTTGTCACTAAGAAAACAACACTAACAAGAGACACATGTGGGTGTGGCGAGGACGCGCATCCCCAGGGCTCCTGAGCAGGCCAAGCTGGGGACCAAGACGGAGAGCGCATTTCTAGCTCCAAAGCTTTGCTGTGATCCCAGGTCAGGATCCGGGAGAATCACGTGTTCCTAGCGACCGATCCTTTTGATCTACTAGATTTGGGAATCAGTGACCTTGAACGTTCTGAGATCTTTACACTTTATCTGGTCCTTTTTCTAAGAAGTAGCCAAGAACAAGGTCACACAGTGAATTCCTCACAAAGCCCCGGCCTGCACCTAGACACCAGTACCTGTTTTGCAGTCAATGTTGTGAAAGAAATAAGGGGTGCCCTTTCTGAGAGACTGTTATGACCATGGACTCTCGCGTGTCTTTGTGATTTCTCAATTTGGGATCACTTGTCTCCTTTTGGAAGACTTTTCTCTTTCTCTTGCGCATGTTTTGGGTCTAGGCCTAGAGATCCCCACCCCGGTGCGGGGAGACCCAGTCCAAAGCCTTCTCCTGGTTTTTCCGCAGTGTCTTTTGATCCTCTTCCTTGTCTCCTTCACTCTCTGAACAGGAGTGTGTTCGATCATCTGCTTATTTATTGATGGTCTCTCTCCCCTTCTAGAACGTGAGACCCATGACCACTTTGCTCAGTGCCAAAACCCCAGTTCCAAGCACACAGTAGGTGCTTGATTTTACATACAAATTCATGTGTGCGTGCAAAAGGTATCTCGTGTCCACTGTGGATACCCCGTTCACGTCCCCTCCGCCGCTGTCACACACCTGTTTGAAGGCCCCACCCCATGGCGCCCCCTTCATCCAGGTCAGAGGGACTCTGATACCCCAGCGGTCCTCAGCCCCGCGTCTCGCCCACGTTGTCGGGGACTCTTAGATTTAAGAGATGCGCACATAGATGAAGGGGTCTGGGAGCCTGTCCAAAATAAAAGTTGATTCGCCGTTTCTGGACCCCCGAGCGTAAAGGAGGCGGACATCTGAAGAAATAGCTTCCATTAGGACTAATTAATATGTATTGGTCTCTCTCTCTCTGCCAGCCCTGAAGCTGGGCACCACCGAAACACAGAGACGTCGGGTCATCGCTTGTTTGTGTCTCCCTCGGGCTCTGCTGAAGTGATCACAGGACAGAGTTTCATCACCATCCCCAGCACACGTGACAAAAGACGGCTTCATCTCTCCTCTCCAGGCCTGGAGCTCAGAGGTCCCTTGGCCCAGGAAGGGACATAAGATGCGGAGCCAGCCAACAACCCCGCCCTCGGGCAGCCAGAACACATTGCTGGCCGGGACAGCCGGGGGAGAGGGAGGGCTGCGCGGGGACCCGAGCTCAGCTGGCTTGTTTACGGGCTGGGTGACTTGGGGCCATGAGACAGCAGTTTCCTCATCTGGATCTTCAGGAGGGTCAATGCTTATAAAATACCTGGAGCAGAGTAGCCACTTAACACAGGGTGGTTGTCACGACGCCCACCTACGGGTCCTTCGCCACGCTACGTACTTTGGATTTAAAGTCCACACTCAGGGGCTGGGGATGTGGCTCGGTGGGAGAGCCCTTCCCTAATATGCATGAGGCCCTGGGTTTGATCCTCAGCACTGAAGCAAACAAACAGATAAATTAATCATCCACACCTACAGGTCCCCCTGCTGGAGCTCTGTCACAATCCGGGCTCTGGTGCTGTTTCCTGCCTCTTGGAACCCTGGTTTTGTCCCCAACCACCCCTTCACCCCGCCCCATCCCTACATCTTTCACCATGAGGACCTCAGCTCCAATGTCATTTCTCAGAGGTCCCTGCCGTGGCTCATCAGAAGGCTCCCCGTCTCAGCCCTTTCCCTGCGCCCCTGATCCACGTCCTCGGGCATCTCCGTTCTCTCCAGGGGCCCCTTTGCTCACCTGGTGGTTGGTGCTCTTTGTCTTGGGCTCCTGCTGCCTGAGTCCCCCTCCCAGAGAGCTGGCACCTACTAAGCTTTGCTCACTGTTACCTCTCGAGACCTGGCACACAGTAGGTGTACGAAGAGGGCAGACAGAAACAAACCTTCCTCATGTAAACCGTCCCCACAAAGCTGGCCAGGGCTGAGAGCAGAACCAGTCACATCATGTGCAGAGCACTGTGTCCAGGAGGACTGGGAATTCCCGGGCAGGCCCAGCCCAGGGCTTGAGCCCGGAGGAAATGCAGCCGGCCCACCCAGAAGGTGCCCAGAGGTAGCGGGAGGCGCGCTGTGGAGAATGGGCAGCCCCTGTGGGCCACCCGGGGTCACACCCACAGCCCACCCCAGCAGATCCAGCCCAGCCCCCGCGTCTCCCACACTCTTCCCGCCCTTCCCCTCTCCTCTCTGTGCACCCTGGAGAAGGCTGGCGCCAAGTGGACCCCATTCCTGCCCCCAAGCTCCTCCACAGGACTTGTCCCATTTCCAGGCCCCCTCCTTGGGCGACAGGATTTCAAAGTGGAGTCACATTGTAACCAGCTCAGGAAGAATAATGAGGGACAAAACCTCCACACCAGAGAGAACAATACTTTCAAAGCCACCAGGATGGCAGAGGAGGAGAGAGGGCCAGGGACAGAGCCGCCATCGACAGATGTGCAGGTTGCACGCTGCGCGAGACTCCAGGGATGCGTGAGCGGGGACTGACATCCGGGCTGGGCAACAGTTAGGAGGCAGGGCCCTCGGGGTAAGACTGCAGCTTCTCAGGGGAAAGGGAGCCATTTCCCACTGTGCACTCCAGAAGCCATGTGCCTGCCTGGAGGGGGCATCGTTTTCCAACTTGCACAAAAGCACCCTGGACTTTGGAGTTTAGCAAGTTCCTGCCTGAGACCAAGGAAAGTTTCCAAACAGCTGAGGAGAGTGAAAAGTGAGAGGGGGGAGGGAGGGCGGGGGTGAGAAAGGACAAAGGAAAAGAGGAAAGGAAGCGAAGGGGACAAGTCACTTCCACTCCTACCGTTAGACTGGCCTCCTCGCCCCCAGAGAGGCAGCTGGCGGAATCCCTGGGCAGCAGCTCTTCGGACTGGAAATGGGCAGCTCGTTTCCCCACTGGCCGCAGGACACTACGGGCTGCTTCCAACCTCAGCAGAGGGCCCGGTGGGGGCCATTTTCCGGGAGGCCCTTGGAGGTGGAGATCGGGTTGGCGCGGGCACCGACCGAGACCAGGCCAGCTGCTCTGGGCTGCTGACCCCCTGTCCTCGCCTCTGTGACCCTGAAGGATCCCCTAAGCCCCGGGGACACGGCTGGAGGAACTCTGTCCGTTCTTGTCGACTGGGACCCTCCTAGGACCAGGAGTAGGTCCTCCCTCTTTCCACCCTGGAGGCTGGAGACCATGCAGACAGGGGCAGCTGGTGCCTGGTGAACTTGAAGGAGTCCGGGCACCTGAGGGCGGATCTGGCCTCCCATGGAGGCCTTGGGGAGTCCGACCAATGCCCTTGGAAGGCCACCCTTCCTTTCTGTAACAGCCTCTAAAAATTCCCCGGTTTTTCACTGGGATTTTAGCTCAGAGGGCAGAGCCGTGGGAGAAGGGACGTGGATGTCGGTATCTGAGTTCAGTTTTAAGCCACCAGTCCCAGGGGACGGGTGAGGGGCAGGGGCGGGCTAGTGGCCCAGGGAGGACCCTGCATGCTGGCATTGAAGAATTCTCACAGCAGCTCTATCGGGAGGAAAATGAGCCCCCCTCCTTACAGATTTGGAAACTGAGACCCGGGAAGGCATGCTCACGAGTGTCAACTCCCCTGGGGATGAGTCCATCAACGTGGTCTCCTGGGCTCAAAAGGACATTGTGATCAATGCCCATTGTACAGACGGGGACAGCAGGGCTGGGGGCAGTCACGCAACAGGCTCCCAGGTCTTCGTCACCAAGAACTGGTCTTCCTGAAAGCAGCCCCCCCGCCCCCCCCGGCCCCGGATCAGATCCTTTCTGTTCTTCTTTCTTTCCAACAGGAGGGCATCAGGAAGAGTTCGTTCTGGGCTAATCCTTGGTGACCCGGTTCCACGCTGAAGGCTGGGGATGCCTCCCTCCACCCCAGAGGAGCGTGTACATGCAGGGGAAGTTCTTCGTTTGCATGCTTCAAAAGTCAAGTGGAAAGTCGTCCCCGCTGCCATCTGGGTGGGAAGAGCCGGGTCCTCCCGTGACATCCATGGCAACCGGAACTGAGCGAAGCCGACAAGTCGATGACAAACATGTCCTCAAGCCCCTGTAAACCCACACACACCCCAGTCATGAGATTAACAACTGCCGAGGGCCTCGCCTTGGACAGAGACCAGCCCCAGCGTCCCGATGCAGGTCTTGGGGGCTGACCCCCCCGGGCCGGGAAACATCCTGCCCTTTCTGAGTCGGTCCCTCTCTCCATTTCATTAAAGAAGGCTGAGCGCGGCCTGTGGGTCTGCAATACCAGACACCAGCTGCTGGAATCACGGAGCTAAAGCCTTGCTCCTAGAACCAGCCCGAAGACCATGCCAAGCCTCCAGATGGGCAGGAAAATCTTTTAAACAGCTGCTGTCTGCAGGCGTGCTACTGCCCGGGCTGTAAGTTTGTTTTACAGGGATCACGGGTGAGCAGAGTCCTGCAGCCTGGAAATTAAAAATCCCATGTTACAAAGGCTGCTTCCTCTGCCCAGCACCTTAGGATCCTGTCTGCTTCCCAGAGGTTGACTGGGGGAATTCTAGGCTCATTCAGATGCAGACCCCAGAATGACAACCAGTGACCAGTAAGAATGACCTTCCAGCCACCTCCACTGAAGAAGGCACATCTGCCACGGGCTTGGCAGGTGGTGACTCATTTCATCCTCATGACCATCCCATCATGGGCACGGCTGTGCGGTCCATTCGGTAGATGTACATTTAGAGGCGCAGAGATGTTAAGGATTTGCCCAGAATCACACAGCCAGAGATTGGCGGAGGTAGGACTTGAATCCAGGTCTCCGTGATCACAAAGCCTCGGCTTTTGCTGGGCACACTGGTGCCTGCCAGTGGATCCCAGCAGCTCGGGGGGCGGGGGGACTGAGGCAGGAGGATTGTGGGTTCAAAGCAGACTCGGCAACTTTGCGAGGTCCTGAGCATACTTCATGAGACCCCCATAAGAGATAACTCAAAAATTAAAAACAAAAATCAAAAGGGATGGGGATAGAGCTCCATGGTTAAGCACCCCTGGGTTCAATCCCTGGTACAAAAAAAAAAAAAAAAAAAAAGGGGTCTTATGGCAAGAACGTCGTCTCCTTCATAGGTTTCCATTGACAAGTGACAAGTAAAAGAACACAAAGTGCTTAGCGTGACATTTGACGTAGAGTCATGCAATAAATTACAATTATTGTTATTTCCATATGATAACAATCTGTAAAAGGGTATGTGTCAGCCCTTTGTTCGGTTCCCTTAAGAACATTTCAGTGCATGGATCCTGTCTGTCTTTGGAAGAAAAATACCCACAGTTCTGCCCCACTTTGTGTCTAGGAGCCAAACTAGTCCCCTCTTTTTTTTTTTTTTTTTTTTTTTTTCTTTTTTGGCCATTTTTGTAGAAAGTTCTTAACATGCAGACCAGACCCTGTTTAACCTTTGCCCAACACAGCTTTACCTACTTCAAACCCCTTTGGCTCTCCGAGGCCTGGCTTCCTTCAGACGCAGGCTGTAAATGTTTGGCTTTGATTTGAGATACATGACAATAAATTAGGGGACATTTATCAAAGCTGCGTTTTGCATAAATTACTGCATTATACAAATACACTTAGCAGGATCCTGCTTCTTTGATGTTGGGAGCCAAGATTTATGTGCGATGGAGTTTTTATTTATCTGCCCTGTTCACCTCTGCAAGAACTGGACATACTCCTCAATTAGTTCCATGCTTCTCGAAATGACATGTATCTCTCGCAACTTGAATCGAGGGAACAAAGACACTTAAACCCCATCCCAGTGGCCTTTTTTTTTTTTTTTAAGGAGAGGAGCAGCTTTATCAGACCCAGGGTGTCTCTGGATTCTTTCTGCTGAAAGGAGATTGAAAGGTATTTAAGTCTGTTGTGCCGGAACTTTCTAGAACAACCATTTTTTAAAAATTGAATAGAGGAAAGAATTGGATGATTACGGTGATGATGATGGTGATGATGACGATGATGAAGAACAGAAGTGAAGTATCTATTCTCCAAATTCTAGAAGATGAAAGGAGACCCGTATCTCCTGCCTGAGCCTCTGATCTCTCCAGTTGTCCCCCGTGAGTGTAAGTTCTGGGTGACCTGGGGGAGGGGGGGCCAGATATTTAGATTCATCCACTGTTGCGAATTGGCATGCACTCCTTGAGTTGAATATTCTAAAGGTCATTTTTTTTCTTTTCTCTTTTTGAAATAACACTTCAAGAAGGAAAATTACCAACTACAGTTCCAATTATTTCAGCGGAGAGGATGCAGTTGTCAAAATACAGGATGTGGGGTGGCGAGCCACGGCTCAACTCCGGGTTCAGAGAAGCCAAGTCTGCGAGGAGCAGGAAGCCCCTTCGGAGCTCCATCCCATCTCCGCACCGAGGGCTCAGGGACTGCTCCTCCTTGGAGTCTCAGATTGTCACGTAGGCTACCCTCTGCCCCCAAGACAGCAGCATCCGCAGTGAGACGGAGAGCTGGGGGGGAGGCTGGTGGGGGCTGCCTATGCAGCAGGAGCGAGCTCCTGAGCCGTGGTGCCAGGCGGTGCTCGGGCAGGGAGAGAGGGGACCCACCAGTCACCAGGCCGCGGAAGCAGCCTCCTCTGCCACAGCCAAGCCCAGGCTCAAGGCAGTTCCCACCAGGGACCCTCCTGGAAACCAGGAGAAGCAGCTCCCAAGCCAGCAACAAAGCCACACCTCCACCCCTCCCTGTGGTCCCGGGAACCTGAGCCCCTCCTCCACCTCCACCCAGCAGCTTCCCAGTCCCCCAGGGTCACCCAGAGTCTTTGCACTAAGTACAGGAAAAGGGAAAGCGCAGATCAGGAAAAGGCACGAGGGAGGGAAGGATGGGATGGAGCCAAGGTGACAGGAAAGGGCACTTCACCTTGCAAAAAGACGAGCATAAAACAAGCAGGCGTATTTGGGACAGTCGATTATAGAGCGATGTTGGCCTTGGTCCGCACCTGTCCTGGCCGAGCGCTAGGCACTCCATCATTTACCCTGCACACGACCTATGAGCTGGAACTGTCGTTTGTCCCATTTCACAGACCAGCAAACCGCGGCTTGGAAAGGTCACCCAGATTTCCCTTCCTCGCTCGGCTCGGAAGCTGCAGCCCTGGGGTACAAACCCTGTCGGAGCGCAGGCACCCGCTGCTCGCAGCCAGCAAGGCCAGAGTGAGCACTGGCACCCGGGTTGGCTGCAGGGAGCCCCTGGCCCTGGATGGTCGCAGCAGACCTGGCACAGGGGACCCCGGAGGAGTAGCCTTAGTCCCCACATCAGGCAGGATCCAGCGCCTAGCGGGAGAAATGACCTCAAAGAGTAGGGTCAAGGTTTCTGACGGGAAGCCTCACACTTTAGGGAAGAGTTTGTGGATTTCGCGATCCAGAACCACAGAGCAAGAGGGACCTGAGACCAGAGGCCATACCTCTCTGCTGGTGGCACCTGAATGGTGTCCCCACAGAGAGCTGTTAGGCAGCCTCTTCTTCCAACCAGAGAGAAACACTGAGCCAGGGAAGGACCCTTCTGCCGCGTCTGAATCACAGTCGCCAACCTGATGGTGTTGAGAGGTGGCAGCCCTTGGGGGTCATTGGCCCTGGGGACCAAGCCCTCATGAAGGGGTTAGTGGCTTGCTCTCGGGGATGGGTCAGCTCTCAGTGCAGTTTGGGTCCCTTTCCTCTCTTTGCATGCAGCCTCTTCCTCCTTCCACCAGGCATGGAAGAGCCAGGTGAGGCTGAGCAGACCAGGTGACTCCACACTCTTGAACTTCCAGAACTGTGAACCAAAACCAACCCCTTTTCTTTATAAATCACTGAGTCCCAAGCATTTTATTATAGCAACAGAAGACAGACAAAAATACCAGGTACCCAGGGAGCTCCCCAAACTTAGTTGTTCTCCTTAAGTCAGGGGCTCCACACCACTCTGTCTCCAACCACAAAGGCTTCAAATTGAAGTGTTCAGCGGGAGGTCATGGCTAACACCTACAGATTCTGGGCAGAAATACCCTCCAGTCCCAGGCCCACAAAATAATTGAAAAAGGAGGTTCAATTCAGAGGGTCCTTGACAATTTCCTGTGCATTTTGATGAGAGGAAAAAAGCCCACAGTTGTTCAGGATTTCACTCTTCCCCACTAGAGCTATTTGACCTTCCTAATTCTTTACTATCTTCCCCCACGTTCCTAGTTCTGTGCACACCTAGAAAATCTGATTATACTTTAATTCTCACAGAGCTGTTGGAAAGATCAAAAAGCTCATTTGCTCGGGGCAAAGGGAGTCTAGCACAGAGCCTGACACATTTAGGTGCTCACGTTAAGCTAATTCCATTCCTCCCAATTCTGTTCCAACTGAAGATGATTTTGTGTGTGTGTGTGTGATGATGATGAATTTTTGAATAAACTTGGAATCATAGCTGCTCAAAGTCGTGGTGAAGACAGTACAGAGAGTGTACACTCCACACTCTTTGTACCTTAACATCAGTCTGGCACAGTGGTCACAAATCACCAGCTGATAGGGAGACATTATTGTTAACTAGAGTTGATACTTTGTTGGGATGCTCCCAGTTGTCCCCAGACGAACTTCCTTGGTCCCAGATCCCATCAGGATACACCAGGTCATCCTCTCTCCCTAGGTTCTCGCAGCTGTGACCATTTTTCAACCTTTTCTCCTCGGCTGTGACCTTGACAGTTTTGAGGTGCGCTGATCAGGATTTTGCAGAATGTCCCTCAGATGGGATTTGTCTGAGGACCTTCCCGTGATCAGGATGCTCCTGGGTGATGGGTTTTAAGGAGGACGAGCTCAGAGGTGGGGTTCAATCTTCTCACCCCCACCGGAGGTCCCTCCCACCCACAGACGTGTCACTGCTGATGTGACCTCCATCACCTGGAGCGACGCCTGGTGGCCAGGCTTCTCCACTGTGAAGGTCTTCTGGGTTTCTCCTTCTCTCTGCTGAGCTCGTGGGAAGACAGTGGCTCTTGTGGTCTGGATGAGAGGTGCCCCCAAGTTCAGAGGTGAAGTGACTGGACTGTCATTTCCATCCTACGTTGAACAGACCCCGGGGGGTAACTGTGGGCGGGGGCGGGGGGCGCAGCTGGAGGAGGTGGGTCGCTGGGGGCAACCCTGGAAGGGGGCATCTTCCCTGCACCCTCTCTCTTCTCTAGCTCTGCTTCCTGGCTGCCGGGAATGGAGCAGCCGTCCCCCACCACGCCCTTCCTCCATGATGCCCTGCCTCACCTCGGCCCGAACAATGGGGTCAGCCGACCATGCACTGAATCTCTCAAGCCAGCAGCCAAAATAAACTTCCTCCTCTGAGTTGTTCTTTTTGGGTATTTTGGTCACAGAAACAAACAAACCAACAAACAAAACTGACTAAAAGAGTTACTATGAGCTGGGCGCAATGATGCACACCAGTAACTCCAGCAGCTCAGGAGGCTGAGGCAGGAGGATGGCAAGTTCAAAGTCAGCCTCAGCAGTGGTGAGGCACTAAGCAACTCAGTGAGACCCTGTCTCTAAATAAAATACAAAATAGGGCTGGGATGTGGCTCAGCGGTCAAATGCCCCTGAGTTCAATCCCTGGCACCCCCGCTCCCCCAAAAAATAGTTACTATGTGCCGTCCACAATGAAGTGGTGGGGAGCTTTATGGGCTTTTTTTTTTTTTTTTTTTTTTTTTGGTACCAGGGATTGAACCCAAGGGTGCTTAACCACTGAGCCACATCCCCAGCCCTTTTTTTATTTTATTTAGAAACAGGGTCTTGCTAAGTTGCTTAGGGCCTCACTTAATTGCCGAGGCTGGCTTTGAACTTACAATCCTCCAGCCTCAGCCACCCAAGCCACTTGAGATTACAGGCGTGAGCCACTGCACCCAGCTTTATAAGTCTCTTTAAATGCACGGCATCCACATAATCATTCTAACTCTTCTATATAGAACATTGCTCTACTCCTCCTTGTTGATTTATTTATTCAATCACATGTCAGCAAGGACTCGGGATATTTATTCTTCAGGGGACAACCCAGGGCTTTACTTGTGGCTCATATTGTTCTCTCTCTCACCCTCTCCGCTCCTCCCCTTGGCTCCTAGGACCCTTCCCCGTTCCCGTCATGGAGGGCTGGCTTGGGTTCTTTGTGTTCGTATTTCTGTTTGGCTTTTAGCCCTTCCTCATGGACTCTCTGCAACCCCAGGACGCTCCAGCCACCCGTGTGTGTTTTCTGCCCTCAGGAGAGTGTCCCGGGATCAGCCACTTCCCCCAGCCCTCGGTCCATTCTTTGAGGGATGCTAATAGGAACGAAGATCGGGCCACGAGGTGTGGACGTCACAACTAGGAGTGGGTGTCAGCCCTTTGGCTGAAAAAGCAAAGGCGACGTCTGCGTGTGCATTGACCCTGGAATAGACACACCATATAAAAGTGTCCACATGCAGCACTCGGTACCTGTGCTGGGCTAGGTGTGAGCTCAGACTGGCCTCTTGCACCTGGCAACACAGTTGGTGAGTGGAGCGGCTGTCCCAGGGCTGGTCTGTTCTTTGTCCTGTGAAGAACAACTTGGTTGTTTCCAGTTTGGGGTGATTATTGATAAAGGCACTATGAACCCTCCTGTGCAGGATTTGGAATAGATGTGTTTCCAGATCAATCAGGTAAACACCTCGGGTTCGGTTGGTGGGTCACATGGTGGGACTAGGTTCAGCTCTGTAAGATCACTACCACACCCACGTCCACGGTGACGGCGCCGTTCTGAACCCCCAGGGACCGACGAGGGCTCCAGTTGCTGTGCAGTCAGGATGTTGTCATTTGGGGGATTTGGGTCATTCTAATGGATGTGCAGTGACATCTCGTTGTTATTTTAAGTTGCAATGTCTTCATGGCACATGACGTTGAGTATCTTTTCATTTGTTCATTTGTCACCTGTTTATCTTTTGGGGGAGGTATCTGTTCATATCTTTGCCCTTATTTATTTACTTGGTACCAGGGTCTGAACCCAAAAGTGCTTATCCACTGAGCCACCTCCCCAGCCCCTTTTTTATATTTTATTTAGAGACAGGGTCTCACTGAGTTACTTAGGACCTTGCTAAGTTGCTGAGGCTGGCTTTGAACTCATGATCCTCCTGCCTCAGCTTCCCAAGCTGCTGAGATTACAGGTGTGTGCAACTGCGCCCGGCTCTTTTGCCCATTTTTGAATTGGGCAGCTCTGTTTTCTTACTGTTGAATTGTAAGAGTTCTTCGTATACATTTCTCTCCTGTCATACCCAGGGTCTCCACGCCACCCCTGACCCCTGCACCTGTATCATCCTGAATCCGTGAAATGTCACATCACCCCGCCTTCACGCTCAGGCTCAGAGAAACAGGGAGGGGCAGTTTCTCAATGTCACCAGCTGCCTCCCAGGAGTCTTGTCTGAACCTGGAAAAGTTCAGTCAGACCGAGAGCAGCCCCTCCATCAATGCTCCGTGCACCCCAGTGAGTTTCAGTAATTACCAGGCACCTCCTAAGATCACCTGCAGGGGGAGAGCCCCCCACCCCATCCCAGAGATGACTCAGCAACAACAGCACAGTGACACATCACAGACCCTTAGAGAGCCTTTAGACTGGGTGACAGAAGAACAAACTGAGTCTCAGCTCATAGGTGTTACCGAGTGGAGCACCTGAGAAAGGTAAAGAGAGTTTGATCCATTTAGGGTTCAACACGGCAGAGCTCTCCAGCCATAGCTATTCAAAACCAGCCTCACACAGGAGCCTCTTAGACATGCAGAAGCAGGCCCCACCCCAGACCAACTGAATTAGAACCTGCATTTTTACAAGATCCCCTACCCACCCCAGTTGGTATGAATGTGCATGGGAACTTTTTCAATTCTTCAAGTTTTCAAATCTTTATCAAGCATCTATTATGTGCCAGGTATTGGACTAAGCAGCAGGGATTCATCAGAAGACAGGATCCACCATCTGGACTTAGTCTTGAGTAGATGCTGAGATCATGAAACTCCTTCACAAGTAACTGGCTCATCCACTGCACTTGTGACTCATACTATAAAGTACCTTTGAGCCAGGCACAGTGGCAAATAGCCATAATCCCAGAGAATCAGGAGGCTGAGGCAGGAGGATGGTAAGTTCAAAGCCAGCCTCAGCAACAGTGAGGCACTCAGCAACTCAGTGAGACCCTGTCTCTAAATAAAATACAAAATAGGGCTGGGGATATGGCTCCATGGTCGAGTGCCCCTGAGTTCAATCCCCGGTACTGATAGATAGATAGATAGAAAGATAGAGTACATTTGAGACCCAGAGATAGATGGGCTTGAGCTGGGCTCAGGATAACCTAGAAGAAGAATCCATGTGCGGGGTGGATCATGCCAGAGAGAACAGAGCTGCAGAGTCTCCCCAGTTTTGTTGACCCTGGCATCCTGCAGAGCGTTTGTAGAACTGACATTCTGCAGAACAACACCCTTGAGAAAATGCTGTCCTGGACTCCACGTGTCCACCCAAGACCCACCAGGACAGCTGAGGGAGGAGGTCGGCCTCAGCTCCCCTGCCTGCCCTCACTCAGACCTGTCATGATGCCAAGCGCCCGGGTTGCAGTCACCAGGAGCATCCCTGGGTGACCAGGAGATTTGAGGTCCTGGGCATCGAGCTGGCTGCCAGCCAGGCTGGACACGCACACAGGCCGAGGTATTTTCATGGGGGCAGCCATTTCTGGAAAATATGTGGTTTAGAAGTAACATAATTATCATCCTCTAAAATTAGGCGCATAGTCTAAACAACCCCAAGTCTTCCTTCGGCAAGAAAACAAACAATGGCAGGCAGGAAGCCTGGAGTGATGTGGATCGCGTTGGCCCAGAGGCCTGCGAGTCTCCCTGCTGAGCTCAAAGGGCAAACAGCATACAAAAAATGTAAATATCCTATTCTTTTTTTTTTTTTTTTTTTTCAAATACCACCTATTCCCTTCCCACCCCATCAGGGTTCTGGGCACCCTGATCCCCTCTGGACACCCCCCACCCGCCCACCCCCTGGCTTTGGCCGCGAAGGCCGTCCATGTATTATTTTCAGCGACCATTATCTAAACTGCTGATGTAATAAGGCTCTGGTATATGAAATTCACTTAATAACTCACGCTTAGTTATTTATTGTGAACTCGGTGCACGGTCCTTGATTCCATTTCCCAGCGAAATATAAGTGCGGCTTTCATCGTGAGCGCCTGAATTTATGGCAAACAGACCGAGTGACATTAAGAAAGCCGCACAATCCCTTCATTCAGTCTTTAATAAGGAAGCCAAGGAAAAATTATCCTAGCTGGTTTGCGGGTGACAGCACCAGAACTTTCCAGAGTCAGAGAGTTAGCACCGTGCCTTCTTGTCAGCCCATTAAAAAAGCAAAACTGGCATGGCGTGATATTAGAACCATGTGTGAGAAAGAATTTCTCCTCTGGTAAGACATTCCAAATACTGTCTCCAAGCCAAAGACTTTGGTGTTAGACTAATTTAAGCAGCATGTTGAAATCAGCGTTCAGGACTTTGATCATACGGGGATCGTTTGTTACAAATTGAACTAACCCAGTCTCTATTTCTGGCGGATCAGAACTTTGGATTTGTTGAATTAAATGCCTCATTTAGTACCGTTTGCACATGAAAAGAAACCCTGCGCTCAGGAATCTGATAGTGAATTTTTCACCTAACCAACAGGTCTACTTTTTTATTACTTTTAAACCTAATCCATACTCCGTCCGCAGTTCCTAATAACCCCGGGGGCTGCTCAGAGTGAAGTTTTAAATCAAGTCCCATGTTATTGGGGGCTGGGGAGGAGGCGGTGGCAGGGTGGTGGTGGTGGGGGGGTGACGGAGAGCCATCCTTGAATTATCAAACCATGTAATAAAGAACATATTGGAACCCGGGACCGAAAGAATCTTAAGAGAGAAAGAAAAAGCAAAATAAATTAGTCCTCCGTTGTTATTTACTGTCTAAATAACCCAGTTTCCTTTCATGACAACCGTGAGCTAAAATAGCAAAATGGTCTTGCAGACCCATGATTTTTGTGCCGTTGCCTGTCTGGTCCGCTTGAAACTTCGAGGGGGGTCAAAAGGGCACAAAATAGACCATTTCCACATATGGCTGCACTTTCTTTTCAGTTTTGAAGTTATAATATCTTTAACTGTAGATAATGATATTATAAACTCTCATTTAGTGCATTTTAAGTATATTACATACATGAAACAAAGATCTCGAAGGAGCAGCTGCTGAATCCTTAACGAAAAACATCGTGACTCTAAATCCACCGAGCAGGAGGCAGGTATTGGGTTTGCTGAGAATGTCGCAGCGGATAATCACAAACATAGCCCGGGACCTGACTCCCGAGTGTCAATCCAGATCCCGGCCAAGACTGGGCAAGGATGATTTAATGGTAATTAACTGTTAATTATTAACACTCGGAGGTCAATAAGCTACTTTGGGGCAAGGTTTGACTTTTGCATTCTGTGGCTCATCTGTAACTCTGTTTCCCAGGGGTGGGGGCGAGGGAGCCACCATCTCCCTGTGACCTTGAGTCCCCAGGGCTCCTCCTCTGGACACACAAACAAAAAGAGAAAGAAACCATCAAGATTCGGGAAGATGATTCTCTCCCCCAGACCCGTGTGCTGCTAATTCACAAGTAGTTCGTTTGCAGATTAAAATAAAAAGTAAATAAATAAAATCCTCTTGAATGAGGACTGCCTCCATTGACAGGGAAAAGAGTTATTATTTCTTTTTAACGTGTGACTCCTCTCGAGTCCCAGGAAAATCAACAGATGACGGACTGCTCTGTCCTATGGGCATGAAGATGAGGCTGACTTTCCCCACCTTTCCCACCCCTTTGGAGAAAGAAAATAGTTACGAAACAGATAACGATAATAAATGTTTTATTGGTGAAAAAAGAAAGATCAAATCTTTAATGAAATCAGGATGGGCTTAGAGATGAACTCCGTCTGAACTCGCCAGGATTCGGGGAACTTCAATTAAAACAATTTCAGAGGGGGCAGCTGACAGCGAGGTGCTGGGAGAATAATTAAAATTGAGCAATGTTTTAGCACCAGGTCTTCTAGCTGGATCCCGAGAGTGTGAGGTAGCCCAGGGGAGGCGCGTGCCACTGGGATGGGGTCTGGGAGGAGGGGTGAGGATTCTGGACAACACAGGTTAAGAAATCCCAAGATGCTAGCATCCCCAGGTGCTAGCCAATGTGTATTTTTTAATGAACAATTTTCATGCTTGTAGAAAACTGGCTTCTTAAACTAAAGACTGGCATTTTTCAACACGCAAGATTCGCTTGTGAAGTCACACAGGAACTCCAGTAAGAAGATCAAGGACAAATCACATTGGATACCTGGGTCCCAGGCTTGCATTTTCACGTACCAGCTGTGTGACCTTGGTTAAGTCACTTCACCTCTCTGGGGCCTCATGGTCCCAGATGTAAAATGGGATGTCAACAGTATCTAGTTCCTTGAGTTGTCAAAAAGCTTCAATAAGATATTCCATATGAAGTGCTTCAGGACGCAGTGCCTGGGACCGACCTGATTAGCTCCCAGTGGCTGTGGGTAAATATTGTCATTTATTAGGGGTGGAAATGAAAGGGTGACTCTAGATGCTCGGTTTCTCTTTTTAAGACTTCTACCCCATGTGGCGGCGGCACGGAGCAGACAAAACGGAAGGTCGACGTGGTGACACGTGGGCCCCTTCGCCAAGGCTGAGGAGGTTTTTCTTTGCACGAGGACCATCCTGGCTTCAGGGTTCAGAGCTGAAGCCCACCCCTTAAAGAAGCCGCAGTGGGTCGATGTGCAGCAGAGGCCTGGGGACTTGGAGACCCTCTGGTCTCCTGCATTCTGGCGACAGCCCCGCTCCAGGCCTTAGACCTCACGAGAGCCGGGTCCCTGCTGCAGAGCCTTCTCTGACTTGAGCCAGTCGGCAGGAGCCGGTTCCTGGCCTGGGCCACCAAGAGCTCTCTGCACCACTCGGATGGCACATGGTGAATGTCAGAGGGGACTTTCCCCTGCAAGGTCAAGACCAAGAGCTCATGTTCTTGGACACCAAGTGCCAGGGAGCACAGAGGAAAACCGAGTTTGCACATGGTACCCCCAGATTTCTGAGGATCACCCAGAACAAATCAGCACTCAGTAACTGGTCAACCCAATCAGGCAGCCCTGGCCCCTGTCCACCCGGGCTCTCGGGTTCTTCTGGTCTAGGCACCCCCAGCCTCCTGGAGTGGGGAACCTCCCTTCCAACTCCCTCCAACAGGGCGCTGCGCTGACTCCGCAGTTTCCCCAAGTTTTACACAACACCCCTCCAGCCCTGGCAGGAGCTTCATCTTGGCTTTGGGGATCTGGCTCCTTGATTTTATGTTAAGTCAACTTTCTAATGGTATAGAGAATCCCAACCTGTGGATAATGGGGGAAAAAAATTAATTACATATCCTCTTGGCCTGCCTTCTGCAATTTAATTTTTTTAATTTTTTTTTTTTTTTTTTTTTTATGGCTGCAGCAGCAGAATTACCTTCCAAATTATATTGGTCCAGTTTTTCAAATGACTTTCAGTTCCCCGAGTCCACAGGAGAGACAGCCAGGCAGGGAGCCGGAACACTGGGATTCTTTCCTTTCCCTTTCTTTTTCTTAAACTTCACTGCGGATAAGCCACATGCAGATAACTGAGAGTGGACTCTCACCATTTCCAAGGATTCCGTCTCCTCTCGTATCTGGTATTTACTTCTGGTTTCCAGAACAGACCAACACTCTTTAATACTCCAAATCCATTAGACACTTTGCTTTTCCCTCGTGAACAAAGGAGAAATGTTTTCGTGCAACTTTACGGAAGCCATCCATCTCCCTGAAAGCTTGCCACGCTCAACAGAATTCACATTATAACTTATGCAAAGCAGAGGGGAAATCCCGGTTTCTGGGAGCAGTAGCATTGCATTAAAGAAAACATGCATTTCTGCTGAAATTCATATTGGTAAATGGATTTCCCATCTGAAACATTGTTTTTCACTAAGAGAAGCTTTTAATCCCCTTAAGTTCCTTTCTAATCTGCCTTGGAAGTGCTTGTCTCAGGAATAGAACAGTGATGATAAAACAGATTTAATTTATTAGAACGAGGCAGCAGCCAGCCAGCAGAGTACACAAGAGTTCAAGCCTGCCGGCTGAGGGGGACTGTCACTTCTGTCCCACCTTCTCTGGAGACAGCCCCAAGTTCAGACGGCAGCCTCCCTGGGTCTCTCTGGAACAAACACCCCTTTGTGGGGTTCAGCTTCTTCTTCTCCAAGGGCCAGAGAGCGGGCACTCAAGTGATCAGCACTGTCCCCTGCTCAGTCCTGTGGAGCATGGGAAGAAGGGTGGGAACAGAGACCACCCAACCTGTGTCCAGGGGACCCCAAGGTGAGGGAATTTCTTTCCCCCTGCCAGGTCTGATGGGCCACCTTGGGTAGCAGGAGTTAGAAGGTCAGGAGATGTAAAGGCCACCATTTGTCACACTCAATCCCACTCCCAAAGAAGACAGAGAAGAAAATAATGCACACGTCCACCAGGCCTGGTCCGTCCAAAGCCGTTTGATTTGCAGAGGGGGCAGAAAGTTAATTCTTAGGATTCGGTCTATCTTGACCTCTTTGGTGGTTGAACTTGGATAGCCCAGAATATGGGGGTGGCTAAGACCACCTGCCTGGCATGTGTCCCAACCATCATGATGGCACCAGACACATATATCTGTTTTCTCTTTTTCTGGACAGAAAGATGTTCATTTGTTCATTTGGTTTCTGCTTAATGATGTTCTCAGGGGCCGGGCTTAAACTCTTAGGAACAATACTCCTGCAGCCCCAAGAGGATGCATCTGTTTTTAGCACAGAACATGAGTGTCACTTTCTAAGTTGTCACACTGCAGTGGTCAAGAATATAGCCTCTGAAAGGAGGGCTGGGTTCAGATCTCAGCTCTTGCACTTACCTGGTAGGAAACATTGAGTCGGTAACGCAACCTTGCTCAGTGGCTATTTTCTCATCTGCAAAGTGCAAACATGAGGGCTGGATTGTAGCTCAGGGATAGAGCACTTGCTTAGCACATGTGAGGCCCTGGGTTCGATCCTCAGCACCAAATAAAAATAAATAAATAAAATAAAGGTATTGTGTCCATCTACAACGAAAAAAAATATTTTTTTAGAAAAATGGATACATGATTATTTACTATCAGTGTATAAATGACATCATTTGGTTAAAATCCTAGTGCATGACCTGGCACATGGTAATCACTGATTCACTGATGCTATGATCATACATGCAGGCTTACCTGCGTGCATATCTCTCCTATCTATTCCTTCACTAGTTCCCTGGATGTTTATTGAGCATCTACCTTGTGCCTGGCTCTGCATTAGGCTGAGGTACAGATGGCAAGGGACAGGGAGTGGCCCAACAAAATCAATCTCTCCTGGGAGTACAATTTTGTGTTCCACCTTTTATTTGGATTTCATGCCCCTACCCCACCCCCCAAAAATTCAAACAAAACCCTCCAAACATTGTAGCGCTTTAGGGTGATATGATCAGTGTCGTTTTAGAGGAGCAGAAACAGACTTTGCCAATACCAAAGTTGCAGGCAGGGAGGTGAGCAGGCAGTATACTCCAGAAAGCAAGGACCCTGACTCTAGGCAACGTAGGACACAGTAATCCAAAACCCACGTGGACATGACCGCGGTGTCCCCAGGACATACCCCATCCTGGGAACCCGCACCCCACGCCCAGCGGGGGCGGAGGTCTGCCGTCTTGAGATGCTGAGGAGGCCGGGGAGGAACGAGAGGCCGGGAACCTGACGCTTATTAAAAGCACTTGCTGGAAGCCGGGCTCGGCCCACGTGGTGCCCAAGCCCCAGGAAGCTGGGCCGCGGCAGGGGTCACCGCCCCGTCGTGACAGGCGGGAGCTGGGCGTCTGGCTAAGATGGATGAGGGCGCCGGGCCCGCCCGTGACAGCGGTAATCCGTGCGACCCAGCAGCGAGGCCGGGTTCCGGCCTCCTCCCGGACACTTTTTATGGGCCCGGAGTGGAAGAGTGGGGCGGGGGGTGGATTTTCATCATTGGAGACATAAATAACTCCACCGACAGCACCGAGATCAGACCCCTGAAAATCAACCTCCCTGCAACCCAAAGCCTGCCCCGCGCAGCGGGATCTAGTCCCCGTGGAGCGCAGCCCCGGGCAGGGTCCCTGGCCACCGCACTGCTGCCTGGAGAGAAGCCCCTTTATACGCCTCCTCTGTCACAGCCCAAACCCCAACTTGCCTACGTTCGTGCCCCACCTTCCTTCATCCTTCTGGATATGGGGGAAGCCAGGTCCTTCCCCGCATCTGAGACCACCTTCCACTCCTGGCCTGGCCTGCTCCCCAGAGGCTCCTCCAACCTTCCAATCACCCCCCTCTCCTGGATCCTCCTGGCCAGCAATCACACAGGTCAGTAGCTCCCATCTCAACAAAACCATCCCAGCTAAAACCAAACAGCTCTCTGGTCCCTCATCTTTCTCCAACTCTGTCTGATTTTTCTCACTCCCATCTAGGCAAAATATTCTTGCAAAGGTCATCTCCAAGTTCCGTGTCTGTTTCTTTAGCCAAGACCAACTTGACTCCGTTACCACTCCATGAAACTATGCCTGCCAAGTTGGTCAGGGAGCTGCATGCCCCTCAAACCCAAGAGGACCTCTCTTCTCTCAGTTCTCCACGGGTCCCTCACTCCTTCTCAGGCATCTCTACTCTCAGCTCCTGCACTCTCAACCCCTCCACTCCCCAGTGACCGTCTCTCAAGCTCTGGCTGCCTCTCTGTTACGGTTTAGCTGTCAGGTGGCCCCCAAATGCTCATGGGTGAGACCATGAAAGAAGGTTTAGAGGCGAGATGATTGGGTTATGAGAGCCTTCACCTAAGCAGCACGTGAGTTCACTCGAATAGATGAGCTGAGTGGTAACTACAGGGTGTGGTTCCAGGAGGCAGGTCACTGGGGGTGTGACTCTGGGGGTTATATTTTTGTTCCTGGTGAGC
Organism: Callospermophilus lateralis; assembly: GCF_048772815.1. Taxonomy (NCBI): domain Eukaryota; kingdom Metazoa; phylum Chordata; class Mammalia; order Rodentia; family Sciuridae; genus Callospermophilus; species Callospermophilus lateralis. Next base: position 38,399,522 of record NC_135322.1, on the reverse strand, counting down.
AGAACTCTCTCTCAGCTTCCCAGTTGCTATGTCCTGATCTGCTTTCCTCCATCACGCCCTTCTGCCATGATGGTCTGCCTCACCTTGAGCCCAGAACAATGGAGCTGGTCATCTATGGACTGAGACCTCTGAAACCATGAGACAAAATAAACTTTCCCTCCTCTAATTGTTGTTATCAGGATTTTTGATTGCAACAACAACAACAACAAAAAAAAACTAACATATCCTGCTCCATGAATTTCTAGAAGTTGGGGTGACCTAGGTTCAGTCCTCAGTCCCCTCGTTCATTCCTGTGGTTCCCAGTACCATCCCAGGACTGCTGACCTTCAACTTCCAATCCTAGCCTAGAAAGTGCCCCAGAGCTCTGGCTCCTGACATCTCCATGTGGAAATTTAATAGGCTCCCCAACTTAGCTTTTGCATGACCAAGCAGTGTACAGGGCAAGAAATACGACGACAAGCTTTGTAGATGCGTCAAAGATGTTCAACCTGATGGAGAGTTCATAGAATGCAAATTAAAGCAGAAGTGAGTCTGGTTTTTTTTCCACCAATGGGTTTGGCAAAGCGAGATCAAAACATGTAATAACATACTGTTGATAAGGATTTGAGGGGAAGGACGCCTTTGTAAATTAGCAGGGAATATAAATTGGCATAATCCCTTTGTAGGGCAAATTGTCAATAACTTTCAAAATGAAAAAACACACATCCTCTTCGACCCAGCAATTTGACTTCTAGGAATTTATCCAATATGTATATTTAATTAATACATTCACTACATGCATTTATTTCCTTTCATATTTGTCCGATAGTCATTTATCTGCAAATGAATGTTGAAAGTATTCAGGAAGCCGTTTAACACCAATAGCAAGAGACTGGTTGCATATGTGAAAATACAGTTTCACAGAAGAATAACCTTAACTGGCAAAATAATGGACACTATCTTTATCACATAATACAAAGCTGGGCGCGGTGGCACATTCCTGTAATCCCAGTAACTCAGGAGATTGAAGCAGGAGGATTGTGAGTTCCAAGCCAGCCTCAGCAACTTAGTGAGGCCCTAAGCAACTTAGTGAGACCCTGTTTCTAAATAAAATACAAAATAGGGCAGGGGATGTGGCTCAGTGGTGAAGTGCCTCTGAGTTTCAATTCCTGGTACCTCCCCACACCAAAAAAAAAAAAGATAATACCAAAAAGTTTCCAAGGTATAATGTTAAAAAAATTTTAAGAAGATTTATATAGCATGCTACTAGTAGTATTTTAAAAGGGTGATAGAGACTGAGATGCATATAAGTGCTTCGTAAATACAAAATATAGAAGGAGACACACAACAACATTTCTCTTGGGGACTGACAGCCTTCTGGGCCATGGAACTAGCAGACCTTTTTGCAGAGATTAGGATACTTTCCTTGTATATTTTTTGTACTTTTTGAATTTGTTTTACATGTTCATTTGTTACATTTTCAATGCTAAAATAAAGGGAGGTTTCATATCCTGATTCCTTCTCACCTTTCAATTCTCCACTAAAATGCTACCTCTCCAGTTAGGCCTGCTTGGACCCCCCCAGGCATGTCAGTCTCCCCTGTTTTGTTCTGTCTCCCAGCAGAGCAGCAATATTTTAAAATGATTTTTAAATATTGGGGTTTCAAGGAAGATTTCATTCAAAAATATCTTGCCGGGTACTGTGCTGCACGCTTATAATCCGGACAGCTGAGGAGGCTGAGGCAGGAGGATCACAAGTTCAAAGCCAGACTCAGGAGTTAGCGAGGCCCTGTCTCAAAATAAAAAATTAAAAAAAGGGCTGGGGATGTGGCACAGTGGTTGAGCGACTCTGTGTTCAGTCCCTAGTACCAAAAAAAAGTGTGTGGGGGGGGTCTCTCATAAAAGCATCAGAGGGGCTTCCTTGTATACCCTCCTGAAGTATCATATCCTCCTCACCCGGGTCACGCTGACCCTTTGTCCTGCCTCCTTTTTTCCCAATGCACCTGACATACCTTTTTCGGTTATGTATTGCTGGCTTTCCCCCATTGGCACTTGAGCTCCCAAAGAGCAGAGTTCGTACCTATTTTGTTCATAGCTCTGTCCTCTGTGGCTAGAATAGGGTTTGGCCCGTTGCAGACACTTCGTAGGAATTGGTTGAATTTATGAATGATTCTATGGCTAGGAGGAAAAAAATTTTTAAAGATATTTATTTAAAGTCCACAAACCTGGAAATGAAAATATCTAAAGTCACCACTTTAGTGCTAGATCTGACATCTACAGTGGAGTCATCCCCAGCACCCCGGCCCAGTTGCTGTTAATGTCAGCTGGCTTAGCAAAGGGCCTGGGGTAGCATCGCCATGGCGCCAAGTGGCAGAGACATGAAGGAGGCAAGAGTGAGTGGTTCTCTAGAAAAAGCTCCGCAGTGGAGAGCAGAAGAAACGGTGCTTCAGAAAACAGAGGCCAGAGAGTCCTTAGTGACCTCCAGGGGAAGCGCCCCCCAAGGTCAAGGTTAAGGGGAGGTCAGAGATGGAGGGAGAAAGAAAAGAAAGAAAACACCGAGGGAGTCCTTGGGCCTTAGATTTCTAGCTTCCAATGAGCGGGTGATGCCCAGGTGTCAGAGCAGACAGCTGCCAAGAGACAGAGGAAATTACTCATTCAATTATCCAACCCCAGCACATGGTCTCAAGATGGGCAAGCAGTGAGTCAGCAGGGCACTGGGAACCCGGGACAAGCACAGAGCAGCCAAGAGGGTGTGCCAGGAGCGCCCAAGTCCACATGCCCTCTCCCAGACTGCCCGCCCCAGGAAGACGGGCCCCCCACCGTCTCCGCTGGGGAAGGGTTGAGGCCAACACCACGGCTGGAGCCTCCCACCGATTGCAGAAGTCTGTTCTGGGTTCTGTTGTTTCAGCGCCAGCAACCGTCCTGCCGGGCCCTCCCGGAACCTCAGGAAACCTCATGTTTTCTAAATTGGACTTTTATGCTCAGCAAGCCCTGAGGCTACCTGGTTAAAAGTTGACATGAAAAAAATCCTCCATAATTGGTTCATTTGAATGGTGTCCTCGGCAGAGTCATCAAGGTGGCTGCATTAGCAGCAGCTCACATAAAATCTGAGAAGCAAAATGTCAATTATTCTCAGGCTTCAAAAACTCGGTCTGGGATTGTGGCTCAGCGGTAGAGCGCTCCCCTAGCACAGGCGGGACCCGGGTTCGATTCTCAGCACCACATAAAAATAAAGGCATTGTGTTGTGTCCATCCACCAAAAAAAAAAAAAGATTCATATTCTGTCTCTCCCTCTCTCTCTAAAAAAAAAAAACTTCTCGGGGCTTCCTCCAGCCCAACCAAATGCCAACATGAATGATGCTGGGCAGGATAAACTTGGTGCTGCACCCTGTTAGCTGAGGTTTTTCCACGTGGGTACTATTGCCATTTGGTGCTAGAGAATTTGGGAAGGTGGGATGGTCCTGTGCATTGGAGAGTATTCAGCAGTACCCCTGGCCTCTACCCACGAAATACCAGTAGCACCCTCTGTATGACAGTCAAAAATGTCCCCAGATAGTCACCAAATGTCCCTTGGAGAGCAAAATCACCCAGGGTTGAAAATCACCCTTCTAGAAGCTTCTATTCATTGGGTCAGTTGAAATTTGAGAAAGCCATCGATTCAGAAACCACATTTCTGCTGAGTCTGGTGCTGGACATTAGACCTGATCCAAAAGTGGTCCCTAGCGCTGTCTTAGAAGGAGCAGGGAACAAGCTCTTGGTGCCTTCTTGAAGATGTGCCCTCGGGTGCGAGGCTTCCCCCAAGAAACCAGGGCAGGGGGAGGCCACGGCGCCTCAGTAGGAGAGAACGGGTGCAGGAGACCCTTAGAAACTCGTTCAGTGGAAGACCTAGGCAATACTTGTTTCTAGTTCCTCATGTAAAAACGGGTGTCACAGTCCTTAAAAAGAACAATGAGGGGACAGCGGTGAATCACCTAAGTCAATTACAGAGATCGCCCAGGAGCCAGGCGAAACCTGGCTGCACTTAGCTGCCATACCAGGCGGCAGGAAAAGCCCGGATGATGATGCTCACGTTGATAACGGGCACTGACCCGGCCACAGAGCCCTCCCCGCTCCAGGCCTATGCCAGGAAAAATAAAGAAGCAATCAAGAAAATCCCAGTGGCATTCATCACCCCTCCAGTGAAAGGCGGCCACCACTTTCCTCCATGGTGGTCTTTGAGACGGACTGGTGGGCCCAGTGGGGGGGGTTGCTAGGACTGGGAGATGTATTTGTGGCGGAGGCAGGTGAGTGGGGAGGGGGAGGGGAGCTGGAAGGAGAGATGGAGGTCCAGGCACGTGTAGTGGCCTACATTAAGTGTCCATCCAGCAACAGTGAAATGATCCCAAGGACTTGGCCCTGACAAAGGCAAGGTCCCCATGAGTGAAGTCTATTGGTGGCAGGCGGGGGCGGGACTGTCTCTGGATACACCAAAGACTATCAGCGCGCAACCAGAAAGGAGTGTGGCTACCTGGTAGGGATTTCAGGCCGTCAGGCTAAGGGAGTGATTGAAATTCAGTAAGTGGGTGGCAAACACGGGACCATCAGCTTAGCATGGCACCACTGTCCCGGATAGTACTGGGAGGACGCTGCTTTCCTAACACTGAGTGGCAAGGGTAGACAGGTGCTCCTGCCAGTCTCTTTGGGTTCATCTGATAAAGACCAAGTCTTGGCTAAGGACTAGATCTCCAGTGCTCATCGTCTCCCTTTTGAACAAAGCAATAGACCTGAGGCTCACATCTTGGGCAAGCAAGAGTATCTAGCCAGACTGAAGTCAAGTTTATCAAGGTAAAATTCACACGTAGTACGATTCACCTTTTCCAGTTACAGATCTATGAGTTTTAACAAATACATGTGGTTATAAAACCACAGTCACAATGGGGATATAGACTTTACCACCGAAAAAACTCTCTTGGGCTCCTTGAGGTCAACTCTCCCCCATAACCAGTCGTGGGCAACCAGTGATTGTTTTTCAGTCCCTATAGTTTTGTCTTTTCCAGAACACCCTAGAAATGGATTCCTACACTGTGTACCCCACTGGGTTTTTATCTTTACCTTAGACTTATCGTATTTGAGGTGGCTCTATAAAAGATTGCATTTGAGGTAGCTCTATAAAATATTGTTTTAAAATAAACCAATAGTTTAAAAAAGAGAGATCTGGTTTATAGACCAGGTATTGTGCATATATGTCAAAAATCAGGAAGATGAGATAGGAATTGTTGAGAACTGAGAAGGAGGGGGCTGGGGTCATAGCTCAGTGGTAGAGCGCTTGCCTAGCATGTGTGAGGCACTGGGTTTGATTCTCAGCACCACATATAAATAAATAAAGGTTTACTGACAACTAAAAAATACTTTAAAAAGAGAGAGAACTGCGAAGGAGCAGAAATTTTATCCAACTTACAAGTTAAAATAGCTTGGCAATTTCACAGATGCTGGCGGAAGACTTTTGGATCAGAAACAAAGAATTTGATTATTCAAGGCACAATAAGCAGTATGAGCATCAGCATATTTGCAAAAGTTCCCCTTGTCCCTAATCCCACAGGGATGACGCAGCTAGGCCAGGTGGATGCCTGCACTGTGGGAGAGAAACCCACGCCTAGGGAACCAGAACCTTTTATAGTGGGCGATATGCATACCTGCCCTTTTTTCTGGAGGGAGACACTATAGATATCTTCCTAAACTCTTTGCTATGCAAACATCCTTGCAAAGATAACAAAGACCACTTAGCAACTCCCTTGCAAGACACACAGATGGGAGGAAATGTGGAGAATTATCTTCCAATAGGAATGACTGAAATCTGGGAAAGGGAAATCTCACCAGTTGGGAGATCCAAGACGTCCTAGCCTGGCCGACTTGAGCATTTTCCTCTAGAAGGTTCTCTCTGGAGCAGTGAGAGGTTGGCTGAGATCTGATTCTAAAACCATTTTCTTTCACCGTAGATTCTCCCGAACAAACCTCCCATTCGAATTTGGTCTTCCACAAGTGAGAGGAGTGAGACCCTTTGCCCACGTGACCACCGTGTTCCTGGATAGCTGTGTGTTGGATCGTCATCTAACTCATGCGCATTTAGACATCAGGTTCCATGCTGGCTTCCGTGGGTCTGTGCCAACTTCAGTTTGTCCAGATAATGGAGATTTTAATCCTAAAAGGCTGAGAACCAGATCCTTAAATTCCGTCTAGTGATATTGTTCAGCATTGTTATGTGTTCTGATCTCTTTATATTCACCATCTAATGTGGTTCCCCAGCCAGCCATGTCCTTGGTAGGCACATCAGTGAGTCTCACTTTATAGATGAGGAAAGCAAAGCACAGCCCTGGACCTACAGGTCACTGTCTCCTTGCCAGAGAATTACTGCCTGAAGCGGCCTCCGAGGCAGCCAGGCCAGCAGAAGACCCTGGACCCCTCTGCGTGACCCCTCTGCTGACTGGGTCATTGAGGCAGGAAATGGGAGAAACCAGGCTCCCTCTGAAGAGATGCCCTGAGTAGAGGCTGCCAACTCAGGAGGCTGCCAACTCAGGAGGGAGGGCTCAGCCCTCCCCCATTAGCCCCTTGACCCTCCCAAGGCAGCACACCTGGAGATGTGGGTATCTCCTGTCCCCAGGGCTTTTTCCTCTCATCTACACGTCATCAAAAGCTTTCCAGAAAGTTCTCCAGAAGCTTTGGGTCCTATTTCAGTTACTATGGTTACGTAACACATCACCCCCCAAAACCAGCGGCTGGAAACAACAATTTGACCTCAATCACAATTTTGCTGGTCAAGCATTTGGAAAGGGCACAGGTGGGATGTTCTTCTCCAAATACTATGATTTCTTTTAAAAACTTTTTTTAAAAAATAATAAAAAATAAATCTTGCCATTTTCTCTCCAAACCAAGGACTCTCCCACGTGTCCCTTTTCTTGATGGCATCTTCCTGGTATCCAGGAACCCAAACTCTGTGATCTTACGATGCATGGGGATCTGCTGAGGCCTGTTTTAAAAATGGAGTGGACCTAGTCCCTGGCACCACTTGTGCATGGCTCAGGTCACACCAGCTCACCAGCTCAACTGCCCTTGCATTTCCCCTCCAGCCCAGCCCTCGCGCCGTGGTCTGGGCCTCCACTTGCTGTGACGCAGCCCGTGGCCAGATTCCACGCTCCTTGCAGGTGGGAAGTTAGGTGCTAGTGTGGGGACAGCTCTATCCCAGGATGGGCAGCCTCATGTCCCATCAAATGTTCACTGACGGTGACACATCGAAAGTGGGTAGGAAGTGGTTCAACGTGTAGAGAAAGGACTGAGCCAGAGGTGAATCGCAGGGCTGGGTTGACCAGAGTGGAGCAGGAGGACAGGTGGGTCTGAGGCCACCTGAAGGTCATACTGAGGAATGTGGTATCTGTCATGGGCAGCACGTTTTAGTTAAGCCTCTCGGTTGAGAGAAACCCACAAATTCACCTCAAACTGATTTAAATTAAAAAAAGAATTTATGTGTTTATAAAAGTCTTGAGGTTTTAGGTGTGGCTGGATCCACTGGGTGATGTCAACTGAAGTCCCTCTTGCCCTTTCCGTCTCAGCCCTGCTTCCCCCTGTCATCGTCCTCTCAGGCTCCCTCAGACCCCAACCTGACGCACTCTCCTCTGGTAACCCCTATGGAAAAGGTGTAACCCCTTCTGCTCCACCTCTTTCCTAGTTATCCCCACAAAGAAGAGCTCAGGGATTGAATCTCTGGTCCACCACCAAATCAGGTGTCCCTCTCTAAAACAGAGACAGTGGCCAAAGGATTGAATATTCTGATTTGCCAGCCCTGGGTTCCGCCCCTTACCCAATCATGGGCTGGCAGGGGACTACGCCTGGACCAGTCACTGGGGCAGCAGCCTTGGGTGCTCTGATTGGCTAATCCTAGGTCACATGCCCAGATGCCCAGACCTGGAAGCAGGAAGTCTAGAGCCAGCCTCTTCCACCCATTTGGTCTCTGTGTAGGAGAGGGGAAGGTGGGTCTCTCCAGGGTGGGGCAGGACGCCAAGCATGTGAACAGCAGACATCCTTTATACAATGGACAGCCATGGAAAGAAGATTCTGGAACAGGCACTGACATGCTGAGGACAGTATTTTAGAGAGGTGCACTAGACAACCACCCACACCTTCTGGTCTTTAAAGAGCAAAGTCCCTTTCTGCTCTACCTGGAGTTTGCGACTCTCCCCTCTGCAGGCCACAGCCAGCTTGGTCTCACTGCCCTGGTCCAGGCACAGTGGCCTCCACACTATGCACACCAGGAGAACTCTGGGTACCCTGCCATACCTGAAGAATGCCCGCCCACAGCTGAGGAGCACCTACCCACCCCCTCAAGCCGGGAGTCTGACCCCTGCCCCTTCACCCTCACCCCAGCACCTCCTCGGGGCAGCCTAATCTTTGGAACAGGTGGGAGGCCTGGGCCTGGCTCTCAGCTTTCACAACCAGCAGCACAGCAAGGGGAAACTCATTACATGGGTTTAACAGGGTTTAAAGGACGTTAAAGAGTCCTGTGGGCCAAATTAGGAGGCCTCAACTTACAAGCCGAGCTGTGGAGAGGTCCCCGGCATGTTAAGGTAGAGAACAAGAGCCCAGCGCTCGGTCCCGCGCAGTTGCAGTAAGAGAATGTGCTTCCCCAGGGAACCGCCAAACAGAGAAGAAATAACAGGTGCGGAGGCTGGGCAGTGGCCTGGGGTCCCGGGCTGCCGAGTGCTGAGGGGCTTGGCTTCCCCTCCAGGGAGGTCACTCAAAGGTACTGTTCATCAAGAGACACCTAATTTGATAAGTTAAGACACACCTTCATGCTGAGGGGATGCTTGACCATTCAAAAGAACAGGATATGTGTGTCAAAATAATGTGGAATCGTCTCTAAAACATAGCATTAAGTTAAAAAATAAGCAAGGTAGCTGGGAACAATGGTGAGCATACTCTATTCCCAGCAACTTGGGAGACTGAAGCAGGAGGATCACTTTAACCAGGAGTTGGAGGTCAGCCTCGACATGGTAAGACTCCATCTCAAAAACAGACAAAGAAACAATGTATAGCATGGATGGATAGCAGGTTACCATTGGTTATACAAACATACTTAATGTGATACAAACACACTTGATATGACATCCCCACTTCAATAGCTCAGAATGGTAACATACGCGTATCTATTTATGTATACCTGATTCCACGTGGAGTATGTGGGGATAGCTTCGGCACCTTACTTGATGGGCACATAACCATGGTCTTCCTCCACACCTAAATTGCAGGGAAAACTATGAAATGTAGTCTAGGAAGAGTGCAGTTTCTAAATAGCCGACCAATCTCCGAAACAACCTCCAAAGGTCTTAATCAAACAGCAAGGGAGAAGCTGGTTCATCCCAACTCTAAGCAAGATGACAGAAAGGGGCAAATGGGACCATGTTGCCAGTCTCCTGCAGAGAACCCGGGCAAAGTAGCTTTCCAATAAAGAATGAAATTACTCTAAACAACCCTTCTCCTTTACATGTAATATGTTGACCTTAGTAAGAGAAGAAAGAACTACCGAAGTATGAACTTAGTTACATAGAAAGGGATTTTTCACATCAAAATCCTTTCATTTAAGAGGTATTTAACTTAGTGCCTACTATGAAGCAGGTACATAGCTGCTCTGCAGGGAGACAAGCTTCTGTTCTCAAGGAGCTTCCAGCCTGGGGAGGTGGGTTCACCTTAGTCATTCACTGCACAGAGGGGCACTCCTTGTCTTGGCTTGGTCTCCGTTGAAGCAGCTTTGGAGACAAGGATTCTAACACGGTATCAGGAAGGTATTCCCAGGAAACACCAGTAGGGAATTGGGAAGGGAGGAAGCCACCAAGTGTGCATTTTCAAGCCAATGACCACTCTAGGCATCTGGAGATCAGCTGCATTGGGTAGCGGTGCAGAACGCCCATCTCTGAGTTTTTCTGGGGTATTTATACACCACCTGCCATCCATCTTGGAGTAGGCAGGGTTAATATCCTGGCAGGCACTTTGGCCCATGGCTCAAAAGGGCAGAGCAGACTCTCACCGCCAAGCAAGCCCTCAAGCAAAAGCTAAAGAGACTGGGAGCTGGAAGCTGGGCCACCAGTTGAGACTGACGTTGCGGGGACAAGGGCTTCTGGGCAGGGTCCTGATGTCATCTGGGACGCCACCCCAGTGCTATGAGTAACAGTCTCAGGAAGAAATAAATAATGAGAATAAGAGGCTCCAGCCACAGGAGAAAGCGTAGGCTCTGGCTTTAGATCCTGGCTCTGCCATCCTGCCGGCAACCTGACCTTGGCAGGTCTACTGCTCTCGACCTCCATCTCCTCATCTGTAAAAGGGGCAAATAAGAACACCTGTGTCCGAAGGTGGCTGGAAAGAGTGACTGAGGCCATGCATTTTGAAGAACTCCAAAGAGGTCCCCTCTGGAGCTCCACAAAGCCACGCGCTGTGCTCCCCCGTGTTGTCCATTCGGTTTCCAGTGGCCGGCCAGTTCTGAGCACCCGGCCACAGGGCGAACAATGCCCCTCTGTTCCCCCAGCCATTCATGTGGACTTTTGTCTCAGCCTAAAATAACACCGCGCTAGAGGGTATTTTCTTAACACCGCCAAACCCTGTGGAAAACGTAGCAGGCTCTGGCTGCTTGGGGTCCCCTGGCTGATAACGATGTCATGATGTATAGGTGAACTCTGCTCCGCCAGGGTCGGGGTGACCCTGGGATTAGGGCCGCACTTATCTCCCAAGACATCTCGGAGCATCTGGGATTCCATTTCACGTCGAAGGCCCTGGGGGCTGAAGTTATGTTATGTGCTTATGAACAAAGTGGCCTATTCCCAGGCAGGGCTGGAGTGGATTAGGGCTGATCGCCCGGCCTAAACCGGGGACATCTGAGAATGTTGAAGAAAGGAAGGGGATTCCACAAACCCAAACAAACACGGACTTCAAGCGAAAATGTGAGCAACTCAACTTCTTAAAAGGCTGCCAGAGAGAACACGGGTCCCGTGAGGCCTGGGCTCCCAGAGTCAGAAACTTGGTCACAGTCTGGCCAACCTGCTGGGAAGGGCTCTCAGCACAAGCTCTCCGCAGCCCCATAAATCATACACCGGCAGCTTTCTGCCAAAAGGTGCTATTAAAAAAAATTAAAAATTGACTTGTCCAAAGGACCTTTAAAAAAAAAAGTCCCCAACCCACCACTTTCTTTATTAAAGTTCACAGAAAATAAATATCAGATTTCTTTCAGCCCGAATTTTCTCTCCAAGTATAATCGCAGAAACTAGAGATGAAGGGGACCAATGTGGCGGGGGCAGGGGGTGGCAGGAAGGACTCTACTGGGTAACTTTTTCCATAATCTGGGTAGTGATATTATTGCTGCAGTCTCCGCAAATTAGCCCTCCCATCTGCTGTCCAAAAAAATTCACCCAGAACCCCATAAACCGATTCTCGAAAGCAACCCCGGGTGCTAGATATTTCTAAAAATATCACAGGGGAAAAAAATTGTTTTTAAGCTTCCCTTTAATTACAGAAGAGCTTTCCCCCTTCTAGTTAGTTCAGCTCAGTCCTGAAATGGAATTGAACTTCCTTTCTGATTCATTCTTCAAAACCTCAACGTGGATTTTATCAGAAACAGATCTGATACTCCTGACGGTGCCTCCTGGGTCAGCCTCCACCCCAGACCCGCGTCCTCATTAAAGCGCTCTCTGTTTGGTTTGCTTAAGGAGAAATCATAACAGAGAGGGTTCGATTTCTTTTGTGCTCGTGAAAAAAATGTACTGACCTTTCCCTCGCCTTATTAGGGTAACTGGAGGTGACAAAAGTCACAGAACACAGTATTTTCCTAAGAGGGCCTCAGACCTGCAGCGGAAACTCATGGCCCTGAAACCTCTCTGTTTTCTGGATCATAGAGCCCTGGCCTCTGACCGATGAGGCTGACTACCACCAAAGTTTGCTCCTTGCCATTGGGAGACATCCAGGCGGCGGCAGATGTCCCTGAGAGTCGATCCAAACAATTCAGCTCCCTTCTCTGTACCCCATGAGCCTAGGCAGGGTCGTCGTCTTTTCTTACTGACCTTAACTAAGCCACTTAAAAAGAAAATAGAGGGGGGACCCGGGGAGATCTTTACAGATCGCCGTCCAAACCTGACCGCAAATGGTTCCAATTTGCTGCCGTGATTAAATCTATGTGAGTTTAAGGGTTTTCATTGGGGTCATTTGCTACTTTGGAATTCTGCTTGCTGTCTTGCTGGGAAAATGAACTCTGGAGTCACCAGCAAGCGTGAAGAAGGAAGAGGTTCCTAAGCAAACTCCTAGCAGCACCAAAGGGATACAGAAAGACACACTCCGAATTTTAAACGTGGCCCGGAGAGGAACGTAGCAAGGATTAGGTCTGTCATTGTGCCTGCTGGGGCAGCCTTTCAGAACTGGCTGACTGGGATCAAAGTCATAGCCACCAGTTTGTCAAATATGCTAAGCTGGGTGTTTACACAAAAGTGTCAACACCAGCTTTGCACCACAAAGGGACTCATACAGTTGAAGATTAATTACTTCCAAAACAGAGATTATGGGTAAATACTGGTTTCTTGGGGGTATTTGCTTCAAGGGGGTATTTGCTTGGCCCTAGGCTAAGATGTCCTGCCAGAGGCAGAGAGTTGGGGACCAGCAGAAGCTAAGGTCCATCCTGACCCCAGGCCTCTCATTTTAGCACATGTAGTTTCTTGATATTTCACTCTCCTGTGTGACATTCCTCTCCTCTCCATCTGTTTATCTTTTCTTTCTCCTTTACTTCGTCCATTGTGGGGCAAATTTTCTGAGTTGCTCCCTTCCTGCTCCTTCCCCAGCTCTCTCACCAGCGGAAGTCTAGGATAAATTGGTGGATACAAAGTCCATGGTGAAAGGATCCTAACCTCAGAACTCAGCGTCCCCCTGTGTTGAACAGGGAAACATGCTTGCCCTGTCTACTGCACAACCCTATCGGAAGATGTAAAGGACAGGAAAGCCATCATGACTGAAAGTGATAAGGTGAGTTAAAGATGGCAGATTTATAGACCAGGGTTCTGACAGAATCTTGTTTGTCACATTGAAAATCTGCCTGAATATAGACTGGATGTGTGTGTGTGTGTGTGTGCACATGTGTGTGTGTGCATGCACACACACACACACACACACACACACACACACACACACATTCTCACACCAAAAACCAAGCCAGAATAATGTCCTTAGAGTAGGGTCCTCAAACCAAGTACGGTTAAAGCCACTTGGAATACTTGTTCTAAAGGCAGGTGCCTATCCCTCCCCAACTTATACCAATCCCCAGCTTTGTGTTGGCTAAATGACACACACTTCTATCGCAGTTGGTACAAGGTCAGCATTGAGGGGGCAGCAAGGACTGTCCTTGTTAACGACTTTCTGTGTATTTTAAAGAATGTTAGAACAAATGGAGGCAGCAGCAAACAGGTGACTTCCACAATAGGTGTGTGCAAAACTAGGCATGTCAGAAACAATGAGCTGTTTTTTAAAAAATTAATTTAGATTGTGGGAGGGCAAACACCATAAAAGGGATCCATGGTTGTTTGAATCAAAGAGCGCCCTCTCTGGAGGAAAGAGAATCTGTATTTCTCAAAGTTCTCCAGGTTGACACAGCTGCGGGCTCTAGAAGCAGGTGGTTTCCTGCTTATTCCTTCATTTGTTCAAAGGAAAGACGCTGGGCTGAGGGTGGGGCGTGGCAGGGGATTCTTCAGCGTGCCTAATCTTGCCGGGTCTCCCAGGGCTCCCCCCAGGGTTCTGGGATTTCCTGGCACTCGGGAGAAACTGCACAGAAGGGATTCTTGAAGGAGAGGTGGGGCAGGTTCAGGAGAAATCTTTGCCAACCCTCCCTGGAATCCTTACAGCTCGGCCCTTCTCCCTGATGACAGTGTGGATATTGAAGAGGTTCCTCCCAAGAAGCTCCCCCCAGGGGTCAGGGGGGCACATACAGTAACTTAGCAGTCAAACATATAATGCAGGTAATGAGAAAGGATGTCAAGTATGGAAGAATGGGTGTGTGGTGTGGGGAAAGTGGGGTAGCAGCACAGATGGGGAGACGTCTGGCCCTGGAACTAAATTCTGCCTGGGCTGTGTGAGTGATACTGCTGGCTGGTCTTTTGTGTATGTGGCTCATGTATCTAGGAGTCAGTAGTAGAACACAGTAGGTGCCACATTATTCCTTTACCCAATATCGATTCAATCTAATAAGTGGGGGTATTCTTAAATTTTTTTTTCTAGTTGTAGATGAACAGCATGCCTTTATTTTATTTGCTCGTTTTTGTATGTGGTGCTGAGGATCGAACCCAGTGCCTCACACGTGCTAGACAAGCACTCTACCACTGAGCTACAACCCATCCCTAATAAGTGGATATTAATTAGCTATTTTGATGTATCCCCCATTGAATTCCAGCATTGTAACTGGCACGTAGAAGATGCTCAATGAATATTTCTTAAATAAATATTTCTCCCTCCCCATGAGGCTGCCCCCGTAGACAGCAGGTCTGGGTTTCCATGCTTTCCACAGCTCCCAACTCACCAGCAGGAGGCCCTAAGAGAAGATGGAGAAGAAGAGTGTCTCTCCCTGCTTTGGGCTGTGTTTTCTGGCAGTGGCCCATGCCCCTCCAAGGCTACAGATCCTGGTGCACGGTGCTCCTCAATGGTCCACATCCTTTTAGAGCTCTGATGTGACCCTCTCTCCCCTGCCCTTCCAGTCCTAGAGGTAGAAACAAACCCATGATTGTTAGTTCCTGGAATTCCGTCATCCCCTGGTCATGCTCTTAATATCTGGGAAACTAGTCCTTCCTTAGTTGCATTCTTTTTTTTTTTTTTTTTAGCATTACTGGGGATCAAACCCAGTGGTGCTCTATCACTGAGCTACAGCCCCAGCCCTTTTTATTTTATGTATGTGGCTCAAGTATCTAGGAGTCAGTAGTAGAACACAGTAGGTGCCACAGTATTCCTTTACCCAATATTGATTCAATCTAATAAGTGGGATCTCACTAAGTTGCTCAGGCTGGCTTAGAACTTATGATCCTCTTGCCTCAGCCTCCCAAGTAGCTGGGATCATAGGTGTGCACCTCTGTGCCTGCCTGGCTCACCAAGTCCTTCCTCTGGACCTCTTAAGGATTAGACTCTATTTCCGGTAGGGATTCTGACCAGTAGACTAATCATATCAATTGAAAGTTCAAAAAATAGCCATGCATATTAAATACAATATATATATGGATATATAGAGACATATACACACGTGTATGCATATTATTTTACATCTACTGCCCAACCTCTCCCTCCTAGTATTTGGAAATACTACCCTGGCTGAACTTGAGCCATGACTCTGAATCCATCTCCTTACCTACAGCGTGCCCCCTTCCCACCTCCCACCCACACCACAGCCCCTATGACTCTGTGGAAAGGGCTGGCTGACGTCAGTTCATGAAGAACACCCATGTGCAGCACCTTGCAGAGCTTTCTGGAGACATCCACAGCCTTGTGTCCCCCATCCACAGCCGCAACTGTCCCCACACCCGGGATCAAACCATTCAGTTCCCGCTTTACAGACGGCAACTTGTCCTTAGACCTGGGAAGAGAGGGAAAGCCAACTTGTGGAAGGAACTGTCAGCCCCTGCGGGGGGAATGGGAGGGCTAGGGTGTGTCCATTCCTCTGGATTCATTCAATCAGCATTTGTCGCAAGCCAAGAATATGCCCAGCACGATGCCAGGCTCTGGGGACCCAGAGCTGAATTGGGCAGACACCCGGATTGTGGCTTTGAGAAGCTCTGTTGGGGAGAGAGAGACGGGCAAAAGCAAAATGCAAACCAGTTGGCCGGGCCCATGTTCCTTGGCAGGAAGAGAAATTGCTAGAAGGGGAACAGCAAGTTCTCTTCACTGTGGGATGTGCAAGTTGCATCCATGGGAAGTTCTGCAACCTGGGGAAGGGGGGCGGGGGATGGTCTCTAAGCCAGGACAGCTTCATCACCCTGTTGGCTGCTCCTGCAAGGCTTTGTTCCTGAGGGGTCCGAGGAGCACACAGAGGACCCTCGGACGCTGTTAGCATGGTTAATTACAGGAGGGCTGGCCAGACGACGCGTGGAGATTTACCATGTCCAACAAGAAGAATGGGTTGCCTGGCCTCACCGGTGTCCAGAGAGCTGGTTCAAGGTTGCTCCACGCCCTTCTCTTGCCTTGTCCTGATCATGTCCACAATTGCAAAACAGAGAAGGTATTATCAGCCTCATCTGCCCGTGGCACCCGATCACAGATAAAATGGAACAGATCAGTTGGCTGAGGGCAGCCCAGGGCCTGGAAGCTCACTTCTGGGTACAAGATGCCCAGTATCAGGGCGTCGCCCAAAAGACTCATCAGGGCAGCGATGGGGAGAGAAGATAAGAGGCTTGGATCTGTAGTCACAGTCTGTTCAGAAACTCCTGGGTGGTCACAGATTTCCGGAAAATTCTCACCCTCCCACATCAGTCAGGCCAATGCCTCCAGGCAGAGCTAGGGAGGAAAACTTTGAAATAAAAATTAAAAATGTGAAACAGGTACGGAGAGAGCCCGCCCGCAGCACCATGAGCTACGGGCTAAGCCACGAGAAGAGAGGGACGCAGTGCTGGGCAGGAGCAAGCACCCTGGCCTGGACAATGGCTCTCCTGCACTCTCCTGGCCTCTGTCATTGAATTCCGTGTGCAGGGAAAATTTAAAAGTTCACCAAGAGGTTCTGTCAGGTAGGTTCGGTGAAGCTGCTGGCTTTTTAAGCCAAGAGGCAGGAAGAGGGGAAGCAGAATGACATTAACCCAGCCACCAAAGGCTGTCAGTCAACACAGCCGGGGTAAATAAGGTAACCCCGAAAGAGTCACTCCACACCCAATGGTGGGCATCCCCAGGACTGCAGTGGGGACAATAGGAGGCACATACGTACTGAGAGCACCTGTCCCTTTCACACTCCATGCATCTTTAGGATTTTTTAGCCTGGCACGAAGAGGGGAATGGAGACCATGGTGGGGTCGTCTGCAAATTTTGTGTGTGCGTCTGATTTTTGCCCTCCCCACTAAGGTTTCCAAGATCCAGTCTTCAAGGGCCTTTTAAACATGAGCAGTCCAGAACCAGGGAAAGCAGGCATTTGGGTCCGTGAAGGCTAGCAGTGTGTGGACTTGTCCAGAGGAGGGGCTCCCTGGACATGAGACGGAAAATGAACAGACAGACACTCACCCTGGCCTCGCTGACCCCAGCAGCACCAAACAACATTTCTTAGGCACCTCCTGGCGGCCAAACTCTTCATATTGACCTGTCCCACCCTCCCTGCAATGCTGCAAAGCAGGTCCTGGTGTGCCCACTCTCCAGATGAGGACACGGACCTGCAACAAGGCTTAATGACTAGCCCAGGCCTCCCCCTCCCACCCGCTCCAGGTTAGGAACAGCAGCAGGATTTGACCCGGAGCCACCTGCCCAAAAGATTATAATTAGACACAGCAGAGGGCGGAGGATAGTATTGGGTCATTTTTGTAGAGGACCCATGAGTCCAGGCTTTCACGCACTCAGGGCCTGAGCCCCAGCCTGTTGGTCAGGTGGATGACCAGAAGCCATGATTTGGAGGAGAGGCCCATTATTTCTCCATCTGACCTGCCACTTTCAGAAGAAGTCTGAGCCCGTTCTAACGTCCATTGGAATGGACGCCAGGTTTCCCCAAAGAGTGCCCAGTTCTCCCCCAAGCTGTCCCAAGGCTATTGTGGCCGTGTAGATAATGTTGTGACTTCTAATTGAAACCACAAAACAAGCTGTAAATCTCTCTGCCTGGTGCTGAAGGTCACGCTGTCCACGCCGTGTGGGAGGCTCGGAAGCCGACCTTGAACTTGCTCTTGGCTGACTTGATGAAGAAGCCAGGCCTCCGGAGCTAACAGGACAAGGTGCTTCATGGATAGTCAGATGACAGGAAAGTGGCCCGGACAGAACTGATCCATTGTGCATCCTAAACCCCGGGCAGCGACCCCCTGGAACCTTCTGGGGGTTCTCCTGCCAGCCTCCTACCCAACAGGGTCCCATCAAATCCTGCAGGGGCTTGGGGGTGGCACCTGGGTTTAAACACGCAGATTGAAGGTGTCAGGAGGAAGTGGTCTCAGTGGTCTCACCATCCAGGGGAAGGAACGTGTTAGCGCTGGAAGGGTCGGGGTGCCCTCTCTGAATCTCCTGGGCCCAGCAGTGCCTAAGTGAGTGTCCACAAAAGGTTTGCAGACAGAACCAGGTGGCAGGTGGCACCCAGACAGACAGGTACTTTTACATGTGTGTGAGTGTGTAAAAGTGTATATAAAATATATGCATATATTATACATACATACACACACATATATGCATACATACACACATACACATACATATGTAGGATCAAATAACATATATGTATTATTTGGTATTTATTAATATGACTATAGGAAAATGTTCACATGAGCCCATGTTTGACCTATTATTGACAGGCAGCCTGTGACAGGGACTGCAGCCAGACAGCCTGGGTTCCCATCAGTGTGACTCAGGGTAGGTGACGCGGGCTCTCTGTACCTCAGTTGCCTCAAGGGTTAAAGGGGGAGAAATCGCAGAGTGAAACCACCCTCAGAGAGTTGGTTTTGACTCGGTGGATACATTGTAAATGCCTTCCAGGGTGCCTGCCGGTCCTACCTATTCCTCCCCATTGTCTTACTACATTACGGGTGTAGGATCGCTCATTAAGAAAGCTTAATTTATGGGCTGGGGTGGTGGCTCCGTGGTAGAGTGCTCACCTAGCATGCATGAGGCACTGGGTTCCATCCTCCACACCGCATAAAAACAAACTCATGGATCCACCTAAAAAACTAAAAGATTCATAAATAAATAAATATTTTTTAAAAGAAAGCTTAATTTATATGGAAAATGTGGTTTGAGTGCACATGCATGCTTAGGTGTGTGTGTGTCAAAGGCAGAAACCGGAGGAGACAGGGAACATGCAAAGTGACAAATGAATGATGTGACTTGGGAAACGCTGGCGGTTGGTTGGTTCTGCCAGCCGCCCTCCTGGGACTCTCTGCCCACAGTCCCAGGGCGCTTCTCCTTGAACAGCAGGTCCCCCCCCCCCATGACACACTGACCCAAAGGGCCTCTGCCACACTGCTGGGTTCCCCAGGTGGCCTCCCTGTGACTTGGTGGCCTGCAGGGACGGGGGAGGAAGCCGCCATGGTTCTCTAACAGGTCCCCAGCTTATCTCAACTCCATCTGGGTCCACCTTATCTCTCCTGCTCCTACCAGATCCTAGGTGGCATGACTCATGTGACATCGGATGACAAGAGCTTTGTGGAAACCTCAGCCCTTCCCACCTGCCCACACCTCCAGGCCCCGCGCTCAGCAGAGCATGGTCAGGCCGCAGACCTGCCCACCAGCCTGCCCTGCTGATGCCTGCCATGTTCCCTCGGTGCCCTGTCACAACCTTGTAGGGTGTGGGCAGATGTGGCTGCAGCCATGCTGTATGCACCTAGTGTGAGAAGACCCAGGGACTCTCCACTACTGCCCTGGGGGGCCGGGGCAGGGGTTCCTGCTGAACCGAATGAACAAACTTCGAGAGGATTCTGTTTTGTATGTCAGTACTAAATGTCCTTGGAGGGGGACCAAGATTAACTTGCCTTATCTTGAATCCTGCCTCACAGTCAACTGGGTGATGGCAAAGTTCCAAGGCAGGCAGAGAAGCTCAAACCGTTCCCGAGCACCCCGGCTCCCACCGAAGCCTTTGGCAGAGAGGGCAGCCTACTGACCTCCAAAAGCCCCAGAGAGGCAGCAGGAGGTGGGGTCTGCGCAATCTGACAAGGGGGGCCCTCACCTGCCCCCAGGCTGAGACACCTGCATTCCCAGCTCCTGGCCCCTCCCACCCCTGACAAGGAGCCCCAGGGAGCTGACTGCCTGCAGGCTGCAGGGCTTAGCTACAGAGCAACATGGTGGAGCCGGCATGGGGCAGATGCGGGGGCCAGAGGAAGGGCCCCATGCAGGACAGATCTATGTGTGGTGTGCAGGTGGGGACAGGAGGTTGGGGGACAAAGTTTCAGTTTTACAAGATATAAAGCTTCTGGAGATGGGGGATGGAGATGGCTGCCCTCCAAGGTGAACCAACTTAACGCCACCGAACTGTGCCCTGGAGAATGACAGCAATGGTAAATGTCAGGGTGTATGTATTTTACTGCATATTAAAAATAATTTGAAAGACCTATTTTTTAAGTATATCGGTATTAGAGAATGATATGGTAATTTTCATAGACTTCGGGTGGGGAATAGTTCCTCCTGGTTTTCAGCAAGGTATGCAGTACAGAATCCACAGGAGAAAAAGTCGGTGGTGTCAAAGTTGCAGCTGCATTAAGATGCAGAGTGTGTCCTGGAGTCCCTGCCACTCAGGAGGCTGAGGCAGGAGGATCCCAAGAGGGTCCCTTGAGCTCCAGAGATTCCGGCCAGCCTGGGCAACACAGCCCACCTCACATAAAATAGGTTTGCTAAGAAAAACATTTAATAACAATCAGGAAAAGAACAAGAGAATGAGGACAGGTGCCCGGCAGGGGGTTGTGGGTCTCCAGTCCAGCACTATGGACTCCATACCATGGTTATTTCCTTGTTACCATCCCAGATTTTGGCCTTGAATTCAACACCTATTTTATTTTTATATTTTCTCTTTAAATTCTTCTATCAACTTAATTGAGCTATACTTTACATGCAGGAAAATGTCGCAAGTTTTTTTTAGGTACCAGGGATTAAACCCAGGGGTGTTTAATCACTGAGTTACATCCCCACCCCTATTTGGTACTTTATTTAGAGACGAGGTCTCACTGAGTTGATTAGGGCCTCGCTAAGTTGCTGAGGCTGGCTTGGAACTCGCGATCCTCCTGCCTCAGCCTCCCCAGTTGCTGACAGGCGAGCCACATGCCTTAAGTGTGCATGCCCCTGAGTTTAGAGAAACTCATGCCATCAAGATATGCGTCTTTCCTGTCATCCCCCAGAGGGCTTTGCGCTTTCTGCCACAATCCTCCGGCCTTGTCTCAGGTTCTAGCAACCTGTTTGCCATTGCTCCAATTTGCCTTTTCTAGGAAAGCCCCCTCAGTCGAATCACGGAACACGCAGTCATTGGCTTTCGATTTCTCTCAATGGACCTGAGCTTTTGAAATGCATCTCTATCCTTGTGCATCTTATTTTCTGGTTTTTCTTCTCTAATAATTCTCCACGGTGTGACGGCCACCCTTTCTTTATCCAGCTGTGGATGGACATTCGGGGGGGGGGGGTTCCAATGCAGGGGTCTTGTAAGTAATCCCTCTGTGACCACGGGCATGTAAGTCTCCATGTGGTCCTATGTTTCCACTCGGTAGGTACCTAGGAGGGGCGTGGCCGGATCATGTGACACCTGTGTGTTTTGAACTAATTTTTCATTTAAAGGAATTTATTTGGAAAGAAAACATCATGACACTTGGAAGGCACTATCATTTGCCATAAATAAAAGTTCACCATAATAATGAAAACCATGGCTATTTAAGTACCCATGAGGGCTCGGGTTCTGCCAGCCGGTGCTGTGGGCGTGGAGACCTGGGGTAAAGCAACCTTCTTACATGCCTGAGATGCTCCTGCCTGCCAGAGGCCTTGAGCCTCAGGTGAGTTCCAGGAGCTCTCTCTGCTAAAAGGGGAGATAAGCAGGTGTCAGGGAGGTGTTAACGACTGGGCCAAACTCTCTGATGCAGAAGGATACCTCTGAGTCAGTGTTACTTAATGTCAGTCCAGGTGCCACCTCTAATCAGCTGATCGATGGTCCTGGAGAGAGCAGGAAGAAAGGCTGACTCAGTCCAGCGCAGCCACCTCCTTTTCTCTCTCTCAAGGAGAAAGCCCTTCCAGCCGATTGAATCATGGAACAAAACAAAACAAAAAAAATCGTGGAGTATTTGCGATGGGCCAGTAAGTGCCTTCCAAATATTAGCTCACCTACTAATAGAGAGGGCAGAGCCACTTTTTAGGAGAGCTAAGAGGCTGTAAAAAGCACACTTGCTTGTTTCAAATGAGAACGAGGTTTACAAGCCAACGAGGCCCCATTCCAACTTGGGTGCGCGGGAGAGAGGACAGCCGCGGGGGAGGTGAGTCCCGCCAGCCTGACCCCCAGAGGCTCAGGTGCGGGGCCTCCTCAGAGCCAGAGGCCGGTGCTGCCCAGTCGTGGATCTGGAGTCCGACCTGGCGGGTGTCCGGGCCCCACCACGTACCAGGTGTCCCTGTGGGCAAGCACCTGGGCCTCCCAGAGTCTCGGCGTGATGGGCTGACCAGTGGTGTCCCCCAAAATTCTTGTGTTGAGGTCCTAACCCCTCAACGTGCTGGAACGAGGAGGCGGAGCTTTGGGGAGGAGGTTGGGCCAAGAAGGGGGCGCCCTTGTGAATGGGTGAGGCCCCCTTTGAAAGAGACCCCAGAGTCGTTTCCAGACTTAGGAACCCACTTGAAGGTCCTCTTTCTTGCCACATGTGACAATTCTTGTCTCTGTTGGCTTTTCGGTATTTTTTAACCAAAATACTGGATGAGAAATACTTAGAGGAGGAAAGACTCATCTGGAACCATGGTTCCTGAGACTCGAGTCGCTGGTCGTCCAGCTCCGTTGCTCTGGGCCTGAGGTGAAGCCCAGCATGGCAGAAGGACGTGGGGAAGAAAAGTCGCTGGGGTCAGGGCAGCCAGGAAGGAGGGCGGGGCTGCGAGGAGGCTGAACCCTTCCAGGGCACACGCTCAGGGGATCTACTTCCTCCCAACAGGTCCCTCCTGCCAGCAGTCCGTTCAGCTACCAACAGATGGATCCATGCTGTGGTCAGAGCCGCCTGTGCCAGTCACTGGCTAAAGCCTCTCTGGACAGTGCTGCATTGGGGACCAGGTGTTCAACACTGGCGCTTTTGAGGGACATTCTAGTTCCAAGCCACCACGTTGTCTATCAAAACAATGGCTACTGCTGGATGCAGTGGTGCAGGCCTGTGATCCCAGCAGCTCAGGAGGCTGAGGCAGGAGGATCTCCCGTTCAAGGCCAGACTCAGTAACTTAGAGAAGCCCTAAGCAACTTAGACCCTGACTCAAAATAAAAAACAAAAAGGGCTGAAGATATAGTTCAGTGATAAAGCAGCCCTGGGCTGAATCCCCAGTATCCTGCCCCCCCACACACACAAAAAAAATTAAAAGTACTACTAATAATAATCATGATAAATTAGGACTCATTAAAAAGAGAGGGAGACTCCAGTGAGCTCCCTTCAACCACATGAGGACTCAGGGAGAAAACAGCCCCCTATGGACCAGGAGGCGGGTCTCCATAGCCAGCCAATCCCCTGCTACATGGATCTTGAGCTTTGCAGCCCCCAGAACTGTAAGAAACCTACGTTTCTGGTTTACCCAGTGTGAGGCCATTTGTTACAGCAGCTTCCATGGACTGAGACACTCAGTTTCCTCGCCCATGTAATGGGAATAGAGTACCTGCTCATAGGCTCCACGGTTGGCTGGAAGAATTACGTGCGGCATTGAAGGAAAAGCACTTAGCAAGCTCTGACAAGGAGTCCTCCGAGAAGGTCAAGTGCTGCCCCCATGGCAATCACACAAAGACCTACAGTGCAAGGACACGGGATGCTCTGTGGACAAAGGAGCTAAGGAGTCGCCTGTCGACAAGTGGCCATTGTCAGAAAGCCCCTGTGTGCCTGGCACAATGCCTGGGGGTGAAGAAGGCCTGGGCCTTCCCTCAGGAGGCTTGGACTCAGTGGGCGAGACACTCATAAGCATGAAAACAACACAGAGAGAAGATACCTCGGGTTCCAACAAGGTTTACAGAGATAATTAAGTAGAATGATTTCATGCAAAGAAATTGGGTGTCCCAGGCTGGTCAGCGAGGGTGTCCCTGAGGTTTTATGGAGAAGGGATATAACTGATCATGAAGTGTCCTTGAAAAGAGGGGGTCAAGGGAAGGAGGATGGTATGACACTGAACATTCTGAGGTGGAAGAATGAGCATGTGCAAAGGCCCAGAGCTAATGGATTCGAGGGACAGAATAGGCCAGGGTGAGACGTACGTGAAGGCCTGAAAGCTACCCAGGAAGTTGGTTTTTATTCTGGTTAGAATAGAAATATTTTCCTGAACTTGTTTGAAGTCAGCGTGCAATAGTTTAGCTCTAGAATTTTCCCCAAAGGCTCATGGGTTTTTAAGGCTTGGTCCCAGCTGGTGGCGCTATTGGGAGGCGATGGAAACCTAGGAGGTGTGGCCTGGATGAAGGAAGTCAGTCACAGGATATAGCCTGTCCCCTTTCCTTCCCTTTTCTCCCTCTCTCTCTGCCTCTCACCCTCTTTTCTAACCGCCATAGAGTGAGCAGCTTTTCATTGCCAGGTCCCTCTGCAGGATGTTGTGCATCACCACACGTCAGAACAACAGAGCCCAGAGAAATCTCTCCTCCTTTAGTTGATTTTCTCAGGCATTTTGTCACAGCAAGGGAAAGCTGACGGTTAGGGTTTGAAGATGCTGGTTAATGCAGGGGTCGTCAGAGGTGAAATGATCACATGGCGAGAGCTTTAACTTAATCGAACCATCCTAGTTTGAATGGAGGAGTGGATGGTGACCGTAGGCCTAGGCTGGGGGAGGTGGGTCACAGGGGGCTGAGCCCTAATAGGATTCCTCTTCCCCGCAGCCCCTCCCCCTCCCCCTTCCCTCTCTCTGCTTCCTGGCCACTATGAACAGAGCCCACCCCCCCACTAAGTCCTACCACCATGATGTTCTGCCTCACCCTGGGCCCAGAGCAAGGAGTTGGCCAACCATGGACTGAACCTCTGACACTGTGACCCCAAATAAACTTTCCCTCCTCTAAGTTGTTCTTGTCGGGTGTTTTAGTCACAGTGACGAAAGACCCCCCCGGCCACCATGCAGAGGAGGAGTAGGGAGCCCACTTGGGAAGGTGTCTCAGGGGTCCAGGTAAGAGGCGCCTGGCTTACGGCGGGCTGAACAGTGCAGATGGTGAGAGGCGGCTGTGTACAGGAGGCGGGTTGCAGGCAGAGAAGACAGACGCAAGGACAGATGGAATACGGAGTAGAGGGGGTTAGACAAGGGGCATGGGGAAGTCAAGATGAGCTTTAGGTTTTCAATCCCAGCAACTGGAAAAGCCCTGCCCCTTCTCATCCCGGATCATGAGGGAAGCGGAGCAGGTGGGTGAGAGGCATATTTGGTTTGAGATGTCTGCTAGAGGGTTATAAAGAAAGGATAGTAGCCGGTGCCCAGGAGAGAATTCCAGGCTGGAAATTAAATTTGGGGATTAAAAATGTCATGTCTGCCTAAGCCGTGACAGCAGATGACACTGCCCAGAACAGGGGTGGTTAGATAAGAGGAGTCCTGTCCTCGACACTGGGGGCCAGCCGCGCCATGAATCTGAGGAACGTGTGCATCACGATCCCCCGCTGGAGATTCTGGGCGTACAACAGCATGTTCAAGGCTCCTGATAAGTCCTGCAGAGGTTTAAAAAAAAAAAAAAACTGATTAAGTTGGTTTCGATCAGGATTTCCCTGATTGATCACAGAAGCCCTTATATATATATATATATAACACCGATTAGCATGCCCTAGAGCACCAAGAACATCAAGAACTCAAGTGGGACCTTCAAGAATGAGCAGAATCAGTACAGCACACGAGTCTAGAAGAACCTCCAGAACAGGGGTCGGCACACTCCTTCCTTAGAGAGTACGTATTTGAGATTTCGGGGACCCCGTGACAGGGTCTCTGCCGCAACTTTGCCGTGGTAGTATCAGAGCAGCTACTGATGACGTGGAAATGAGCTGGCCGGATGTGACCCGCAGGTCATAGCGCGTTAACATCGTTTTCTTCCCAAAACAGGGGGTGGGCCAGATGTGACCCGTGGACGGCAGTCTGTGGGTATCATTCTCTGACGTAGGAGAAGGATATCTTAAAAAGGAACCCTTGCCTAGCATACGAAGGTCCTGGGCTCCATCCCCACACTGAAAGAAAAAAAAAGTTTAAAAAAAGCCCCAAAGTCAGGGAAATCTGTGATCCAGAGAAAGGGCAGAACGGGAAAGAGCAGCGAATGCCGGGGGCACCGTGGGGAGCCAGCCGGGTGGAAGGCCAGTGCCTGCTGGGTCGTCTCAGTCACCCAGGAGGGAGGAAGGAAAGTTCTAGATCCTGCTCTACAGCGAGAGAAGCAGAGACTTAGAGGTTAAGCGACTTCCCCAACTAGGACCCCAGCCCGTGTCACCTGATGCTGAGCCCCCCCCCTAACCTGCCACGTGGGAGGTAGAGGACACAGCCTCCCTCCGGATGGATGGGACTCTATCCAGAGGCCACCTCCACCCTCTGTCCCTGGCGCAGCCCCGGAGATGGACCACAGGCTGGCCCAGCCGCGCCCCTGCGCCTGCCTCTCCTGACCTGTTAGATGAAAGGGGACGCGTCCCACCAAACAGGGCGGACCGTGCAGGAACAATGCCGGCGCCTCCGGTGTGTGCCCAGGATCGCTAAGAGACATCCACGGAAACACTGATATTTATTTATCTCCTGTTTTCTCTCAGATCTAGCAATGTGACAATAACACGTGTCACCGTCAGCCCAGGCCCTGCTGGCAACACCTTGAAAACTACGCAGAGGTTCAGAAAATAAACAGCAGTCGCTCTGATTCCGGTGATAAAATACCCGTGTAAGAAGAGCCTCCTGGGATCCATAATCTGGAATTGTCAAGGGATAAGAATTGTCTGTCTTTTTGATAAAAGATGTCAGCTACCCTTCTGGCTTTTAAACAGAAAGAAACACTTCTGATTATGAGACGGTCGTGGATCACGGAGTCTGTTGAAAGAATCCACGAGGGCAGTAAATGTGCTTCTCTTGCCCATCAGTGTCCTTAAAATTTCTTTATCAGAATGAAATTCGGCCAAATCCGAGTCCCCAACAGTCCACAAATCCAGAGCGCCTTGTTATTCTCGGAGAGCAGGCTTGGTGAAAGGCTCAAGTTTCCTGATTGCTATTCAGTTCAAAAAGACTGCAAAGACCCTTCCAGAATTGGCGATTATTATTATTTTTCTTAAGGCTTAGGGCTAATGAGCCTCCTGAAAGATCGTTTCGTTGTTTGTGGTCTGCGGTTGCTATATGATTTGTTTTGCCTTGAAAAATGCTACAAGTGCTGTTTTCTTTCTCAATTGAAATTCAACAAGGGAAAAAAAAAATAGCCCAATTAGGAATCATCAGCGGATGCCTCACACATCATAAGTCCCGAATAAATAAATATTTATTGAATGAGTGAATGAGGATTAAACAGTCGCCCAGACTGGGACAGACTATAAAGATCCAAAATAAGAATTGAAGAAGCCGTCAATAGCTGTTGGCCAAGGCAAGCTAGAGGACTAGTCCACCTCACAGGGATCAATCTCAATTGACCTCCATCGTGAAAGGTCATTCATTCACTCAACAAACATTCATGGTGCGTCTGCTATGTTCCGGGCTTCCTGCTAAGTGCTGAGAGCACAGCAGGAAACAGGATACCGTGGCTCCTGACCGTCCGGGTACCCATAATCCTAGGACAGGGGAGGTGACAAAACAGAAGGACATGAACTAAGGAAAGAATTTAGGTTTAACTAAGTGCTGCATTTGAGGTTAACAGGAGTTAACCTACAGCTGGGAGATCCTGGAGCCACTTTGAGGAGGGGTCGTTTAGTCTGAGACATCAAGAATAAGAGGGCAGCAGCCATGTGAGACCGTGGGCATCTGCAGAATACGGAATAAACGTTGCTCACAACAGATTCACTCTCTGTGACTTGATGCACATTGATTCTTCCTCATTTGGGAAGCCAGAGTCTAAAGCTCGTATCACGGGGCTGCGATAAAGGTCACACTTGCTGGAGGCTTTAGCTGGTGGCCGCCAGCCCCCCTCGGCTTGTGACCACATCATGCCAGACTCTGACCTCCCGTTGGCCTCTCTTTCTCCTCCGCCTGCGCGTCTCCCCTCTTCCGAGCCTGCCCCAGAAGCACCCTGGATGTCATTATTCCTGCCAACGGTCTGTTTAAGTCAACCTGGGCTTTGTCTTTCCTGGGCCTCAAGGTTCTCCCAGCCCTACCGGTTCCTCATGTCCAAAGCCACCGCGGCACGTTTAGGTCTTGAACCCAAGAGCAGCCCACTTCCCTGGCCAGGTAAAAAGCTCTCAGGTTGATCCAGATGTTCCTAGTTCAGTCGGCCCTGCCGTCGGCATGCCCAGGGGCCGTGTCCCCGCGAAACGTGGTTTAGGAGCCATGTGATGTGACATCCCTTGACCACCGATGGCTTTCTCGACTCCAGCTGTTTTGTTTGGGAATGATTTGCAATGTGTAGGGTCGTTCAGGGTTACCTAAAACTAATAAGATTCAGTGGCCCGGGTCATTGGCAAGAGCTTCTCCTGGTTAACAAAGCCCAACCGGAGGCTTCTGGGGACCCCTCAATCAATGCTACCAGCCTGCTGGAGTTTGTGCCTAAAAGCTGAGCTCTCTCAAAACGGCTTTGATGACTGACCGTTTTTCCACTGGGATTTCCTGGTAGGCTCCCTGCCAGACCATAGCACTGAGTCTCATTCCCCAGGAGCCTGCATGCCGGAAGCATCCAGGCCTCGCTCAAGGTTTTACCATGAACAGATGAGGCTGGGCGGCTGTGATCTTTGCCAAACACAAATGGAATGTCACTGTCCCCCGCTCCCCGTGCCGTGTCCCCCCCCACACACTCATACACGTCTACCCCCAGCCTATCTGCATGCTGAATTAATTAATGGTTTCTCATGGCTTTGGGGATGATGCCTTGGCGTGGCCAACGTGGCCCAGCTAGTGTGGCTCCTGCTGACCTCCCAGACCTGCCTGTGAACAGCAGCCCCACGGGCTCCTTCAGTGTCTTCTACCCGCCAAGCCCCCCTGGGTCCCTGGGCCTCTCTGCCCCTGCCACGCCCTCTGCCAAGACTGAGTTTTTCCTCTTTCTCCATTTTCTGATGATCCCTTCTCAGGCTTCAGCTCTCAGTCACCATGAAGCCCTCTCCCCCTGATTTCTCTAAGCATGGATGGCATCCAAAGTCTGGGTTGCTTTCCTCTATCGCTGTCATCGCAGATGACCCAATTGTGCCTTTGTTCATGTGGTACTATAATGGTCTCTCCCCACCTGGGTTATTCACTCCAAAGAGTCTGTATCCCTTCATTGCTGTGTCACATAGTTCTTGCTGCATATCTGCTGAACGAATGAAGGACCTGCCAAAGATCTAAATTGCCCACCCAGAACATATCGCTTATCGACAGCAAAAGAAGAGAAGTCACCTTTCTTGGAGAAACTTCTTCATTTACAGGAAAAAACAGGCCCCACCTCCTCTCTAGACCAGTCTTCCATACCCTGCACAACTAGCCCAACCTGGGCAGGCCAGGCCTGTCATTCTGCAAGGAAATTGTCTGACTTTTGCCAACCCGTGGTCAAGGTTGACATGCTATAAATAACAACTTCCTTTGAGCATCAGAATGGTGAATTAATTAATTAAGGCATAATTAATTAATTAATCCAGTCTTCTGAGTTGGTGGGGACAATCTGTGTTCATCAAATTTTCAAGTAATGTGCGGTTGCTATAAAATAGTGTACAACCTGGATGTAATGGGTCATCATCTTTGGTATGTCTCAGGGTGTTTCAGACCCTAGAAGGCTCAGGGTTACCTTTGAGGGGCCTTAGAGTCCCTGGTGAGGTTAACATCGCAGGTTCTGGGACCAGGCTTTCTTGGGTTTAAATGCTGGTGTTACCATTTGCTAACTCCTCTGCAGTGAGGAGTAATGTAACTTCTCTGTCTTCATCAGGAAAATGGGAATCCTGGCCCTTTTGTCATAGGGCCACAAGGATTTAATAAGATAATTGACTTAAAAGCCTTAGGTCAACCTCCCAGCACAAAAGCACATGATAAATGTCTGTTCTTAATAATGGACAGGAATCAGCCCTTGCAGCAGATCCTCAGAGGCTAAAGAGAGACAAGGTTGGATCTTAGAGGATTTTCAAACTAAAACCCGCATGCTCCCTTGTTTTCCTGTTAGGCGTCTTGCTCATCAAAACCAAGAACCAGAAAGCCTTGGGTGAGAAAAATCAGCCCCGCTGCCTGGACTCTGTGTGAACAGGAGTTGACCAAATTGGAACAACTCCAGGCCTCAGACCAAATGGCAGCCCTGCCTTGCCACTCTGAGGGATTCGTCCTGGGTTTGGAGCAGCGGCATGGTTTCCTGTTCCTCTGGACTTGCGTCTAATTCCGGGCAGAGTGTGTACCAGATGCCCCACTCCGGACGGGGCCCAGCAGCCATCTATCTTGATGAGAAGCAATTTCATAAATTCAAACGGGGCACGTTTCCTAACGCCATTTATTTAGCTTAACAAGTTAATCAGAGTGCACGAGCCCAATTTGTCACTGGGCTGTTTTCTTT
Source organism: Callospermophilus lateralis (assembly GCF_048772815.1). Classification (NCBI taxonomy): domain Eukaryota; kingdom Metazoa; phylum Chordata; class Mammalia; order Rodentia; family Sciuridae; genus Callospermophilus; species Callospermophilus lateralis. The sequence continues at coordinate 38,369,093 of NC_135322.1, read as the reverse complement.
CGGTGGCTGCTTTAATTGTATAAATATGCCCAGGGGTTTGATGGAACTTTGAACACATCAAACAATACGTGGCCCACTTACCTCGGCGATTTTGAAGCAGGGCATTTCTACCCCACTCTCTGGAAGCTGCCGGTTCCTGCTTCCCCAACAGCCTGGTGGCATTTGGTTGCTGATCTTTCGGATATACACCCCCCCCAAAAAAAAACCTAGGGCCTGAGCCGTGGTGAACGGGATGGGTGAAGGGCAGAAAGGAGGAAGGATGCTATCAAATGCAGCTGTCACCAACTTCTGGTGGAATTCCAGAAAGTGCCAGATCACATCTTCCCCCAGACCTCTCTCTTGGGGATGATGCAGGATGGCAAATGGCCCCCCTCGGAGGCTTGAGAGCTCGCTCCCTCTGCCACACGGGTCTCCTCTGCCAAGTTCTCATCTTCAATGGCTTTCAGCACCTGATTGATTAAGGGCGGGCCACGGGACCCTGAGGCCGTGAGGCTGGTCCCTGGAAACTGATAATAAATCTGAGGCACGTCGCACAGGTGGCGGGGTCCTTTGAGCTGGATGGTGGGGTGGGGGAGGGTGATAAACCGAAACGAATGCGCCTGCATTTGTTCTGGAAGTGTGACTTTTCGGGATTTCCTTTTTTTATTTGTTTTGAATTTCCTCCCCTCGGATTTAAACCTTCTGTCTCCTCTGTGTGCATGTTCACGTTTCAACCTATAAATTTCATTTTAATAAAGGAAACGTCTAGCCAGGAGATAAAAATGGGCTTTTTTCTTTTTTTTTTAAAGACAGAAACTTTCTGTCCCCGCCCCGCCCCCATCTTTCACACATTTGGCCTCGCAGCCAGCCCCAGATGTTTCCTCTGCCTTATCGATGTGCAGAGAAGAAATGCAATCCGCCCAGGCTTTCAAATTTTCCGCCACAGGAACAAAAGACAACCGGGAGGACAGGAGGAGGCCTTGCTGAACTTGGAGGCTCAGCCGGACATGGAAGAGGCCAGGGCTGCAGAGGAGCCCAGACAGCTAAGGCCACCAACCTGGGCTACCCCGCTCACCCCTCGCGCCCCGCGAACCAGCCCAGTCACAAGTGCTCCCCCCACCTGTCGGGTGAGGCTGCAGGAGTGGCCCTGATGCCATGCTCCTGATGATCTTCCGGGGCTCGGGTTACAGGCTCTGCTTGGATCGCGCACATGGCCCAGGGCACAGCCGCCTCCTTGGCCTCACTTGATGGGAATTTCCATTTCCCCGTGATGGTGACCCAGGCTTCCTCCTCTAGAGCAATCTGTTGGACCCAGGCCCTTCCTAGCACGCCCAGGAGCCCAGTGACCAAGTCCTCTGCCCCCAAACCACCCACCCTCCCAGAAGGAACTCACCCCTCAAAAGCACAGAATTTGGGACTTTAACTTCAGTGCACACTATAGATCCTCACTGTCCTCCCCCAGGTGTGCGAAGGGTGTCACAAATCGCAGGGACCTCATTGTGCCCCAGGGGACCCTCACCACATGCCAAGTCAGGGCTGCAGCATGCTCTCTCCTTATCTGGCCACTGCCACAACCCCCTCATCTGGACTTCCTCTGCACCCCCAGGTATCTCTTAGGCACATGTTGATATTTTAACTCAGATTTTTATTTTCATAGGTAATAGAAATAAATCACTTTTTCTTTTAAAATAATGGCATGAAGTTATCTTTTCAAACGAATGTATCTGCATACAGAGGTGAGTCCCTTTATATTTTAGGAAGGTCAATATAAAAGCTAGCTGATGGTGAGCAACAAGGGCCAAGGAGAGACTGGCATGGAGCCATGATTGAGGGCACATACCTGGGTCTGAAACCCAGCTCTGGACTCTGCTAGCTGTGTGGCCTTGGGTGAGTACCTTAACCTCTCTGTCCCTCCCAGGATTGCAGGGAGTTAATGCTTAAACTGCACAAGGTGAGTCAGGTGCAGTGTCGCTGCGCCACCATCGGGGAGCTCCAGACTCTTGTCCTGGGCTGCTCCTTGCAGACTGGAGCGATGTTTCTAGAAACTGAATCAGATCTTGTCGTGTCCCCCTGACAACTTTGCCTGTTGCCTACAGGATGAAATCTGAACCTCTCCCAGTGGCCCCCACGGGCTTCTGGGAGCTGTCTCCACTCTGTTGCTACAACTTCCTTCCCAGCCATTTGCGATCGGCGCTGGATGATACTGTAATGCCACACCGTTCCTGCCACCCTCATGCACCTCCCCGGCTCATACCTCTATGCATTTGCCCATGGTGTGCCCTCGGCCTCAAGGGCCTCTCTCTCACCTTGTCCTGTGGGCAAATCACATTTCAAAGCTTGTTCAAAAGAACTTCCTGGATTCTTTGTCCAGCCCGGGCAGGGTTAGGCCCTCTGAGACCCCAGAAGATCATTGGAAGTGACTCCGTTGAAGCACACAAAGCTAAATCATGCAAAATTAAAGGATGTTTTTAAAGACCAGGCACAAAGGCTCATGAGAATCGTGCAAAAGTGTTGATTTATATTTTTATGTAGAAGTAAAATTATCTTAAAATACATTTATCTGCTGTTTAACAACATCGAAGCTCTCACTGCTGCTATGCACTTATTTTAAGGAACAAGGGACAATTTCTGCTCTGAGCATTTAATCCCTATAAAGTGATGGGATCAATAAAACAGTATTCCCTCCGTATTTGACTTCAACAGAAAGGTTATTTCGAAAGGCCATTTTGTGTACAAATCAGAGAGTTTCATTCATTTTCTCCAGAAACTCTCAATACCTTGATATTCAACTTACTTTTGGTGGAGCATGCACCATGCCATTACCCCACTTGATGTCCCCTTTCTTGGCGGCCAGCTCCAGGTAGGGCCTCTTTGAATACCAGCCTTGAGAGCTCTTGCAGGTGGTTCTCCAACCTCACTTTCGTCAGCGTCATGAAAGCTCGCATCTTTTGCAAAGCTGCTGATTTCAGTTTGTAATTGATTTGGGTGGTACAACCCCCGTGAGTTAAGATGCTTACAACACGTGACAGTCACAAATAGGCTGAAGACAAAGAGACCTGGAGCAATGTTCTGAGCAGATTTGCTTCACTACCCAACTCCAAAAATCAGGGATTTGACAGGAAGGGCTCTTGGTACCTACCAAGGACCCCTGTCTCTCTTGTACCTCCACCTACTGGGTTATGACTGGATATTGTACCTTAAGCATGCACCCAAAATGTGCCTTCAGGCCCCGAATTCCCCTTTCTGCATATTTCTTCTGGGTTTTTTTTTTTTTTTTTTTTTTTGGTACCAGGAATTGAGCTCAGGGACACTCACCCACTGAGACACATCCCAGCCCTATTTTGAATTTTATTTAGAGACAGGGTCCCACTGAACTGCTTAGCTCCCCGCTTTTGCTGAGGCTGGCTTTGAACTTGCCATCCTCCTGCCTCAGCCTCCTGAGCCGCTGGGATCACAGGCATGAACCACTGCCCCAGCTGCTCCTCTCCTCTTTCTTCTAAGCTCACCCACCAGCCCCCAGCACACACAGTCAGCTACACACACCCTTCTTTCGTTTCCATTTGCAAACCCCAAATGTTGAGAAAGGTGGATTTCATCCCACAAGAACGGCAAACATATTTATATTACCATGCTAAACCTTGGCAATGAACACAGGAGACAAGACCAAGGAAGAGACCAAGGAAGGTCCCCGTGGGAAAGACCAGCACGGTGCACTCACATCCGCCCGAGCCCACGGGGACAGCGGAAGAGAACAGGGAGTGTGATTCCTGGCCACAGTGGACGGTCGGCCCGTGGGTCCCCTCCAGGAGCCCTGCCTGTCGGGTCCCTTTCTCGGCCTGCTCAGTCATCTGGAAGTCATCCACGGGCCTGTTCTGATACCAGGGTAAGGACAGCTTGGGCTCCTCTAAAGGAGCCTCATTTCCAAAGTTTCCTTCTTGGTCAGAAATACCTACCAACACTCACCTCTCCCGGTCCCAGGAAGCGTGTGAGCCTCCCTTCCTGCTAAACCCACGTGGGTCACGGCCCCCCTGGAGCCTCCAGATACACCAGAAATGGGGCACCAAGGGACAAGCTCCTGCTCCCTCCAGGGGAACAGCCCATCTGTCCCCTCACTCATTCCTTCCTTCATTTCATGGAATAAGACCCTCAGTCAACACTTCCCATGATGCAGAGGGGCCAAAGCCGGCCAGGGCCAGAGTCCACCTGCTACCATAGCAAGTTGCATTACTTAGAGGTCTCTCTTTGTTTTTGTTTTTTTTTTATTCAGTAACCTTCTAAACAACGCTCTAATGAACATCTTTTATGCAAGGTGTCCTTGGTTCATGTACAAGTACCTTCCAGAGTAGATCTCTACAGGTGGATTGCTAGATCAAAGGACATGCCCATACTCATTTTTAATCTTAGCAACCTTGCCTAAGTTTCTTAACCAAATTATTCTCCCATTAAAAAAAAAAAAAAAAAAGTCCAGAGCCTGGGGTGTAGCTCAGTGGTAGACATTGACTATCATGGGAAAAGTCCACAGTTCAATCCCCAGCACCACCAACTGGAAGGAAGGAAGGAAGGAAAAGGAAGGAAGCAAGGAAATCCATTTCCCCACAATAAACAATACTGAAATTATTAAACTTTAAAATCGTTTGCAATCTGAAGGGTGCACCATTGCATTTACTTTTTATTTGTTGCGTTTTCCTGATAACTGGTAGATCTGAGCTCTCTCTTCTTTCTCTTTTGACCATCTCATGTTATTGAATGAAGATAAAGTTGTTTGAAGCAAAAAAAAAAAAAAAAAAAAAAAGTGACCTATGATAGCTACTGCTTTCTCGGGATTGAGTCCATGTCCTTGTCCCCTCTGGTCACTATAAACGCTCAGTGGTGCTACGGTCCCATTTCTTGAGCATCCAGAGTTCTGTGGTTGGGGGTGATTGTAACAAGAATAATGGGCACGGAGCCTGACCTCCAGGATCTAAGGTGATTTCAAGAAAATTAAGACTTCTCCTGTATTTGAAATCAGAAAAGGCTTTGGGGGAAAGAGTCTGGGCTCCTGAGACTGGGCAGGGGGCTACAACTATTCTAGGAAGAGCAGGTGGAGGGGTCGTGGCAACCAAGGCTAGGTTTCCGGCCCTGGCCCCTCGCCACGTCTCCGAGGCCTTGTGCTGAGCCCTGGGGCCTGCTGACAGCCCACCCCCATCAGGGCTGGGCTCCGAAGGACCCCGTGATCCCCGGAGAACTGGCACCAGCCCCAGAGGGGGCACAGCTGTGAAGGAGGCTAGAGTTACAGGTAATTTTGGCAATTCAGAGTCATGTTCAATTAAAGGGGTCTGTATCATGTTACTTAGGAAGCCCAGCAGTCTAGGGTGGGTCCCCAGCCGAAATAAGCACAGAGAACTTCAAGTTCCAAGCCCAATTCCTCCAGTCTTCCCCTTCCAAAAAAAATGTCTCTCCACTCCCCACCCAAGAGCTTGCAGCAAGAAACACTCACCCGGGGCCCCTCTGCCTCTTCCACAAGCCCTCTGCATGGGGCCTGACAAACATCACTGCCTGTCACCCGCTGTGCCTCTTTCCAGCCACCCTCCCATTTTAGAGCTGAGCAAGCTGAGTCTGAGAGATAAAATCCAGATTAAAGTGGCACAACTCATAAAATAACTCAAAGCCAAAGACTCCGAGGTAAGAGCAACAGGACATATACGTATACCTGTCCTCTCATACTCAGGACAGTTTGTAAAAGTTTGCTCTGCCCATTTGCCATGTTGAGGCTATACTTTTCTTTAAATCAACTCAGCTGCAAAAACTTACATTCCTTGCTCTCGCAGGAACACTCAGGAAATCATGGGATTGGTGTGCAAACTGCCTATGTTTACTTATCAACCCACATGAGGCATTCTTAATTTATTTTGTATATCACCCCAAAGTGGCTTTTTATGTGGCCAGGATAATAGAGATACAGAGACTTTTGTATCTCACCTTGGAAACAGTACCCCCCCGCCACCCTAGGCTGCCCTCCTCCTCTGGCCAGCTCAAGAGGGTTGGAGGGAAGATTGGGGGGATTTGCCAGCTCTGATATCACAGGACCTGTGTCAAAATTCTGGCCTTGACACTTGTTAGCTCCCCGCCTTGAACTTCAGTGTCCATGTCTATAAAATGGTGTTCATGAGAGCACCCACACCCCCCCCCCGCCCCGGTGGACTGCTGAGGTGACACAGAAGATAAACCCTGAGATGAACTTGGCCTGGAAGAGGTCAGAGTGGGGTTCAAGTGCCCGCAGGTCTGCAAGAGCCACTGTTCACACCTCTGGGCTGCTGCTCCCTCAAAACTAAGGAAGTTCTCCAGGCCGTACTGAGCTTCTGCCTCAGGTTCAAGTCTCTGCTGGGCTGAATCTCTGAGCTCATGACTTTAATGACCCCAGATCAGTAGGTCAGCCCCGCCCACACCACCCCGATCCCTACCCAGCAACACGGGGCCGGCAAGGCTGGGAAATGTGAGCCAGAGGGGCACCCGGTGCTCCCTGCTGCTAGACACCCTCTTAGACAATCCGGGGCACATCCTCTTGCTTTGGTACTCAGCTACACCTGGGATCCTAGGAAGACGGCATCTTCGTCTACACTGGGAGTGGCAAGTGTAGACAGGCCACATTATGGTGCTGTTGATGGACTTGCAACACCTTTGATTTTGTGGGCCCCTTCCTCCGTTAAAAAATAATAATAATAATTAAAACCGTTTACAGGGCTGGAGTTGTGGCTCAGTGGTAGAGCCCTTGCCTAGCATGCATGTGTGAGGCACTGGGTTCCAACCTCAGCACCACATATAAATAAATAAAATAAAGCTATATGTGTCCATCTACAACTAAAAAAAAAATATTTTTTAAAGCAACTTACAATAGTGTTGGTATAAAGACAAATAGAATCCAGACTGGATTTCTTATTACACGTGTATTGTTTTTATATTCATTTATTCTTCTGATATGAAAAGAAATTAACATGAGGACATCTTCACGGACCTCTAGAAGTACCTCAGATCTAGCCACCGTGGCTACTGTGTCTAAAGGAGATGTCTCCTCCCTGCCCGGACTTCAGCTGACAGCACCCAGTATTCCATGGGTGATCCCCAAGAGAGAGAGCCCCAAGGAAAAAGTGTCAGTGGAGAAGACGCTCCCCCAAATTCTCAGGGATCCAGGATGAGCTTAAATTTCCAAAGCAGCCTGGAAGGAAAGACATTTTGTCCCCTGGATAGTGGGACCAGACCAGAGACGGGAGCAACTCCCCACCTCCCAGGCTGTGGGTGCAGACCTCAGACTCCAGCCATACGCCGAGTGGCCAGGGTGCGGGCGAAACCGAGCAAGGCCAGGAGTTCAGTGAATGCGTGGCCACACCCACCCTAGGGGTGAATCCCCCCACCACGGTCAGAATGGCCGCCGACAGACTCCCACCCAAGAAGTCTGCATTTCCCCAAAATTCATGCACCTGATTCAACTTTCTCGAAGGATCGACCTTCAGTTCCGGCTGGTTCTGAGAAGAGCAGGACTTTGTGGCTTGAGGCATTGCTCTTGAAGAAAAGGGTCAGGTCCAGCTCCAAGGCTTGCATTAAAAGGAGGAATTCATCACAAGGTTTCAGTGTCTCAGAGAAGCCAAAGGAAGGGAGATGCTTTTCCTTTGGGAAAGACTGGAACCAGGAAGTAGAGAACCTTCCGGAATAGCTCTTTCTGTTCTTCCTGCCTGTGCATCTCTGTACATCCCCCTGTTCTTCCCTCTGGGCAAGCTAGCCTCCTCTGCAATCTGCCCCCCCAGGGGACAAACAATGGCTTCCCAGTCTATGAGTTACCATAGTTACCAAGAGCCGAGAACACACCTCTGTGCATCTCTCCATCTTGAAATTCTCTCCTCCAGAACAGAGAAGTTGATTAGCCCAGCGTGGCTCAAAGGTCCCCCCAGGGAAACAGGGACACCCAATACCTACCTCCAGCACCTCTGGGCAGCTTTGCCCTGTGGGTGGAAGGGCAGTTCCCAAGGAAAGTTGGGGTGGGTAGTCACGAGGAGCTGGGAGGCCACCTGAAAGACAGCTACCCGGATGACTGAGTCCATCAGAAGCAGAAGGAGCGGAAGTTGAGTGGGTGGGAAAATCATCATTCTGCTGGTTGAGTCTAACCCTGAGGGTAGTGGGCAGCCATCACCGCCCAGCTGCCTTCATTGATGGTGGGCACAGTCCCTCAACCAGAGGGTGATATTTATCCAACCGCTGCCCCGAGGGTCCTGGTCACAAACACACAAGCAGGACCAGGCCTCATATAGCACGGGGCCCAGGGGCTGCGATTGGGGCCTGGACTCGCCCAGTCTCTGAGCCGCGGGTGCCTGTTTTACAAACACCCCTTCTCTGTGTGCCCCGGGCAAGGGTGGCAAGAGGAAAGCAGATCAGGACCCAGTGGGCCTCTGTGCCAGGCAGAGGGGATGGCAATTCCTGTCCGATAGCTCAGCGCTGGGCAGTGGCTGAGCCTTCAAGCCAAGAAAAGTTGCAGCCAACATACCAGCAACCCAGACGCTGAGCAGATGACGCGGCTCCTCTGCCCTCCCTCCCGGGGAGCCTGCCAAGTCCCCAGGCCCAGCTAGTGCTGACATTTAAAGCCAAGTGTGTGTCAACCATATTAAACAATATACCAAGCTGTGGGTTATTAAGTGCAGGGTAAATTGACCACAGCAATTAAACAGAGATTAGGGAGTGATAAAGCCGGAGTCCCAAGCTGCGAACATTGTAGCATACGGGCCCGACTCTTAGAAAAGTCTGAAGGCCACGTCACTGTGCCCAGTGCCCCCAGCCTACCCGCCGCCCCCTGGTTTAACTTTCCTTCTTTTGACATTTGGACTTTGTCAAGGAGACTCCTCTAGGAATTCTTGGAGACTGAGGCAGAGCCCGGGGACATGCCCTGGAGGAAGTGGCTGATCCACTGTGGCTGGATGGTCTCTGCCTCCTCTCAGCTCCTTCCCAGTTTGGGAGGGCGTCTCCCAGAGGTCTAGAGACAGGAAGAGCAGCTGCCAGGAGCCCCGTGGAGACCCCCAGGGCAACAGCTAGAGGTTCTGCAGACAGCAAGCAGACGGGGAGATCCCAGCTAAGGATGACCTCATCCCCCCCGCCCACAGCGATACGGCAGGGGCCTTGCCAACACCCCAGCGGCCTGTCTGTCCCCCAGGACTTTGGCAGGCCCTGGAGGTTCAGGTGTGACTTGGTGCGTGGGTCGGGGGAAGGGGCATCCTGAGGCGGCTCTGACCTGAGTCCTACCCAGCTGCCTTTTCCGTCCCAGGATTCCCCAGGCCCAGGGGGCTGGCTTAGCTCAAGAGCCCCTTGTTCCAGGAGCCTGGAGGGTTGGGGCGAGGAGTTGAGGACACAGGATGTGGAGTTGGACTGACTGCATTCCGAGTGCCGTCTTACCTCTTGCTCACGCCAGGACTTTGGGCAAGTGAGTTGTCTTTACTCAGTCTCCACTTCCTCACCTGTAAAATGGTTGCCGGGAACTCCCCTTTGAGCGAGTTTGCACGCGTGCATGTTCCTAGTTGTAAAGGACTCAACAGAGAGAGAGGGAGGCCTTCCCTGGTGGTGGTTAAGGGGGTCACTGCCATCGTTATTATTCCAGGAGAACTGGCATGGGATTTTGTCAATACTCCTGACTGTGAGGGTGAGCTGATATTTTTGGACTCTCCCAGAAAGTCTTGTTGAGGGAGGGTCTCTTTTCATGGCCAGTGGCCTCTTCATACATAGACCTATTGCTGGTCCCCCGCTCTGCTCCCTACTGGGGTCATCCAGAACAGCTGTGGATCACAGATTCCCACAAAAGCTGGCTTCTAAGCGGAGCTGGTTACGAGGGGCCCAATGGGAAACAGGAGGATGAAGCAAGGAACCAGCCATGACGTCTCTCTTAGCCTCTCCATGGCTTCCAGAAGACATCGCTTCTCTGTGGCCCAGAATTCCCTCAGGCACCTGGCTGCAGCTTCCGGCTGGGGACCCTGGTCCCTGAGCTCAGGAGACTCAGCCTTCTACTCTTTATCATCCAGCTCCAGGGAGGAGAGTGGCGGCCACGTGCAGCTGCTGCTAACCCCTGGGCTACTTCACACCCCCTGCCTGCAGTCTCAGCTCTTCGCCTACCTGCAGGCAATTCCTGTGTTAAGGTCCCTCCGTGGGAATAGCTGAAACCTTTGTGTGCTCCTGCCTGGACTCGACCCACTTCCTCCCTCTCCAAAGCCTCTGCACTGAGAAGGGGTCCCCAAGAGCACAGCATCTCAGCATTTGACTTTTAATAGATGAAATGCAAACACACAGCTTGCTTTTAGTTTTAACCCTTGTATACCCAAAGCCCAGGTGAGCAGGCATCCAACAAATGTGTACTAAATAAATAAACTAACAAGCTAAAGGCAGAGCTCTCATCTCAGTGGGAAGGGGTTTCCTGATCCTTGTGGAGTTGATGGAAGGAACGACTCCACCCCTTTAACCCAGCCTGTCTTCGTTAGTAGTAATAATAATAATAATGTTGTCAGAAGGTTGGTTAAAGAAGCAGATCTCAGGGGTTTGGAGGGGGATCTTGGGAGGATTAGGTGAACTCTAGACAGGGCAAAGGGGGTGGGAGGGGAAAGGAGGGGCATGGGAGTAGAAAAGATGGTGGATGGAGATGGACATCAGTACCCTGAGTACCTGTATGAAGACTCGAATGGTGTGAATATACTTTGAGTACAACCAGCGACATGAAAAGTTGTGCTCTATAGGGGTAATATGGAGTGTAATGCACTCTGCTGTCATATATGACAAATTAGAACAAAAAATAAACAAAGAAGCCGATTTCACGTGCTTGACACTGAGATCAAGTAAGATGCAGCTACGTGAATCAATACACTATGGTTTTCAGCCTTGGTCCTGGCTGAGCTGACCACGCCACCCCCATTTCTTCTCCTTTACTCCTTAAAGTGGGCATGGGGCGAGGTCGAGACCATCTTGCTTCATTTAACATGTATTCTTATGAATCGCCCCGAAGTTCTTTCCGGTTGGAAGCAGATGTGAAGGAGTGAGTGCAATAATAACATAACCCAGAGATGTTGCGGGTTGGGGAAATGGCTTAACCCAGTGTATCGGGTCCATTTGCAAATCGGCCTCTGAGGTTTGAGCTACCACCAACCAAAATTTCGAAGCATTTTTTGGTTCTGAGTGGTCAGGAAGGATGAGCAATTTCTGCCCCAAACTGAGGACATTCCAAACTATAAAAGCCTTGGCTGGACTGTAAGAAGTATATATTTGGTGTCCCTGGGAAAGGGGGATGGGGACACCCTTAGGCTGCCTTGTAGTTCCTCAGTTTTTCTACCCTCACCCACCCTGGGGTTGATTTAGAAGGGCTCCGGGTTCTACCTCCACCCTAGGTCACAATTTGTCTGCTCCTGGACCTCCCTAGCAGGACCCTGCTCTCAGCTGGCTGGTACCCAGGAGGTCTTCTTATGAATTAATTCATACTAAAGTGTGAAGGGCCCTCTATGGGCTTAATGTGTTTGCATGTCAATGAGAAAGATGCCTTAATCCAAGTTCTTTGGGAAGAATTCTAGACACCAACAATGGGCTCTACTCAGAGATTTCTTGGAAGGAAGCCTTCCCACCTGCGTTGGTCTTCAAGGAGCCTTTCTTTTCTATAATTGTGCCACAGTGGGGTCTTGAACAATCTACAATCACTGCCTGAGCCCCTGATACTCGAGTAGGTTGAATGAAATGGCCTCTTAGGTCTCTTTGATTCAGATGCCGAACCCTTGAATCCAAATCTTTTAGCTCCACATTTAAGTCTTTTCATCACGTGAACCTACACTCAAACCATTATCCATTCCTCCCCTTTGGAAACCACGTAGACCAGATTCCCAATGCAACAGTAAAACGAATGAAATCTCCAGGGTTTCCTGAGCACCTATTATGTGACAGGAGCCTCACCACATCCTTAACAATATCATTTCCATTTTAAAGAAGAGGAAACCCGGGCGCAAGTCACTTGCTCTTCCGCAGCACGCAAAGGCTGGAGCCAGGGTTCAAAGCCAACGTGCCCATGCCCCAAACCACAGGTGGCACCATGATGGGTAGAACTGTCTTCCGGACAAGCCACGGGTGCCTTCTCACTGTAGAGATGTGAAAACCAGGCTCAGAGCGGGCAGGTAAGCTGCTCGGGGTCCTGTGAGCAGTAATTGACCTTCAAGCATGACTCTGCTCAGTCCCCACTGGACGTCTAGACCCTAGAGTTTCCTTACAAGTGTCTCTGCCTCTGGGTCCCTCGCGGACACCTCCCTCCCATCGTGTGCTCAAAACAAAACAAAACAAAAATCAGCAGAAAGCTCGGACAAGGAAGGGAGAAGGGATCTGGAGATTCAGCCAAAGCAGCAGCCAGTTGTCTCTCATGCATGAAAATAAAAGTCAAGAAAGCCAAAGTCTTTTAAAGTGACCCCAAAAAATAAACTTCCTTTCTTCTGGGCTGGGGCGGTAGATGCCAAGTTCCACCTCAGGTCTTTAAAAAACAAAATCAAACCAAACACTACTAAGCCTCCATGATTCCGTTTGTAATAAAAACACTGACTTCCCCTCTCCCCTGGTGGGTGAGCAGCCGCGGTTGAAGAGTCTGTTTTCATAGTCAGTTAATTATGCCCTGAAAGGAGGCCTGATGATCCAACTTCCGGCCCTGGGCTTGGCTCCAGAGAGCCAAATGGCAAAGAACCTGACCCTGGAGAGGTAAGGAAGGGCGGGGACGGAAGCTCTGTGGACCCTCCACCTCCCAGAGCCTCGGCCCAGAGCCCTGGGGTGAGAACATCTGGCTCCACACCTGCCCTTGCCAGCCCCTGGCCACGTGAGTCATTTTGCTTTCCCCAGGGCTCGGTTTGCTCACCTGTAAAATGGGGATGCCAAGGGCACTAGGAGGAAAACGCACGGAGAGCGCAGGCCCTGGCTCTGAAATGGCTGAGTGACTCACCTCTCATCCCACTCTTCCTTCCCTTCCGGGGTGACTCAACACTGAAGAGCCTGCCGAGGCAGTTGCCAGTTCCAGAATGTTCTTCCCCACTAACAGCCCTAATAACCATAGTGAGCATGCAGCAAGCACTATTGCTGTTATTTAATCCTAAGAACCACCCTCCAAGGCAAATCTTATTATTTTGTCCATCTTATAGAAAAGGTCATCAAAGGTCAGAAAATTGGCTCCGTCTAGAAAGTGCTGGGACTCAAAACTCAGTCCCTGTGCCATGGTTTGGGTGTGCTGAAGTCATGTGCTACATGCACTTTCCTGGCTTGTACACGTTATTTTTTTTTTTCCTTCCTGGAATAAATTATAGTCATGCTTTTATCTGTTTGCTTTTGATTTTGTTTTGGTTTTCGTTTTGGTTTTGGTACCAGGGATTGAACTCAGGGAAACTCGAACCACTGAGCCACATCCCCAGGCCTATTTTGTATTTTATTTAGAGTCAGGGTCTCACTGAGTTGCTTAGAGCCTTGCTGTGGCTGGGGTTGGTTTTGAACTAGGGATCCTCCTGCCTCAGCCTCCCAAGCTTCTGGGATTACACGCATGCACCACTGTGCCCAGCTACACTATTGTGGTTTTCACTGACTTTATCTTCTATACCCAATGCAAAGTGGCCCTTCCTCCCCAGGCTGCTCCCTGCCCTCACCATTCTCAACGCCCTCTCAATTTAAGTTTTCATTTTGAACACGTATTTTTCTTGAATGCCCCCCACAGGGACAATCTGGGGGGTCCAAGCTGGGCTGGGTGCTCTTCAGTTCTGCTATAAAGCTGGGGGTTTCTTTTGCCTCTCACTGTGACCTCCTGGATTTATCTTCCTCCTTTCTGGGTTACATTCTTGTTAAAGTGTAAATGTTTGCCCCCTCGCCCCCATCGGGAGATGGAGCCTGTGAAGAGGTGACAAGGATTAACGAGGTCATAAAAGGGGCCCTAATAAGGCTGGGGAGGCTGTGCCCTTATAAGAAGGGAGAAACCAGGGCTGGAGTTGTGCCCAGAGGCAGAGCGCTTGCCTAGCATATGTGAGGCACTGGGTTCAGTTCTCAGCAGCGCCTATAAATAAGTAAAATAAAGGTCCATTGACAATGAAAAAAAAATTTTAAACGTAGAGAAATCAGAGCCCTCGCCCTCCACCATGAGAGATCACCGCACAAAGACAGCCATCTGTGATCCAGGAAGAGGGTCCTCACCAGAAACCAACCCTTTCAGAACTGGGAGAAATGCTCTTTGGCTGCCTAACCTGTGCCATCTCTGATATTCTGTCAGGAAAGCCCAAGCTGACTTACACAGCCCACATTCTGTCAAAATGAATCTTTGAGTAACTGCCCAGCAGTTGATTTTTTTTTTTAACCTTTCCACTTCAAAACAAACAAACAAAAAATGTTGATAAATAATTTTCCAGATATGGAATTCTAGGGTAAGAAGAATCTCTTCTCAATCTTTCCTCAGGGTACTGCTTTGTTTTCTGACTTCCACCTTTGCGGCTGAGAAGTCATCTCCAATCTTTAAGTATGGCATTTTATTTTTAAATCTCTGATAGTTTTTAGAATCTTATCTTTACCCTTGGTGTTCTGGAATTTCACCATTAGGAGCCCAGTGTCAACCTTTTTCTATTCATCAAGGCCAGCGGGTCACTGACTTTGAAGACTTCTGGGCAGTTTTCTTGTATTTTTTCTTTGATTATTTCTTTGTCTTCATTTTCTGTATGAATTTTCCCTACACTTTCTGTTAGGTAAAGGACTCATGGGTTTGGCCTTTGTGGGGTTTTTTTGTTTGTTTGTTTTTAAAATATTTATTTATTTTAGTTTTAGATGGACACAATACCTTTATTTTTATGTGGTGCTGAGGATCGAACCCAGTGCCTCACGCATGCTAGGCGAGCGTGCTACCACTTGAGCCACAAACCCAGCCCCAGCCTTTGTGTTTTTTAAAACATTCTTTTCCTCCTAAGAGCCATCCTTTTTCATTATGGATTTCAGAAGGATTTCCTCAACTTGGATCTTCCAGTTCTTCCATTTAACATTTATTTTGCAGTCATATTTCAGGGCTCAAGAACTCTTGATATATACTTGTTTGTTTTCAATATTTTTTCATAGGTATATTCTCATCCCTCTGTGTAGCTGATACTTTAAAAGAAAAATCTTTTGGCTACTTTATTGTCTTATTTCTTGCCTTCATTTTGGTTTCATTTTGTTATTGTTGTTGTTGTTTGGTTGGTTGGTAGGTGGGAGGAATGTTTGTTTGTTTTTTAATTTTCATATTGAAGACTTCTCAAATGTCTGAAGACCTCAGGCTGTTTATATCTCATAGAGATGTTCCAAAAAGTGACTAGGAAATACTGTGTGTGTGTGTGGATGGTCAGAGATGGTGCTTTGCTTTGGAGGATCCCCATAGGTGAATACTGTTGGTCTTTCCTTAGGGGATAACCTATGTTCCAGAAGAGACTCTTCTCATCCCTTAAAAGGTGGGAGCTGGGGAAAACAGAAGAATGATCACAAGGCAAGCAGCTAGACTTCAAGGAGCAGGGGAGGGGATCAGCCCTTCAACAGTCTGAGTGTGATGTGACCTCGGTCTGTTCAGGCGGCTATTACAAAGTGCCATCGATGGGCACCTCAGACATCAGACATGTATTTCTCATAGTTCTAGGGGCAGGAAGTTCAAGACTCAGGCCGCAGGAGGTCCGCTGCCTGCCCAGGGCAGGCTTCCTGGTTCTCAGATCGCTATCTTTTCACTGTGTGCTCACACGGCAGAGGGAAGGAGGGACTCTCTGGGGCTTCTTTTATAAGGTCACTGATGCCACTTATGAAGGCTCAGCGCTCATGTCCTTATCACTTCCAAAGAACCCATCTCGGAATACCCTCACAGTGGGGACGGGGGTTCAACTGTTGAATTTCGAGGAGACGCAGACATTCGGTGTGTAACAAATGTGTGGCTGTCATCTTCCTGGAAGCCATTAGGAACACGGAGAAGGGAAATGGCCAGGCAGGGAAGATGGATCTTATGGGCATCTTTCTTGGTTAAAATTTATTTCTGTCTGAAAATTCCAGCACTTCTACCTACACGTTCTCCGTGATGATTTCCACCTCAGAAAACATCTAGTAGTTTGCTAGATTTCTGATAGATTTTTCACTTTAAAACTTCCCAGAAAAGTGTGAATATTGGAAATAAATATTACTAAATGATTGAACAGTATTTCTTCACATTTTCATCCTTAAAAAGCAACAGTTTTGAGAGCTAAACCTTATAGTTCATTATTTTCTGCTTTAGAGTTAAGCTGTTTTATTATCCAAGGGAAAGTGTTCATTACATATAATCTAGACCGGGATTCTTCAAATGTTTTCTGTAAAGAGTCAGCTAGTAAATATTCTCAGTTTTGTGACCTTTTAGTCTCTGGTACACTAACTATAATTCTGGGGCCGTAGTGTAATCCATATACAATACACAAGTGACTAGGCCTGACTGTGTTCAAATAAAACTTTATTTATAAAAACGAGTGTCCAGGTTTGGTCTGCAAGTCATATTTTTTTTTTTTTTAAGTGAAGAAAACAAAATTACTTGGAATCTTCCACCCAAAGATAACCAAAGTTAATATTTGGGTGTGTATCTTTTCAGTCACCTTCCATGCATATATAGTCTATTTTTAAAACAGAATCACTGTCTATACACAGTTTTACTTTGCTTTTACCACATAATATTTGAAGAATAGTTATACTTTTGAAGAGTCCTTTACTAGCATTACTATTAATAGTTAAGAAATACTTCATTACATACATGTAACACAACCTATGTAACTATTCCCAATTGTGAATATTTTTTTTCAATTTTAACCTTTATGATAAAGAATCAGTGATTAAATTCAGTTGCTATGGGCCCACAAAGGCCCCATAGAAGGTACCTGCTCTGGTTAGCTGATATCCTTGACGTTCCAATCATTAAATTTCAAATATCAACCCTATAAGCCATATCAGAATAGGTATTATCAAAATTAAAGTCTTGGTGCCATTTAATAATCATTTACTTAGGATAAATTCCTAGAAAAGGAATTGCTTCTTACCGTGTATTAGCCCTTTCCCATTTTCCACAAGCATTGTGAAATCAACTTCTAGAAAGGCTATATTAATATTTAATCCCATCAGCAGAATATGAGAGAATCTCTTTTCTACAAAGTATCCTTTTAATAAGTAAATTTCACAAGTTAGCATGAATCCTCAGCCTCACAAGTAATATCCATGACTAATGTCATCTACTTTCTAGAACAGGGAGCCCACCCAGGAAACCCTCTTAATGAGACAACTTGGGGTTGGGGCGGGGCTCATCCTCCACTAAGGTTTCCCGTGGAAAACCAACTGTTTTCAAAACTTTTGTTTCCACCCATGACCAGATTCGGGAGCTGCTGCCTCCTCCCACAAGCCTTCCCAGGACCCCTACAGTGGCAACAGTCCTGAATTTGACCTCTGCATGACCTTCCTGGGGTGGCAGTAGTGAGCACCTCCGCCATATTTCACTAGCCAAGCTCGGAGGGCTCCAACATTCCCCGTGCTGGGGAACCAAGAACTGACCAGGTGAGTGCAGCAATCCCGGGATCCTGCGCAACAGCCGACCGCGCCTGCGTGAGTCTGTTGTTCTTCTGTATAAGCTTCTGGAGTCCTTGGGTGCAGTCTGAGGACCCCCAATTATACCCTATCTCCCTTATGTTTGAATTTGGGTGATATTGCTTGACCCCTTTTGATTTCTACCTTAAATGGAGCAAAAAGAACCCTCGGAGGAACTGGTAACATCAAAAAGAGCTATATCAGAGAAAACATTTGGCATTTGTTTTTTGGGGGGGACTGGCTAACTTCACTTAGCTAATCTTCTCTAATGCCATCCATTTCCCTGCAAATGCCATGATCTTATTCTTTTTTAGTGCTGAGTAATATTCCATGCACTCTGCTATTGTCATGCATGTAAGAAATAAATAAAAATAAATAAATAAACAAACAAATAGAGCTATATTTTGCCTTTTCTTTATTTCTACCCCAAATTGGGCAAAACAGCCTTAGGCTGGTTGGTAACATCATCACACTCCAGACAAGTAGCCTTCAACTAAGCCTTTCTCCCCAAATGTGCTCTGTGGACACTTGTCACTCGAGGTGTGTTGAGAGAAGAGGATTCTCTGGCCATATAAATGTAGGAGATGCTGAGTGTTGTTGTCCCCATCTCTGAGACCTGCAGCTCACTGCTGTGTTAATAAAAGCTGGGGGGTGGGGCGGCAGGACCCTGCATTCTTACACTATATTTTACTCTTTAACCTAGAACTTTCCAAACACAATTTTTTTTCCAAGTTATGCCTATTAGAGATTTGATGAACTAGTTCATCCAAACAGGTTTGGAGACTGTTCTAGTGAGTGGCCAAAACACATAAACCTATCATTGTACATTTCAGCCTCCCCACACCCAATCATCCTGCTACGAAAGGGTGTGATGAACAGCAAAGGAAATAAGGTTATTTCACTGGATAATCGTATCGGAGAACAAGCTTTTTAAAATGAAGGCTGTTCATTCTGAAAAGAGGAAGGACGGAGAGAACATTCTCGGTGGGACAAGTGATGACCACACCAAGCAGGCAGCGGGCAGAGCTCGAGGGACATGGCTCAGCCTTCACCAGGGGATAACCAAGCCGGGGAACTCATTACTCCGTTAGAGTCCAAAGAACATTTAGGCTAATTTGTGGATGTCAGGTTCGTAATGGATTATTTGAAGAAACCTAAGGAGTTGGGGGAAGAGAACATGGGTGACCTTTTGGAAGCTGACATCATAGGAGGAAATCACCTTGTTCTTTCTTTCTGGGCGAGTCCTCTTTTAGTCCATTTCTTAAAGGTCCCCAAAGAGACAGTTCCTAATAACCCTCCTCGTGCTCATCCATCATTAACAGCCGAGAAAGACCATTCTCATGCTCATGGAAACCCCTTTATCTCCTTTCCCAACTTGGAGCTCAAAAGTACCAACTTAGAACTTTCCCCTTCTTTGCTTTATAAAGGTAAAGGAGGGAAGGTAGGTAGAAGATCCTGGAAACTCGCTCCTGCCGTTGATTTCCCATGATCTTCCAGGGTGACACTGAATTTCGAAACCTTCAGCAAGACATTCTTAGCCTCTGCCCTTGAAGAAGCAAGGGATCTGTGAAGGGAGAGCACTTCTTGCCACGATTCCTGGGTAATGTGAACTCCACCGGAACAGTCTTCACCCCAGTGGGTGGGGCCTCTCTGGAGAACCCTCTTTCATAACCGGGGACCCCACAAGATCACCAACGCTGAGCAACCCGGAGTCTCTGGGCACCATGGCTTGGCAACCGGGAAAGCAGGACATGTCCCTGAAGGTCAGCATCCTCCAGTGCACTTGCTGACTTCCATGACCTTGACAGAGAAGATGGAGCTTGTGGAAGGCCTCACATTCTGGCAAGGAGAAGAGGGCATTTTGCCCAACCTCACTTCATTTGACAGATGACTGAAATGCGCCAGAGACAGGGAGGGACCTGCTTCACGTGGTAAGCTGTTGAGTCGCATGGGTTCGCCTCCACACATCAGAGAGAACATTCCACCTCTGGGTTTGGGGGACTGGCTTATTTCACTTAGCAAGATACGCTCCAGTCCATCCATTGACATTTTTTTTTTTCCAACTCTGTCAGGAGTAGTTGACGGGTTAGAAGGTTCTAGAAAGATTCTTCTTGTGAAGATGGAACTCCTGGATTTTGAGTCCGATGCCACATCTACTGCATTCTGGGTTTTCAGGCCTTTGTTTTATTTAAGAGTGAAGTCTCTCGCCGGATGTAAACCCTGCCAGGACACCGTCTCCAAATGCCTACCTCGACCCTTCCAGAAATGTCGTTCTTAATTATGCAGAAAGCATCTTTCTCGCCAGGCTGCCAAATAATGTTACAGGGACTAAAGGAGAACTGGGATTTGTTTTCCTCTCTTGCACTGACTGTACATCTTTGGTTTGGTTTTAAATTTCCCCATTCTCCATGGGTATTGGCATGGCTGGATTAGTAATGCTAAAAAATTTATCTTTACAACCTATTGTCTTAGGTAAGATCGTATCAACAGCTCCAGATGGACCAATCTCTAAGAATAATTTCACTTCCCCTTATCATTGACAGGAATCACATTTACATATTCCACTGGTGAGCGAGATAATGCAGAAATGATTAATGTCCCTCGATGTACAGATACCTGTAGACTGTTTGATCAATGTCTCCCCAAGAAAGTGTCTTTCATTCTGGATGCTCAAAGTCCAAAAACGCTCTGTGATTAATGTAACTAAATGTTTGGGGTCGGCGGAAGCTGCAGGCTCCGTTGCTGCGTCCCCATCCCACTAAAGAGAGGTCACAGAAGACTGGATTAGTCATGTGGAGAAAAAGTCTACGGGATGCATGTGTGCCTGGGATTTCCAATGTCCCTTTAGAGAAAGAAGTAAAATCTGCCCTGGATTCTCTCCTCCAGAGTCTCTGGAAGGAGAACAAAAACGCTCTTTTGGTACAAACATGATTCCCATTTAGAAAGTCACAAGGGTCTGATTCTGTGAGTTGGGTTGGAGCTGGGTTGTGTTCTGATTTATTTCACACACTTGGTTAACCAGAGATATCTGGCCTCTTCCAGTTATCTCCAAGAGAGGACTGCAAACTGTTGGGGTGATACAGGCATAGGTATGAAGAGCAGCACAGAGCACGTCTTCTTAAACATGCCCTCTGAGCTGAATTTGAAGATGACTGAGAGTTGGGGTGCCCGGAGCCAGACTGACAGAGTTTGGAAGGCAGGAATTTCAGGTCATCCTGAACCATGTTAGGTGCCCCTGCGGCATCCATCTGGGTAACCTCTGTGCCTCAGTTTACCCATCTGTGACCTGGGGATGATCCCTATAAGGACTTTTATGGTTGTTCGGAAGCATAACAGAGGAGACATTTTAATGGGATTAGTTCAGTGTTAAGGCACTCAGCAAGTATCAAATTGAATTCTAGCTATTTTCATTATCATTATTAATTCTGAAAATTGCTCCCTGACATGCCTCCTGCCTGCTTTGTGCAAACAATGAGGCTTTCTTCAGCTACTGCCGGGCTAGTTTCCTCCTGCAAGAAGAACTATTTTCCACTGGAAAAAATATTTTTAAGGAAATTATATTCAATTCCAGTACATTTACATAATAATATGCATATCTAAAACCTGGCTAAGCCAGGCTGCCCCTAGCTGTGGGAAATGAGGAGGCCATATTTAAGAATACAAATTACTCCAGGAATATGTTTCTGTGCCCTGGACTATTCCCAAGGAAGGCATGTGGGTCCTGATTAAGTGGTAATAAGGCCTGATGCTAGATGAAGTGAGAAATAAAATCCAGAACCCCAGACAGTGGTCAAAACCAAAAGAGTTAGGGAAAGATGAACCTGAGACGAATCCTGGGGATTTCACAAAGGAGAGCCTAGGTCCTGGGGAAATCTCTAGAACCATCCATCATACTTTCACTGCTTCATTCGACAAACATTGACTGAATGTCAGGCACAGCTCTAGGGGTGTCAGGAGAGTCCAGCAAACAGGTCAGGCCAAGGTCTTGCTCTCTGGATGTTTGCACCCCAGCAGAGAGAACAAACAGGACAAGCAGACAGTGAATAAGGTTCTTTCGGCCAGGCATGCGCAATGAGAGGAAGACGGCTGCAGCCTTGCTTCCCTCTCTCTCAGGGCCATGAGGAGTTGCTCTTGGAGAAGCAGCTTAAGGCGTCTGAGAAGCCTGTACTCTGCTCTCCTCTTTGCGGTCTTGTGTGGTTTTAGAAAACTCCGCACCCCCTTTGCGGGGATCTTTTTCTTTTCAGAATGTGAGAATCCTGTATGAGTCCAAGTTCCCAGCATGGCCCCTCTGTAAGACAGGTGGTCCAGCCTTCACTGGATCCAGCTCAGGAACAGCCAACAGCCCCCGTGCTCACTGCCAAGTTCTCCTCCTGCGCCCATGGGAGCTGTTCTTCTTTGGATGTGGTTTGAATGTCCTCCAAGGCTCTGCTAGGACTGGAGGCTCGGAGCTCAGAGAGGCAATATTGCAGATGAGAGAACCCTTGACAGGAGCTGCCCAGTGAGAGATCTCTAGGTCACTGGGGGCTGAGCACTCAAGAGGGACTTCCAGAAGGAACCCTCAAGCCTTTATCATGAAAGGAGCAAGCCTGGCCCCACCCAGCGGTCTGCTTCTTGGTTTGAGACATAATCTTCTTGCTCTCTATGCCTTCCCGCTGCTGCAGTCTACTGGACGTGATGCAGCCAAGGACTGGCACCCAACACCAAGCGTGCAGTGTGCCATTTGGACTTTGAACCTCCAGAACTCTGAGCTCAATAAACCTCTTTTCTGCATAAGTAGCCTGCTTCAAGGACTCTGTCATGGTAATGGAAACTCACTAATGCAGAAGGCATCACCAATCGATGGTGATGAGGCCTGCAACTCTCCAACCCCAGGCAGACCCTGTCAGTCAATCAACGTGCACAGCTGGCCCAGCCCTTGGTCTCCACCCAGGTTTCCTTGCTCACTGGTGTGATGAAATGTAGCTACTCAACAGCACAACCAAGGGAGAGGGTGCACTGCTGCAGTGGGCCACATCCAAGCTGTCCTTCCAACAGTCACATCAGCCTCCCGTGGACAGCTTGCCCACGGAGGCAGGCAGGACTCCCCTGGGCTGGGTTGCTCAGGGACACGCAGGACCAGCTCAGTGGCCGTGCCCTTTCCTCCACATCACAGCCTGCCCCCAACATGCATCTCACACATATTTCCCATGGGCTTTCGGGGCTTTTGAGTTACACCAGCCTGAGGTTAAATCCTGACTCTCACCTCTCCAAGACTTCGATTCCTCACAGGCAAATGGGTTGAGTGGACGGGGTGAGCGTCAGGGAGCAAGTGCCTCCGCAGCCTGGCGCAAGGTTCTCCATGAATGTCAGCCATTATCATTACCGTTACCATAACCGTAACCCTAACCCCTACCCTAACCCTAACCCTAACCCCTACCCTAACCCTAACCCTGACCCTAACTCTAACTCTAGGCTGCAGATCTGACATCCTCCAAAATCCAAACCCTTCTGAGCACCTGACACATGATGCTATACTGTGAAATCTTTGTTACAGGCACAAAATTAACAAAAATATTCCATGAACTTACCTTCTGGCTATATGTATATGGTGCATATGAACTCCAATGAATTTTGGTTTTAGACTTGGGTCCCTTCTCCAAGGTGTATGTGCAGGTAGATGTGTGTGTGTGTGTGTGTGTGTGTGTGTGTGTGTGTGAGACACACTGAGTCCCACCAGATCAGGTCTTTGTAGAGTTCCGAGTTCATTGGCCATGTCTCATGCCTGGCCTGTTGCAGTAGAAAGGGAAAGGTCCTATCACATCCTTGCCCAACAGCTCCAGCCTGGGTGCTTTAAGATTTTGTGTGTGTGTGTGTGTGTGTGTGTGTGTAGAGAGAGAGAGAAACATACACACAGACAAAATATATGAATATTCCAAAATCCGAGAAAATCCAAGATCCCAAATTCCTCTGGTCCCAAGAATTTTGGATGAAGGGTCCTTACCTTGCATTATTGTTGCTATCTATTTAAATAAGAATAATCCCACCTGCCTTAATATGCTGGCACCTAGTAGATGTTCGATAACTGTTATTTTTGTCTTTCTGCTGCCATCTCCAGTCCTAAATAGGCAAAGTTGGGGCCAAGGGGGTGTCCGTTTAAGAAAGCTGGAGAGGGGAGAGAGGCCAGGGGCAGCGCTGCGTGGTGGGTGCTGTGTTCCAGGAGGGTGCGGCTCCCATGTGGCCAGCGATGTTCGCCCTGCGTGTGCCCCTCTGCCATGGACTCCGTCAGCTGTACAGGAGCTTTAGCTGGTGTGACCCCTGGGACGAAAATGCCTGTTGCCTACTAAATAACGCAGATCGTTTGCCCTTTCAGACTGAGGTTTAGAGGAAGGTTTATGTGATTTTGCATTTTTTTTTCCAACAGAGAAAAAGAACCAAGAGGGAGGTTGGCATCAGGGCACTTGTGTCTAGTTAAACACACACACACACACACACACACTCACTCACTCACGCATTCAATAAATGAGAAAATTATTTAAATAAGCAATCCCGAGGACAAAAAAAATATGGGAGCCAATTTTATTCATAAAACAACTGATTTACAGCATCCTAGCTAAGAGCAGCTTTTAACTCGAGCCTCTGAGATCCTATTTATTATTCAGCAAAATATTCAAGATTAATAAAGGTATCTTTAATACTAATATAGCAGCAAGAGCTAATATATGTAAAATAATTATTATGAAAAGTATTATCAATATTTGGGGGAAATAGTGTACATGCATAATGAATGAATTTTGCCCCTGGGTTTCGGCTTATATCTTGGCCTGATTTTGCATGGAGAAATTCTGCATTATAATGAAAGGCAAAATGATCACACATTATAACTGCAAGGGTTTTTTTTTTTTATCATTGCTCAGAAGGATCCTAAAACTGTCACCTAAACAGGAAAAATATATATATATATTCCATACAAGTGTGCATATGGCAACATTGATCATTTCTCTGAGTGGTGGAAAATACCCAAGTCCCCCCACTGCTTTCAAAATGACAAGGCTTGGCCCCAAAGACGTATGTAACAAATATCTGATTGACAAATATCACACACACAAAAAAAAAATACTATCACATTTTAGGCATTAGAAAAGGTGGGTTGGACTTCCTTTGTGCATAAACCTTCCGGAGGCTGAAATCCTCTGGTATTTCTCAAAGGACATATACAAAGTAAATCAAATAAAGAACTGTTTTTATTGTCATGAGCCATGGAAGAACATTCCAGATTTAAAGAAGAGTCCTCCCTTACCTCCATCACTACTCTAAATTTCTGATGTGGGGGCGGGGGAAGCAAATTCTCTTTAGCCAACATAGGAACCCTGGTCCTTATACCCAACCCTATAAAAATATAAGAAAAACTCTTGTAGAGCATAGAATCAAAAAGTAGAATATGAAAGATCTCAGCAGCGCTCACTGGGTCCCTCGTTCTGTAGATCAGGAGACTGGGGCTTTACGATGGCAAACTTGTTCAAAGCTCAATGTGGGATCATTTCCTTGTTTCCAAGGTAGGGAACTTGCTAGTAACCCACCCTTCACCCCATCCACCAACTTTTCCCAAACATAGACACAGAGTCCTCTGGTGATGTCAGCTATCTCCACAGAAAATCTCCTCCAAGGCCAAGGGTGAGCCTGGGGTCCAAGGTGAACTTCCCCTTCGCCACTCTGCACGCGGACCCCAGCATAAACAACCAATCGACTTTGCCCCTGAGAAGCGCACAGTATGAGTCCCATCGGCTCCACAGCCTCGGTACTTGTAGGGACATTGCAGGAGTGAAAGTTCCCAACCTCGGAGATCCTTAAGATGAGGGAAGGCATGTTCAATGTCATCCAAAGAAAACACAAGTTTCCAAACATTTGCTAGCTCTGGAATTTATGTGAGAGAACTCATGTTTGAGAGGTCTTTTATATATATATATATATATTAAATGACTACACCATAAATCTCACAGACTGTATAAATCAGACTTCACTCCAGCCCCATGAGTGAGGCTGGGACTGATTTATGGCCAGGCATGAGAGAGGAACAGTGGGTTTTATTTGTTTTACCACCTGGCATTTACACACAGAGCAGCCTAGGGGAGCTGGCCTGTAGGGTCCAGGGGACAGCCCAGCAGACTACGATAAATCCACCTGTGAGTGGCCACCCACCGAAGAACTGGACCTTGACCACAAAGACATGCTAGGCGTCTGGTGGCAGCAGAGATGGTGTTGGAAGGGAAGTCCAACGGGAGAATGGCTGTGTCTTCCTTAGCTCTGCTAAACACTGCTAATTATTAATTAATAGAGAGAATCCTCTTTGGACCTGGCGGGCATTTGAAGATTTGAGATTAGTCTGCGATATTTTAAGGGACATCTTATAAATTTTGAAATCGTGAAACTTCTCTTTCGAGAAAGAATGACCTCCTGGTGAATCTCATTACTGCCACAACAGTCGCTGGTTAAACCAATATTGAAAGAGCACGTCTTCTGTGACAAGCTTCTCATGGAACTTACCGTCCAGTAGAGGGGACGGAAAATAAACAGATGATGGATCAGATGACAGCAAGTACCAAGAGGAAAGGTAAGTCAAGTGACAAGGGTGCTCTGTTATAGAGGGTAGTCAGCCAATGTCTCTTTGACAAAGCGACACTCAAGTAGAGATCTAAAGGGAGCAAGGGAACGAGTCGTGCAGGATAGGGAACAGCCCGTGGGGAGGCTGGAGGGGGCAACATGGTGGACACCTTTGAGGAACACCTTTGGAGTCGGTGGGCGGAGTGGACGAGTGACAGAAAAGAATATATGAGATCAGAGAGGCAGCTGGGGGCCCGAGTCTGCAGAGCCTGGTAGGCCCCAGGGAGGATCTGGGCTTTAACCCTTAGTAAAATGCTCAAGTTCAAGGGCAGCCTCAGCAACTCAGCAAGGCCCTAAGCAACTTAGCCAAACCCTGTCTCAAAATAAAAAAAAGTAAGAAGGGCTGGGGCTGGGGCTCAGTGGTAAAGCCTCCCCTGGGTTCCCTCGACAAGCTGGAACCTTCTGAGACACGTCAAGGATTCCGTAGTCCCATTTCTTTTTTTTTAAATGTATTTATTTTTTTTCTAATCAGGTATATGTGAACGCAGAAGGCATTTCGAGTCCTTGTACACCAACGGAGCCCAACTTTGCATTTCTCTGGTTGTACACGATGTAGCGTCCACCCGAATGTGCAGTCCTACGTGACCTGGGGCGATGATGTCCCTCTCAAAGTCCCATTTCTGGTATGAGCCGTTCGTCTGGATGGGGACGCAGCCTATGATTGTGGCATTCTTTCCGACGATTCACCTCACACCAGTTGGTTTCCCAGTAGTTCCAGATCCTGGGGACAGGTGGCTGGAAACCTGTTCACCAATGTGTAAAGCAAATAGTACCAGAGACCGCCCTGGACTTCATGAAAGCCAAACTAGACTGCATAGGAAGAAGAGAGAGCCAGCCCACCAGAGAGAGAGAGAGAGGAGAGAGAGAGAGACAGGACAGAGAGAGTGCGGAGGGGGTGGGGGATGCTTTGCTGTGTCCTTTCCAGCAAATTGTTTGCTGGCCCCGGGAACCGATTGGGAACAACACTTAGGAGTGATTACTAAGGGGGGTGGGGGGCAGGAGCAAGACAGTGAAGGATGAAGCCAAATGGGAGGGAATGGACAAATTAATGATTAAGGAAGACTTTTTTCTTCTTGGAGTCCTGTCCAGCCTGGCCTCCCAGATTTGAGCAATCTTTCACTGTCACGAGAGCCTGGGAGATTGATTCAATTAAGATTAGCAGAGTCGGAAAAACGGCGTGGGTCCGCTGGGCTGCGTTTTGTCTTGGCTCTCATCTCGTGGTGCTGGTGGCCTGAACACAGGTGAGATCCCGCTGCGCTGGGTGGCAGGGAGGGCCACGCAGGCTTCCAGAGCGGGGCTCGTTGAGCCAGGCGCCGGGCTGGAGAGGTGGCCCTTCCCTGTTATTTTCTTCTGAGGTCCCTTCCATGTGTCCTTCTTGGGGATGATTTTTTCTTATAATTAGCTACTCCTTCCGAAAGAATACTAAGGAGGTGGAGAAACTCTGATATATGGGGGTCAGCGCCCCGTACAGTTCCTTGAAGCAAATATATGTAATTGGAGGTCTCATTAATTCTGAGGCGATGCCCAGGTGCCCACTGTGATCCATCAGCAGGGCGGTAGGATCTCCGGGAGCTGGGAGCATGTCTAAGACAAAGAGGCCCCGGCCACCCCAGCATCTGCTGGCAACGGATCTCACAAGGCCTGAGGTCCCCAGGTGAAGAGAAGGGAGGAATAAATCAGTCCCACCCCCGTCCCACGGAGGCACAGGAGACCAGAGTGAAGTAGCACCGTGCCGGGTGCCTGATGGGACTTAGTATTCGAGGAGCCACCTGTCTATGCCTCCCATGGATATACCCTGAGAATTGCCACCACCTCTGAATTGATATTCAGACCCTGTTGCTGGATAAGTTTAATGAAAGTGGTACTTTCCGCGAGGTCCCTGGTGGCATTAGTTCACATTACAAAATCATTATACATAATTTGACACTATTGTGCACCGTTAGCTCAGAAAAAAAAGCTTGTTTTACAGCTCTGGGGACAGAGGTCCCTCCAGATAAGGTTGGGCTTTCGAGAGAGGGAGCGGGGAGAGAGAAGTACCTCCCTCTGGTTAGTAATGAGGGCTTTGATGTTCAAGGCAGCAACTCCCTTTAGACTCAGACAGAAGAATACAACCAAGTTGCTCTTTCAAAAAGCAACCACAGACCCAGTGCTGAGCCCTGATACTCTGAAAAGCAAACATCTAATCTGCATTCTAAAGATTTCTGCCAACATCACCAACCTCTAATGGATGTTTTGTTCTAAAACTTCCTGCTCCTGGTGGCTGGGCATAACTTGCCACCTGTTGTTCCATGCCATTCCATGCTGTTCCATGCAGTCTGCATAGCTGTTATTTCTGTGGCCTGAACGAATGAAGCCTTACCAGCTGTGAAAAAATTAAAACACTCCCATGCCAGTTGGTGAGTTCCCTAGGCCTCTGTGTTCTTCTGCACATTGACTCACACCCTAAACTTTGCCAGTCTCTGCAGATGCCCTTGGGACCCATAGCTAAAAAAAAAAAAAAAAAAAAAAAAAAAAAAAAGCCAATATCTGGCATTCCCGAGGGTGGGCAAGATAGTGTGGACCAAACTGTGGGCTCCTAAAATCCATATGCTGCAATCCTAATCGCCCATGGTGACTGTATGTGAATATAGGGACTTCAAAGGGTAATTAAGGTTAAATAAGATCACGGGATCATAAGTTAGTCCAATTGGGACAATGATAGGACTGTGCTCTAATAACAAGAAGAAAGAAGAGACACCAGGGATCTCACCTTCTCTGCACCCACACACACAGAAAGGGCAGAGCAAGGAAATGCCATCTGCAGACTGGGAGAGAGGCCTCACCAGAAACCAACCCTGGATCTTGACTTTGGACTTCCAGCCTCCAGAACTGTAAGAAAGTCAATTCCTGTTATTCAAGCCAGTCTGTGTGATGGCAGCCCAAGCAGACTAAGACACTGGCTGTCCCAAAGGGTCATTTCCATGCCTCACACCAGTTGGCAAAAACCAGTCATCCTTGGTATCCACAGGGGACTGGTCCTGGGACCCCTCAGATGCTCAAGGTCCTTATAGAAACTGGCATAGCATTTTATATAACCGATATGCAATCCTTCTGTGTACTTTAAATCATCTCTAGATGACTAATAATGCCCAATTCAATGTGCGGGTTATATAAATAGCTGTTACACTGTTTCATTTAGGGAATGTTCTGTGCATGCTCAGACAGTATGATTTTTTAAAAATATGTTCAAGTTTGTTGGATGCACTGATGTGGAACCCCTGGCTACAGAGGACTGGCTGTTCTTTTATTATCACCTTGCTGGCATGCTTTCCTAGAAAAAGAACTCTCTTGCTTCCGGGGACTAACTCCCAACGATGCCTGGTGCAGAGCTGAAATAAATCCCCAGTGATCCACCTGTGTGAGCTTGAGGTCTCCAGTGTTGTCCTTGATTCTTCTCTCTTCTTTGGTTCCTCTGGTCACCAGTCTTGAGCCCAACTCCTCCTGGTGCCTAGCTCCCGACTCTTCCCTCCACTCAAATGGGTATCCCCTTGGCTCAGGGAGTGACAGCTGTCAGCTCGACCTCCCTGGCAGCCTAAAGACCAGGCTTCCTGCCCCACGCCTTCTCCCTCCCATCCACCCACCTCTGCAGGGCACGTGTCTTTCCCAGAGCTCTGAACATTTCGCTGTCCTACTTGAATCTTCTCCATGGATGAGACCTGACCACTCAGGGTGTAACTTCTGCCTTCCGGCTTTCTCGCCTGCCACTCCTTACGCCTAAAACCGCCCTTCTGAGCCTTTCCTTGGTCAGCTCTGCAGAGCCTCTCTGAGGGGGAGTCACTTGGACAAGTCTGAAAGAGGGTCGCTCTGACATTTCTCAGTGCTGGGGACTGAACCCCCCCATGTGGCGCCTCAGCTCGCGGGTCCAGCTCTGAGAGCATGTCCCTCCTAGGCTGGATCTGAAATCTACCTCCTTGGCAACTCTCCTCACTCTTCCTTTCTCTTCTTCCCCTCCTCGCCCCCAAATCCCCCTCCAGCCGCCCAGAGTACCTTGTGCCATGGAAGCTGAGAAAAGAATATTCTTATTCACTGCCAGACTCATGGGGACCAACACATGGTAGTGACCAACACATGGTAGGCTTTGAGTGTTGAGTAAGTGAAGGAAGGAATATTTAAAGGAACCTGTTAGAAGCAGCCTCCGAAGGCTCAGCTTCCTCTTTATACAGTTGAGCAAGCTTGAGCTCAGTCAAGGACAGGGGATAGCCCAGGGTCACACAGCAAGAGTGGACAGGCCATCTCAGAATCTAGATCTTCACCTCTTTGAAAGAACTAAGAGCAAACTGGAAAACACCGTCCCTTTTCAGATGGTGAGTAGGAAATTGATGTCGCTGGGACCATGCAGACTTCAGCCGGTGTCCGTGCCGGGTTCCATGCCCGTGTATTCGAGGGAGTAGGATGCAAGATTGATGAGATTTTAAACAGTGCCGTGTTCTGGGCATTTGTGGGTTGGAGTGGAGCGCAGGAAATCCTGCTTGTCTCACCGAAGGAGACAAATGTGCCTGGAAAATTCCCGGAGGGAAGGAGGGCACGGCCGGGAATCTCCATCCACCCAGGCAGGAGAATGAGGGTCCAGGACGGTTCTGTTGTGTTCCAGAAGTTTCCTAAGGACAAGTCATTGTGGGGTGTAGTGGGCACTTCAAATGTTAGAGAGGGTGCAGGCTCTCACCCAGCAGAGAATGACTTTACCCCAAACCCCCTCCCCACTCTGGAGGCCCCCCTCCTCCAACCAAGAGGAGGAAAGGCTGTTCTCAGAATCCCAAAGGAAATCACCCACACTCCCCACCAAGAGAGGGAGGAGGGAGATTCCCGGAGACCAAGAGAGACGGATTTTTTTAAACTGATTTAAAACAAAAATGACAGCCAAATGCGTTACGATTCTTATTACCCATATATACCACAATTTTTCATATCTCTGTTGGTTTATAAAGTATGTTGACCCCCAATTTGTGTCTTCATACGTGTACTTTGGATAATGATGTCCATCACATTCCACCATCCTTGCTGATCCCTCCCCCCTCCCTTTCCCTCCCACCCCTCTTCCCTATCTAGAACTCATCTAATTCTCCCATGTTCCCCATCCCTACCCCACTATGAGTCAGCCTCCTTATATTAGAGAAAACATTCGGTATTCATTTTGTGGGGATTGGCTAACTTCACTTAGCATTATCTTCTCCAACGCCACCCATTTACCTGAAAATGCCATGATTAAAATTCCATTGTGTATATATACATATTTTTTATCCATTCATCCACTGAAGGGCATCTAGGTTGGTTCCACAGTTTAGCTATTGTGAATTGTGCTGCTATAAACATTGATGTGGCTGTGTCCCTGTAGTATGCTGTTTTTAAGTCCTTTGGGTATAGACCAAAGAGAGGGATAGCTGGGTCAAATGGTGGCTTCATTCCCAGATTTCCAAGGAATCTCCATACTGCTTTCCATATTGGTGGTACCAATTTGCAGTCCCACCAGCAATGTATGAGTGTGCCTTTTTCCCCACATCCTCGCCAACACTTATTATTGTTTGTCTTTGTAATAGCTGACATTCTGACTGGACTGAGATGGTATCTTAGTTTTGATTTGCATTTCTCTAATTGCTAGAGATGATGAGCATTTTTTCACATATTTTTTGATTAGTTGTATATCCTCTTCTGAGAAGTGTCAGTTCAGGTTCTTGGCCCGCTTGTTGACTGTTTTTTGTTTTGTTTTGTTTTGTTTTTGGTGCTTAGCTTTTTGAGTTCTTTATATACCCTAGAGATTAGTGTTATATCTGAAGTGTGAGGGGTAAAAATTTTCTCCTGGGATGTAGGCTCTCTCTCTGTTCACCACACAGTTTTTTTCTTTTGCTGAGAAGAAACTTTTTAGTTTGATTCCATCCCGTTTATTGATTATTGGTTTTAATTCTTGCACTATAGAAGTCTTATTAAGGAAGTCGGGGCCTAATCCCACATGATAAAGATAGTAACAAAAACAGCATGGTATTGACTCTAAAACAGACTGGTAGACCAATGGTACAGAATAGAGGACACAGAGACTAACCCACAAAATTACAACTATCTTGTGTTAGACAAAGATGCCAAAAATATGCACTGGAGAAAAGATAGCGTCTTCAACAAATGGTGCTGGGAAAACTGGAAATCTAACAAAATAAAATTAAACCCCTATCTCTCACCATGCACAAAACTTAACTCAAAATGGATCAAGGATCTAGGGATTAAACCAGAGACTCTGTGTCTAATAGAAGAAAAAGTAGGCCCTAATCTTCATCAAGAGAGATGGATTCTGAGGCAGATGGACAGAGAGTCAAAATAACCCCAACTCAAAGAGACAGTGAGACAGAGTCTCAACGGCTTTCAACACCAGAGAGAAGGAAGAATTCATTCCAGGAGACTCTTGAGCGAGGGAAAGACAGCAAAGGTGCACACACCACTTCTCTTTTTCTTCCTCTTTTCCTTCCTTTCTTTCTCTCTTTTTTTTTTCCAAACAAGAGTCCAGACTTCACAAGGACCTCAGCAGAGGAGAACCACTCAGCTCCAACGTAATGGATTTAGCCCCGATAACCAAGCACAGGGAGAGTATCTGCTGAGAGTTTGCAACCCAAGCTCGGCTCCAGGTGTTTCTCATGCATTTTTCCCCACAGAACATTCATATCCCTGGACGGTGAGCACTCTGATCGCCCCACCCACCCCACAGGTGAGGACACAGAGGTTCAGAGTGGTCATCTTCTGCCAGAGTCTCAGAGCGAGTCCCATGGGGAGTCTAGAAGCTTCACAGAGGTCCCTCTCCTGGTCTCCAGGACTGTTCCTAGCCCCAGGCAGAGCTTGGAGCTGCAGCCTTGGGAACCCCCAGCCATCTCAGCATGGGCCACCTCCCACCCACTGGCACCTACACCGACCACTTAGGCTACATTCTCTCTCCAGGCTCTCAGCTGACTCCTCCAGCAGGGCTCAGGGGATAATGCAGACTTCAGCCAATGTCCATGTCCGTACCTACAAGAGGGCACCCTCCTGGCTGCCCCTGAGCCAGGCCATGTGGGGGATCCTGTCACTTCCTTCCTGAGCTCTCCATAAGCAAAGGAGAGAGAATAGATAGTCCAGAGACACCTGGGAGTAGTGCCCAGAGCCCAGAGGCATGCAAAGCAAGCTCCCAACTTCCATAAAGGCTCTTTTTAAAAAATAAAATCTGAAAACTTCACAGAGGCTTTGCATCCTAGTGCAGAATATATCCAAAAAAAATAATGTTTTTAGTTACTTGCCTTGGAATGAAATAGATGACCTCCAAAGATGACCTATGTGTATTCCTCTGGCTTTATTCCAAGCCAGAAAAGGAGCCCAGTTTGAAAAGCTAAGGACTCATCCAGTTCCTGCTCACCCTTACCAGATTACAGCTAAGAAGACTGACACACAGAGAGGTAAAGTGATTTTGCTCAAGGCTGCACAGCAGAGCAGGATCTAGGACTCACCTCTGCTGAAGTCTCATTCAGGATCCCTACTCTCCATCCAGCCCTGCGGTCGACAGTGGGGCGGAAGCACTAGGCACGGAGAGCTGCACAAGACGGGGTACATCAAGATGCAATAGATGTGTTTGGAAACCCTTGGGGTCAAGAAGTGCCATCTACCCATGAATTCTTTGTGCTTCCGTTTCCATATTGTAAAACAGGAAATAGGATGGTTTGCACTTCATGGTTCCGCGCGAGGATTGTGAGATACTGCATGCTCCCGGCACATGTTACTGACTCAATAAAACATCATGTTAGTGATACCATCACTTTTACCGAAGAGAGAGGACTCTCTCCACCTAGTCCACAGTTCCTTTCCAAGGCAGGTGATCTGGGTGCGTGTTCTAAGGACGCTCCTTACAGCTATGGTAAAAGGGAACTTTCATCAAGGGTGTATATAGACACAGATGTGTGACTCCATCCAGCACACCTACGTGTCTACAGAGGACTTTCATCTTCTATGGAGAGACTGCGCCCCACAGCCTGCGCTTCACAAAGCCTTCCTGGTCCCTGCTCCCAGTGAATCTCTTCTAAGTATGGAGGAACCAGCACGGGAGGACAGCACAGGGGACATCACTTGTTTCCAGTGTCAACGGGGAGAAACTTCTTAATCCAGGCCACACTGACTTTTCCCCTCCTGGCCCAGCTCAGGGCCCCTCTCCTTGAAGGCGGCCAGGCGGGCGCTCCCAGAGCTCTCTGGCTCCATTCACAATCCCCTTTTCAAAGCTGTGGCAGTTTTGTGGCCTTTAATGGCCTTTAATGACCTCCTATTGTACCCTGATTGCCAATCAGGGCACACGTAATGACCAAGCAGCATCACTTACCCCTTATTTCGATGACAATGGCCAGAGCGGCCAGCTCGCTGTTTTGACATGAGCGAGGTCACAGGGAAAGTTTTCAGGCCGGTGACTTAAAGAGCCCTGACCAGCCGGCACCCTGGACTCCTCAGTTGCTGGGGCCCGACAAAGGATGAACTCTGAACTTTTCCTTTGACGGATGGAGGTCATTAAAACCGTGGTGGGGGCCCCTTCAAAGGCAGGTGTAGACCGGGCTGTCCCTCAAAGCACCTAATAAAGAGAGAACAGGCGATTGTGTGGGATTCGGAGGAGGGGAACTTCTGGGAGATTCACTCAAGTGCTTCAAAGGAAACAATGAGCTGCTGCAGCCGATTGACGGGGCCCAGAAGTGCTGCGGCCATCCCTCTACCACCCATTGAATGGGTGGCTGCGCCAATTGTTCCCAAACAGGGGCCACCACAATAAATGCTTTGGGTCCTTTCATAGGTACCCTGGGCTCGCTTCATGGCCTTAGACGAGCAAGAAAAATCTAGAGAAAGCCTCAGCCACCGACTTTTGCCTTTTAAATTCCATCCATTTTAATAAAGTGCCGGGAGACCTCCAAGCAGCTTAAAATATTAAAGGTTTCTTTTAAACATCTGGAAGATAACATCTAATTACTCGACAGCGCTCTAGGTTATTAATATGCAATCATATGAATCCCACCAAAAAACAAACAGCAAATAAAAGCCCTCCTCCAAGAAGCACCATCTCTGCAGAACAGAGGCCCGTGCAAAGGAGCCCCCGACGGGGCTTCCAGACATCACCCCCCCCCAACCAACCCCCAGCTCCAGCCCCATTCCCACCACAGCACAGCCAGCTGGGGCCACATGCTGCCCCTGGAGGGGCAGATTCAGCTGACCTCCTGGCAGTCGGCAGGACCAGTCAGCTAAATAGATTGGCTGCAAATGACTCAAGTCATCGAAGTTCAACCATGAAGGGAGAGGAAAGCTTGGGGGATTTCACCTCCCTCTTCTCTTGTTTTCAAAAGGTGTTTTTGCTTTTCACAAAAGGGTCAGGAATTTTGATCCCAAAGGTCTGGGTGGGAATATAAATGGATCTGGATAAGCTGGAAGCCGGGCCTTGGGGGAGTGGCGGGCTGAATGCATCATTAGGAGCCGGGGCTGGCAGGACACAGGCACATGCGCACGGGATTCGGAATTCGGCGCCCCTCTCCTGCCAGGGCGATGGTTATTAAGGGTAACGCGATCGGATGAGAAGGCGGCCAACGGGCGACCACAAAGCCCAGAGGAAGCAGCTGTGGAGAGAAACAGATGAAGGCCCCACCTCCCTCCGAGGTGCCCACCAGGCAGACCCACATCCTTCCCATCCTCCAAGGCCAGCTAGCGGTGTGCACCCCGCTGAAGGAAAAGGTGATGACTCACAGACCCCAGAAAGGGACCTTGGAGCCCTCCCACCCCTGGGCCACCGAGGAAATCCAGGCAGAGGAGCAGCGGCTTGTCCCTGAGCCCATATGAAGGACGCACAGGCTTCAGCAATAATAAGGACTTTCCCCAAGGAACCTGGCCCAACTCATCAGTGGTTCACTGCAGAACCATCAGCGCCTTCTGCACATGCACAAGCAGGGTGCTAAGTGGGGGCTTTATGAAAAGCAAACCTTCTCTGTACCCTCTGAAGGCTCCTGATGGAGTCCATCAAACCAACCAACAGCAGTCAGATTAACAGGAGAAAAACCATTTCAATTACATGCACATGATAAAGAGTGCCACCAACTAGGAGACCCTCAGATAGTCAGCCAACGGGAGCAAATACAGTAGTCCCCCTCCAACTTCCACATATCCATGGGGAGGGGTTCCAAAATTTCCAGTCAATGCCTGAAGCAGCAACTGTTTTCTTTTCTTTTTTTTTTTTCTTTCTAGATAGATGCACCTATAATAAAGCTTAACTTATAAATTAGGCACAGGAAGACATTAAAAACAACAACCAATAATAAAGTGGGGCAATTATAACAATTGATTATAATAAAAATTAGTTAAAATTTGCTCATTATTTGCCAGGCATGGTGGCTCACACACACGTAATCCCAGTGGCTCAGGAGGCTGAGGCAGGAGGATCACAAGTTCAAAGCCAGCCTAAGCCACTTATGGAGGCCTTAAGCAACTCAGTGAGACCCTGTCTCTAAATAAAATATTAAAAAAAAAAGGTTGTGGGTGTTGTGGATGCTCAGTGGTTAAGCACCCCTGGGTTGAATTCCCAGTACCAAAAGAATTTTTCTGGAATTTTCCATTTAATATTTTTAGGTGATGATTGACTTCTGAGAACTGAAACTGCTTGAAAGCAACGCCATAAATAAGGACGACAACTGTGATTCCCCTAAGCTCTGGGAAATGGGACCTGAGGTCTGGGGTGGGGGGTAGCCACAAGCAAATATGCCTCGTGAACAAGGCTGTTCAGTGACCCTCAGAAGTGACCCCCAAGCAGTCCTCTTCCTGGTCCCGATGCCTTCCTAAGGTCGATTTCCTTTAAGGCTGTCAATGTCTCCTATGAGGCAGCTTTTCAGAGCTACTGCCATGTCTAGAGCTTTTTAAAATAACCACCTCAAAATATGCCAGAGAAGAGTATTTTGGGGTGGCACATTCTGATATCCTGTAGTCATATTCTGGGATGTTATATCTGGAGTCCCAGCAGGTGAACAGGACAGACACAGCCCCGCATCTTCATAGGGAAGGTGGAAATTAAACAGATAAATACTCAAATAATGAATACTCTCAGTGACGCCACAGAGGGGTAAAAATGTCATAAAGTCCTCAAACAGAGAGATGGGCCCAGTCAGGTGGGTGGGAAAGACCAAGGCAGGGCCTGGTGGGCTGCTGGGAGGGGTGCCCGTCTAGGCAAAGGAAACTGGAAACTCACAGTGACAAGATGAATGGGCCCGGACTTTGTTAATGAGGACAAAATATACAGCACTGAGTGACAGGGAACTTCTGCTCCCGCTGCCTCAGTTTCTCTACTCAGTTTCAACCTCGGGGTCTGAACTCAATCTGAGTGGCAGGGACACACTGCGGGCAACGGAGGGTCAGGCTACTCTGCACTGGGAAATTGGGGATTTTCCTGCCAAGCCAAAGAAAGAAGAAGGAGGTGGAAGGAAAGGCAGAGGAAGAGGAGGAAGAAGAGGAGAAGGAACTTGAAATGTCAATTATGTTGTTTGGTAGATTCGATCCTATCAAGTTTTGGAATCATCTGATGCCACCACCTCAGGATTGCAATCAAACCTTGGCCCTACATTCCTCAGTTGACAGTGACGGTTACCGATAACTCTTCCCCTAACCCTCTACCTTGAAGCAAGTGAGCTTATTAAAAGGGAAGTGCAACATCAGCTAAGTTGATATTAGAAATTTCTAACATTTTCTCACCATCCCCCACAGGTCATCGACCCTGAGGCAAACATAGACTCATTTAGTCTCCACGACAGCAGAGTGTGTATTATTATTTTTATTAATTATTATTATTATTTCATAGAGGAGGAAACTGAGGCTCACAGAAGCTTTGAGAGGATCTGCATATTTGCTCCCAGGTAATCTGGTTCCGGAATCCTTTCTTTTCAGAAAGGACATAAAAGAGATCACTTTCTCCAGATCACACTAAACCCTGATGTTGGACCGGGTCAAGATGGAGAGCAGACGCAGGAACTGTTTCTGAGCCCCGGGGGTCTGGGTCACAGGACACTGCTGCTGGTCTTGGGAAGGGGCCACTGCATGGAGAGTACTCAGGGTGGCTTTGCTTTTTTTTTTCCAGGAAACATCTCAGTTAAATATGCAAACATGTTTAATTGCAGGGGCTCAGGCAACTTGTTTATCTCCCTTAAACACGGCCAGGGTGGCTCTCGTTTGTTATCTGGGGTGTGAAATGGAGGCTGACAACAATTAATACCTCCTCCCAGGCAGCTCGGCGGCGCTCTGACGGGAAGCTGTGTACTTCCGAGCAGGCGGCTGAGGAGGTGGCGGGCCTGGCTGTCACTCATGATCTGAGGGGGAGAAGAGTGACAGCGGCAGCTGACAGCCCCTCCTGCCGCCTCCGGAGAGGCCCCCATGATAAAGCATACTGCTTTGTGGTGTAATCAACTTGCTATACATGCATTACCTCCTAATGAGCGCCGTGTTTAAACAAGTGTATAGAACACATCTGTCCGGGCCTTGGGACTCGAGGCTGTGTGACCAATTTCAGCATCTGAAAGTTAAATTAATGGTAAAGGGTTTAATTGTGAGTAAACAATACCGCATTAAGGAGCAGTAAACACAGCAGTGGGGACCCACGACCAGCTCTGGCATCACAGATGTGGCAGTCTCCATGTGACCGTTAATAGTCCTCCCCGCCTGGACTTTTCTGACAGTGTCTGCAAGCCCATTTGTCATCTAAATGGACCATCCCCTTCTCAAACATAATTTTGGCCCATGGTCCATTCACAGGGCCGGCAGGGTCTGTGTTCCTTGAAAGATGGGCAAAAAAAAAAAAAAAAAAAAATCCCAAGGCCAGTAGGAAGGATCTGGAAAAGCTCCAGCTTCTACATTGAGACGTGGAGGGGGAGGAGGGGAGCATGTCCCCCCACCCCATATCCAGGCAACCGGCCTGGTCCCGAGGAGCGAGTCTGCCTGAGACACAGGCTTCGATGGTAACGATTCCAAAACCTGGTTTTAAAACACCCCGGGGTGTCTCCCACGAACAAAGGAAGCCTCAAAACCAAATTAAGTTCCCTTTAATTAAAGATCATAACATACGCCACGGAGCATTCTGTCACGGTAGGGGGAAGGAAGCGACTGTCACATAAAATAAATAGGGTTCTGCAGCTCAAAAAAATTAAGAAGCTCACTGCGAGGGGCTCTGGACCTTTCTGTGTGTTAGCAGTTATCATCACGGTCCCCTGGGAAACAGCCTGGCCATCGTCGACGTAGGCAGAGTGGGGCCAGGACAGGAGAGAGGATGGGTTTCCCTCCAAGGTGCAGGTCATAAGGAAAGTCGTTGGCTTCTGGGGAAGGAGATGGGTGGGCGTACATTCTCCCTGTCTTCCTCTCCATCATCCAGCGAGGGACCTGGTCCTCACAGGGGCACAGGACGGGCATCTCTCTCGGTGTCTTTAAGGGTCCCCACCTGCAAAGGCCTGTAGCAGGAGTCTCAGCCACCTTTCTGTAACCATGCCTGTTGGGTGCAGAGACTGGGCAAAGGAGAGTCGTATGTGGCCTGTTTCAGCCAAAAGCTGACTGAGGTCTGCTGGGACGGAGGCTCCCCTATGAACAGAGAAGCTGTCAAGGACCTAGATACGTTTCTCAAGGACCCCACGGAAAGGGGGTCAAGAAATGACCAAGATCAAGTATCAAAGGTCCCAGGCTTTTCTCTCTCGCTCCCTTTAACTGTAGAGATCTGTGGTTTCAGAGACCAGTCATTTCACAGCCACACACCCCAGACTTCGGATTCAGTCTCCCCACTGACTCAGTCATTTTCACCTCTCTGAACCTCAATGTCCACACCTGTGAAATAGTGACACACCTGCGTCACTGAGAGGGTCAGATCCATTAGTGCACAGAGAGGGCGTCAAAACGACGTGTGGCACAGACTAAGCGTTCAATGTGACAAGCTATGACAGGTGGCCCCTTTTGCCAAGACCTACTCAACCTGACACGTAGGACCAGCTCAAGGAACATTGGGGTCACCATTGTGCCTGGATAACCCCAAGGCACCAGATGGCCGAGCGAGGCCAGATTTTCTGTGCTGCTTGACCCACCTGCGTGCTCACAGCAGCCCCAGACCCTGGGGACATCAGGGCTGGGTGTGAAATAGACCCAGCACCCTGCCTGTTGGGCGCAGAAGACCGTCTACACTGCTCAGAGTTCCAGGACTCTGTTCCTGCCCACGGAGGAAGTCAACTCCTGCATTACAAAATCAGCTCCCAGTCAAAACCAGCGCTCCAGCTCCACGCCAAGTTGTCTGTACTAAATTTCTTAGAAACATGCCCCAAAGTGGTTGCTCATTTTGTATGTTACAAATAGCAGGTGAGCTCACGTTGCTGTTTCCAACAGCTCTCCTGCTAGTGACTTCATTTTTAATAACCCTTAGTGGCTTTCTGTGTGTGGCCTGAGCAAATCCACGTGCTTCCCAAAGATTCCAGACTTTCAAAGCAGCAAAGGGTCTGTGGTGGCAGACTGGCCCGAAGATGGTGCCAAGGGGGTGGCCAGGTCTGTGACAATGACAAGGGCCAGGGTCAATGATGAAGCCTCTTCCTCCCCTCTTCTTCTAGGTTGTCGTATTGATGCCAGGAGGGCAGAGAGGGTCTAGCACATGGAATCATTTCCTAGCTCCGCTACCCTGACTGAAGTTTTACCACCACCGAATGGTGTCATCTTTTGGCTGTCACTTGGTTTGCAACTGTGCCCGAACTGACTTGCAGCTCCCTGGCCTCACCTTGGACTTCCAAGTGCCTGAGATGGAGAAGAATCAGGCCGAGCATTCTCGATGGTCCCAGAGTCCTTCCGCGTTTCCAGGAACACCTCGGATCTGCACCCCGTCACCTGCCTGGGCCGGTTCTAGGTGAGTCACGGGAAGAGGGGGGAGCTAGCCCATGTTGGCTTTTTAGCTGTCACTGGTAGACATGCAACAGGTGTTTGTGGCCCTTCCGAAGCAGAAGGAAACTTGGAAATTCTCTCCTTCAGTCATCTGTTTCAAAACATTTGTCTCTGCTGTGAAAATCTGACTTCAAATGAAATCTTTGGCAGGAGCCCAGAGCTGCTCTGCCCAGGCGTGGCTGCAGGACCTCAGCCCTCATCACCTGACCTCAATTTCTACCCTGGTGCTCACTGGGGCACATCTGCTGTGATTTCTCATCAGAAAACAATCTGAAAAGTCACTGTGCCTCTTCGGACTCTCTTGTCCAATTGAGAAGATTATGGTTCAGAGAAGTATAGATTTACAGAAAGTAACCCAGCAACAGACAGATATCCCAAAACACACTTTCTGTGGTCCTGGGGAAAAACACAGGTCCATCCCAAATACCACCACCCTCAATGTTCTCTGTGGTCCAGTCAAAGGACGGCCTGGTCCTGAGGCCTTGTCTGCTGAATGGACACAGTGGATCTTTAAAAGAGAAACGCACTTGTCTTGCCTTCTCTCCCTTTTTTTCTCAGACACAGAACCCAGATCCAGCTGTTGTAAGTAGCCAGGGAAAACACAGTCCACCCAGGGCGTCCACTCTTTTAACAACACAGGGCATCCTTCCTCCTCTGTGACTTGAGTTTGCCTTGAGAGCCCATTTTCACCATTGATTGATTGCAGTTTTCTGCAGGTCTATGAATGACAACTTGAATTAAGACAACACAGGCTGAGAAGCCACCAGGCAGTGCTAAGTGGGCGCCAGGGCCGTTAGCTAAATG
Source organism: Callospermophilus lateralis (assembly GCF_048772815.1). Taxonomy (NCBI): domain Eukaryota; kingdom Metazoa; phylum Chordata; class Mammalia; order Rodentia; family Sciuridae; genus Callospermophilus; species Callospermophilus lateralis. Next base: position 38,327,141 of record NC_135322.1, on the reverse strand, counting down.
TCCGCCAACTGTGCAGCTTCCAGCCCCTTCCAGCCTCCTGAGGATCTGGGGCAGACAGATCCCTGCCTAGGTGCCCGCAACAGGGTCTGTCTGAGTCAGGGCGGAGCTCTGAGATGAGGGGTGAGCTGGGACTTTGCCAGCCCCGAAGTCCCTGAACTGTCCTGAGGGTGAAAGGGCTGTGTATTCAAACAGTGGTTCCAGCCAGGCGAGGTGGCCTGAGGCAGGAGGCTCACAAGTTCAAAGACAGCCTCAGCAATTAGTGAGGCCCTAAGTAACTTAGGGAGACCCTGTCTCAAAATAAGATATTAAAAGGGCTGGGGATGGGGCTCAGTAGTTAAGTGCCCCTGGGTTCAATCCCTGGTACCAAAAACAAACAAACAAACAAAAAAACCCCAATGGTTGCAGAAGAGGCCAAAACGCTCTTTACATGGCCTCCACTGCCAGGAAAACTGAGCCCAGTTGTTCTAGATGCTTGAGACTAACTCAGGCTTGCAGAAAGAAGACTCACCGGGTCCACCCATAAGTGTCTCAACTCTTCTCTCTTCCAAAGCTTCTGGCCTGGGACAAACCTTTGACAAAAAAAAATACTTTTTAGCAACACCTTAAAAGTTGCCTTAATGATGTATCTTATCCCTTAATCTGTACTGTAAATAAAAAAAAAATTAACACAAACCTCTTAACCTAGAAATTCTACTTTTACAAATCCATCTTAAGAACATAATCAGGTAAGTGCATAATGTTTATATAAGGACACTCATCTCAGTTCTGTTTAGAATAGACCAAACCGGAAACGACTGGGAAACCTAGCAAGAGGGGATTGGCAGAGAGCTTACAGGAATTCAGCTCATTTAGCTACGAGTCAACCAGTTTAACATGATGGTGCTGAATAGGTACTCAAGTGGGAAGATGTTTCTAATGTATGTCAACAGGCAAGTAAAAAAACAATTAAAAAGCTAGGGCTGGGGTTGTGGCTCAGTGGAAGAGCACTTGCCTGGAATGTGTGAGGCACTGGGTTCAATTCTCAGCACCACATAAAAATAAATAAATAAAAGTCCATCAACAACTAAAATAAATAAATAAATAAATATATATATATATATATATATATATATATATATATATATATATAGTGTCCATTTTTTAAAAAGTCTTTAAAAAATGAGTATATATATAATCAGAAAAAAAATAATGATAATTCTCTTTCTGTGGCAGGGAGATAGATTGCATGAGCTACAAAGATGACCTTGAAGAGTATTCCAGGCTTTCAAGGTCACTCAAAGAGAACACCTGCCATGTCAAATTTGGAGATATCTTCTCTCAAACAGCAGCACCACACCAGGCCCTTCTTATTTCTCCTTATTTCCAACACCTGGGGCCTTTAAAAAGCCCTTTTGCACTGCCACTCTGGGAAGAGGAGGTTACAGAGAGTGTTTTCTTTTGGCATAATGGAAAGAAAAAACAAAGACAGGAGTGCGGGAAGAGAATAAGGGAGCCCCCTGCCCTCGGCCCCCTGCAACATCAGACAACAAAGCTCAATTGTTTTCACCACGTATCCCAAGCCAGAGACCCATCAGACCCACAGAAAACCTCCCTCCTTTGAGAAGACAATCCTAACCATCTCTAGGGTCACAGACAAATCTGAGAATCTGATGGAAGCTCTAACCCTCCCCCAGAAAAAATACATGTAAACAAACGCAATATTGCAGAAGTTTCTGGGCGATGATGGGCCATCCATGGGCTGGTCCCAGTTGGAGACCAGCACCCGTCACTACTTAGAATAAGGGTTCTCCTCCACCCTGCCCACACCCTCATGTGCACCACCAAGGTCCAAACTCCTCGGAGACAGGACTGGGACCCCCTGAAACAGGCCACGTAGAGGTTCATAGGAGGGAGCTGGTGAAGACGGCATGACACCCTCGGTTCCAGATGAGGAGGGCGCCATCTTGTCACTCTGGGCTTCCTGGCAGGACTTTCTCAAAAGCAAGGACATCTACGTGTTTTGCAAGGATGTTAAAGGGTGTAATTAAAGGGTACCACAAGTCAGACCTCACACACACACCTCCTCCCAGATTGGCGGCCCTGCCTGTCTGACCCTCAACGCTGGTACAGGACTGGGGCTAACAACAAAAGGTGTTAATAGCCTGATGAGGAGGCCATGCTGATAGATGACCCATTATGGTGATGCTCTTGTGCGGATGGCAACGAGGTTTGATCAATTAGATTTTAATGTAAAGTGGAGCCTGGGGGGGAAAAACAGCAACCAGGAGAGGGAAGACCCTTTGTTACTAATGTGTCTGAAAAAAGCACTTAATTGAGGTCATAATAATATTAGCGGCTCTCATCATCAATAATTCAGCCTTATTTATTACTACCCGATAAAGTCCGTCAGGTGGGGAGTGCAGGGGGCTTTTGTTGAGGGTAGGATCCGTAGCTCCTCTCTCACCCCCCACTCCCCAGCTTTGGGGCGCCAGCATATCAAAAATGCTTTCCAAGTACACTCAGTAGAAACAGGGGGACTGAAGATACAAGTTTGCAAGAAAGGTGTCATTAACCCTCTCTGATCCTTCTCCATTCCAAAAAAAAAAAAAAAGAAATTTTTTTAAATTTTTTTTTTTTTTCTGAAACAGTAACTCATTTTGCTTAAGCAATCTGTCAGGAGAAAAAAATGATTCTTCAACTTGCATAGATTTAGCACTCTAAAGAACGACGTAAATTGTGCCTCTTCATGTGCTTTTGGTCACCTGCGGTTTGTTATCTTTTAAGGCAAAGAGAGAGAGAGAGAGAGAGCGCGGCGAGCGCGGGTGCTAAATGAATGTATAATTGTACAATTAAAGATGCAAGCTCCAGTGTTAAAATTTAAAATGTATTAGTCTCATAAAACCGCCTCATTAGTCTCTGTGTCTTAAAGGACATACTTGTCCATAATGAGGCGCGTGCAGGAAATGGCGCAGGGGTGAGAGCGAGGGGACGGAGGGGACGTTGGAGCTGGCTGCCATTTCATTTTTCAGAAAGGGGGAGGAAAAACACTTAATAAAGATAATTGGGCTGGTTGTGCCTGTTCCCATCTGGAATGGAAACACAGACAGACCCCAGGGCAGACGATCGGTCATTAACCAGGAAAATAACCTATTTGGAAGGGATCCGTTTGTTTTATAAATGATGCTCCACTTTAGAACAGCTTAACCGCAATCATAATAAAAGTTCCTCAAAAACCCCAGCCAGGGGATGGTGCTGAATTATCGATCCGGCTGCTGCCCACCATGGTTGGACTCTGCCTCTACTCGGCTTGCAGGAAACGGCTTTTGAAGTTTTTGCTTTTTTTTTTTCCCCCCAACACTAAATAGAATTTAAACTGCCCCTCGGTGATCAGTAGCTATTAGTGCGTTGGTTAGGAAACACCCAAGTCAGGGGGTCAGGAGAGGTGGCCCAGGTGGAGGATGGAAGGGAGAGAGAGGAGGTCCTGAGACGAGGGGAAGACAGAGGTCAGCTCTGAGCTCGGCTCAGTGGGAAATGCAGTGGCCCTGGCCTGCGAGGCATCCTAGGGACAAGGACTTAGAAGAATTAATACCCACCCCCCAGCCCCAGGCCGGCCTTCATGCTCACCCCCACCCCCAACACATGCAGCAGTGCATTTGGAAACGTCATTCATCAATTGCAGTTGGAATTGTATAGATTACAGCAAGGAGAAGCCCAGCGCCTTATCCCACCGCCCTTATGGTGAAGACAAGGGGGAGTAATTACTGTAATTAGAAATGAGGGCTCTGCGGCAAAGCTCCTCTGATCCACCTATTGCCAGTGAAGGATGCTTAGCTGCTTAGGAGGGCGTGTGAAAGTGGGAACTTCTGAGACAAAGGGAGATGGGTGGAGGCGACCTAAGGCCCACACGTAACCTGCCTTTGCAGGAAAATGTCGGATCCAGGCTCTGAAGGATCCAAGGGGCCATTTTGTCTCCCATGGGACACCAGGGCAATGTCAGGGGGTGTGTTTGGTTGTCACAACTGGGGCAGATATAGATGAGCAGAGGCCTGGGATGGGAAGCTCCACCTCCTATGGTGCCTGGGACAGCCCCGCCTGGGCTCCACCACCTTCATCACACACATAACGAAGAACCGCGAGGCCCTAAAGGCCATCGGTGCCCAGGTGGAGGAAGCTGGTCTTCTCAGATCATGCTCACTGAGTAAGAACCGGAGCCAGTTCACTCTGTCCCCAGAGTGGCCTCTCTGCACTCACAACCAAGTCCCCTCTTCCAAAAAAAAATGGCTTTCTGTGGGGCCCATTTGACCCTCATCTGGGTGTCATTTGACCCAGGTGTCCTCCTTGGATCCTCACAAGGCAAATTCCAATGGAACCTTGGACAGGTGTCTAGACCCAAACTTAGCCTCCACTCCCACCTCCATAAAATGGACTTGCTAATCATTCTGCTTTGCAGGGTTGCGAGGAGGTGAGAATGTGTTTAGTCCAGGACCAGACATATATTAAGTGCTCAAAAGAAGAATCAAGAGGCGGTGGGGGAGAGAAAGCAAAAGAGGTTTTCCAACTGGAATCAGGCACCATGCTCAGCAAAGATGGCAGCCACACCAAACCCCTAGAGGGGAGGAAACTGTCCATCACTGGCCAAGGGATGGCTGCCATTTCTAATCATTAAAAAAAAAAAAAAAAAAGACAAAGCTAATGCCATCATCTGCAAAGCTTAAGTGTCCCTCAAAGCCAAGCCCCCTTCACCTTTCCCCTCATTTCTCTACCTCAGTTCTAGAAAGAGGGGGGCAGGGCGCGGCCTCTCCAAATTTCTCCCTGCATGCTCCACTATTTCCTCCTGACAGCGTTTGACTGTGCTTATTATTTCCAGCAAAGCCCTTATCATTTTCAATGTGAATTTCAAATCACACTGATCCAGCCCTTCTTAGCTAAAGTCAGCTTTATCAACCACAAGAGATGTGGGATTTGAGAGAGATCTGAGTAAATTCACATTGTTTGGATAAACTCATTCCGGGAGCTCAACAAATCAAAGCCGAAATGGATATGTATTCCAAAGAGACTCAGAACTGCTGGGGAAAAAAAAGTTACCATTAACATTTTTATTTCTTTAAAAAAAAAAAAATACAAAACATAGCAATCCCTTTTTAATGAGCGTGTTCTCAACAGTCTTTTTGAACCTTTACCGGGGCTTCTTAGGACACACCAGGCAAAGTGGCAGGAGCCTCGAGATTGTTGACAAGCAAGAAAATCACAACGCCTGCAGCCCCCACTCCAGCCTTGGTCAGTGAGACCCGCTATCAAATATGGTAATGGGTGAATTTATGCATTATCCCATAATTTAAGGAACTGTGTGTATCATGTATATTTAAAACTATTTCTCTGTAGTTTTAATTATCTCAGTCTGCAGGGGCAAAAAGGAAAAAAATGCAAGTAGCTCCCTTGCCTGAGACCAAAATGAAAGCACTTTGCCTGCTGACAGCTAAGACGTCTGTCCTCGCTGGTTGAGATTTCCTATAAAATTTGCATTGGAAAGGCAGCTTTAAGTATACTTAAAATAAAAAAAAGGGGGCATTTGCATCTAATTTGCTACACTTGCAGTATTAGAGTTTTATCTGAATAAAGACACGTCAAATGGATTTATATAGTTAAAGCTGATAGCTAGGGAAGTCGACATCGAAAACACCAGCTAAATGCAACAAAGTTGGAGCAGCTGATGGTATTTACAAGTTGTTGTCCCCCCTCCAATGATGATTTTAAAACTGTAGCAAATTATCTGCTTTTTACACAAGTCTGGTAATTACAAGGTTTTAATGCAGGGCATCTTTGTGGATGGATTGCTCTTCCTTCCCCCCTGACCCCCAGCACACCCAAGCATGCCTATAAAATGGTTTGGTTATAAAAATGTGTTATCAAAAGTGAATCTCATCGACTCTGCACTCAGGAAGGTCTTGGTTAGAGTCTTGACTCAGTTACTTACTGGCTGTGTGATCAGCAGCTGGCACCTCCTTAATCTTAATTTCAACATCTGTAAAATGGGCATCGTAGTAGCTGTTATGCAGTCAGGGATGTGGCCGTCTGCCTTTTCCGGAAGGGGTCACCTCATTGTCCTTCACAGGCAGATACTGAACAGTTAGCCTACTGATCCCACCTATGGAGGCTGTGAGTTCCAACACGGGTTGATCCAGGATCAGCACCCAGCAGCATCTGGTACATACCTAGTAAGAACAGCTCAGGAGAAGGAGGAGGATAATGAAATGTCACATTGCAAAGGTGTTTCCTATTCTGGAGGGGAAAACCTCCCCACTCTCCTCACTTGGGAGGCCCCATCATCAAGTTCTGTCCCAGGAGAGTCTGGTTCTGGTACCATCTGGTCCCGGGCAATGCTCTCTGATTCCACAGTCTAAGCAAGCGAGGAGCTTGGGTGGGCGGTGGCTGCCCGGATCTGGAATGCCCTCCCGCACCCAGCCCCCAGATGGCTGGAGTACAGTAAATCCCCAGCTCTAGGCACAGCCTGGCACAGCTGGGGACAGATTCCTGCCTGCGTGCTTGGAGGCCCTCTGGGGACCACCTCGCTTTCCCCTCTCCCAGCTTGGAAGGAGCTAGCCACACAGGAAGGGGGCACTACGCCCCCCAGTGTTGGCTTCTCTGCCTTGCTATTCCCCGGGAAGCCCATGGCTGCTGCCCTCAAAGTCAAGTTCCCGAGGACTGGACTGCCTTTGCTCCAAGGGAGCTGGACAGATAGGTCCTCCCATCCGGGAACCCCAAGCCCGCAGTGACATCCCTTAAGCTCCACCCAGGATCCTCAGCTCCTCCCTGGTCTCAGAACCGCCCTGGCTTTCAACCAACCCCGACTCACAACCCGCCACCAGGGTGCGCTACAGCAGGCCACTCCTGCCCAGAACCTCACCTCCTTATCTGTAAAATGGGAATAGCAAGAACTCCCTCTTCTCAGGATTGTTATGATGGCGCTTAGCACAGGGAGAGCAGGTGAGAGGTCGTAGCTGGGGCAGATCACAAAGAAGACTGCAAGGCCACCAGTTACCAAGGCTCAGCTGTGCAGAGCTGGCTCCCGCTGCCCAGCCACAGACCCACGGCCAAAGTCCTGACCAAGGCTCGCTGAGCCAGGTCCATCTGCAGTATTTCAGGGGCCAGCCAGGGAGCCACTGCCCAGCTTAGATGTCTAACAGGAAGCAAAGGGCCTCTGCACCACACCTGCTAGCCACCGCCTGCCATCTGGGAACACTGCACCCTGGGTACAGGTTGTCATGTCTTTAATAGAATAAAAAAACCTTAAAATCCTTTGCCATTTCGCAGAGCAAGATCCACAGGTCAAGAACGCAGGGCGGCCCAGCTGGAAACTTCATCACGCACAGGGGAGGAGTCTGCTATTTAAGAACAATAAGTGGTGTGATCCCAATTCCACGACCTTTATCCCCTCCCCCTCCCCAAAAACCTAGAGTCTCTTATCCCCAAGCCACAAAATGGCATCTCAGAACAGAGCTTGGCTCATCCCCAGGATGATGGACAAACGCAAGCAGCCAGAAGAGCAGGTATCAAGGGTGGACAGGCAGCCAGCAGCACCTCATTCCACTTCCGGTGCTAGGGTGTCTCCTGTCTGTGCAGACAGGACACGAGAGTCTGGGTGCATATCTGTATCTGAAAGGTGACCCCAGGAAGCACAGGAGGAGGTGGAGAAGCCAGGCAAGAAGGATGTTGGGTCTTTGCAGGGGACATTTATGGCCAGGTTACCCATGTGGCCAGCTGGGGCTCAGTCTCACTGACCCTCTGAGCGACTGTTGACCAGCACACATGGTTCCACTGAAGATGAAGGACCAACGGTATTTCCCACCATCCCCTAGCTCACTGGTTGAGGGGCTTTCTTAGGACTTGAACTTGCTAGGCCATTGCTCTATTCTCAGGCAGAGTCTAAGGTGCAAAGCCATTGGCAAAAAATGGGAGCTGACTGCACTTGACCCCAGGTGAGCAGAGAGGATATGGTCAGGGCCCTGGTGGTACAGAGAGAAAGCAGCTCTCTGGAGAAGGTATTATGAGTATCGCCATCTTGCAGGTGGAGAAACTGAGGCTCCAAGAGCCTCACCACCACGTAAGTAGAGAGTATTAAAGCTGAGGGCTGAGCCTGGTCATGACTGACTCCAGAGCCCAGCTCCAACCATCAGGCCACCCTGCCTGGCTCGGGTACCCGTCTCCATACACAGTGCAATGAAAAGACGTGGAATAAATGTGAACTCTGCCAGCAGCCAACAGAAGAAAAAGTCTCTCAAAGAACTGCTGCCTCAATACTCTGAAGAAAGTGCAAGTCACCAGCAGAGGCTCAACGGGAGCTGGTTTCTCTGCTTCCAACCCTTTGAACCTCTTTTCTGACTAATATGCAAACTACCACCCCTGGGAGGAAAGGCAGTAGTGGCTCTGAGAAGCGAGAGCCTGGCACACTCCTGCCCAGCAATTGGCACACATGCTAAAGAGATGAAGGCACCCAGCTACTGTGCTACCCCGTCCACCGGGTCTGGCACTTAAGAATTCAGATCCAAGGTCAGGAGAAGGTTGGAGAGGGCAGCCTGCTGGGGTCCGCAGAACCAGACGAGGGTGGAGAAGGGGGCTGGGAGACAGGGGCCAGTCACAAGATGCTCAGAAACAGGGAGGCAGGCCCTGGGGACGCTCCCTGGGTGACTCCGGAAGCTGCCTACGGAGCTACACTCAAAGGCCCTCCCTTTGTAAGAGCCTAATGGCCTGGAATGCCCCATCTGCCAAGTTTGCGTCCCCTGGGATATTTCCTAAGTCTGAACTGGCACATGGATGGTGTCTGAAGATGCTCAGTTCAGCAAATGCCACTTTCCATGTGGCTATTTCCACCTCCCCCAAATGCCAAAAGTACTGTCTAACTCCGTGTCCAGCCTGGATGCTAGAACCAGAGGTTGGCAGTCACTTTACACTGCAGTCATCATCCTTGGCAACCAACCTGGGCCTCTCATTAACATGATTGCTCTACTGGCCCAGAGATCTGGAGTAAAAGCAATGACATCCTCCACGCTGACTTCAGCAAGTTCCAGTCCTAGACGTGGCCTCTAGGGTCACACAGACCTGGGTTCAAATTCTGCCTCTGCCATGTACCAGCAGGGCAACATATCTTCTGAGTCTCGGTTTCCTCATCTGTAAAATGGGGTTATTCCTGGTCACCGCTCTTAGGGGTTTGTTTCCAGAATTAAATGAGATGTTGTACATAAAGAGTTTTCTTACTTGATTCAGTCTTGTAGCAGAATAGAAGTGAGGCAAAGCTTTCCTGCTACTGAACACATCTACACGTACAAAAATATTGGATAAAATAATTTTAGGAGGCTTTTTATAATGCATGGGTGATTTGGCAGGAAAGCAAGTAAAATCCTTGGAGGCCAGAAGCAATGAGAAAGCTCAAAAGCAGAAAATAAAGAATGAACTAGTGTTCACTTGGGGACAGCTGCTCGCACCTGGCGGCTTAAGCCTTTGTTTTTAAGGTCTCTGAAATGTGGAGGGGCAAAGACGAGACTTGGGACCTAAGCAAGGTGGCTATTTAGACTGGGACCCCCTACGTAAAGCTGGAAATACGACCTCCTCAGTGAATGAATCGGAATTTTTTTTAAAAAATCCCATATCTCAATAAAACTGTCACAGGAAAAAGAAACAAAAGCAAGTGGCCATGATGTTGCAGAGGAGGAGAGACCATGGGATTTTTGCCACTTCTCTCTGAAAAACTAGTCACAAGTCTAGCTTGAGTTTGGAGTCGGAATCCACTCACTATACTTCTGTACTTGGCACAAAAACTCTAAGATTACTACTTATAGAGGTTTCATGTTAGGAACTAATCAGGAGGCTGGAAGAAGCAAACGCAAATTTTCTCTAGAGTATTGCCCAGCAAACTAGACCCCAACAGATCCCTCCAAATACAGGGCCAAAGACCTTGACTTCGCAAGCCAAATATCACCAAATCACAAGGAAATGAGCCACCATGAGAATAAGACCTACAGATCCTGGAATGAGCAGAACACAAAATATAAACCAAGCACGTGTAGAATATTTTAAGAACTAAGCCGGGCACTTAGGTACATGCCCATAATCCCAGTGAGTCTAGGCTGAGGCAGGAGGATTGCAAGTTTGAGGCCAGCATGGGCAACTTAGAAAGACCCAATCTCAAATTTTTTTTAAATATTTTAAAGAACTGGGCATATAGCTCAGCAGTGCCCCTGGGGTCTATCGCCAATACCAAAAAAAAAAAAAAAAAACCACCCTAACTGAGTTCTTAAAAGATACCGTGAACAATAAGTATGACTTGACAAAATATACTACTGGGTAATTGAAGGCCAAACAGTTTCTATGGGAGATTAGTGCCAGGAACTCCAAGGATACCAGAATCTGGAGATGCTCACGTCCCTAATATGAAGTGGCATTTTATTGAGATTGAGTTGGAATCCACAATCCCCTCGTCTCTATGTTACTTACAATACCTAATACAATATAGATATTATGTAAATATTTGTTATACTGCATTGTTTAGGGAACAATGAGAAGAAGAAATTTTGTGTTCAGTTCAGATGAAATTTTTAAACATCTTTGCAATCTGTGATTGGCTGGGCCCACGGAGGCAGAGAACCTGTGGATTCAGAGGGCTGATTGGGTTGTGTTGTTTCATTCATGTAAAGTTGAGAACAGGTTACACCGTGTATGGAGTCAGAAGCCAGGGGACGGTTTCTATGGAGAAGAAGGGTTGAGGAGGCTTGGGGGTCAGGACATATTCTGTATGTACTTTCGCTTTGTGAAAAGTCAGCAAGCGAAAAAAAAAAAAAAACCTGAAATCTCTGTACTTCTCTGTTTAAGTTCTACGTCAGTGTGAAAGAATAAGTTCAGGTGTTGAATGCTGCCTGCAGCACAGAGAACAGGAAATAACTCCCCCGGAGGACAGGTCTGAAGAATTGGAGAAGGCCATGCAGAGAAAAATAGAGATGGAAAAATCCAAAGAGGGTAAAAAAAAAAAATAGGAAAGATGAAGGAAAAAAATGTCTAACATACATCCAAATCAGAGTTCCAGAAAGAGAGAGTGAGAAATTAGAGGGGAGGAAGTATTCAATGAAAATGATTGAGAATGTTCTAGAACCAACAGAGGTCATCCTCAGATTCAGGAATCCCAAGCTGAATGAATTAACAGTCACCCCTAGACGGATCTTAGGGAACAACACCAAAGACAGAGACAGGCTCTTAAAAACACTTTGAAAAAAATAAATAAATATTACCTAATAAGGAAAAGCAACTATAAAAATAGCCAAAACCAATACACAGTCATGGAACATAAAGAGCACTTAATAAGTAGAAGCATTATTAGTGCTCAGAACCAATAATAGTAGCGGAAGCATTGAAATGTCCGCTCTGACACCATCTTCTCATGGGGCCTGGAGTAAGTCACTTGACCTCAAAAAGTTCTGGTCTCCTTGTCTTAAGAAGAGGATTTGGGTAAAGATGAAATTAGATCATATAAGTAAAATATTTGATTCAGTATCTGGCGCTCAGTTCCTGTTCAACTAGCGTTAGCTACAGAACTAACCGCCCCCCCTTGGACCTGAGCAGCAAGCAAGTTCATCTCAGATGATGTCTCAGGGCCACTGCCCTGGGACTGTCATTTTAAAGCTCAGTTCAGCTCTTCGCCACGAGCAAACATTTACCTGGAAATTGCCACCCAAGGACAGGCAGACAAAGAAATGACAAGACAGAAAAGCTAATGGAAGCTGGTTCTACAGACTTCATCCCAGGCTGCTCCCACTTCTGGGAATAGTGCCCCCTACGCCCCTATACCCCAAATGCCACGTGATGAAGAAACACTAATGTCTGTCCTCCGTGCAAATACAAAGTGATGCACTGTGATCACAGTGGCCCTCGGAGCCCTGGTGGGGTTGGCAGAGCAGGTCAGAGACCAGGAAGGACACGAGACCCACCCTGAGATCCAGCCCCCGGGAGAGTCAGCCAGAGCTTGGATCCAGCCTCTGGCTCATCCTGCCACATCATCCGGAGCCTTGTTTTGAATTCCTGCCAGGCTCCAAAATTCTTCCTCCAAATCTTGGACTGAGTGGCTGTTTCTCTTCTTTCAGGTGATCATCTCAAGTGTCTCCTTCATAGAGAAGTCTTCCCTAGCAACCACCTTGATTCGATTCTCTGCAGCACTGAACCTTTCTCGCTTCTGAAAGAACATCTCCAACTCTTCCTAATGACGTGCTAGCTGCTGCCGCTTGTTTAACGTCTCCATTCAGCAGTATGTCACCAGTGCCCAGCGGAGCACCTGCCATGTCCCCACACCATTCTGAAAGTGTCAAATGCATAAATCTAACTCAAGGGAACTCCCAAAGTTGAGTCAATGGTTATGAAATCACTTATCAGGGGTCAAAAACTAGGTTCTCCAGTTCTTCTCCCAGCCCTTCCCTACAGCGCCCAACAATGTTTTACTGGACAAAAAGCAATGAATGAATAAAAAGGGACCGCTCAGGAGCATGAGTTGGAGCCATTCCTGAAGCACCTAGGCACTCAGAGTTGGAATAGGTCTGCCCCAGAAGCCATCTCTCCCCTGCAGGGGGTCTTTTGACACAAATTTGCTGGGCATATATGACAGAATAGGAGCTTGTGCTCAGCTCTGTCTCTCCTGGGGACACACCTAAAAGAAGATGTGACAATGAACTGCAGTGTGGGCCATACACAGAGGAAGCCCACAGGGCACTGGGGAGAAAGTCCACCCACCCCCGCACCCTCCCGATGATGCCACTGAAGAGGTTTCTCTCTGCTTCCTGCCTGTGCATACCAGCGCCAGGACTTGGCTACGTCCCGTTCCATCTCGGGGAGCCAAGAAGGGCGCAGGAGGGAGGAGACAGGGAAAGGAGGCGGAAATGCATTAAAACAAAAAAGCCAGAGAGAGAATGCCACAGTGTAGGGTTGGTCACACATTTGTCATTAAGTCAAAGCCGAATCCCAGTGTTTGTGTGAGGTGGAATTATCTCATTCTTTTAGCCTGCGAGTCTCTGTGATCCACCAGTCAAGTATGTGATTGGATTTCGGCTCAACAAAACCTTAAATTACACACCTATTGTGCCTGAGCTAAGCCTGGTTCGCAGCGGTGGAGGAGGCTTCTCCCGGCTCCCCTGGCCGCCTTCGATCCACGCCTGCTCTCATCTGCGGCTTGATGAATGAGTAATAGGATTAGAGGGCCTCATCCCAGGCCACACTGGGATGGGGACCATCACGCGTTGGGTGCAGGGACAAAGACTGGGAGATGGACAGGGGCTGCGTAGCAGAGATGCGCCTCTTCCCCCCACTGTGCCCCTGACATAAAGGGACAGCCCAGAAGCCACAGAGAGGACATTGCCAGGTCCTGGGTGGAGACCCGCTTGCCTATGTTGAGGGTCTATCATGGTCAGCAACTGGAGGGCAGCTCCCCAGGAGCTTCTCTGCTCACCCAGTGCTCCTGAGAGGAAGGAAGGGAGAGCTCTGGGGTCTTCCCGTTCAATAGCTATTTTCAACTTCTGGAAAACTGTAGTGGGAGACAACCCAATCCCACTTTTGGAGAAGGTTCTGGGGGGATGAACTTCCCCCTCCAGCTCCCAGGTAGGTCATGTGATCAAGCCACACCAATCAGAGCCTCCAACATTCACAGGAGAACTGCTCCCCCCCCCACCCTCACCCCCAAGTCACGGAGAACCAGGCTGGAGAAAGGACCAGAGGAGGTGTGGTAAGGGAAGGGGGATGTCCTTGCCTGGATGGGGGCATCTGGGGAGCCCTGGATGTCCCCTCTTCCTACTGCTGGCTCTGCCTCTAAGGTCCACCATCTCTTGGATTTTTAGGAAATAAAAGCCAATGCACTCCAATGGCACAAAGTGGCTTGCTATGGGTTTTCCACCCAAATGAGTTCCCATTCATTTTACAAACGAAGAATCCAGGGTCACCGAGGCCTGGCCAAGGTCAAAAAGCCAATAAGTGGAAGTAGCAGAGCTGGGATTCAAGGCCAGGCCTCCTTATTCCAGCACACCATGCCCCTTCCCTCCAGGTCACTGTGCATCTAGGCCACGGGACTCAGACACTGATCCCATGGGGAAAGGGAACAGCTGGTGCATTCAGAAAGGCCAAGATGCATTTTCCCCTTTCTGTCAAAACCTCTGTCTAGTGTAGGTCACATTCTTTCCCTCCTCAGAGGCCAGAGTAGGGAGAGGTTTGGAATCATGAAAGTATCAGAGGTTTGGAGTTCAAATTCTGATTCACCCAATTAATCCAGCTGTGCGACCTGGGACAAGTATCTTATCCTTTCTGACCTCCAATTTTCTCATCTAGAAATAAGCATACCTCTCCCATTAGGGCAATCATGAAGAGTAATCAGAAAATGCAAGTGTGTCAATTATAATTTTTGACTGGAAGTAACAGAAAAATCCTGTTTACTGCAACTTAAACCAAGGGATATATTTTTCTCAGATAACAAGGTGCCAGGGGTGGACAGTTGCAGGATGATCAGTGGCTCTGCCACGGACTTGGCCTTCCCCTCATGGTTGCAAGATGGCTGCAGTAGCACTCATCACAGAACCCTTCACATAAAGGATTTCCATTCCCACATCTCTCTCTCCCTTTCAAAAAGAGCTCCAAGCACAATTCCACCTGTATCTCATTGGCCGGAACTGGATCACATGACCACATTTAGCTGCAAGGGATTCTGGGAAGGCAGGCCAAACATACTATTTTTTCCCCCCCTGTTCCTCTAAAAATGGGACTTTGGAGAAAGATGACCTCCAGGGACAGTAGCTACCAAACAATATAAAGTATTATGGGCAGGATCTGGCCCAGGTAAAATATTCAGTGACTGCAAGCATTATTATCATCAGACTACATGTTCTTCCAATCATACACAGGGTGGCTTTTTCCTGCAGATTTCTTCTCCTCGGTGCAGAACTTCAAGGACGTGCGCAGCCCTGAGGCTTCTAGCTCAGCAACTCCTCTGCACCCACATAGTCATGCCAGGAGCAGCCAGCTCATTCTCCCCTGGAGGATGCTCCACGATTGAATGGCTGCCCTCATCCTCACCAAGGAACGCAACAATCACAGAGATGTCTGCAGAGAAAGATCCAAGAAGACAACAGCAGAGAAATCTGAAACTGAGCGTTGCCAGGGAAGGCAGACTTGGAAAACCAAGTGCAACCGGAGACCAGCCCTGTGGTCGCTAAAGCTTTGGTGAAACTGACACTTTGGGGGTTGTTTAAGCCACAATTTGCAGTTGGCTGCTTCCATCCTGTCTCTCCTGCTCAACAGCCTCTTCCCCCTCATTTAGAAGAAAGAGGATGGTAGCATCTTCCCTGACCCAGAAAAAGACAGAGGAATTAGAGGACATGGCAGTGGGTGGAGTACTCGTATCCAGGAATATTCAGGACGGTGGCTGGTCCCCTAATCTGCCCGTGCGCACCAAGGTTCCCAGTGACTTGGACAATCATTTATTCAACAAACGGTTTTCAGTGCCCACTAGTGTCCAGATAGTGCTAGGGGCTGAGGCACCAGCCAGCACTGAACCCCACATGAGGCTCCTAAACAACTTTCCTAAACTTCACGTGTGAGGTTGTCACCAAACCTCTTGGGGATGATCCCCAGGAACTTTGCCAACATCCCACTTCCTCCCTGTTTTAGTCACCTTCAGTGCTGTGACTAAAGGACCTGACCAGAACGATTTTAAAGGAGGAAAAGTTTATTTGGGGGCTCATGGTTTCACAGGTCTTAGTCCATAAGAAGACCCCACTCCATTCCTGGGGGCTCGAGGTGAGGCAGAACATCATGGCGGAAGAGTTTGGGAGAGAAGTGGTTCATGTCATGATCAGAAAGCAGAGTGGGGCTCTACTCGCCAGATACAAATACATACCCAAAGCCACGCCCCCGTTCCTGCCTCCTCCAGCCACACCCTGACACTTCATTACAGCCCAGTTGATCCCTATTGCAGTTAAAGCACTGGTTGGGTTAAGACTCTCACAACCCAGTCATTTCTCCTCTGAACCTTCATGTATTGTCTCACACATGAGCTTTTGGGGGACAACTCACATCCAAACCGTAGCACTCCCCCCCCCCCGCCCCCACTCACATTGTCCTAATTGCACACATCACCTTCTGCCCATCTCCAGCCGCCACCTCACCCTACAAAAAAAAAAAGGCGGACAGTAACATATGTTGTCAAAGACATGGGAAAATGGGAACCTTGTGCATTTAGGGCCAGAAAGGAAATGGGTGCAACTTCTTTGAAATCTGAAAGTGCCTCAAAAAGTGAAACACTGAATTTTACCACGTGACCCAGCATTCTACTCTTAGGGAAAGACCCGAGAAAACTGAAAACACATGTCATCAGAGAAACCTTTACACCAATGCTAATAGCAACATTGTTGGTAATAGTCAAAGAGTGGAAACTATCCAGATGTCTACCCTGTGATGGAAAAATAAAACAGGTTCTGTCCATACACAGAGTATCATTCATCCACAGGAAGGAATGGAGCCCTGAGGCCTGCTGCAGTGGAGATACACTTTGAAAATACTATGCTAAGTGAAAGAAGCCGTATATTATTGGATGAAAGGACCACAGTGGCTCCCTCCTTTGAGCCAGAAAGTAGCTTAGTGGGCTGGCAGGGCTGAGAGAGGGGGAGACAGAGCAGCTGCTGATGGACAAGGGATTTCTTTGGGGGGTCGTGAAAATTCTTTTGGGAAGAATGGAATCAGACAGTGATGAGGGTCATGCAATCTTGTAAATCCACTAAAACATGTATCATTTATGTCACGTGAAGGAGATCTCAAAAACCAAAAAGAAAAAAATTAAAACCCTCCCTGGCCCTCAGTGCCATTTAAAAAAAAAAAAGTGAACATGGAGCTGCCGCATCTGCTTCCTGGCTCCCGGCACCAGCCCTGACTCCCAACTCCGTGGGCCGCCGGGAGCTGCCTGCCAAGTGCCCGCCACCCTGACAGCTAAGGCAGGAGGAGCCCCCCTGCCAAGGCCAGCTACGGCAGCCAGTGTCTTCCCCTCACTCAACCCTGCCCTGGGTTCACTGCCTGACAAGGGAGACATGTTGGACACTAGGCATGTCCTTGAGAAGGACACTGGAGCAGAGGCTTCAGCAGCATTCTGTCACCGGCCGGCTCTGCCCGACTGTGTGATCCCCGGGGAGAGAGAAGAGCCCTGCACACGCACCAGTGCCAGCCGAGGTGACTTTCGTCGTGACCCCCGCCCCCATCAGAGCCATCACACCTGCGTGGAAGAGTCGTCCGGGCTTATCTTAGTTCCTTTACTAAAAATCACGCTAGTGAATCGTCACTGTCGTTAAAGAAGCAGCCAGGCGGAACTTTCTTCCCGGCAGAAAGGCTGAGATAGATTTGCCAGGGAATCCTCAGCCTGGTCCCCTCTCTAGGAAGTCACTTGACAGGACCTCTCCTCTTCGGAAGTCGTCTCTATCCTTAAAAACAAAACACTTTAAATTTCGTTTAGGTATGAATTTATTGAACCCAGCGCCTTGAGCAGGCTAAGCACACCCCCCACCCCTCAGCTGTACCCCCAGCCCCACTAACATTTCTAAGCAGCATATTCTCCCATCATCTTCCTTGCAAGATCTTTATTTTTTATTCTTCAGATCTTGTGGGAGCAAAAAAATAAATAAAAATAAAAAGACTCAGTTCCCACTTGCCCAAGGCTGAAGGCTCTATACTCCCTGAGGATACTGATTCCTTCTCACACCTCTCTGGTCCCTCAAGCTTGCAGGAGGTCTCCCTACACTCCCAAGGCTGTGAACACTCAGTGTCACGGAGGAGGGTTGAGGTAGGGAGAGTAATCCTGATTGTCTAGTTTCCCTGGGGACCATGAGATTCTAGAGTCTAATAGGGCCTAGGCTTGAGGCAGGTGGCCGCCATGTTGATCTGAGTTGGTTCTGAACTTAGGATATGGGTATGGTTAAGAAGGCCCAACAGGGATCCATGGAGGCCCCCAAGCCCAAGGCAGCGGTTGCATAGGGGACCCAGTCAAGCAGGAGGAAAGGCACAGCATATGGGAGAAGGTCTCCAGCTCCAGGTGAAGGAAGAGGTCGCCCTTGGACTTGGCCCTGCTCCCAGGCTACCACGGAACATCCAGTCCAGAAAGATGGCGGACCACTGCTGGCATCTTCAGTGTCCAGAGCAAAGGCCCAGGTGGGGGGACCAGGGGGCCAGAGTCCTTACTCCACCATGAGCTCCTGTAGGACTGGGAAATGAATCTCTCATCATCAAATGGCCCCATCTGTGAGACCGGCTCCTTATAATCCTGACACACTCCCCTCGCAGGGTAGGGGTGAGTTGCTATTCCAGAACGGCACAGAGGCCAACCGAAGGCTATCCCGGAGGGAAGAGGCATCTGTCAAACAGTTTCTCCAAGATAAGAAAATCCATGGTGTGAACTCAGACCCTTGAGAGAGAAATCCATCCCTTGGATCTACTTTATTTTTCTGGATGTTTCAGAACAAACTTCCAGAAGATAAGGCAAACACATACCCAGTCATCCAGATGAGTGATGGAGATTTCGAGTCGTTCGTTCCTCAAACATTTAGTAAGCACCTGCCATATGCCAGTCCTGAAGCAGATGTTGGGCCACAAATATAAATTACTCACACACAATCCCAAGACCTAGGGAACTCCCCTTCTAGCAGGACCAATAAACAAACATCCCCCCCCCAAAAAAAAGAGAGAGAACAATTACAGGACAGTGGAGGAGGCCCTGGGATCGTGTTTGGGGCTTAGGGAGGATACAAACACATGCCAGGGGACACGGGTGAGGAGGGGCTTCTGAGAGACGCATGAGCCCCGTGTTGTGAAGGGAACTGAAGTTTTGAGTCACACAAACTTAGGATTGCAGAGCAACTTTTCTGGTTGGGTGATTTGGAGCAAATGCCAATGTCCCCTGGCCTGGGTTTACCCATCTGTGCTATAGAGAAAATAACTGTCTCCCTTCCAGGCTGAGTGGGAGAATTAATAAGTAATGGGTACCAATGAGTGTTTAAGACGGGGCCTGATCCACAGTAAGTGCTCAGTTAATGGCTCCTGAGAAATGATGCTAATACTGTTCCTTGCAAAATGAGTACGACATATTCACCACGGGGCCGGGAGGAAGAAAGTGGTGACTCAGCGAATTGTGACTTGCTTAAGAAGACTCCTTCCCGGTCCCCACCACACGGGTCCAGTTCTCTCTCACACACAAATCTACAGGGTGCCGTGGGAGAGAAGTGGATTTAAGTCCAGGCAGGTTCTGTTCCCAGCTGTCTTTGCATGTGCCCATTAGGTCCCACCCCACAGCCTCTCCGGTCCGTTCTGAGAGCAGGTGGCCTGGAAGCCATGTAATGTGGTCCGGCAAGTGAAGTCCAAAGAATGTGACCAGATCAGCAAGGGACGCCTGGGGGATGGCAGGAGGCAGGCATCCCTCACACACGGAGAAAATCCTGCTTCCCCCACGACGTTCGTGGAACGGGAGGCTGTTTGGCTGGTAAGTAACTTCCCTGGAGAAATTCTTCCAGGGTATTTCACCACCGCCAGCTGGTATTTCTTGGCGGCTGAAGCAAGATAATAATCATGTTGAAATGGCACCCATGGCCTTGTAGGAACAGGGCATGACTTGTCACCTCCTGGGGCCTGCAAGCCTCCCCCTCCACTTCCCCTTATCTCCTCCCCAGCCACCCTGGGGCAACTCGCCCGGGGCAGTACCTGCAGCTGGACTCCAGCAGGGTGGGGGACCACAGGGGCTCTGAGCCAGTCCCCATCCAATGCCGGGACACCAGGACAAAGGACCACCAGCTGCCCAGCTGCCCCCACACCACCACACCCCATCTCTCTTCCAGGAACTCCTCCTACTCGCAATTCCACCCAGGTGTACTCAGGCACATTTCAAAAATCTGCTTAATAAATTACCACCTCCTCGACATGACCTGACAATAGCTACAGATAATCCCGGGCTATTAGAAGCCTTGTTTACAACCAGTATAATTCTAGGTTGTGCAAAGCCTAACAAGTTAGGAAAGGTGTCAACCTTCCCTCTTTGAATGACATAACTTGTATGCACAAATTATATGTAATTGATCCAAAGATGTTACAGACATTTGAAAAACAAAGGGTAGGCTGCACCCTGCACCCTCCTCCACCGCTCCTTCTGGGAATTTGCCCTGGAGGAAATTATAGAGAATGTAGGGGGAAAAAAATTAGCATAGATCTGTTCAAAGTGGTGTTGTTTATAATAATAAAAACTTTAGAAACAACTCAACCTGCGCAATCAACCGGGATTAGTTAAACAAACCTTGGAACCTGCTCTGGATGATGAGATTCTAAGAAGCCATTTAAAATAATAGTATGTGGGAGGCTAGAACTTGCCATGGGAAAAATGTTAATCACCTATTTTTAAGTGAGGGAAGAAAAGGAGGATAAGAAGCAGTAGTTTACAGTTAATTTCATTAAAATAATTTGTATGAATTTATTTACCTAAACGGTGCTTGGGAGAGAGTGTGCTCTGCAAGTGGGCAGATGAGTCTGAGGTTGAATCTTAGGAGTTATGTGATCTGGGGTGAGTTATGTAACCTTGTTCGATGCTTCAGTTTCCTTATCAACCAAAAAACAACTACTTTATAGAGCTGTCGCAAAGACTAAATAAAATTATCCACATAATTGTTATTTAAATTCCTGTAAAATTTATCTGACGTGAAAGTTAAGTGGTAATTTTTGTTAATGTTATTATTGTGCCAGCTCTGATTTGTAGAATTCTAGGTAATTTTCCTCTACTTTTTTTTGTTTTGTTTTGTCCGTTTCTAGAAGGTACCATTAATGCAGTAATTTAAAAAAAAAAAAAAAAAAAAAAAAGAATCTTTTTTTCAACTTACAAAATGGCTCGGGGTAGTAGGAAGGAAGTGGTGAATCAGAGGTGAGGCAGCCAGGTGACCTCAGCAGATGGGCGAGGAGTTCATTCTACCACCCAGGGGCAGCTGGGCAAAAGGGCAGCCCGGCTCCTATCGATCCACATCAGAAACAGGGGGCCTGGGGAAGGCAGGGAGAGATGGTTCCAGATATTGCAAAAGGAGTCGTCCAGGCCTGGCTCCTCCGCTCCCTGTGCTCACCCATGTCACCTTTCACCAGAATTTAGGTATCAGGAGTCCTGGGTGGGGTAAGGAGGGGCTGGGAGGGGAAGAGCTATTACTAAAAAAGTGAAGGAGGCCACGGATGGGGGGGGGGGGGAGCGGTGCTGAATCATGATCCTAAGGCTGAGGGTGAGGGGCACTGGGCTATGTCCCCATGAAAGGGAACTACTGGGAACCAGCATAGGTGGGAATGTTCTAGAAGACCCAGATACTGTGGCCCTTGCCTTGTCTAAGAGACCCGTGAGGTTGGTGTCATGGTCTCCTGGCTCCACGGGTCTGTCCCCCTTGGGAAAGTGCACAAAGTCTCCTGGCACAGGCCGCCATTTCTCAATCCGCCTCACCCAGAGTCAGGCAGGTGTTCGGGGCTCTTTAATTAGACTCCATCTTCTAGGTCACAGCAGGGGTGTGCGGCAGTGGCCAGGGGCAGGGGAACAGAAGCCAGGGATCAGCCCCATCAGTGTTGTGGTGGCAGATGGCTTGATCCTCGGGCGGAGGAACCCGGAGGACAGGGAGAGCCCTGAGGAGGTGGCGCTGCTGCCTGGCACTCGGTGAAGAAGGCTAAGAAAGGAGGAGGAGCACAGCCCTGTCTGGGCTTTCTGCCACCCCACCCCTGGCCTGGGCCTCTTCACCTCCCCAATCAGGAAGTTAGCAGCAGCCGCAGGAGATCCAAGGGCATTGCCCACCCACCGCCATCTTAGGGACGCCTACATGGTGGAGGGAACAGAGCGTGGCCAAAGAAGGCAATGGCGGCCCCTTCCAGAAAGATCCAGGAAGCCTGCTTTTCCTCCACTCAGGAAGGAGTAAGGCAGACGCAGCGTGCGGGTCCCTCCACCCTCCAGGTCTCCAGCTTTGGTGGCATGAGGGAACAATGCAGATGGGAAGGAGCCCTCCTGCCTCCCTGGGCTGGGGGTGGGGTGGCGAGGACTCTGAAGCCACACCCGAGGACAGACAGCTCTGGTCACAGGTCAGCATAACAGGGCTATTTCTCAGGAATGTCCACCATCAGGCCCACAGAACCATCTCCCTCCACGCTACAGATGAAAAATGAACCGCATCCTGCTAACCAGGATGATGCTCATCAAAAACTGGAAAATAACAAGGGTTGGCAAGGAAGGAGAGACGTTGGATCCCTCGCACACCGCTAGGACACAGGCCAAATGGCGAGGCACTTTGGAAAATAGCTTGGCCGTTCTTCAGCCTGGGCAACAGAAGCACCACGGGACCCAGGCATCGGACTCCTAGGGCCATGTCTCCAAGAGCTGAAGGCAAATACTCAAACAAGTTCATGTCTACGCAGGTCCACCCCACCTCTGTGCAGAAAAGACCCAGGGTGGGAACACCCCAGAGGCCCATCACTAAGTGGAAAGATTTACGAAGTACATCCATATGATAGGATACCATTCACCACCAAAAGGTGAATTTCTCCTGTATCTTGCAACATGAGTGAGTCTTGAAAACACTATGTTAAATGAAAGAAGTCAGACACAAAAGGTCACATGTCATATACATGCACTTATGTGAAATATCCAGAAGAGGTAAATCCACAGAAACAGAAGAGAGATGACTAGGAACTGACTGCTCCGTGGATACTGGGTTTTCTTTGGGAATAATAAAAATGTTTTGGAACTAGACAGAGTTGATGGTTACACAACCTTGTGAATATACTAAATGACACAGGATTGTAAAGTACCGAATGGTTAACTTTATGTAAATTTCCCCTCCATAAAAAAGAGATGGATCAGAGCCAAGAAATGTCTTTTTTGCTCTGCCATGTGTTTCGCCCACATTATCTCATGATTTCATCTCTAGAGCAGGGCCGGGAGGCAGAGATTTATTACCCCATTTTACTGATAAGAAAACTGAGAATCAGAGAGGTGATATAATGTGCCCAAGGCCTCAAAGCTCAGGCCCGGCTTGAGGCAGAGCAGAGAATTCCCTCACTCCACAGAGGCTGTCTCAGAATTTCCCAGAAATTCTTCAGAGTTGAGTAAGATGACCCAGCCGGGTGCTGAGGATGTGCTGGGAGCTGAGGGAACCAGGGGCCTGGGTAATTCCATGCAGTTCTGAGTTGTTGGAATTCGGAGAATGATTGCAAGGACCTCGGGGAAAGATGCCTCATGTTGAGCCCATCTGAGAACTGCAAGGTGCCGGGGCTGAGCAGCTGGGGACTAAGCATCTGAGGCAGCAGATGATCTTTGATCCTTCGAATCAATTCTAACTTTACTTCTTCGTGGAAACTGAACTCAGAACAAAGGCCTCAGAAGGAAATAAAAGCAGCACTGGGCTTTCATGTGATGGCCACTGAGTTTCCAGTCTTTAAAAGACGAATCTTCTCTTTCTCCTTCATAACTAAGATTTACTGAGCATTTACTATGCACCACGCATTGTCCCAAGCACTTGAACTACAAGAACCCTTGGGTATAGGATGGTGTCATGGTGATTGCCTTGACATCACCAAACCCACTCTCCTCGCCCTCCACCCTGTGTTCAATCTAACCCGGGCTTGGCAGTCCCATCCTCCTTGATATCTACAGGATCATGCATTAGCCTGGAACTTCCTTCCAACCACCAAGGGACCTCTGTTGGGTCTTCTGAGAAACATGGCCTGGCACTGAAGAAAGAGCTCCAGGAAGAACAAGAACGGCCCTCCTCTCCCCCGGCTGCTGTTGTATCTGGATGTGACGCTGGAGGCTGTGGCCAGCCTCCTCCTACAGTGGGAGGTGGGAGAGTCAACATGGAGGGACACCCAAGCACCAACCACACCAGGCTCGCACCTTCCCATTATAGGAAGCGACCTTGTCCTTGGACCTGCTATATGCTATAACTTGTGGCCAAAATGATCCTGACACAGCTAGATCCTGCAAATAAGACCTTTTGAGGTCCAGAGAGGTTTAGTAACTGGCCTAAGATCCCACAGCTGGGGTGAGACTGGGGTCTGAGCCCAGAGACTGGCCCTACAAGCCCACCTGGCACTGTGTCAGTCAGTCCCCACTCTGTGGAATTGCTGCCACCGCAAACAAAGTGCCTGGCACCGTGGGAATTAAAAAATCAAAATGCTCCATAAGAAGAAACTAGAAATAATCGACACCGAGGATCTGGGATAGAGCTGAGGGAAGGGGGATGCCCCGTGAACACAGCAGCTATTTCCCCACATTTCTCAGCTTGATTTGGGGTCCATCTGGCCCCAAAGGCTCGGAGTCTAGACATCTCCACACCCCCACCAACTCCGGTCCCTCAAGAGCACAGGTTTCCAAGTTCTAGGCCCACCCAGCCCCCCGATTCCAGGCAGCCCTCCATGATTTACCCACTGGCCCCCTTTCCCATCCCAGTAGCCCTCGTCTCAGCTGGTCCTTGGTGGGGACAAGGCACTTCCCTGGAGATCTTGCCATGGACTTCCTCTCAACGCCTAGAACGCCCTCAGTCTCTGTCAGATCACCTGATTCTGTGGCTTTACACGTGACACTTGCTTCCAGGGCGATTCTTGTTTTTGAACTGTTTCTTTTACTATTTTCCATCATTAATCTAGAATGAGTGGGGGACACATGAGTGTGACTCACTGTCAAATCCCCCAGCGCCCAGCGCCACGGCATACAGCAGGTGCTCAGTACACATTTGCTCAAGGGACACAACTCCAGGCCAAGGGGTGCTCTTAGCTGATGCTCGAGAAATGACACCATCTGAGGGCAGTGGCAGTTGAAGGGATCCCATCTCAACACTCCGAGGACCTTGAAGTTGTTTCAATGTGCTAGACTCAGGCTCACGGCAAAAGGTGCAGACTTGGTGCTTGTGCCTTTGAGAAGCTCTGCCAGCTTCTCAAAAAGGGGTCTTGGGCGAGTCATTTAACTGGCTTCCAGTGGCCTCAGTTGCCCTGACCGTCAAATGGGGATAATGACTTCCAGAGTATTCTTGTGAAGAATAAGTGAGAAAATACCCTGGCATTCAGCACGGTGTTGGGCATACAGCAAACACTCACTAAAGAAACTGCCTTTGTTCATTTGCTGTATCAGAGGGTAGGAGAGAGAGGGGGAGGGAGGGAGCAGCCATATTTTAGCTACAGTCTCTGTGCCTAGATGTTACTGTGAACATATCCTCTGTCATGGCGAAGAAGAAGACAGGGAGGTCTGAGTAGACCCCAGCTCTGCTGAGTCCTCTGATTGCTTAGGCAACCCTGGTACCCACAAAGCAGCACCTTCCCCGACTTAGCCCAGGAGGTACCTCTGGTACACGAGGGTGAAAAGGAGACCCACTCTACTCAGAGAATGCCCATGTCCCCAAAGCCCCTATGGTGGTGGCAGCTGCTACAGGGAAAAGCTTCCTGTCTGGATGAGTTGGGTCTTAATAGCTGCTAATTGGTCATAAGGCGGGGGAAGGGTATTAAGGAGCAAACCATTTGGCTGCAAGTGAATGGACCATAACCCAGAAGGATTTTATCGGTCTGTCTGCTTTTTAAGAGTTTTCATTAAAGGAGTGTCTTGGCCCTAAAATGGTCCACTGGGGACCAGGGCTTTGAGATAATGCGTGAATGTTGAGGATGACAGTGTTCAAGCCCCAGCAGCCCACCCTGCCCCATCCTCTTGTCCTGCTGAGCTGGGGAGGGGGCATCCTAAGGTCAGGAAGACCTCCCCTGCCCGTCATGGCCCGGACACTTCCTACCTGCCTCCTGCCCTCTCCAGGAGGAGACACCACCCTCCTTCAAGCCTTGTTTGGGGTTTGACCCAAAATGCTCCGACAATGAGGGTGTTTTTTTTGGCTGAGGATTATCATATCTAGGATGCATGGATGATCAGTTTTCTACAACTGGGTCTACTTTTATTAAACTTCATGAAACACAAAAAAATATATATATAAAAAGGAAATAAATTACACTCTCATAATCTTACTCCTCAAAAATAACCTCCATTAACATTTTGATATATAGCCTTCCATATGGATGGATGGATGGATGGACAAATCTTACTTTTTATTTCAAGGGTTTAAGAGGTTCATATAATTAATATTCAAGCACATACTATGCAGCTTAAAAAACAAAACATCACAGATCCATTGATTCCTGTGTTTTCTATATTTCCTCCTTGTATCCTCCCCTCCCCAAGGTCACCTTTGCTCAGAACTTCTCATTTCTACATCCTCAATGTGCTTGTACTATATCTGTGCAATGATTCCTCCTTACCTCATTTTGCTTATTATAATTTCAGTTATCCTCAGTTAATCCTGACCCCAAAATATATTAAATGGAAAAGTCCAGACCATTCTTAAGTTGTAAGTTGTGCCTCTCTCTGTAGCAGAATGAGCCACTCAACCTCATCCTCTCTAGGACATTATTCATCCCTTTGTCCAATGAATCCACCCTGTATATGTTACCCGCCCTTCAGTCACTTAGTAGATGTCTTGGTTATCAGATCAACAATCACAGTATTAGTGCTTGTGTTCAAATAACCCTCACTTTACTTAATAATGACCCCAAATTGCACAAGTGGAGATACTAGGAATTTGTAGATGCCAAGGAGAAATTGTAAAATGCTTCCCTTAAGGTGTGGCTCAGGGGTAAAGCGCTTGCCTCCCATGTGTAAGGGTTTGATCCTCAGCACCACATAAAAATAAATACATAAAGGTATTTTTAAAAAATGCTTCCTTTAAGGGAAAAATTCAGATTCCTGACTCAGTGGGGAAAGAGTATATATAGGGTTCAGCACCACCCATTGTATCAAGCGGCCACTGACAATCTTCCTTCAGTGAAGATGAGAGGAAACAATATGCAACACTGTGTCACATAATTTTACCCGTTATAGAAACTACCCCCCCACCCTATGTGATTTTTCTGGGACTTGCTTTTTTTCCTCTTCTACTCTGTTTCCAGATTTGCCATGTTGTTAACATTCTAGCACTATTTTATTCACTTTAACATGGTATCATATTTTATTTGTCTATGCCACAATGTATTTATCCATTCTCTTATTGGACAATGTTGTTGTGGTTTTGAATTGTTTACAAACACTGCTGCAGGGAACATTCTTGAACCTATCTCCTTGGGGATATATATATATATATATATATATATATATATATATATATATATATAACACACACACACACACACACACACACACACACACACACGAGTTTCTCTGGAGCATAGAACTGGAGATGGAACATCTGTCACCATGTGAGTCTTCAACTGTACTAAACATTGACAAATTGCTCTCCAAAATGGCTATTTGTGTCCCTACCATCAAACATAAATTAGTGCAACCACTTCAGAGAACAATTTGGCAATATCTATAAGTGCATGAGAGTTCCTGTTGCTGCACATCCTTGTTAACATGGTGTTGTCAGACATTTAAATTTGTGCTGATCTATTAGGTGTGAACTGATATTTCATGGTGGTTTTAATTGTGTTCCCATAGTAAATGAGATGAGCACCTTATTATATTTACTGGCCTTTCCGGTTTTCTGTTGCATAATTTGCTTATTCTTGCTCTGCCTAATTTCAATAGACTAGATAGACAGAGATAGACATAGAAATTGTTCTTAAAACAATTTATAAAATATTATCAACAATTTTAGATATATATTAAATATATGTAGTCCATGTTCTATATTATATGTTTCAATATGCTTTATTTTAACTTACTATAGTTTGTAGACACCAGGCTAGTACTACTTTTGCATTTGTCTTGAAATTATTTATATACACACACACACATATGACATATATCATGAATACATATCATATGTGTGTGTATGCATATTATGTCATTTTCTTACCATTCTGTTTTTGATGGATTTTACTCTTCTAATGCTCTATTAAATTATTCTGATTTTTCATTATAAATAGTGAATGTTTTGTACATGTATTTAGTACAATCAAAACTGTTTCTACAGAAGATGATCAATTCTTTTTCAGTTGTAAGTAATGATATGCAACAAAAAGTAGAAAGCAATAAAAATACAACCAGATAAATTCAACATTAAATCTCTCCCAAATAGAATTTCTTCTCCTTTTTTAACAATCCAGTGTAACCTGAGAATAACCACTTGGGAAGTTGTGTGCGTGGTTAGATCCGTTCAAGTTGTGGCTCAGCAATTCCACTCCTGGAATTGAATGAATCCAGCAAAATTAACATCACATATCCATGAAGAGACATGCCTGAGGATGGTCAAACAGCTTTATCCATAAGTCACTTGAAACAGCGCCAATAGACATGGACAATAATGTGGAGGTGAATGAAAGAAGCCAGACCCAACAGAGAACACACACCATCATCCCATTTGTATGAAGCCCAGGAATGGTAAAAACCATCTATGGTGTTAGGAATCAGGATAATGGTTAGCTGTAGGGACCCAGTAGAACTTTCTGGAATGTCAGAAATATCTTCTCTCTGTATCTGGGTCATAGATGTGTTTGCTAAATTCATTGATTTTTTTACCCTTAAGAGATGAATACTTTATATGAGTCATGCTACTATTAAAATGGGGCGGGGGTCAATGGATATAAAATTCCAGTTAGGAGGAACAAGTTGAAGAGAACCCGTGTCCCAGTGGAACATGGTAACTACAGTTGGTAACAATGCATTACATACTTGACAATTTCTTAAGAGTTTTTTGTGTTCTCACCCCACTGTGCATGAAAAGAGAAGTATGTGAGGTAATGGCGATATTAGTTAGCTTGATGTAGTCACTCCACAATTGAAACATCTTGCCATATACCATAAACAGATACAACTTCCATTTATCAATTTAAAGATAAAAATTTTTAAAGCGTAAGTGCATTTTTTTTCCTTAAAGAAACAACGTTGTTTTAACTTTATGATTATTTGGGTTCTGCCTAGGTGAAAGGCAGAACCTGATTTTATTGAGATCCTGATGGTCATAAACTACTGGGTTACTCATTTCATAAATGGTATCCCGCTTCATGATCGTAACCATCCCTGTGGGGGAGGGAGGTACAACTGTGAAGCATGCTAAGTCTGGGTGACTCCTTTAAGTGCCAGAACTACTCAGACTCTATTCACGACCTTTCAGCTATAACCATCCTAGTTGACATTTATGAGGTACACTATGTGTCAGACATCACTCCAAACGCTCAACATGTATTATCTTATGTCATCTGCAAAACGATCCTGAGCAAGAGGTGTTCAGAGGCACCACTATTGATCTCCATTTTACAGATGAGGAAACTGTGGCAGTAAGTCACTTCCCCCAAGGTCACACAGAGAAACCTGTGTGGCACAAACCTCAGTTCTGATTCTTCTTGCCCCAAGACAATGTCTGAAGTGGACTTCCCACAAGCCGACACTGCGGGTGCGCGGCTGCATACTGAATTCGCTGTATTCCAGGGACTCCTGGTAGGACTCAGTGTTTGTCGACTTTTCCCCCATACTCCTCGCATCTGTTTAGAGTTGAAAGACAGGGCCAGGCAGCCCTGAAGCCTGAACATCCCAACATCAATTAGCAGCCAAATCTTCCCACGGCAGAGGGACTCAGGCAGGGGAGTTGGGAGGCAGGAGTCCTACGGTTTCTCTGGTCCTCAGAGCCAGACCTCACCCTCCCACACCCCAGGGAGGCCGGTACTGATAATAAGCTGCAGCAAAAGGCATGCGGCTACATGCTCTTCTCAGAATTGGGTGTCACCTTAGGACCTCATTTTAATGGAAATGCAGAAATGCAGCTATTTGGAGATAAACTTCGTGGGGGAGGGATATGAAGAAACAGCAGACCAACCAGTTACCCCTGTAGGCAAGAGAGAAAGAACCAGGAGGGGACAGTAAAGGAGGAAAGACACCTGACCCACCACCAGTTTACTCTCCAGCAGAGGCCCCAACAGTGCCAGGAGCCAGCCTATCACCCAGCCGGCCCTGCTCTGCATGCACCGCTGCTCCTCAGCCTCAGGGTTCCATCTCAGGCCACGCTCAGCCTGTTGCCAGCTGATTAAACCATTTCCACAGAGGGAGGGGAAGCCCCCAGCCCTCCCAGCAATGGCAGAGTGAGTGAGCCTTCAGACACGGCCTCTTCCCCCATTTCAGCAAGTAGGTAGATCCCCCAGGGACACTGGAGGGAAAGAAACCAGGCCTCCAGGCAACTACTAGGCCCCTTGTCTGGTGAACAACAACAAGAATGAGCCCAGTCACAAGAGCCTCCTCTGCACCAGGCCCTTAACACGCCAGCCTTTGACTATCCTACAGGAATTAATGTTAGCCTCATTTGACAGAAAGGGAAACTGAGGCTCCAAGTGGGTTAAGTAATCACTTACTTCAGATTTTGGCCTGGGTGACTCCAGAGTCCCTCCTTATTCAGCTCAGAGCCTCCCTCTGCGGAGAGGAAAGGAGAAAGAGCAGAAGAAACAAGCCCATTGGAGGTAGCAAGTGCTCATTGAAATGAGCTGATGCTATTTATCAGTTAGAATTCAGACTACTCCCCATGATTTCCCATAAAAAGGAAAATCTGAGTCCACCGTTGCCTGGGTCTCTCTTAGCCTGCACCAATGACAGGAGAAACATTTGCTCAAAGGAAAAAACAGCCTTCCCCCAAGAAGGGCACAATGAGGGGAAAGTCAGAGCCCTGAGAGGCCATTGCCAACGTGCTGCGGTGATGGGGAGTCAGGCTAAAGCCCACGGAGGCTGAGAATCCCGAAAGGTGGAGGGAATGAATTTTGTAGGGCATCAGCACGATCTGAGAAGGGAAGCTGTTCCCGGTGATGGGGAGAGTTAATTACGTGGCCTGGTGTCAAGAATGGGCCCTGGGGAGTCAGGTGCTGGGGATCTAAAAAAAAAAGAAAAAAGAAAAAGCAGCTTCGTGGATGGCTTAGATCTGGACATGCCCACTCAAGCCCTCTCCTGGGAGGGACTGTCATTCAGCAGTTGCAACAGAAGAGGGTCACCCCAAGTGCTGAGGTTCAGCCCCAAGCCACAGGGGGCTGCCCATGCTGGCATCCTGGAGTCCTAGCAAAGCACTCTGCTCCAGTCCCCAGGGGCCAGCACCTGCAGAAAAACACCAGACTCCCTGGAGGGGAAACCCAGCTGTCAAATTCCTACAGTGTGAAGAAGGAAACCACTTCCGGGATATTATTGGAAAGAACTCTGAGAACACAAAGGAAAGCAGCCTTCCCCGAACACAGGTGGCAGAAAACCTGGATGCTGAAGGCAGAACTGATCATATGCAGCACTTCCAGGTAATTACTCACACACAGCAAGGTCGTTCGTTTACAGCCACGCAATCTCGCCTATCTGTTCACAGGGTCATGTTCAGGTAGGAGCATCAGGAGTCTGCACTCTGATGGTACCAGTTGTGCAATCTAAGGGTGACACCTGGCCTCTCTGAACTTCAGCTTCTGCTTTACCTCCTCAGTGACTTGTGACCAGTAAAGTGCCCAAGCAAAACATTCAAGGATTGGGGCTGGGGGTGTGGCTCAAGGGGTGACGCGCTCGCCTGGCATGCGCGGGGCGCTGGGTTCGATCCTCAGCACCACTTGAAATAAAATAAAGATGTTGTGTCCACCGAAAACTGAAAAATAAATTTAAAAAAAAAAAAAAACCATTCAAGGAGTTATACAAGATTCACTCCATATGGTAGATTGATGGCCCAAATGGCCCAAATTTCTTACCTTTCCTGCACTCATCAAGAGGTGGAGTTCATTTCCCCACACACCTTGAATCTGAGCTGGCTTCGGGACTTGATTTGGTCAATAGTGACAGTGCTCCTTTCTTTGTATGTGTTGTATTTGGCTGGCTCCCTTGCACCTCTGAATTTCCGTGAGAGTGTGCCCGGGCTAGCCTGCTGGAGGGTGAGACGTGTGGAGCGGTGCTGAGTCCCCCTGTCCCCTGGCAGTGGTGAGAAAGCCCATCCAAGAAGCACGCACAAAGCTACCTGCTGGCCGTGGACCAGAGGAAGGAACTCAGAGCCACAAACCACCCAGCCAATACGAAATCAGGAGCACAAATAAACGTTCACTCTCACAGGTTGAATAACCCCATGCAAAAAAAAAGCAAATGCTCTGATATCTGAAATTTTCCAAGCACCAACATGATACCACAAGCAAAAAAAAAAAAAAATTCACATCTGGTCTCCTATGATAAGTCACAGTCAAAAATGCAGGTGCACTACAAATATTGTATAGAATTACCTCCAGGCTATTTGTATATGATATATTTGAAATATTAATGAAGTTCATGTTTGAACGTGGGTTTCATCCCCAAGATGTCACATTACATGTATATGAAAAATATTCTGAAATCTTAAAAAAAAAAAAAAAAAAAAAACCACACCTTGAAATCTGAAGCACTTCTGGCCTCAAGCATTTCAGATAAAGGATATTCATATAGATATAAGGTTTCCTTGGTCGCTAAGCATTGTGTTCAACTGTTCTACCCCTCCATATGCAATCAGTCACTATATCGAAACACATTTGTTAAGAGGCCAACATTGGAGCCAGACCTCCTGGTTTCAAACCTACTTCCTCTCCCGTCCAGCTACTTGACATTGGACAAGTTCTTTAACCTCCTGGTGCCTCAAGACTTCATCTGGTTTCCTTATCTAAAAATAGCAGTCGAGGGTAGAGGAACCTATAAGAAGTCCTTGTGATGATTAATGAGTAAATAGTACAAGACGCTAAGGTGGCACAGGCCACAGAGTTAAGGCTGCATCAGTATTTGTCACTCATGTGCTGTCTGCTAAATATATTATGAATCATTTTCTCTCTTTTTCATCTGTTGCCTAACAAATACCAGTCTGATCCGGGATATTCTTACGACCATTAAAGCTGCTCTCTAAAATGGAAACAAAGGGATCTTCCCAAAAGGCAGACCTCAAGGCTGTCACACTGATTAAATCCGCTGTCCGCCATATAGTTCAAACTCCCCCACTGATTATGAGGCCCTGCTAAAAACAGCCCCTATTTAATTATCAGACCTCCCATTCCAGTGCCCCACACTGGTTGTCACAAATAATGAGTTATCATAGTCACCACACCAAGCACTTATTCTTTGTCGGGCCAAAGCTACGCATCATGCTTTCATTGTACCACTGAATTCTTGTGACCACCTTGCAACACGGATACTGCAGTCCCCATTTTACAGATTAGAAAAACTGAGGTACAACTTGCCCAAGGTCGTCCAGCTAATAGCCACTGCTTTTGCTTCTACTATGAGCCAGGTGACCTTGCAGGCACAGGACCCCAGATGTTAGAAACACTCAGGCTCAGGTCCTACCTGGGTGTCACTCCCCAAGGAATGAGAGGGAAAGGGCACCTCCTTGCTATGGTTAGGAATTTTCATTCCAAGAAGTGCAAGAAGTTGGCAGATCAGTCAATCATCACAAAGAGTAGTAACAGCCCAGCTTAAAGTGGTCACACCCTGCTGTCCCCAACATCTCCACCCAAGCCCCAAGCTGTCCTGTGACCGATTTTTTGCTGTACCTTGAGGCCTAGTACCTAATAGGTGTTCGGTGCTGCTGTTAACCTAGTTAATTAAAGCAATGCTCCCATACCACTTACTGGACACTGGGCAACTAACTTCCTGAAGCCTAATAGCCTGGAAGATCATGGAGGCCTTGGAAACACCTCAGCTGAGCCTGAAGACCACCCCGGGGGCACAAGGTATTGATAGCAGCAGTATTTTTCTTTGATCTGCAGTTCTCCGTCACAGATTTAGACTCACCTGGGGAAGATCTGAGAACTTGAGATACCCACACCTGGCCCTCCGGGGCCTCAGGTTTAATTGGCCTGGAGGCGGAGTCCGGATGATTGGAGTGCAGGCCAGGTTTAGGGAACCCTGCTCCAGTGGATTCTGAATTGTCATCAGAACCTTGGAAGCTAGTGTCCAGGAGTCCCTTAGGAAGCCTGGCCTTCTGCTACCGTGATGCTTGAGCTCTGCCCCGGAGCTCAGAGCCGTCATGGGGTGACCTCAGAACAAGGTGACCACCACAGAAGCTTCAGGATGAATGAACCCAGAGAACTTTCCTCAGTCTTCTCATGGGCCATGATAAGGAAGTCCTGGCTGGCTGTGGGAGGGATCAGGCAAAGCTTTGATCGCAGAATCAGGAGAAAAGTGGAGGAGCCCTGTGCTGGGGGAGCCGATCCAGACTCCAGGCTTTAGCTGCCAGCCTCCATCCGGGGCCCAGGCACCGACGCCCCACCTGCAGGCCTTCCAGATTCAGCATCAGGATTCTGCTGAATCCATGCACGATGATTTCTCTATTTCTTCTTCAGAAAGAAGCTTCCTATAGTTGCTATTTGAAAATAGAAAGCCAGTGTCCTTTGTCCTACGTAAAAGGTATCTTAAGAGTAGATTTGAGGGACTGGGAGGGTACCTTAGTGGTAGAGCATTTGCCTAACATGCATAAGGTTCTGGGTTCAAACTCTAGCACTGAAAAAAAAAATCAAATATGATGTTTAAGATAATGTTATTAAAGTGGAGTTAGATGTCTCTCAAAGCTTCGGTGGGAAGCCTGTTCTGTCTTTGGTTTTTATTGTGGTAGACTGTATCTGGCATAAAATGGACCATTTTAACCATCTTTAAGTGTTCCATTTGGTGGCGATCATGATGCTAGAAAATTATCACCACCCTCCATCTCTAGAACTTTCTTTACTTTTTGTTGTTGTTGTTGCTTTGAGTATTGGGGATTGAACTCAGGGGCACTCAACCACCGAGCCACATCCCCAGCCCTGTTTTGTATTTTATGTAGAGACAGGGTCTCACTGAGTTGCTTAGCACCTCACTTTTGCTGAGGCTGGTTTCAACTGGCGATCCTCCTGCCTCAGCCTCCTGGGGCACTGGGATTACAGATGTGCGCTACCGTGCCCAGCTAGAACTTTGTTTTTCCAAAATGAAATTCCATACCCCTGAAATAATAACTCCCCATTCCCTCTTTCTCCCAATTTCTGTGCCTACGACTTCTTTGTCTCCAAAGGAGGTTAAAAAAGAGTTGGAGAGGTGTTAAGAGCAAATTAGCACTACACTGAGACTTTCGTTTTGATTTGGTTCTGATCAAAAGCCGGTGAAAAGGTAATTCAGTTCACTCCTTGGGATTCAACATGGTGATGTGACTCAATACCTCCCCCCACGCATGGCCCAAAGTCTCAGTATTTGTCCCGCAAGTTGCAAACGCTGCCCAAGTGACACCCAGGCTTCTCTTCTAAGTGCAGGCTTGAAGCAAACACATGATAAAATCCAAATCTCGAGACCCCCCACTGTGCCCAGGATCCCATCGATGCTTCCAACAATGCTGAGACACAAATGATTCCCATTTGACCCAAGAGGAAAGGATGGCTCAGCAAAACAGTCAGTTACCCAAAGTAACACAATGAGCCCACACCAGGGCTTGGGGATCCAACCACAAACCCCTTTTCCCTCCACCCCACCACACTGACTTCCTTCCCTAAAACAGGTTCCAGGAGAGGAAAAGCCAGAGAATGTGAAGAATGACAGGAACCGAGAGCAAAGAGGCTGCTTGGTGGCCCTGTGAGCACCTCCTGCACTCAGCAAGCAGACTCCTAACAAGTTAATCAAAATAAATCAACATGGCGCATGCCTAGGTAACACTCCTCCTGGTGCATAAATGGCACTGTGACTCTCTGGCCATGGGACCACCAGGCTGGCTTTTTAATGAATGCACACGAGATGCTGGCTGCTGAGGATGTGCCCCTCTGTGCATCCCTGGGGGCCCACCCTGCTCTTTCCCAGGCCTTCACACCGGCAAATGGCTGTGCATACTCCCTCTGCATTTGGGCATTTCTGCCCCTGCAGGATTCTGATGCAAATGGATTTGACACATACACAGAGCATCGCCCTCCCAGCTGAGCTCTCCTGTTTGCTGATGGGTTTCCAGCATCCTCCCTGGACTGCTTTCCTTCATCTTTTGTGTTTATTTAAATAACAGCCAGGTAGAGACCTTAGTTAAATATCTTCCCCGAGACGCGAAGACTGGAAGCGTTTCCCTCCACTCCACTCCTCCACCCGACAGATGATTCTGTGTTTGCAGTGCCTTCCAGATCAGTTCTCTGGCTGGTCTCCATTTATTTGTGAGGCTGGGATGGATCCATATGCATAAAGCTTGCACATTAGTAGGAGCCTCATGCATTTCCAGGCTAAGGGATGCAGCCAGGTACCTGGCCTGACCCTTCAGCTGCCTGCATTTGCTTTATTACCAAAGCCCTCCCCAGCCTGAGACAGATTGCGTGCACTGGCCTCAGAAACAGCACACCGCTAATATGGTCCTCTCTGGGTAGCCTCAGGGGATTGGTTCCAGAACCCCCATAGATGCCAAAATCTATGAATGCACAAACCTCTTATATAAAATGGTATGGTGCTTGCATATGACCTATGTAGATCCTCCTGTATCCATTGAATCATCTCTAGATTACTAATAAACACCTAAGACAATGTAAATGTTCTGTAAATAGTTTTACCCAGTATTGTATAGGGAATAATGACAAGAAAAGCCTGTCCTTGCCACTTTATGGATGTAAATTTATTTCATACACACTCACACACAAACATATATATACACATATAATATATTATATGTATATTATATATATATATATATATATATATATATATATATATATATATATATATATTGGGAGGGGAGTACCAAGAAATTGAGCTGAGAGGTGCTTAATCACTGTGCCACATCCCCAGCCCTTTTTATTTTTTTATTTTGAAGCAGGGTCTTGCTAAGCTGCTTAGATCCTCCCTAAGTAGCTGAGGCTAGCTTTGAACTTGTGATCCTCCTGCCTCAACCTCCTTTAAAATATTTTTGATCCTTGGTTAGTTGAATCCACAAATGCAGAATCCACGTATATACGGGGTCAAAATCCACCTCCAAAAAGGAATCTGATTTTTTTTTTGTACTGGGGATTGAACTTGGGGACATTAGACCACTGAGCCACATCCCCAGCCCTATTTTGTATTTTATTTAGAGACAGGATCTCACTGAGTTGCTTAGTGATTCACTTTTGCTGAGGCTGGCTTTGAACTCACCATCCTCCTGCCTCAGTCTCTTCAGCCACTAGGATCACAGGCCTTTCCCACGGTGCCCGCCAAGAGCGGGGATTCTAAAGTCTGAGAGATTTGACTTTCCTCAGTTACCTTGTAGAAGTGTGAAAATTAGAAGAGACTCCACGCACGTCCTCAGCAGGATCCCGACACTCATCAATCACCAGGCATAAGGGTAGCCTCTGCTGGAAGCCTCCTCACTACCTGTCCCACCCTCCCTGCCTTGCGGAGAGCTCTCTGATTTTGTGCCCCGTGCCCAGCCCTTCACAGCAGCCTCCTTTGCATTCAGACTTGGCCACTTGGCTTTGATTTGACCCATCTAACTTGGGCAAGGGGAGAAGGTGCTGAAGCTCCCTCCCCCTCAGCCATGTCCTCTGCCTAGAGCAGGGCAGCCATTTGGTGACCATTTTGCAGCAGTCTGAGAATGAAAGGCCAGAGTGCCCAGAAGGACAGAAGAGGACACGGAAGGAATCCTCAGTGACAGGGTTAAGCTCCTCACCAGAGCCACGGTGGTCCTTCTTCAGACTCCCCACGATGGATCTGATGGATTCCCTGTATCACTGCAGCCTCTTGGCCGGGCCTGAAATTTTATTCTACTCTCTGTCGGCAGCGACATTCCCAGCCTCTGCCCCCTTCAACCTAGTTCAGCCAAAAGAACCATAGCAAAATGGAATTCCAAAAGAAGTCCATCCACATTTTTTCACGTAATTCTTTTCATGACTCAGTCATGCAGTGGCTCCAGGGTAACAGCCCCACCCCCAGTGGAAACCCCAGCCTGGGCTGTGACAAGAGTCACAAGTGGATACCTGAGCAGCTGAGAAACTGCTGGCCTTCTGTGAGGGAAGCTGGCCACCTGCCCACCCCTGTCTACCCCTCAGGCCTTTGATCCAAAGACCATGGCAAGCCACCTACCCCACTCTGTTCCTTCAGTTGTGAAAATGGGGGTCCTGTCACCTGATAAACCAAGTTGTTGACCTGACTCCGGAGTCGGTTGGACAACTACCACACGAATCAGGTGCCATACTTAACCTCTGGGTTCACAGCCCCCAGTATCTATCACCTGCTGACCTTCTGGGCCCCAGATTTGGCCCTTGACGGCCGCCACTCTGAACCCCCGTCTTCCTGAATGTCCTTTGGCTGCTCAGACTGATGTGATATCTTCCCATGCCCAGCTGCCCTCCCCTGCCTGGAACACGCACTGCCCTGCCCCTCCCCTGGCTGGATCCTGCTCCATCGCAGCCCTGGCTGATACATGGCTTCCTCCAAGGAGCTCTGCCAGACACCTCTCTCTCTCTCTCTCTCTCTCTCTCTCTCTCACACACACACACACACACACACACACTGAGGTCCCTTTACCTGTTTGACAGCTGCCTCCCCACTGGTCTCTGAGCTGTAGAAAGGTAGAGCCTTTCTAGATCTCCCAGGCTCACCATTACACCCCTAGCATTTAGCACAGGGGCTGGTTGGAGGACTGTCATGAACTAGCACAGGCCTAATCCAGAAGAGGCACTTAATACAGACGCATTTATTAAAGGATGAATACTTACAGAAAGAGTTTAGCACAACTCCAGGCTCTTGACAGGCCCAGGATAAATTCCCATCTGCTAAGAGGAACACAAAGTCCAGGGGTTAGGAGTGTCCCTCCCATGGAGCAATCCTGCCTGGGTGGGAATTCCAGCCTGAGGACTCAGTAACCGTGTGACCCTGGGCAAATCACTTTACCTCTCAGAACCCCAGTTTCCTCATCTGCAAACAAGAATCCAAAATAATAATGACCTGCTAGAGTTGCTGTGGAAATTAAACAAGGTGATTAAAAGAAAAATAAAGTACCTGGTACAAGATAAGTACTCTCTAGTTATTATTGTCATCAAAACTATTATTAAGCCAGAGATATCCAAAGGAGGCCTGGAGCAGGCCCTCCCACAGGGGACTGGGCCGTGCAGGTTTCCTCCAGCACCCACATCCGGCCACCTGTATTGATGCTCACTCTGGGCACCCCCCTCCCCATTCAGCAATGCCACCCATCCAAGGATTGTCCTCCGACCGCTCCTCCAGCCCTCCTTCCGGTCCACCAGCGGTCACAGACGCACTCGCCTGATTGATAAAGTCCCTATCTGGTCATTTACGATCTGGCTGCCGAAGAGGTAACTCCTGCCAACTCAAAAAGCAATTAATCTGCAAACAAGCTGGGCAACAGCAGGCCTGGGCATTGCAGTCTCGGGCCGAGGCCACTCCAGAGAGCAGATAAGACTGCAGTCGCCTATTTATTGTACATTTTAATTAAGTGCTTGTTAACGACAGTTATTTTAACAGTCATAAAATTACTGTTGTAATGCATTTTGTTGGAGGGAGAATGGAAGAGCTGCAGGATTTTATGAAAGCAACCACAGATTGCCTTCACTTTAAATCAAAGAATAAATTCTGAAGAGGAGGGTCGGTGCTGCGGTCCAGGCCCAGACGCTAATGGTTATTTAATGCGCTCATCAGTGTTTGTAAGTCCCGAGCATACGGCGCGGACACAACAGCCTCCAGACCCTCTTTAACACTTATTTGAGATGACAGGAAAAATGAAACCGTTTGTGATTTCAATGGAAAAGCAATCATTGGTACATTATATTCGCCTTGCCCTATCATGCTAATGCATGGTAAAAATGTCACCAAATGTATTTAAGGGCCTGATGGACTGTTAACGTTGGATTCCTGGTACTGGACTGATTAATAAAAATCTTCAATTTGTATGTAAATGCAGCGAGGCCTCATATCATCCGCATACCTGCACCCAGAGAAAATAATAAACTGAAGTTTAATGCAGCAATTATCAGCATTTATGGAACTCTTAAAGCAGTGGCGGCCCTTGGAAGCAGGCATGGAGTGAAATGCAGGGGATGAGTGGAGATGGTCCTTATGGGATGTGTGGGCTTTTCCCAAGGGCCAGCATCTGGCAAAGCGGGTCACAACACGCTGTGGTACCCTGTGCTCATCCAGGGAGAGAACCAAGCGCGGTGACTCGGGGTGATGATTTGGAGCTGTTGCCAGCGAGATGATCCAAGAGGCAGCCCCTCTCCGCTAACAACCCCTCCTTGGAACAGTGGGGCACCTGCTGACTTTCCCTGCTCTGATTTGGAGAAACCCCGCTGCATGGTCTCACCACCTGCAGAGACTCGATATCTTAGTACAAATGGCAATAGTGACAAAACACTTACTACTTGCTAAGTGTTGGCGCTGAGTGAAGTAGTTTACATATTAATCCTTGTAATGTGTGCGCCAGAGTCTGGCTCATGGTTCACCAGACCCATGTCCTTTTCTTCCTGGACACGCAGCTAAACTACATTTCCCAGACTCCTTTGCAGGTAAGTGCAGTCCTGTGCATTAGTTCAGTTGATGGACAGTTTGGTGGATATTTTTTCATGCTTTAACAAAGATAACAATTTTAATCATAAAAACAGAATCATGCTATAATAATATTCTGTTACTTCCTCCCATTAAATGTATATTTTCTCAAAAAAAAAAAAAAAGATCCAGATAGCTCTACTCTACCCATTTTAGTCAATGCCCTGTGCATCAGTAAGAAAATATAGAAAACTAAATGTAACCAAAGCCCTAGAAACAACATGTGGTGAGTTTGTTACAGACATTCTTTACACCTGGGGGTTGGCATGCCTGTGGGATAAAGTCTCCGAAATGGAATCCTGGGCTCAAGGAGAACCCACACTTAGAATACTAATAGATATTTCCAGTGTGCTCTGAAATAATTGTGCCAATTTGTGCCCATGATGTTTTCTGTCACTGGCGGTAGAGTCGGAGGCTGGGATGGTTGTAGGACTGTCATGAACCAGAGAGAGGAGTAAGTGGGGACAGCCTCCGCCACCAAAATAGGTGTCTGCCACCTATCCTTACTATTAAGATGGCAGGCTCCTACCCTGCAGAAGCCCCAGCAGGAGCTCATTCTCCATCCTGGAGAGAGGGGAAGGAGGGCTACCATGCCTAGAGGGAAAAGTGTCACAGAGAGCATGACTTCAAAGGAGTCACTTATCTCTCTGGGTTCACTTTCTTCACCAGAAAACTTCTTCACACAGAGGAGACTGAGTTAGGGTAGGGCTTAGTAGTGGGAAAGCCCTGGATCTCAGCGGCTCACCCCACTGGTAAGACATCCCACTCAAGTGACGTCTACAGGGGAGGTAGCTCTTCTGCAGGGGGTGGTTGAACGTCTTCCACCTCTGGTCCTTTGGATTGATTCCCACCAAGCTGACAAAGGGAAATGGGCAGTAGGGTGGCCCAAGGGGGGTTGTAGGGGCCACATTATTCCTGTCCCCCTCCCATTGGCCAGCTCTCAGCCACATAGTATGGTGGTCACGTAAATACCCCTCTCGGATTCCCTGCTGTGGGGAGCCCCATTTGCTGGCAACCCCAGCTGTTCTACCTCTGGATTTAACCTCACACTTACATGGAGGGAGGCCATGCTTCTCCTGGACCAGGAATGACCCAACAGGAATGACCAAACATGGCGGACGCATTAAGCAAGGCCCACTTTGGCAGGACCCAGGACCTCTAATGGGCCGTGCTGGCTCCGAGACTTCCTCGTGGCCTAGCAGGCACTTTCTGGGAAGGGTGACACAATCTGAGATTCCTCCCCAGGGCTCCCTTCTCCTGCTTGGCTCCTGAGGGGGTCATGGCCTACAGGCTCTCTCCCTGCGCTCTCTCGCTTCCTCCCCCAGCTAAACTGTGCGCGTCTAGTATCCGATCCCGTCTTCCCGTCTGCTTCTCAGTCGGCAGTCATCATTTCCAACTCTGTAAGTGTCTGTGATGTGAGAATTACGTACGATCAGCACAAATTACTTCTACAAACAAAACAAGATTTTAAAAGGATTTTTTAAAAGTCTCCTGGAAAGATACCAGGACCCCAAATAGCACAGTGAAGGACTGGAGTGGTGGACAGAGAGTAGGGGGCCCAGAAAAGGTAAAGAACGGGTGTGTTGCCATGGTGGGCCACTTGGGGCCCATCTCACTGGGACCTCAAGAGAACTTAAAAGCCCTGTTCGAGTGGCCGGACCAAGGGAGGGGACAATGGATGTGTTTCTTTACCACCCCTAGTTCATGGTGGTCAGGAGTGGCTCCTGGGGGTGTGAGCAGCACTGTGCCTGCGAGACCCA
Source organism: Callospermophilus lateralis (assembly GCF_048772815.1). Classification (NCBI taxonomy): domain Eukaryota; kingdom Metazoa; phylum Chordata; class Mammalia; order Rodentia; family Sciuridae; genus Callospermophilus; species Callospermophilus lateralis. The sequence continues at coordinate 38,284,856 of NC_135322.1, read as the reverse complement.
GATTTAGGGTTCTCTCCAGAAGAAGTCCTCATATGGGTGCTGAAGGTGGGAAGCCACTGCCCACAGAACTGTCCAAGGAAGCTATAGGTGACCCTGGAGTAGACACTGGGGACATTGGGACATCAATAGCCTAACATGCTTCTCCTGAATTCTACTGTCCCACTCAGGACTAAGCTAGGGGCTTAGAAAACATAAGATGAACGCAACCCAATACACACACACACACACACACACACACACACGTCACACATAACACACATAGTCATCCCTGTCCCTGGGAGATTAGTTCCAGGACCCCCACAGATGCCAACATGCACCAAGGCTCCAGTCCCTCATGTAGAATGCTTCTTCAGAACCTCTGCCCACCTTCTCGATCTTCAGATCTTCTCTACATGATTTATAAAACCTAATGCAATGTAAATGCTATGCAAATAGTTATCTCACTGTGTTGTTTTGGGAATCATAAGTAAAACAAATCCATACATAGGAAGTACAGACACATTTTTTTTTCCCCAAATATTGGGAATTGCTAGATGTTAAGCTCAGGGACACAGAGGGTCGGCTGTCATAGACCCTTCCTCTACACTAGGAACTCGCCTCCTCTCCCTCAAATAAGGGAGGGATTTTCTTTTCTTTTTTTTTTTAGAGAGAGAGAGAGAATTTTTTAATATTTATTTTTTAGTTTTCGGTGGGCACAACATCTTTGTATGTGGTGCTGAGGATCGAACCCCGGGCCGCACGCATGCCAGGCGAGAGCGCTACCGCTTGAGCCACATCCCCAGCCCGGGAGGGATCTTTTAAAATTCTTTCTCTCAATTCTCAATATCATTCAAGACTCTAAAACAAAGGCGATAACAAGACAATGAGGAAGTCAGTGGCCATGTCCCCGCAGCCGTGATGGCCCAGATGCTTCAGGCCCACAATGGAGTCTCATGCCGGCAGCCTGCCTGTGACACCTGCCACCAGGGCTGGCTGTGGCCTTCCTGTGGCCTTGCCTGTGGGTTTTATCCAGCAGGTGGGTAAGTGTGTGCACGGGGTCTGGGCGGAGCAGGAGCACCCAAAATTAGAGGGCCAAGTCAAGGCCTGGCCACGTGAATTTCAAGGTCACCAAAGGAGGCATCTGGGGACTCTCAGGCCCTATTCGAATTCTCTCATGGGTTAAGTGCTGGTTGTGTGTGGAATCGCACCCCTGAAGCTCCTATCCTTTCAGAGCTTCGTGCCTCTAGAAGTCCACATGGGGCACCTGTTGTCCCCTCTCCTACTCCAGCCACAGGGGTCGGTTCCACGTGGGCTGTGACCAGCTTCTTACAGCTGTGTATGGTGACGCCACTACATTCGTCTGGCTTCCTATCCTGGTTTTCCTGACACTGTGGTGCTTCTGTAGCCTACAGGAACCTGTTAGCATTCACCAGGCATGGGCACCCCACAAATGTGAGAGGGCTGAGGCCTGTGGGGCCAGCCTTCACCTACAGAGGGGGAAGCTATGGGGACAGTGCTGAGGTACGGGCTAGCCTCCACCCGCGGCTGCTTCTCCCACGGTCTCACCTGCCCATCTCCCCACCCCAGTTCCATCCTGTCCACCTGCTCCCCAGGATTCCCCCAAATAAACTGCCTGCATGTCCACCTTTGCCTTCCTATCTGCTTTGGGGGGAGACCAAGGCTTTAATCCAAAATAATCAGTTCCCAAAGGCCTACAAGGTTGAACTGGGCTTTTAAAGTAAGAAACAGAAATAGGTTGGCAGAGAGAAATGGGACCGGGAGCCCCGGAAAGACAGGGAGAAAAATGAAGCAAAGAGACAAGGAGAGAGGGGAAGGGAAAAAAAAAGAAAAAAAAAAAAGCTCAATTTCCCCGTTAGCTCCCTGCTCACTTCTCGGTCAAGTTCAAATTGCCTTCACTTTCTCCAATCAAGGCCGCTCCCGAGGAAGCGATTTCTGCCAATGCAGCATCTCCACGGCGCAGGCAGGCGAGATCTCAAGACTTTCCCCGAAACACTCCTGATAGACATCAGCGAATTGGCTGGAAGGAAAAAAATTCTATCCACAAGTCGCTGCAGACTCTCTGCCGCTGGCTCAAGGGTCTCATTCACCTTGGAGACCCTAAGACGAACAAGGCCAGGACATTTACTTGGAGGTGTGGGGCAAAGGAGGAACAAGTCAGGTCTCCAGCCCCCAACGTGTACCAACTGGGCAGCAGAAATCACGCAGAGTTTCCCTTTTCCTATCAACACACAGATGGTAACAAAATCAGGCTTTTCCCACACTTTTCAGAATTAATTCTTTTGTAAGGTGCCCACGCTGCCTGAGTCTCCTGCTCCGGCTGGTTCCCTTCTCCTAGTCATTGTCCTCCAGGGTGAGCAAGGACAGGTCTTAGCCAGGCACCCCACCCCCAGCAGGAGGGCCAGGCTCAAGGCTGCGGGTGGCTGCATGACCAGCACACCATCAGGGCCTCATGGTGAGACGGAGCTGCTGACCGGGGCCACCAGAGTCCCCAGAAGAGCAACAAAGGGACACAAGAGAAGTGGGGTTCTCTCACCTCTCTTTCCCGGGGGCAGAAGGAGAAAGCTATTTTTTCAGTATGTTTTATTTCAGTATGTTTTATGTTTTATTTGATGGGCAGTTAGCCCATCAAATGTCCCCATCGTGTGTTAGAGTCTGTAAACAAGTCTGGATGGAGCCTGGCAAAATGCCAGAGGAAGTGGTTTGTGAAGTAACACCAGCGAGCCATTAAGTGTGGAGATTCCTGATTGGTTGACTGCTGTATCGAGTTTATGTTAATTAGATAAGCTCTGTGGAATGTATAAATACCTCTGTTGTCCTACAATAAAGGGCTCCTACTCCTGCTGTATCAATCTACACAAGTTGTTCCTCACCCGCCGCCCGACCACCCCCCCGCGGTTATTTTGCTACAGCCGGACTGCAGCAATCGTGGGCCTTTTTAAAGTGTACAGTTCAACTTTAAGTATTCACAGCACCGAGCCCCCAACCATCTCCAGAACTCAGCATCTTGCAAAACTGAAACACTGTAGCTCAAGTTCAAATTGCCTTTGCTGTCTCCACATTGCATACTCTCCAGTCCTACCCAGGGAACAAGTCTCTATTCCCCTCCCCTCCCCCAACTCCCTGGCCACCACCCCCAACTTTCTGTACCTCTATGACTTGGGTCACTCTAAACACCTCCTACAAATGGAATCCCCTACAGTCTGTGCCCTTTTGTGCCTAGCTTATGCCACCAGGCACAATGTCCTTAAGGTTCATCTGTATGGTAACGTGTCGGAACGTCCTTCTGTCTTTTAAGGCTGAATGGTATCCCCTGGCATGAATATACCCCTTATTTATTTATTTATTCATTCATCTCTTGATGGCTTCCACCATTTGGCTCTTGCAAATTAGGCTCCTAGGAACACAGGTGTGTAACTATGTGTTCAAGACTCTACTTTCAATTTGGAGGGGACACACAAGGTGGGAACATTCTGGTAACATCAAATAGCCCCACAGCAAGCCTGGTGGGAGGAGTCAGGATGGCAGTTAGGGGCAGGTTCTGCAGCCACACAGGACTGATTGCAAACCCTGATCCTACCTCTTACTCTATGTAGAAGAAACTAATTAATATTTGTTGGCCCTTGCCATAGATGAAAGATTTTTCTAAGCCCTTCTACAATAGCATTAGCTTATTTAATCCTCAAAAAAAGTCTACTCACTATCATTAACCTTATTGCACTGAGGAAGTGGAACAGTTTACCTGGATTCAAGTAAATGATAAAGCTCAGAGTTGAAGGCAGACAGCCTCCTTCCAAAGCCTGTATGATAATAACAATCATGACCATGATAATGATACTAAAAATAAATAAGAAAGAAGAGGAGGAAACAAATCCTAATCGACTGGTTTCAATTATTTTTCCCTTTTTGACTCCTACGGAAACTGAATTTCCAAATAGCTCCACAATGTGTTTGAAGTTACACGGTAAAAGAGGGACCCAGGCTCCTTCTGTCAGCTCCTTCTCCTTTGTCTGCTCATCGGATCATCGATCTCTGCATGAATCCCTCTGTGAAGAATGAGGAAGGACTTGTAGGCAAAGGGCTTTCATGTTCTCCCGTCCCACCAGTGTGTTCTTTGGCCAGAGCAGAAATTCCAAGGACATCTGGCAGAGAGGCCATAAAGTGTGACATGTGGGGAGGAGGAAGAGGAAACGCCACGCGGGCTGGAGATGAGGAACAGATCTGGGGGCATGAGATCCTGAGCCTCCAGGGCGGCCGCAGGATGTGGGAGAAGGAAGAAGAACCGGGGGTCTGGGGAAATATCACTCTAGCGTTCAAATCCGACGCACATGAGAAGTTTTGAGAGTCACGAATAAAGATGAGATTTCTTTTAAAATTATAAAGTTTTTGTTTGGGACTTTCTGCACAACATTGAGATAAGACTGGGCCGTATCAGGCCCTCCACTTATATTTGGGTTAAGCCAGTTGAAGAGTAAGACTTGGGGGGTGTACTTCCTGTGTTCCAGGCAGTAGGTTTGTGGCAATAGCTGGAACACAGGTGTCCCTCCTCTTGGGGCAACCCCCTCCAAGACCAAGGAGCTGGCTGAAGTCAGGGAATAGGAATGGAGATGCTTCAGTACCTGAGAGTATTACCATTTCTTTCTATTTCTCCTTTCAAGAACCACATGAGGAAAAACCCAGGCAGATCCAAGCCTTCCTCGCATGCGGGGGTCTGTTCTCTGGGCCTCTTGTCCGCTGGTCTTGGTTCCCAGTGGCCTGGCCTCTCTGGCTCGGGCCCTCCCCGAGAGCCCCCAGCATGCTCCTGCTCTGCTGCCCCAGTCCCAACACAGAGGGTAGCCTCAGTCCCTTGTCCCTCAGGAGCTGAAGAGGCTCTCTGCCCTCAGTCCAGCCTTCCCGGTCCCTCCTGGGCTGCAGAGCCACCAAACGGCTGCTGGTTGCCTCCAAATTCCACCGTCTCCCTCCTCCTCTTTGCGGGTGGGCTCCAGTCTTTCCTAACTGTCTTTAAATTTCCTAAGAGCACATGTTGTTTTCCTCCAAATGAAAAAGATTCACTTATACATGACACAAAAATTGGAAAGTATAGAAAAGGACAACGAAAATGAACACCCACAGGCTCTGCCCAGGGATCGTCAGCATTCACTACCATCTTGGGAGCATAACAAGGCACAAGTTCCCCAGGGTACAGGCGCAGGCACTGCGGCCCACAGGCCCAGGTAGGAAGGGTGGAGCCAGGAGCCAGGTGTGCCCAGCTGCAAAGCCCTTGCTCTGAACATCTCCACCTCCTCAGCCTTTTCCTGTCCCTGCAGGGATCCAACCACTGCACACCTGGAGCAGGTACGGCAAGTCAGACTGGCACCGCCACCAGGGAGAGCTGTCCATCAGAACAGCAACCGGGTCCATGCCCTCTGCCCATGGGAACCAACGCCCACTCTGGGTGACCACTTACCAGAGAGGTGTGAAGGACTCTCCCTCAGCCTCAGCCCACAGATCATGGCCTCTCCCAGGCCTCCTGCCAACGTGAAGGAAGGTGCACGTGAGCCTCCACCAGCCTTGGCTTCCGAGGGAGGCAGAGAGCGAGTCCAGGGAAAGACACTGGGGGCGTTCAAACACAGGCCGCCGTGGGCTCTGCTTTCTCCTTTGGCAGGAATCTAGAAAACTTGCCAGGCACACACCATGCAGTGGCCTCCCGGCCACTTCAGGTCACAATCAAATGACTTTTTACAGGCCCCAGGAACACACCCTTCCACAGAAGCATTCTGATGGCTGGGTGCCATGTCCAGCCTGTTCTGAATACTGCCAGGTCCCCACCCCTGTGTCTCCCAAGGACAAGCAGGTGCTCCTGGAGGACCGAGAGTGACCCCTCCCTCCCTCCCTCCCTCCAACAACAACTTAACATCAATGACCTCATTTGCAAAGCCCTGAGGGGGGCATGTAGGGGTGTGTGTGTGTGTGTGTGTATGTGTGTGTGTATGTGTGTGTGTGTGTGCATGCTCAAGACAGTCACGGATACTCCTTGGCTGACATTGGGGCTCCATCCCAAAAAATCCATCCTAAGTTGAAAGTTATCTTAGTCCAAAACACAGAACCTGCCATGCACCCAGCTTAGCCTTGGTCACCTCACACGGGCTCAGAACACACATCCGCCTGGAGTTAGGCGAAGTCACCAAACACAAAGTCTGTTGTTAAATAAAGAGTTGCCTATCTCAGATAATTTATGGACTCCTGTAATGAATGTAAAAATCGGAATGGTTGCATGTGTACACTTGCACACCATTGTAGAGTTGAAAACTTCCAAGGGAAAACATTATAGATCCAGGATTGTACACACATACTCACACACACTCATACACATGGGTGCAGGGATTTATTGCAGGGGGAGAAGTGATCTCTGGAAATATAAGGGAAGCAGTGGGGAAATTGAGTCAGAGAAGGGAGCAAAGTCAGAGGGCAATCAAGGGGCATGTCATCCATAGAGCCACTGGGGCTGGCTCCATCCCGCCTGGCCCTCAGAGGAACCAGGCAGAACTCAGCAGAGGACCATCCCACAGAGAGATGGGAGAGCTGGGGTGTGTATCCAAACAGTCCTGTTGTCCACTGACTAGCAAACTAATTATAAATATAAACATGAATGGGCATATGGACATTCTGTCTGACATAAATGCATCTCATGATATTCTCTGAGTGCTTGCTGGACTCGTCATTTATTGGCAACAAATGCTTAAAATGAACACAGTCTTATAGACCTTTATTCCGGCATTTCTTCACACACCGGAGAGCTCCTGAGACCAGAAGTGGGATTCTCCTCAGGCTCTAAGAGTCCCTGTGTGCAGTGACCCTGGGGTCCCAGGGATGTTCCCGGGTCATCAGGAACTCTAGGGTGCTGGGACCCTCCTGGTGGATGAGCCTGGGACGTGGATTTTGTGGAGTCTCGGGTCCTTAGCAGAAGCTGTCTGGGCCTCAGCGGGACCGCCCTGCTGGTCATCAAAGCACAACGGGGATGACCTGAGGTCATAGCCTGATGACCCGACCCAGGTCACCAGCCCATCCGGGTCCCCAAAGCTCCTCCAGCCAGGCCCTGTGCCGGACACTAAACTTCCCCCCTCTGGAGCCTCGAGGGACAAGGGCCCAGCTCCTGGACACCCTCTCCTTCCTTCTGGCCCGCACAGGGGAGAAAGCCCTGTCACCATCAGTCACCCAGGAGGCTCCGGGGATGGGGACGGCGGGTTTTCTAAGCCACGGAAAGCCCACATCAGAAGCCACTGCTCCCTGCGTGTCCTGACTTACTCCGCTACGCCTCAGATCCGGGTTCAGAACCCAGAAAACAGAGGGCAGCGGAGGGGCAGGGGAGGGCTGGAGAGCAACAGAGGACACCAGCCTCGTGGAGCCCCCTGGGGCTGTTTGGGGGCTGTTCTTCATCCCCCACCCCGGAAGGGACAGGGGGTTCCTCCATATTCTCCAGGAACCTCGACAACCCACAGGACCAATGGCAGGATCCAAAGGGCACGCGGGCCCCTTGGTTCAAAACTTAGGACGACTCTGTCTGCATTAACAGGAGAGCATTAAAGCAAGCACACAGGTCACGAGGCCAGCCCTGTGCCATGGGTATGCCTGAGCCAACGGATGAGGACCTCAAGCTGGCGTCCCCTGTCTGTCCCCAGTGCCACCTTCCTTCCCCAGGGCTCGTTTTCTCATCGCACTGTTTTAGTCTTTCCCCTTCATTATCACGCTCTGAAAATAATTTTAGACTTTGTTAGTGTCCTTGTGGGTATCTCTGTCCCCCCAAGTGACCATGTGCTCAGACTGCGGCAGGTACCTTGCTTGTCACTGTGTCCCCAGACCCAGCTGTGACTGGCCACCCACAGCGTGCTCCATCAGTGTTTGGTGAGTGACTGGATAGGTGAAAACGAGCCACTGGATCACACGTGGCGGATCCAGAGGCCTCTGAGAGACCCGTGTCCTGCCCACGCCATCCCTGGTACGTTCTTTCCAGTCAATGACCAGTGAAAGAAAAAGAAGCCACTCGCAAATTGCCCAGACTTTTCATTTTATTCTCCAAAATCACTACTCGATGTCCAGGGGAGAAAAAAAAAAATGGCAAACTATTGGGCAGTGTCTACCAATGCAGAGCACAGGCATCCCGGTGACCCAGCAGTCCCAACAGGGACTCACCCAACAGGACACACAGAGGTAACTAAAGGGCACACCCAGGATGCGCCCAGAAGCACTGCTCATGCAAACTTGCCCAGATGCCCATCAGCAGTTGAATAGATGAGTGCACGGTGCAGGGACGGCCACATGGTGATGAAAGAATCTACAACGGTGTACATCAACACAGACGGATCACACAAATATCCTGTTGAGCAAAAGACACCAGAAACAAAAAATGTACGCTGCCTGGCTGCATCTGCACTAAGCAAAACAAAAAACAAAAACAAAACAAAACGTATATATGTCTATTGCAAAATATATATTGCATATATATATATATACACACAAGGCTAGTCTACATTGGTGGAAGGTGAGCCATCCTTGACTTATCTATGCAAGGTAGCTATCCTTGGGGGTGATGGAGTGACTGGGAGGACACCCAGAGACTTCTGAGGGACCTGAGTCTGCACAATGGTTATCCTCCCTTGGTGAAAAGATGTGTGACCTACACTCTGGATACATGCATCTTATTATGGGTAGTGATCTTCAAGGAGAAGTCAGAAATCCTTACTGAAGAAGAAGAAGGAAGAATGCCCAGCACGGCATGAGTTACATACATCAGCCGAGCACAGTGATTCAGAGGAGGGGGAGTCTAGGCTGGACTCCTGGGTATCAGTCTTGACGCTGCCACTTGATAGCAGTGTGACTGCAGGGAAGTTACTCAACCTCTCTGTGCCTCGGTTTTCTTCATCTCTAAAGGAGGGGACAACAGTGCTCATCTCATAAGGTTGTTTTGAGGTTTAAATGAGGTAATACTTGTAAAGGGCTCCAAACCACACCTGATACCTAGCAACCATCCTGTACCTATGAACTTTTAGGGATGGGAATATGATATTAGAGGAAATGGTACATCTATTCCTAAGAATAATGGGGAAATCTCTTTAAGATGTGTTAAATGGGTACTTGTGTGCCTACCCACTGAATTATGTTGTCTGCACTTTACTTTTATTGTTTGTTTGTTTGTTTTGGGTACTGGAAAATGAGCCCAAGGGTACTCCACTACTGAGCTACATCCCCAGCCTTCTTTGGTTTTTATTTTGAGACAGGGTCTCCCTAAGTTGCCTGGGCTGACCTTGAACTTGCGATCTTCATGCCTCAGCCTCCCAAGTCAACTGGCATTGTGTGCATGCTTCACCATTCCTGACTTTGGCACTTGACACATATCAAGTCGTCGAGTTCTCCTATGGCATTTTTAAAGTGGGGAAACAGAGGCACAGAGAAGCCAAGTCACTTCCTGAAGGCTACCCGAGAAGAAGAAGCAGAGCTGGGATTTGAGCTCATCCTCTTAATCAACAGGCTGGTTACAAGAGATCCCTGCAGCCCACATCCATGTCTTTAATGCAACATGGAATATGCAGGTGAGCAACCTAAAGATGATCACTGCCCTGGTGAGCCCCCAAAGCCACCCTCTCAACTGAGAGTTGGGTCTAATGACAGAAAGGCACAGGGTTTCCTACAGTGGTGAGAAGGAGGTGAGCCCATGGATGTGGGAAGTCAAAAGGGAAGGTCACCCAATTAAGATTCCATTTTCATGAGAAATTTAGCAAATGCAGATGGCGTGGGGTGGCGTGAAAATTGCAACAGCCTGGTTTTGTTGGTTGTTTCTTTTGTTTTGTTTTGTTTCTTCTTCTTCTTTCCTCAAAGCCACAAGGAACCAAGGAAAGGGAGGGAGGTGAGAACCCCCACATTTCCCAGCATGCCAACCTGTGCCCTGCAGAGCAACTTGACTTGTCTACTGCTTCTAAACAGCTGGAGAAATGTCAAACTGTCATCAGTGATTAAAGTGGGATTTTCCAAAGGTTTCAAAAATATTTCAGAATTCAAGACCTTATTCCTCTTGCAGAAAATAAATCCAGGCAGCATTGCCTTAACCAAAGGCATCATGGGACCCTCTTTCCCTACTGGTTTTCTTCTCTGGGTGTTGATAGTGGAAGACAGGCTTGGTCTTCGCAGTGGTTTCTTTTGCCGCCTTAAGCAGGTTATTTCGACTGCCTCTACTCAACCAAGAAGCACAGGGATTGTGTGCCTAGGCCGGTGCTCCACAGGATGCACAGAGATCTGTGATGTAATTACGGCGGGTCCATCGGCCATGTAGCAGGCATGCAGGGCTCCTGGGGGTTGCTGTATCCATCTTTGTGTGCAGGACCAGGTGCATCATCTGCTGGGGCCAGTGCAAAATGAAAATGGGTTGTCCTTTGGCAAAACTTTAAAATTTTAGGATGGCCAGGTGCGGTGGTGCACACCTGTAATCCCAGCAGCTCGGGAGGCTGAGACAGGAGGCTCTGGAGTTCAAAGCCAGCCTCAGCAAAAGTGAGGCACTAAGCAACTCAGCAAGACCCTGTCTCTAAATAAAATGCAAAATAGAGTTGGGGTTGTGGCTCAGTGGTTAAGTGCCTCTAAGTTCAATCATTGGCACCCCATCCTGATCCCTGCAAAAAAAAAAAAAAAGAAAAGGAAAGAAAAATCAGGAAGGCCACCGCTGAGCATTCTGCTCAGGACCTTCCCAAGCATGAGGTATTGTGAGCTGGTCACATGTCCATGAAGCCAGCCCTGTCTGCATGCATAAGATCTACTCTAGAGTCTGGAACCTAGTTAGGACTTGATCAGCATATACCAAATGTCCATCTTGCCATTATCATGATCCCCTCTGAAAAGAGGCTTTTGGTTCCTGGACTGTGACTGTATTTTCCAACATTAGTGGAACAGTCACTAGGTACAAGACATTATTCGTGACATGTTAACTCCTCTTCGCTAAGATGCTATGAGGTGGAGACTATTATTGTCTCATAGGAGGCAATTGAGGCACAGAAAACTAAGTCCTCTACTGAAGGTCACACAATTGTAAGAAGTTGGGCTGGACTTTGACCCAGGAGATCTGGCTCCAAATCCTACTGAGTTAGGATTAGAAACACTTAGTCAGATAGCCCCTCTCCTTTAGGCTGGGACCCAGGTCTTATTTCTCTTTGTGTCCTCTTCCCTTGCACACCCCAAAAAGGAGCAAACATTCAGGGGACACCCTTCATGCAAATAGCATTGCTGAGTTCCTCTCTGCACCAGGCCAGAAATCTGTCCTGGAAAAGACAGTGATTTCCCTTCTGCATCCATGTTCCCAGCTATTAGTGGGCGAGGGGAGTGGGGAGTGACTGGCAGCAGGAGAATTGAAGGGTTTGTTCTGGGTGACATGCAAATATTTAATCAGTGACATAACCGGGAACTGAGCAATGAGAGCGGACCCCAGACATTTAGGTGACCCCTGCTATGACACATTTAACCCTTTGGTGGCTGGATATGGGGCCAGTAAAGAAGGTGGGATACTTGGGGCCAGCAAAGAAGGTGGGAAGATGGGACAGGTGGGCAGAATAGAAAAATGACCCCCTGCATCTTTCTCATCTCCCCATTATTTTGGAGTTCTCCATTGCCCTCCTGAGAATGCCTGGCTAATTTCAGGCTCTAAGTGCCCATTCAAATCCACAAACACTGGGTATTCCTACGGCATGCCACAGAACACGAGAATGTGGAGAAGGGACAGTGAGTAAGGGAATGAGCACAGCTTTAGGAAACATGATTCAGTCCATGCCTGGAACATAGAAGGTGCTCATTTAATACCGCCTAAATTGAGTTAATATGAAATTAGACATGTAAGACCAGGGGGGCCCATTGTTCCCGAGGTGAAAGTTGTGTTCATGATCCATCCTTAGGTAATAATTATTCTCAAACCTGGCAGCTTAAAACATGGAGAGCCAATCTTTTCCTTTAAAGGTCAGTTGGTAAATATTTTAGGCCTGTGGGCCGTGTCAGCTTCCTCTGCAGTTACTCAACAGTTACTGCTGCGATGAGACAAAAGCCGCCATAGCTAATATGTACAGGAATGGCTAATACTGGGTTCCAATAAAACTTGATTTACAAAACCCCCGTGCTTGGAAGTTTGCTAACCCTGCCTTTGAAAAACGTTCGTTAATTCACAGTTTCTGTGGGCCAGGACCCTCTACGTGGAGCTCCGTTGGGTGCCTCTGGCTCAGTGGTCTCTCAGGGGTTGTCATCCAGTGGTCAACAAGGGCCACAGTCACCAGAAGACTGAGGTGGGACTACAGAATCTGCTCCCGAGCTCACCCGGTGGTTGAAATCACGGAAATAATCCCAGGGATGGAAAGGGAAGCCACCCCAGGTTGTGTCGTTGGGTTGGCCCTGGGACAGGTACTAGACTCCGCCAGGACCTCCTGAGGAGCTTGGGGCACACGTTTCAGAAGGGCCTGGAATGGAGCAGGAAGCATTGAGCCGTTTGGTCCCTCTCCTTTGGCCAAGGGTGTCATGTGCTGGAAGGGGTCACAGGCGTGAGATCCCTGCTGACGTTCCAGAGAGACAAGAGGTGTGCCATGGTGGCTGCTGGCGAGGTCTTGCCCACACCTGCTGGGCCAGGGGCTGCATAGGAGGTGGAGTGGAAAGGACTGAAATGGCACAGAGAGGTGTCCCCAGAGCGCTCCTCCCCGCGGGAAGCCACACAGCCCTGCCCTTGGACTTCAAGCATGGCCCCATGATGGCTTTGAGCCGAAGTAGGCAGGGTCCCCTCAAGCAGAGCCCTGACAGCCCCCGAGGGCTTCAGCGTGCCCTCATGTGGCTTCCCACGGGTATCCAGCAACAGTCCCCAAGGGAGTGACCTTTTCAACCTGGATCCTGGGGCAAAGAGAACGTGTATCAGAGCCACGGCCGGCAACCTGTGAAGTGGGAGGTGACCGTCGGCCATGAAGACGTGAGGGTGGTTTGCTGCCGTGGCCACGCCTGATGGGTTGATTCAATAACTGAACCTGAAAAGGTTGAAATCAGGCCAGACAGCCAAAAGGTCGGGGCGTCGGCCCCAGGATGGTGTTTTGTGACTTCTGTCTTTGAAACGCCAACATCCTCTCTCCTGTCACCTCACCTTGGGTGTCGGGTTGCCAGAGCTGCTGTCACAAGTGAACTCCTAGTGGGTGGCTTAACCCAACAGACATATATTCTCTCGTGGTTCTGGAACTAGAATCTGAAATCAAGGTATCGACAAGGCCACACTGCCCCTGAAGGTGACAGGGGAGACATCTTCTGGCCCTTGCTAGCTCCTGGTGGCTGCCACCACCCTCAGCATCTCTTGGCTTACAGCTGCACCTCCCCAGTCTCTCCCTGTCTCCAGCTGGCTGTCCTGCCCGTGTCCCCAGCTTTTTCTTATAAGGACCTTAGTCATATTGGATGAAGATCCTACTCAAGTATGAGGTGAAACTCCAGCAAAAGTCTGACCTCAGCCAGTCACATCTGCAGGGGCCCAGTTGCCAAAGGCGTGTATACATTCCCAGGTTCTGGGGAGGTTCTGGATCTGAAGACACTGCCCAAGCCTGCATACTCGGACTTACTGGTTATGTTGGTTCGTAGAACCTAACCCTATTAAGATGACCCTGCTTCATTTCCTCTTTAGAACTGACCACTCCACCAGAAGCCAGCTGTGTTAGAACAAAGCTCCGTCTAGCTCACTGTTCAACATCAGCCCCTCGCACAGCTTGAGGCACTAGGGGGTCCTCCCATAAAAATTTCTTGCAAAGAGAAAGAAAGAGAAGAGAAGAAACAGACTTTCTGTTTTGACATGTTTAAGATGGAGCAGAGGAACCGAGAAGGGGCTGGGCTAGGGATGGGGAATCCAGAGAGCGGGACCTTTGAGCTCATAGCGGCTGCAAGGCCACCCTTTCTATTCTCTCTCCAGAGGCTTGAGAAAAGGCCCTGTTGGGACCAATTCTCGCAGAGGGACAGAGCTCCTCATTTCCCAGGTGCCCCTCCAAGTCTACCTTCAACCTTGCTCCACCCCAGAAAAGCAGCCACCAGCCAACTAGGTGGGAGCCAAGAGGAAAGGCAGGAGAGGAAGCTGAAGGTCCAACCTTGGTCAGGTTCTGCACCATGTCCTTCCCACAGGAGGGAGGAGCACTGTGTACTCACAAGGGTGTCCCATTCCTGCAACTGGGCCTGAGAAGCGGGGCTGACAAACCCAGTCCACACTGAGAGGAGTGCACCCAAGTGGGCACCGGATTGGGTCCAGGTGAATGGGCAGCTGCTGCCATGAACTTCAGAGGACTGCTCTCAGGAAAGGGCCTTCTATGTGCAAATGAATGCTGAGATCTAAATATTTAAATAGGTTTTAAAATAGAATTCAAGCAATTCAATCAATAGGGGGGTGGACAGGGGGAGCCACTATGGAGGCCTCAAAAGAGGGTGTTCCCAGAGGTGACCCTTGATTGACAGGCTCTTGTGTAATGCAATTCCTGATTGTCTTGAAGAATCTGAAATTTCCAGTGTGGATCCGATCAAGGCAGGACACTAATCCATAAGCTCATGACATGAACTGAACCTCCCCCCCCAAAAAAAAAAGCAGATCAGAGGCAGGTAGGCCTCAGCCAACCAAAACACCTTCTTCCCTTCCTCCGGTCTGTTCTCTGGGAGAGAAAATAGATCCTTGACCCTAGTGATATTTTTTTGCCCAGCTCCTCTTCACACATTTGCTTAAGTGTAAAGATTGAGGGGAAGGGGAATCCAGGTGTCCTGGCTTCCCTTTCCTTCAATCAAACCAGGTGCCACTCTTCCAATATCCTTCTTCCCAAATCCCCGAAGGACCCTGATCTTCCTCCCAAAGGAATCAAGATTAAGAATACCAGACAGAGTTCCAACCTGGGCTTTGTCCAGCTCCCACAACTGCACTGGTCAATCCCTAAGACTAGGGCTAGGTCATACCCCAACTTTGCACAAAATTATGCAAATTAGAAAAAGGTATTTTTCCACCAGTGTAGCTCTAAACCAAGACACACAATTTAGTGATCCCAGAAAAGCTGACTTTAGACCCTCTTAGCCCCTCTGCTGGGTGCCCTTGTGCATTGAACATCCTATACAACCGTACATAGCCACCCTGTATAGTCTCTCCCTTGCAAGCCTAGTGTAAGAATTAATTGTGATACTGTTTTAAAATGCTTAACACAATTATGTGGTAAATAATAATAATAACTCAGTATGTTATGCTTTAATCTTAATTTATTTACACAATCTTCAACAGAATAATACAGGCAAATCCCAAAGCAGGGCTGCTCTTGGGGACCCCAATATGACTTTGAGCTAGTGAGGGCAGAGAATTAAATGAATACTGAAGGGTCAGAAGTATCCTCTTTTCAATGTTCTCATTTCTTCCTAGAAAGATTCACTATTTAACACCTCAGCACTTGCTAAATGAGACATACATGCTCTTGAACCCCTAGAAGTCTTTCCCAAGCAAGCCTGGGCAAACTGTATGAATAGTGCTTGGTTTTTAGCTCTTTATCTTCTACAATTTCCTTTTCTGGTGACTAACAGCTCCTTTTATTATTTTAATTTTTTTACAGTCATACCAATAGTGGTATCAACTCTTCAACCAAAAAATACATATATGAGTTTTTAAAATGACCTGATTTAAGGAAAAATGTTAAGTCAATAAAGAGTAGAGGTGGTAGCAAAAATTTGAAGTTGGGGAAACTTGACCTCAGGCAATTCCAGGCAAGGGCAGACCTTTACGTCTTGAACTCTGACTCCCCTGACAGGGAGCAGGAAGGAACACCGGGTTAGAGCAAAGGCTCTGCGCGACAGTGTCTAGAACCAGGCTCTTGGCTTCTGATGTCTCAGCAACTCACGTCGGTTCCCTTGGTCTCAGCTCAGTTTGCGCCTTGGCTCTGATAAACCTTCACTTTGGGAGGTGCACCTGGGTCAAGGGTCCCGAGTTCGGCCAACCTCGGGGGAAGGACCTCTGCTCTTGGAGACCGAGTCTGGCTCTATTGGGGAGAAGCCCAGAATGGAACCGGCTCCCGACCCCAGAAGGGTCCTGGGAGCACCATCCCTGGTCAGGCCACGCCAATGCGCCCTCTAAGATAGAAGAGGAATGAGCGGAGCACCTACAGGTTGAGGCTGTGTTTGATCCCACGACGTGTCACCCGGAATTGCAAACAATTTATTGCCAATAGACGACGTTGTCAGGCGCTAATTTCCCGGTGCCGCTCCATCACAGGCCTCTAAACGCCAGGGGAGGGGCTCAGAGGCCGCTGGGCGGAGAGCGCGCGGAGCCACAGCGAGCCAGGCGGGGGGTTCCCATAACGAGGCTTTAATGAGGGGAGCAGGGCCCGCCTTTGTGGCCAAGCCGGCGAAGGCCGGGCCCCCGCGCTGGGCGAGATCACTTCCTCCCCAGGGCCCCGAGCGCCAGGGACAGCTGCCGCCGCCAGGGCCGGTACCCACGGCGGGGCTCTTTGGGGTCCGCACCACCCTCGCCCACTCCAAACTGCGGCAGGAAAAGCAGCGCCATGCAACAATGCCAACGTGCTCATTACCATACCCTCAATATGCGGGAAGAAAATGCGCGATTCTCACTGAGCCCCGTCACCCGGCTCTGGCCTCGGCATCCAATAAGGCGACATATTCATCTCCCGAGATGATGAGGAGGGGGCGCCCGGGAGGCAGCCGCTGAGAGGAGGAGAAAGGAGGGGACAGATCCTGGAGAGAGAGAGAGAGAGAGAAAGGGACAGACACCGAGAGGAGAACCCGACAGGGACCGAGAAATTGAGGAAGGAACTAGGGGAGGGTTAGGATGAAAGAAGGAAAAAGAAAGATGGACAAACGCAGGTGGAGGGGGGAGGACACCATCACCAGGAGAGGGAAACAGGGACAAAAGAGGAGAGAGACGGAGCCGATGGAGAAAAGCCAACTAAGTGGCCCCGAGAAAAAGTATAAAACCAAATTAGGGAGCCGAAGAAAGACCAAAAGAATGACCTAGAAATCAAATATACAGACAGTGCGAGGGACGGAGGAAAACAAAGGAAGGGAGAGAAGCGAAACTGCAGGTGGGAAAAAAGTCGATTCTGGAGAGGGAAAGAAAAATAAAATTATTCACGCTGAGGTCCAGGTTTTCGATCTAGGCCATCGGCCATCGTGTGGGGCGCTGCATATCGCGGGCCTCGCCGAGACCCTGGGGAGTGGGCCGGGTCCGGTGGCTCCCGGGCGGAGCAGAGCCGCAGGAGACCCGGTGGCCGGCCTCCTTCCTCTCCCTGGGCGGCCTGGCCGCTGGGGAGAGCGTAGGCCTGGCCCGGGGCCCACCCGGCGCTTCGCGACCCGCTGCTGCTGCGGCCATTCCGGTGGGCGGCCACTCCCGTGCAAGAGAGCGAAGTTGGCAAAGTTTCCCCCAAAGTTTCCCGGTCACTTCTCCAGGCACCGGGAAGGCCTCCGAGGCCCTGGCGGCTGGTAGGGAGCGGCAGCATTTTCCGGGGTGGCTCTGGAGGCCCCTGACCCGCGCCTCCTGGGATGCTCCGAGTCCGGATTCCTGGCCAAATACGAATTCCTCCCGGTGCGATGCCAGGCCACGCACTGGGTCCGTGTGGCTGCTAATAGCGGAGAGAGAGAATGCGAAAGAGAGAGAGGGAGAGAGAGAGAGAGAGAGGGAAGGAAGGAAAAAAATATTCTCAGCTCAATTTAAGTCTCATGGAAAGGGCTTACAACTGTAATTAAATCATTAAATTCTTGTCTACGCTTCACAGAGCGGAGAGAAATTAACTTCCCACCAACCTCATTTTCTATTTGAACATGAAATAATGATTTTCTGCCCGTCTAATTACAAAGCCAACATCTGATCAAGCCAGCATCCAGAGGGGATTATCGCATGCACGAGTATTAGACCTCATTACCAGCTTGAGTGCAAAATTATTACATCTTGTAATTGGATGGTGAGATTTATATACAGATCGGCCCGGTTTCTGTAAGATTGTAATTACAAGCTTCGTTGGTTAGCTACTTATCAGAACTTTGCAGGAAAACAAAACAAATGACTGAGGAAAACGAGCATTTCATTAACCTGTAACCCGAGCGCGGGGGGGAGGGAGCGGTGGGAGCGCGCGCCGGCAGCGTCTGCAGGAAGCCGAGGGATAGCCAGCCTGCACTGCCGCCGGGGGACTCCGGGCCTTGGGAAGAAAGGACAGAAGATGGGCCTCGGCTGGGAAACACAGAGCTACAGGGGTTCCCCGCCACCCAGACGCGCACGCACCGCGGGGCTGGGCGAGGAGGGGGCAGGAAAGGGGCCTTGGTGGCTCCAAGCTTGTGTGCAGTGCGTGGAGCAGCCCCTGAAACTGGTGGGCCTCAGGCCCAGGGTACACGTCGGGCAGCGGCTCTGGGTACGCGTCCAGCGCACACTGCTGTGTGCGCCACGTGTGTGCGACTGACACCCTTTCGGTACACTCCCTGCGCCCTGGGCTGTGTTCAAAGAACGTCCGCAGCGAGTCTCCACAGCGCTTTGTGCGTTAGGAATACAGGAAGAAGGAGAGATGATGGGGAAGCTTCTGCGTGCGGCGAGTTTGTGCGCGCTGTCTTTTCCAAATCAACTTCCCGTGCACCTGCTTTTCCTTGCCATGCGAGAGTATCACTCTGACCTAATCTCTTGGATTAAAAATCCCTGGAAAATATTCGGCTGCCCGTGGACCCACGAGTTGAGTCCGGATTCGGGTTCCACTAGCACGGTCCAGTTGAGGGACCAGCACCACGTCGGGGGTCCTTGGAGATGCTGAATCCCGACTGGGGGGGTGGGGTGCGTATTTCAGGGCCTGGCCAAGAATATTCCCAGCTGGAGACCAGGGTAGCCAGGGAGGTGGCTTCTGCTCCCTGGGGCTCCTGGAGAGATGTAATTAAGCAAGGTTCTTGGGTTCTGGTCCTGTTGTGAAGGTTCACCCCCTGGGCGGGGGGGGGGGGGGGGGGGGCACCCTGGCGTGGCTGGTTCCTTTTAGCAGTCTGGCCTCTCCGGGTCCTCTTTCCCTACGCAGCTGGGTCATTAACTGGTTAATGCGGAAGGAGCATCTCTGAGGCTCATGATTACTTTTTTTTCTTTTCCTTCAGGAAGAATGAATTAAATATCGGGCGTTTCACCCTGGCACTTAACAGTGCAACCCCCCCCCCCTTCTCCCAGCTCAGAATCTTTCTCCCACCGCCCTCCTGGTCTGGTGCCACCACGCCCTGCAAACTCTAGGATTTCGGGGCTGTGGAACCTCAAGGTCTGCACCTAGAACACACCCTGGGGAATGTTACCCCTGATTTTGCAACCCTAAGATTTTTCGTGGGAAGGTGAGCCCAAGATTCCCTATGACATTCTCTGAAAGGTTTAACTGGAAACGAAATCAGGCGCCGGGGAGACATTTCAAGACCACGGAGCTGCCCCTGATGTCGCCTCCTTCGGCAAGGTTCACCTAAAGCCAACACCTAGCATCAGGCAGAGGCGCAGGACAGAGGAATAGGGAAGCAGTTCAAACCCAGTTGAGAAAGACACCAGTTTCCCCCATGGAATCCTAAACCTGGTCGTCCCCGAACTTTCTTTTGTCTTTTCCCTCATTATTCTTGGCGTTCTAATCCACGGGAGTCATCTACCAGTCGGAAGAAAGTGGCAGGAATGGGAGTGGGTTAAGAAGAAACTTTTTACTATATAACTGAGTTCCCAGAGCGGCAGTGACCAGAGACAGCGGGGCCGAGACCCCCGGATCCCTCCACTCCAGTGGAATTTGGATTCGTTTCCTTGATCGATCAGTGCCGGGTGGCAGCTTTCCGCCTTCAAGCTGAGGCTGGCCACTCCAAGGCAGAGTCGCCGCCCCCCAAGTTGTCCCCGAGGCACGACCGCCTCAGGCCAGGCCCGTGCGTGGGTCGCCGCCGCGGCCTAAGGCACTCAGTCCCGAGCCGCAGCAGTTCCGGGCCTTTCAATGTCTTTCTTGACTGTACGCCCCAATCCGTGAAGGTGGGCGCCTGAATACTGATATTTCAAGTTTGATTTAGGAAATTCTCCACCACACCACCCAAAGTCTTGCCTCCCATCCCCCCACCCCTCCCCGGCGGAGGGAGGATCCTTGCAGAAGGAAAACGGGTTGACGCCGGAACCTGGGAGCGGGGAAAGGGCCAGTAAAACGAGGATCTCGACAAACCCCAAAAATGCCAGTAGAGAAACTTCTGGAAGTACTCTCTGAAAGTTCTTGAGCCCACCGACGTCTGGCTCCCTGTTCCTCCCCTCTTCCACTCCTTCTGGCTCTACTGATTCTTCGCGGCTCCCCAAGACCTCCGGAGTGTCCACCCTTTGGCCACCGAGCCCAGCCCGCCATTTCCAACAGGGATTTCGCACCCCGACACCCGGGAGGCGTTAATGTGGCAAATTGCAGTGTTTGGTCCTCCCGGGTGGAGGGTGGACTCCCCACCCCCTGGGAAGTGAGATGGCCTTTAAAAACGCCTTTAGGACGCGCTCCCTCACCCCTCGCGCACTCTTCTCCCTCCCTCCCGACCGCTCAGAGGCCGGGAGCCGAAAGGTGCGAGCTGAAAAGGGGCCCTGGGCCAAGAAAAACCCGGGGGTCTCCCTTGGCCCAGGGTCCGTCCCGACCCGGGCCCGTCGCTGCGGCTGGGGGAGAAGCGCCGCGGAGCCGGAGGCGGGGAGGGGCGAGCTGACCCAGTCCTAACCCGCGTCCCAGCGCCTCTCGCTCCCCCTCCCGGCGCAGGCAGGAGGGGGCGGGAAGGGACTCGCTGCGCCCCGGCTCCCGCCCCGCCCCGCCCCGCGCGCGGTATCCGCGGGGGTGGGCGGCCTCGCCCGTAAGGCGCCCAGGCGATTGGCGACTCGGCGAGGAGACGCCAGGAAAAGTCGAATAAGAGGGCGAGACGTCAGACCCGAGATTTGGGAAAGGGTGAGGGAGGGGGTGGAAGGGCGGGGACGGACACACAGACACGGACGCGGACACACACCCCCCGCGCAGCGCCCTGAGTGTCGGCAACTTTAGGCCGCCCTAGACCAGGGCGCAGAAAGGCCAGGAAGGTCGGAGGAGGTGGTGCGCGTGAGCCAGGGGAAGGGTTTAAGAGCGGAGGGAGAGAAGAAAAAGTGACGGGAACAAAAAAAGGGGGGAAAGCAGTAGGGAGCCAGGGAAGGAGAAGAAAAAGGAGAGAGTTCCTAGCGTCCCGGAGAGCGGAGGAGCGGAAGCGATCCTGGGGGAAGAGGCGCAGCGCGGGGAGGGGAGAGGAAGGGAGAGGAGGGGGAGTGAAAACTAGAGGAGGGCGAAGGAAGCGAGGCGCGACACTGCTCGCGGAGAGGAGGGCAGTGCGGAACGCCGCGCGGGGAGAGGCGGCTCCGGCGGCCGAGAGGAGGGAGCGCGGCGCAGAGAGGAGGGGCTTGCGGCCCCGTAGAAATGTCAATCAGAGCCCGGAGCCCGGGGAATCTCCGCCAATCTGTTCGGACCTGACCTGGCTCCTCGCCGCCGCCGCCGCCGCCGCCGCGGAGCAGATCAATAGGGGAACCCGGAGCGCAGCGCAGAGCGGGAGGTAGCGCGGCCCCAGCTCGGCCCAGCCCCCGATGCGCGCCGGAGCCCGCGGGCGGCGCTGAGCAGGGCGGCCCCGGGGGCCGGGCCCCCTCTCCGTCCGTGCCCCGCGGGCCACCATGTCCTTCCCCCAGCTCGGATACCAGTACATCCGCCCGCTCTACCCGCCCGAGCGCCCGGGAGCTGCAGGCGGCGGCGGCGGCAGCGCGGGGGCCCGGGGAGGACCCGGCTCGGGAGCCTCGGAACTGACCGCCTCTGGGTCCCTATCCAACGTGCTCTCGTCCGTGTACGGGGCGCCCTACGCTGCGGCCGCTGCGGCCGCCGCCGCCGCCCAGGGCTACGGCGCCTTCCTGCCCTACGCCGCGGAGCTGCCCATCTTCCCGCAGCTGGTAAGAGCTGGAGGAACCCGGGAAAGAGGGTTGGAACTAGGGCGCCGGGCGAGATGAGCGCGCGGGAGTAGACTACCAGGGTCCGGGCCAGGAGGGTGGAGGCGGCGACTGTTGGAGCTCACCCGCGCTCCCTCCGCGCGTGTCCCCTTCCTTTTCCATGTGCGTACAGGGCGCTCAGTATGAGCTGAAGGACAGCCCTGGGGTGCAGCATCCGGCCGCGGCCGCAGCGTTTCCGCACCCGCACCCCGCTTTCTATCCGTATGGCCAGTACCAGTTTGGGGACCCGTCCCGTCCCAAGAACGCCACCCGAGAGAGCACCAGCACGCTCAAGGCCTGGCTCAACGAGCACCGCAAGAACCCCTACCCCACCAAGGGCGAGAAGATCATGCTGGCCATCATCACCAAGATGACCCTCACCCAGGTGTCCACCTGGTTCGCCAATGCGCGCCGGCGTCTCAAGAAGGAGAACAAGATGACTTGGGCACCCCGCAGTCGCACGGATGAAGAGGGCAATGCTTACGGGAGCGAGAGGGAGGAGGAAGACGAGGAGGAGGACGAGGAAGATGGCAAGCGCGAGCTGGAGCTAGAGGAGGAGGAGCTCGTGGGGGAGGAGGAGGACGCGGGGGGCGAGGGCCTGGCAGACGACGACGAAGACGAGGAGATCGATTTGGAGAACTTAGACGGCACGGCTGCCGGGCCTGAGCTGACTTTGACTGGGGCAGCGCGCAGGGACGGTGACCTAGGCCTGGGACCCGTTTCGGACTCCAAAAATAGCGACTCGGAAGACAGCACCGAGGGCTTGGAGGAGCGGCCTCTGCCAGTCCTGAGTCTGGCCCCGGCGCCGCCGCCGGTGACCGGGACTCCACCGTCTCCGCCCTCGCCTCCCACCGGCCTAGACCCCTGCGCACCGGCACCGGCTCCCTCCTCTGCCCTGCAGAAGCCCAAAATCTGGTCCCTGGCGGAGACGGCCACGAGCCCGGACAACCCACGCCGCTCGCCTCCTGGCACCGGGTGTTCTCCTCCTGGGGCAGCGGTCGCACCCCCGGCTCTACAGCTTTCTCCCGCAGCAGCCGCTGCCGCCGCCGCGGCTCACAGACTGGTCTCGGCGCCACTGGGCAAATTCCCGGCTTGGACCAACCGGCCGTTCCCAGGCCCGCCGCCCGGCCCACGCCCGCACCCTCTCTCCCTGCTCGGTTCGGCCCCTCAGCACCTGCTGGGACTTCCCGGAGCCGCTGGTCACCCGGCTGCCGCCACCGCCTACGCTAGACCCACGGAGCCCGAGGGCGGAACAGGTGACTGCGGAGCGCTGGGCTCAGCGGGAGGGGGTTCTGGGAGACCCGATCCGGGGATGGACCGGGCTCTGGGGGCGCCAGGTGCTTTTCTTTCCGCTCCTCGTCCGGCTCCCGCTCTCTGGCGCCTGAACCGAGCGTTCTAAAAGCCCTCTTTTCCCCTCTCTTCGCTTCTCTCAGATCGCTGTAGTGCCTTGGAAGTGGAGAAAAAGTTACTCAAGACAGCTTTCCAGCCCGTGCCCAGGCGGTAAGAGACCCCGAGCTCGGTGGGGCGGGGGGCCGGCAGGCGGGAGGAGGAAAGAAGGCCGAGCCTTACGCACAGCCTATTGCCCCAGGGGGAACCTGGCCGAGAAGGTTTTTAAAAGGGAACAAAATGCACTCCACTATCACTTCTCATGGGCGCAGAAACCGCTGCCAGTTCCAGCCCAGGCCCCCGGGTGCGGCCTGCGGATTCAGAGCTGGGAACCCTAAGCTGGCCGGGCCAACAGGCCCCTAGAACTAGCGCCTCACAGTGAGGCCCACTCCTTCCTGACCTTCGGGTCTTGCGCCTTCGGCCTGTCTTAATAGTTTGACCCCCAACACACACATCTCCGCTGAACAGGATTACGCGCCGAGACACCTCCCCGGCCCTGGCCCCAGCCCCAGGTAGGGTGTGTCCGCCCTAGGCGACCTCCGAGTCCCTGTATCTCACCTCCTTTGCTCCCACCAACTCTCTTCCAGGCCCCAGAACCACCTGGATGCGGCTTTGGTCTTATCGGCTCTCTCCTCATCCTAGTTTTTTTTTTTTTTTAAATACTTTTTAAATCGTTGTAATAATTGTAAAAACAACAACAACAACAACAACAAATCGCTCTGTATAGTTACAACTTGTAAGCATGTCCGTGTATGAATACCTAAAAAAGAAAACTAAACAAAAAAAGAAAAAGAAATAAAATCAGTCTCCCCCCATCCCTCCCCAAGTCGCTTCTGTGCCACCCCATATTAACGGCCATTGTCAGGTTTGTTCGATTGATTTGGGGAGGGGGGTGGAGTTTCAGTGAGAATAAGCGTGTCTGACTGTTTTGTATATACAGAAAAATGTACATATGTGTGAACCAAATTGTACAAGAAAGTATCTATTTTTGGCTAAATAAATGAGCTGTTGCCACTTTGACTATACCGGCCCGCCTGCCTCCGGATAGATCTGTTTGGTGGTTCTTTCGGGTTTGGGGGGATTTTCCCCCCAGTTGTTGGAGAATCTCCCGAATCAGCGGGAAAGGGGAAGGGAAATGGTTGGGGGACAGCAATGGCGAAGGAGGCGCCAAAGTGGCGGGACTGGGGGTGCGCCGCAGGCTGGGAAGCGTGGGAGAAGTACCTGGAGCGCCCTAGATCAAGGGCGGAGGAGACAGGTGGGAAACTGGGCAAGATTTCCTACCAGAAGCTGGAAAACTGGGTCCAACAACCGGTCCATGGAGCAGCCGCGGGGCCTTGGAGCCTTCTCTGGTGACTTAGAAGAAAAACTAAGCGTCTGGATGCGGAGGACTTTGGCTGGGCCATTCTGGTCACCCCCTGTTCCCATTCTTGGACAGGCACAATCGAGGTTTTCCCAGTCTTACATATAAAGGCTGTGAAAGCTCCGCTTCAAGGCCTCTTTCCAGCCGCCCTGCACCCTTCGGACGTCTCCTTATAAATGCAAAGTTGTGGATTGGCGGTGTGGGGGGGATATGGAGTGCCAGGGGCCAGGGGTACACAACCTTCCTTCTGAGTGACGGGTGACTGCGCTCCAGTTGAGAGTTGGAGGACCCTGGCGATACTGTGCATCTAGACACTCCAGTGAGATTACCTCAAAATGCCCAGGAAGGGGCAACTTTCTGGGGTCCCTGAGCAGAGTTGGGGGGTCGGGCTGTTGCACCTTTCCAGCCAGGATTCCGGCTGGAGGCGGGTTGGGGGTGGGAGCCAGGAAACTTGGGGCTGGAGCTCCCTCTACAGGACAAAAGGGACGCTCTGCGTCTCGCTTCCCTGGCCTCGCCTCTGCAGCCAGGCCAGGCGTCGCGCCCCTTGGCGCCCTATCTTTCCTCTTTCAGTTTGCCAGCCAATCTTGATCACTTTTGACTTGAAGATGTGGGGAATGCTTGAGAGAGGGACGCCTCCGGGTCGGAAGTAGAGACGGCTTGTTTTTACACTCCTCTGCTGATATTAGTAAATAGGCTGGCCAGATGCGGGGAGCAAGACCCGCAGAGCCCAGAGCCAGGCGGGTGTGGGACCATCTTTCGGGTTCCCGAGGAAGCTTAGGAGGACCTCGTACTCCCAAAGCCACCGAACAAGGCACAGAGCAATGTCATCCACCATTGAAGCTCTGCGGGAGCTGGGGCAGTCTGGGGCAGTCTGGCAAGGTTCGGTCCATGCAGGCACAGGCGTTTGAGCTGGACACCTGCACCCAGGATGGGACATTTGGGGTGCAGTAGTGCCCCAGGGGCAAGGGGAGGGAGTGTTAGGGTAGTGGCAGTCCTACACAGGGTTTCTAAGCGAAGGTGACCCTGGCAAAGATGTCCTGCAGCAGGGACTAGCTCCTCAACCCTTCCCCAGAGGCAGGAGATGCCCCCACAGTGCTCCCTCTTGTCCTTAAGGTGTTTCTGGAGTTGGGCACATTTCCAGATCACAGGCCCAGACTGGCCACAGAACCCCCAGACATAAAACCGGGTTGAGCTAGAAGTGGGCAAACTTCAACTTGCCAGGGCTTTGAACCTGAGCTTGGGACCCCAGGACCAGGGCTGCAGCCCCTGGTTACTACAATGACAGCCTTTATAAGACCCACACCTTGCAATCCTCAGCTCCAACCTGACACACTTGATTGGCACACACTGTGCCCCCTTCCCCCATTTATCTCCTGTGAACCCCTGGGCAGGTAATTGAACTCCTCCTGCCCTTATGTCCTCATCTGCAAAATGGGAGTCAGGCTACCTGTCAGGGTAGTAATAGTGAAGCTGAGAGAGGAAGTGTCCAGTGCTGATGGGTGATAGACGGGTAGTTCCAGAATCTTCCAGAATCTGAGACCCCACTCCTCAGACACCTGCAATATTCTGCCCACCCCACCCATTGGTCACGGAAGTGTCTTCCTTCAGGCAAGCCCAGCTCCACCCAGGGAGAAAGGACACTTCCCCAGGCAGGGGCCCAGTGGGGCAGGGAGAGGGGCTATGACAGAGGTCAGGCAGCTTCTCCATTTTGAATATCCAAGGAAGGAAAACTGGGTCTGTTCCAAGGAAGGTGGGCATGAGAGGCTGCACAGAGCTTGACGAGATCTGGTGATAGGTCCCTGGGGCTTGCTCTAGCGAAGACCCTGGAGTTTGGTCAACTTGTGCAGTCATCACATTGCAGGGACAGTGGTCCTTGGATGAAACCAATTTTATCCACACTCTTCAAGAGCAGTAAATGCACATGTGTGGGGGAGAGTGGGCATACACCTGGAGGAGTCCCTGTATGTGTGAGTGTGCTTCCCTTAACCCATAGAACACTTGGGCCCTTCAAGTGGCCGCAAACCGACCCCAATAAGATAAACTAATCAGAACAGATTCTCATGGTTTCCAACAAGACAAAGAAGAGGAGATGGCTCCCCTTTGCAGCTCTTGTATTTCACTGGGGAGCCAGCTCTCATTTCTTTCCTTCCCCAGACCTCTCCCTCAGCCCACCTCATTCCCGCCTCCCAGGATCCCAGGAACAACTGCCTCCATCCCTTATTGTTGGAGGGAAGGAGGGAGAGAGACAGAGAGAGAAAGAGAATATGAGAATATGGGTATCTCATCCCTGGTCTGATTAAGCTTCAATTAGAAATAAAATATGTCAATCACCTGCAGGAAGGGGTTTCTGCTGTCGGGGTTGGTTATGCAAAGCACTCCAAGGTGTGTGGGATAATCAATTAGGTCAGAGGAAGGAATGTGCGGCAGGGCTTCCCTCATTATTTGCATGGAGCTGAGTGGGGGTGGTGGGGAGGATTGCATCACAAGGGCAGGAAGCCAGAGAATAAAATTATCTCCCTAAGTGATCGTCCACCTCTGGGACCAGATGTTAATGGTTTTCAATTGAATTTCTTTTCAGGGGAATATAAGGAGGAAAAAGCAAGGTCCAACCAAAAAGAGATAAGAAAGGAAGAGGTGCTAGAGTGTTGACCACTCGCCCCGTCCCAGGTGTGAGAAGAGGGCAGGGCCCTGAGTATTAGGATGGTTTTCTCTGGGCCCCTAGAGGGCAGGCAGGCCCAGAGGCTCCACTCTCCAAGGCCTGCCTGGGTTTGCAGAGTTAGCCAGAGCAATTGAATGCTCGAGTAGAAACTGGATGTCAGATATCTTCTGGTTTGGGTTCATTGGGAGTTTCTTCCAAGACCTTGCTTTTTTATCCTTCTAGAAATATCCTTTCTATCCTAGAATTTCTGATTGCATATACTCGCTCACCCCTATCCAGTCAAAATGGGTGATTGCAGCTGTGTAAAAATTGTGTCTGTGTTTGAAGCTCTCTCTCCAAAGGGGGTCCTAAACCGCCGACTCTAGGCCCCACTGTAAACATTTGGGATAATGGAGGGTTGAATTAGACAACTCAACCCCAACAGTGTCCAGAATTAGGCATAAAGAAAAGAATGACTCCTAAGATAAATATGGGGGCAAGGGGGTCCCATGTGTTCACTGGATACTGCCTCCTGATCCTAACTGGCCACCGTCACCTGAATCAGGCAGCCAACCTGACCACATTAAAAATGTCCATCTTTGTGTGACCAGGCTAGCTTTGATGTAGCTGCTGCTCCTCCTGAAGAGGCCCCAGTCTTTCTATAGACCTCCTCCACTGTGGATGGAAAATCTCCATAAACACATCCCTGCGGAGGCAGGACACAGCTGGAAGAGGCATTATGGGCAGAACTGTCTCCTTAACCAGGCAATTTTGTCTCCTCTCCCACCCTGGGGACAGTTGACAATGTCTGGAGGTGACTTAGAGGGGGTTGCTTAGTGGAATCTCAGGAGCAGAGGCCAGGGATGCTGCTAAAGGCCCTATAAGGTGCAAAACAATCCTCCAACGCAGTGAATCAGCACCCTGGATGCACCCATTCTTATCTGATCTCCTAAGCCATTCAGGTCAGGCCTAGTTGGTACTTGAAATACAGAATTACCTGGTCCAAACTGTCAGTGGTGCTGGAAGCACAGTGAGTTGAGGGGGGAGAGGTATCTGGGGCCGGCACGACGAGTATGTTCTCCCCAGAAACCACAGCTTTATTGAGAGAAACACTAAAACTAAGTAGAATGGTTTGGTTCTCTAAAAACTTTGGCGCTGGTATTGGGGGGGGGGAGTGGTGGGGGGCTGGGCATGGGGGACAGCAAACAGGAAACTGGGAGCTTGGGAAAAAGTAAGAGTGAATCTCAATCCGGTGGGTGGACCTGGAACCTTCTCTGGTCAGCAGTGAAAGGGAGGGAGTCAGGCCGCAGAAGGACGTCCATCTGCAAAGCTGGGACCTTTCTCCCTTGGATATTGATGTCAGAAGCAGGTTACAGGAAGCTTCTTACAGATGAAAGCTTAAGTCCTGTGGTTTTTCTCCTCCTAACAGCTGCCACCCTTCAGAGGCTGCTGTGTCCTCCTCTCTGCACATAAATGGCACTGTTTGTTTACTTGCTTATTTTACCTAGGGGAGAGGGGGGGGTGCTTCTGAGGCAGCAGGAGGGAGACAAAGGCAGGTTAGGGCTGACTGGGGGCTGGCCTGGCTGGGCAGGTGGTGACGTCATGGCTTTGTGCGGGTGGGGAGCCTCACATTCTCTCACTGCTAGGCGGCTAACAAGTGGGCCCACAGCCCTGGGGCCTTTGGAGAGCACTCATCTGGCAGATTGCGCTTCTCTCAGCCACTCAGATTTATTTTGCCAAAGTTACAGGGCAATTATGGAAATGCGCCCTTTGAAGCCAGGCTGATTTCTCTTTATTTTCTTCCCCCTGACAAAGCAGAGCTTCCCAGCCTCTGGTGGGCCCCTCTCTCTGTGTGTGTGTCTCTCTCCCCCTCCCTCTCTTTAATAATTCTTAAGAGTTTCCAGGGGTAATGGGGAAAAATCTTTTTAAAGGTGGTAGGAGTGTGTGTGGATAATGTTAATATTCTTTTAATATTTTTGAAGTGGGATTCTGATGGCCAGGAGAAGAGAAATGGATTAGTGACAGCAAGAGGCAGATGTCTCCTGCCGGGATGGAGGGTCCCCGCCAGCCTCACCACACCACGCTGGGTGAGGCCCACCGAGGCTGGCAGGATGACGGGTGGGTAACAGGCTGGCCCAGCTGCCTGGGCCCCTGCAATGGTAGCGCCACAGATTGTTGCCTTAGCTCACACCTGGGAGGAAGAGCCAGGTCCTGGGCCTTGTCCATTATTTACCAAAGTAGCATGGAATTTGGAGGCTCCATGTGAACGTCTCTCTCTCCTCCCACCCTGCTCTGTTTGACCGCCGGGGTGTTGAGAAAAAGTGTCTGGAGCCAGATGGTGTCACCGTGGGCCCATTTAGGTCTGTGGAGGGGAGGTCAGCAGCCTGGACTGCTTGGTGTCTGGGCCTCGGTTTCTGTTTTTTAAAGCTTTTTTTTTTGGTCCATATTGTCATTTCCTCCTTCCTTCCTGTCCTGGGAGTTTGGCTCATTCCTGTGGACAAACACCAGTGGGAAGTCTTGTCACCTCAGGAGCCGACACCAGCCTCAGTCGCCCGTGCAGAGGGGAGGCCGTTCCAGCCCTTACTCCCATGCCCTCTTGAAAACATAAAATGAAATAAATTGGAGTTAAGGAAGTGTTTATGACATGACAGACCCCATGCCAAGCCCTTCCCATCCATTTATTCAATATGCATGGCCTCCTCTGGGAAGAAGCCATATTATCTTCCTTTTGCAGGTGATAAAACTAAGGCTGGGGAAGGGAGCAGAGGGAATAGAGGGTGTGGAGAAATTTCTAGAAACACACACAAAAAAAATTAGAAAGGAATAGAAAAAATCAAAGCAAAATATTCTATATGGTGCACCACCATCTGAATTACAGCATTACAGCACGTGTGTGTGTGTGTGTGTGTGTGTGTGTGAGTGTGTGATGCTGGGATCAGACCTAAGGCCTTACCCACACTGGGCAAGTCCTCTACTACTGATCTACAACCCCATCCCTCCATTTGGATTAAAAGGGGGAATGTGAATTTATTTGTGCAAGAAACCAGTAAGAATGGTTATGTCAGGGAAAGGACCTGGTGACTTGTTGGGATCAAGGTGGGAGGATTCTTTGCTCCTTTTGACCATGTATTGTTAGCCCTTCAAAAACCCCTTGTTTGGGGGGCTGGGGTTATGGCTCAGTGGTAGAGTACGTGCCTGGCACAGGTGAGACGCTGGGTTTGATCCTTAGCACCACATAAAAATAAATAAAATAAAGGTATTGCATCCATCTACAACTAAAAAAAAAAAAAAACTGTTGGTTTTTAAATAACATGTTCGTTTGTTTTCAAATGCATTTGTGGGAAGAGAGAGTCAGGCACCAACTTCTCTGGCTTTCACAGAGGAGTTAAAATGATGCATTCGTTGGGCACCTACAGATACCCGTCAAGCACAGTACCTGCAGGACCAGACTTGTCAGGTGTGGTGGTCCAGGGAGCTGGTCCTGGAATCAGATGGTCTTGGTCCAAACCCAGGTTGCATTACTCCCTGTGTGACCTTGGATGCTAACTGCATCTCTCTGAGCTTTGCTCCCTCCTAATGCAGGAAGAGTAATTAGATTATTTCCCTCATGGGCCATTGAGAGAATTATGCAAGTTCATTCATGCTCTCAGCAATGTATCATGCGTGATGATTTGCCTGGTGCATAATGATGACCTAATAAATTTTAATCATTATTTTTATTAATTAGAACAACCACCTTAAGCAATAAGCATTATTGCCCCCATTTTATAGATAAGTAAATCCCTTCTTGGCCACTAGTTCAACATGGCCAATAAATGGTAGAGCCAGCATTCTGACTCAGGCTTTCTGATGGCAGAACACACGCCCAGGCCTTCACTGGCACTGGACTGGACCACTGTTTTGTGCCTCTGGTGCTGAAGTAGGCAGCCCTGGGGCTGCCATTCCACTTTGTTCCACGCCCCCACCCCATACCTGACCTGCCTTAGGCTCATGGCCTGACACTCTTGGGTGGGCCAGGATGGGGTGCAGCTCCTGCACCCAGTTCTCACCAGATCCCATCCATTTCCACTGTGGAAGACAAGATGGAAGGGCATCCGAGTGGCTGTACCAGAGGAAAGGCTTGAATTTTCAACCTTCTCGTTCCTTATGTTTTTAAGTAGGACAGGTTGAGGATCTCTATTCACATCTTTAATTCCTTCTCATCTTCAGTTCTGGTGAAGGGGGTTCCAATGTACGTACACATCATATTTTTGCAGTAGGAGGCCATTCATATTAGCAGGAGAAATGCTTGTCCTCCTAGATCTTTGCTACTCAATGTGTGGTCCCTGGACCAGCAGCATCAGCATCAACCCAGGGGCTTGTTAAAAAGAAATGCCCAGGATCCTTCCCACATCAACAGGGTCAGAATCTGCATGTCCCTAGAAATGTCTGGGTGGCATGAGTGCATATTGAAATATGGGGCACGCTGGTCTAAAGGTTCCCCAGTAAAACATGTGCACCCCCCAGGACCAGAGCTATCTCTGAGACTTGGGCCTCCATAGGAGATGCAGGATGGAGCTGGGGATGCCAGGATGATGCTGGGGTGGGGAGGTGAGGAAGACGGAGGAAGGAGGGAGGTCAAGAGGAAGAAGGTTCCAAGCACCAACCAAGGCGGATTACTCAGGAACCAAAGATGTGCCCTGTCTCCTTCTCCACATTTTAAATATGTCTGTGAGTAACACTGGGTTCCTGGTGTCCACAGCCTCTGCCCACATGTCCTCCTAGATATTTCACAGCATAGCAACAGGGGAGATTAAGTAGAAAAATTTAGGGATTTATTAATAGCAACTGATTTTTTTTTTCCTGCATTAGGGATCACATGCGATCCCTACGAAACTCAGGTATATCTCATGAAGAGGAAGAAAAAAAGAGATTGAAAGAGAAGAAGGCAAGAAGAAAGGAAGGAAGGGACAGAGAGTGGCTGGCCCTTTGGGATGGACACAAAATTGGAACCCAAAGAGATGAATGAGACTATCTCATTCACTTCTCCTTCTCTTCCTCCTCCTACTAGGAATGAACCCAAGGATGCTTTACCATTAACATACATTCCCAGTTCTTTTTGTTTTTTACTTTGAGACAGGGTCTTGCTAAACTGCCAAGATTGGCCTTGAACTTGCAATCTTCCTGCTTCAGCGGAGTTGCTAGGATTACAGGTGTGGGCCACCAGGCCACTATTCATCAGACAATATTTATCACTCAAGGAAACAATGTGAGCCTACCTCCTGGAGGTTCCAGTCTACTTTAAACAAATGATTTAACAATAATGATGTGTTACATTTGTTGGCCTATGATACAAACCAAGATGTGATAATCATACATGATCAAGGGGAACCTCACCTAGCCTGGAGTGGGGGTGGGGGGCGGTGGTATAGATAGAATAATGTCTTCATGTGCCTGGCTCCTGAGACAGTCTGTAGTACAGCGGGAAATAGGTGGATCCCAGGCCTTTTCCAATCAGGTAGCCACTAACCATACGTGGCTACTGAGCACCTTACCAGTGAGTGACCAGTCCTAAGTGAGAAGTGATGTAAATGCAAAATACATTCTGATTCAAAGACATGGTGTATTGAAAGAGAACTTGAAGGATCCCGATAGTTTCGATTTACATATTGAAATAATATTTGGGGCACATCAGGTTAAATAATATATATTATTAAAATCAATTTTAACTGTTTCTTTATATTTTTTAAATATGGTTATTAGGAATTTTTGGCACACGTGACTCTTACTGCATTTCTACTGGGCAGCACTGCCTCCAGGAGACTGAGATGCTAGGAGTCTGAATCTAGCACAACTGCCCAGCTAAGGCACCTTGAGCAAAGAGTCCAGCTGCTCTGAGCCTCAGTATCTTTCTCTATGCATAATGACATCTGGGATTTATTGAGCATGTTGTATATGCAGAGTATCAATCCATTCAGTCTTCTTGAGGCCCTATGAGGTAGATACTGCTGTGCTTGCCATTTTGCCAATGGGGAAACTGAGGTTCAGAGAGATGTGACTCACCCAAATCCACATCCCCAGAAAGTGTGGGGGTAGACAGGATTCAACACAGATCACCTGGCTCCAGGCCTCTTTACAAAATCGCAGAGCTGCTATGAAGGCAGCAGTGGTACCTTCTCCCCAGGGTTGCTATGGTGCACTTGTCAGCTTCACGTCACTGTAACAAACCAGAACCATTAAGAACCTGATATAATCAACTCATAAAGAGAAAAGGTTGATTTTGTCTCAGAGTTTGGGAGGTTTCGGTCCACGGTCAGCTGCTCCATTGCTTTGGGGCCTATGGAGAAATGGCTCATCATGGCGAGAAGTGCAGGGCAGAGCAAAACCACACACCTCATGACCAGGATAGGAAAGAGCAAGAGGAAGGGGCTGGAGTCCCAGCGTCCCCTTCCGAGGACCTGAGGACCTCCTACTAGGCCCCCCTCCTTAAAGGTCCCACACTTTCCACTGGTGTCACTCTTGGGAATAAACCTTTAACACAAGGCCTTTGAGGGGCATTTAAAATCTAAACTGAGGCGTAGGGAGAATTTTCCCAGAGGTAGTAACGTCAGCAAAACCCTTATGAGAGCACCTGGGCCACATAAGTGCTCAGAGATAAGAGCTGACAACAAAGAAGTTTTAATCAAAAATAATATAATAATAATCAGCTGATGGTCTGCTCTGGCAAGATTCACATTGAGATGCATAGTAATTATCTATTGCCGAATAACAAATTAAAATCCCAAAACCTCGGGGCATCAAACAACAGTTACTATCTCACAGTTTCTGTGCATCAGAAATTCAAGGTACAGGCTCCACTGGGCCTGGAGCATCTCCTTCCAAGACGGCTCACTCACGCAGCTGTGCCCACAACATGGACCTCTCCACACAGCTGCTTGAGCATCCTTGCAGCATGGCAGCCACCACCCCCAGAAGAGACTCAAAAGAGAAGCCACATGTCTCTTATGACCTACCTTTGGAGTCCCACTTCATCATTTCTGCAATATCCTACTGCAGTCACACAAGTCAACCCTCTTCAACATGGGAGCAGACTACACAGGGCACTAAGGAGGAGGGGTTGGGGGCCACCTTGGAGGCTGGCTGCTATGACCACTGGCACATCTGTGAGGCTTAAAGCCCCTGTGTTTCCTCTCTAAGAAAACATGCTCCTGAGGTCCTGCGAGTCTGGATACCTGGATGCACAGGACAGAAACCTTGTTTTAACCCACTAAATCCTCACTGAGATCTTATAAGGTAGGTACTGAAAACAAAGCAGAAAGCAACCCAGGGATTTGGAAGTGTCAGTGCTTTCTCACTCATTCCAACTTCTGCGTCAGTGCTGGGCTCCTCCACTCAAAACAGTTGCCATGAACTTTGATGACTTGGAGATGGTCATCAGAAGAGGAAGAAATGATTTCTCTCGCAGAGCGTCAGGTGGTAACTCCCTGGGAAGTCCTGATTGGTTCATCTTGGGTCATGTGTTCACTGCTGAGCCAATCACTGTGGTCAGGGTGTGTGGCAGCAAGAGGCATTTCCTTGGAGAAAGTAAGGGTGCTGAGCCCCTAAATCCATGCTGGGCAGTGATAGATGCATGGATGTCTAGGGCAGGTACAAGAGGAACATACATGTAGAGGAGGGGTGAAGGAAGATCTGTGGAGAGGTTCGGAGGCAGGTGAGCACGGACAGTAATCATGGACGGGGGTGTAGCTCATTGGTAGAGCTCTGGCCCAGCATGTCCAAGGCCCTGGGTTTGATCCCCAACAACACACATACACACACATACACACACATACACACACACATACACACACGAGTGTGTTCAGTCATTTCACCAAAGGCCAGTCTTGCAGGTCCTAGTGACTAAGCAAAGACCGAAATCAAAGGCTCTCAACCTCCCTGCCCTCCCTCAGCCTCCCACAGGGCCCTTTAGTCTCTACTGGGTCACACATTGGGGTGGGTATGGGACATGGCACAATTTCTCTAGTTTTCCCACCTGTCTATCTCAAGGAAAGAGGTGGACCAAAGAACTTCATAACCAGAAGAATCTGAGGTCAGACCTGAAGTCGCCCTCCACAGGCGTGAAAGTTCTCCTGTGCCTCACTTTTTATCAGAAATATATAGGAATTTGTGCTTCCCTCCATGTTTTCCTACTTGCCTTCTTATAAAGGTAGTTTTTCCCTGTGAAGATCTTCAGAGAAGATGAGTAACTCACGACCCTATTTATCCTGTGACCTTGAGACCTGCTAGGACACTGTTTTCCACAGAGCTCTTGGTACACAGACCCCATGGTCACATGGGGTTGGCAGACCTTGGTCGCCAAAGGAGGTGGCAGAGAGCCCAAGTGTTAGAGTGGGGGAGACTCCTGAGGGACCCATGCTTTGCTGAAAGTCACCAGAACTTTACAGTTTGACGTTCCCCCTTCTCGTTGTCCCTCCATCTCACTTCCCCTTTTACACTTGAACCTGACGTGGCAGATGGACCCTGGGGCTGGGGACTCTCTTGACACTGGGTGCATCTCAGGGTCAAGTATTGGCAAGCACTCCATAGATATTCACCAAATGCATTGCTGCTTTGGAATTCAATAAGATCAGAGTTTTCCCAAAGGTAACTTCTAAGTCTTTAGGAGTTTTATAAAATAAGAACCATTAAACTTTAAAAATATGATTTTATAAAAAGATGTTGATAACTGTCAAATGCCACAACTGTTCACATAAAATGATCAAATGGAGTAATTATAAGTGAGTTGCCCTGCGCTCAGGTTTGCCAAATGACAGGGACGTGTCTTCATGTTTTCATTGTCTAAGGTCAGCAGCAGAGTATGGTGTGAAGGCGGCCGCTGCTCTATTTCTAGTTGTTGTCTTGTAATCTCCCCCTCCACACCTGAGCACTCTGAGTATACCCTCAGCTCCTCCGAACTCCCACCCCAATACTGAAGCACAATAGGAACGGTTCACGAGGTCAGCGGGTAAGGTTGGAACTAGGGGTTGTGTCACAGGCTCATGCTGATTTTCCTAAGATATGGTCCACGTAGCAGTCAGACCAGGAGGTCTCCACGGCAGGATCTGTCCTTCCAGCAGGGGCCCTGACCTTTGTGTCCTGGAATACAGCAGAAGAACAGGATGATATGGCCCAGCTGGAAATAGAGCCTGGGAAGAGGCTACAGACGCTGCCACTTGCTCCACAGCACGCAGAAGGGCCCGTGCCAAAAAAATACAATCATCCAGAAATGTGGAACCAAGACACTGCAGGAGAGAGGACCTGAGCAGAGAGGGTGGGGGACGGAGGGGACAGAAGGGCTGGCAGTGGTAGAGCCAGTTTCTGATGCAGGGCCAAAGCCTCTCTCAATGACCAGCGCAGACTGTCTGCAAAACAGAGGCTTCCAGGGAAGTTGTCTTGACTGTTCAGCCTTCCTGGGAAAGAGAGAGGTCCCTGCTATCCAGCAAAACTGCGGGTGGCCAAACTCATTTTGCAGAGGAGGAACCCACCCAGTCTTCTCTTGTCACTCTGTGGGTCAAACCTCTTAATCTCCTTGAGCCTCACAGAGGACATTGACAATAGGAGCAAAAGATGGGTGAGAACTGGCCTGTGGGGAACCACGTTGGAATGTCTTCTTGCAGCCTCTGAGATCGTTGGCTCTGGGCTTTTGTGCAACTGCTAAGCCCATTTGGGTCACCATCTAATTTCCAGTTCCCTCTCTGGGTCAGTTACAGAAAAGCTGCCGTTTCTCCTTGCTCTAGCAATGCCCTGGAGGTACAAGACATGGTCATTAGTGACAAGTCTGGGACATGTACCTCTAACCCTGAGAATGGGCATAACACACAGCAATGTGTTGGTGTGACATTTGAAATATTGGACAACCGCGACCTCCCTAGCCTCAGAACTGGCCAAGTTCTTAGGTCTCTTGCTATATCAGGCACTGGAGGTCAATTTGAGTCATGGAAATATCCAGGAGGTCCCAAGGAAGGGCCAGAGAGGAGAGGACACTTGATTTCAGGGCAACACAATTTATCAGTGGGCACAGAACTATTTTTATATTCTAGAAACAGAAACAGCTAGATGTCCACGAACCAAGGAATGAAACCAGACCCCTTCCTCACACCATATTCCGAAAATTAAAGTCTATTATTGGCTTAACTAACAGAACTAAAATTATAACAATCTTAGAATACAGATACAAATCTTTATAGTCTTAGGCCAAGTAAAACCTTAGACCTGGTATAAAAAACACACACCCTTTGGATAGGGCAAAGGGGAGGGAGGGAAAGAGAGAGGGCTTGCGGGTGGAAAAGATGGTGGAATGAGATGGACATCATTTCCCTAGGTACATGTATGAAGACACGAATGGTATGACTCTACTTTGTGAACAACCAGAGAAATGAAAACTTGTGCTCCATATGTGTATTACAAACTGAAATGCATTCTGCTGTCATGTATAACAAATTAGAGCAAATTAATTAATTAATTTTTAAAAAGCACACACACAAAAAAAGAAAAGAGGAACATCAAAATGTGAAACTTACATGCTATGAAGGATATCATCAAGAAAGTAAAAAGATAACTAACAAACGGAAGAGAATATTTGCAAAGTATATATCTGAAAAGAGAATTTATACACCACATATACAAAGAACTATTGCAACTAGTAAATGAGTAAACTATTACAATTTAAAAATGGACAAAGGATCTGAATAGATATTTCCCCACAGAGGTTAGACCAACGGCCACTCAGCATGTGAAAGATTGCTCAACATCATTAGACAAATTAGAGAAATGTGAATTAAGACCACACAACAAGATACTACTTTACAGCCATTAACATGGCTATAATCAAAAAGACAGAAAGTAACAAGTGTTGGTAAAGATGCCTAGGAACTGTAGCTCATACCATGTTGATGTGGATGTAAAACAGTACAGCCCCTTTGAAAAACACTTTGATGGTTATTCAAAAAATTAACCACACACACACAAAAATTAACCATAGGCCAGGCATACTGGCACATGCCTGTAATCCCAGCGGCTCAGGAGGCTGAGGCAGGAGAATCGCAAGTTCAAAGCCAGCCTCAGCAATAGTGAGGTGCTAAGCAACTCAGTGAGACTTTATCTCTAAATAAAATACAAAAAAGGACTGGGGATGTGGCTCAGTGGTTGAGTGCCCCTGAGTTCAATCCCCAGTAACTGCCCCCCCCCAAAAGAAATTAACCACAGTCTTTATATAACCCAAAAACTCTACTCCTAGGTATGTCCTCAAGAGAAATGAAAACACATCAGCGTCAAACATTGTACATAGGTATTCATCCCAACATTATTCATAGAGGCCAAAAAGTGGAAATAACCCGAGTGTTCATCAACAGAGAAATGGATACGCAATACCTGGTGTAGCCGTGGAGTAGCCGCGGAATGGAATACTATTTAGCCATAAAAACCAATGAAGCACTAATACATGGACAGCATGAGCAGACCATGAAATCATGCCAAGTGAGAGATGCCAGCCACAGAGGCTCACATATTGTATGATTCTGCTTATGTGAGATGTCCAGAATAGGAGAATCGGTGGAAACAGAAAGTAAATTAATGGTTGACTAGGGTCCTGCAGGAAGTGGGCAGTAGCCCATTACTGCTAATGGGCCTTGGGTTTCTGTTTGGAGTGATGAAAGCATTCTAAAATTGGTTGTGCTGGTGATTGCTCAGCTCTGTGAATATGTAAATGGCGTTGAATTATACACTTTAAATGGGCAGATTGTACGATTATATCTCAAAGAGGCTCCTGGATGTGTTCCACTGGCCAACACACAAAATACACCACTTAAAGATTCAAATATGAATGTACACACATGGGCGCACACATACACACACTCAAGCACACACAAACACACGCACCCAACAGACACAAGCCAGCTGAAGACACTGAGAGAACTAGGTCAACATAAATAATTGTGAGCATTTTTTTTTCCCCAAGGCTGATAATGCTTAGTTTGGGCATAAAAGATCCTGCTGAAAATACTTATGTATAATTTTACTTTCCACCAAGAAGCAGCAGCTTTTGTATCCTCAAATAATTAGGTTCTGGAACTTTCTTATTTGCAAAACTCCTGAGATTGGGGTCATGGGTTCATTATTGGAGTAATAGGATTCCAAGTGGTAATATTTGAAGGGCAACCTGCACCATGCCTCTTCCCACCCCTGCAAAGAATAGGTGACCTTCCCTCTACGCAGCAAACGGCTTCTACCTAACACGAAGAAAGGAGAGACTTTCTGGAAGGTTCCAGTGCAATGATGCAGCTCCTGTGTCTTGAA
The DNA here is from genome assembly GCF_048772815.1 of Callospermophilus lateralis. Taxonomy (NCBI): domain Eukaryota; kingdom Metazoa; phylum Chordata; class Mammalia; order Rodentia; family Sciuridae; genus Callospermophilus; species Callospermophilus lateralis. The sequence continues at coordinate 38,245,196 of NC_135322.1, read as the reverse complement.
AGATGGAGGCTCCATGACTAACTCCCAGGCCAGGGCAGGATCCCTGATGGTACGCTGTGTGGGGAGACTTGGGTAAGCCGAGGTGCCAGGCAGATAAAGCCCGTGGTTTCTCTTAGGAGGGCTGCCAAACGGTTCCCGTGCACTCACTGCTCAGATGCAATCCCAAGAGTGTGGGGTCAGGAAAGCCACATGGCCTTCTGATGGCCTCATCTTTTGCACTACAGCACAGTTATCACTCTACTCTGGTGTATGGCAATTGCTCTCACATCTGCTGAGCACTGTGTTAAGTGCTTAGCTCTTCTCCTCCTCAAAACCACTCATTGGGTCAATGATATCCTCATGGCCACATTGCAGATGGGGACTGAGGTCCAAGGGGACAGATGAGACTTTTTATTTTCGGATACAGGGTCTTGCTAAGTTACGCAGGCTGGGCTCAACTCACGCTCCTCCTGCGTCAGCCTCCTGAGCTGCCTGGCATGCACCTCTGCACCTGGCCCAGAGGAAGGTTTGAGTCCAGTTCTGTGCAACACCATTGTCAACTCTGAATCACTTAGCTTCCAAATAGGAGCTCTGAACCCAAACTTGCAGATGAAGAGAGGAGGAACAGTGGAGGAGAGAAGCAGCTCATTCCTCTTTCCCTTTGGCATTGCATTGAACACGGTCAAAACTCCTGAGAAGCAACATTTCCAAGCACAGGACACATATGAGAAAAATATCCCCATCCAAGATACAGGGACAAGATAGCCTGGGGAGGATGTCACCATGACTCTTCTCCCTGTGCATGTTGGGGAAGACATGGGGGGCAGTGGGTAAGTAGGGAAGGTGAGAGACCAGGGATGCCCCTCAACGACGTGGCCTGGTCCCCCCACCTGCATCCATACCAGGATCCAGCAGCAAGTGCCTCTCCTCTGCTCCAACAGCAACTAGGAGACCCTGGGGTGTGGCTGCCACTCTTATGGACTCTTATGCCACTCCTCTATGTCTTCTCCCTGCCCCACTCAGCAGTCCTGCCCTTAGCTGAACAAGAAGGGTTCAGGAAATGCATCAGCCCAGAGCTGACCTCAACCAAAAATTCCTCAGAAAATCCACACTGAGCCAGGAGGAGAAGGCCGTGGGACAAGAAAGAGGCCAGTGAGTGGGGCCCAAAGGACTCGGGTCAAGTCTCAGCATAATTTTTCAGAATTCCAGAAAAAAATACAAGAATTATGCACTGTCATATGTGCATGTACTTAGATTGTTTCCAGCATCCCCTAATCACAATCAGCAATGTGCACACATATTTTCACATTCTTGAAATGCCACCCACTTTTAGGAGTGATGAATCAGGAAGAATTAGATCCAATTGCATGTAGTATAAAACCCCAAATAAGAGAAATATAAAATCATCTACTGCCGTCCACATAAAAAAAAAAAAAATGTATATCCAGAATAAAGAAGTCGCACTTGTCACTGAGATTCCACAGTCTCGGGGACATGGGCTACTTCAGTTTATGTATTTTTTCACTCCTAGTGTGTTATTTCCATCTATCTCTTGATCTGCAGTGGTGGTTGGTGCTACCATTTGTGTAATGGAAAATATGCATTCTCTCGGCTCACCTTTTTTTTCTTTATTAAATTATTTATTTATTCTAATTTGTTATACATGATGGCAGAATGCAATTCATTGCATATGATACATATAGAGCACAGTTTTTCAAGTCACTGTTTGTACATAAAGTATTTTCACACCATTCATGTCTTCATACATGTACTTAGGGTAATGATGTCTAACTCATTCCACCATCTTTCCTACCCCCTTGCCCCCTCCCTTCCCCTCCCTCCCCTTTGCCCTACCTAAAGTTCCTCCATTCCCCCCATGCTCTGCCCCATCACCATTACGAGTCAGCTTCCTCAGATCAAAGAAAACATTTGACTCTTGGTTTTGGGGGATTGGCTTACTTCACTTACATTATATTCTCCAACTTCATCCATTTACCTGCAAATGCCATGATTTTATTCTCTTTTAATGCTGAGTAATGTTCCATTGTGTATGTATACCACATTTTCTTTATCCATTCATCTACTGAAGGGCATCTGGGTTGGTTCCACAGTTTAGCTATTGTGAATTGTGCTGCTATAAATGTTGATATGGCTGTGTCCCTGTCGTATGCTGTTTTTAAGTCCTTTGGGTATAAACAGAGGAGAGGGATAGCTGGATCAAATGGTGGTTCCATTCCAAGTTTTCCAAGGAATCTCTATACTGCTTTCCACCAATTTGCAGTCCCACCAGCACCGTATAAGTGTGCCTTTTTCCCCACATCCACGCCAACACTTATTTTTGTTTGTATTCTTGATAGCTGCCATTCTGACTGGAGTGAGATGAATGCATTTCTCTAATTGCTAGAGATGTTGAACATTTTTCCATATATTTGTTGATTGATTGTATATTCTCTTCTGAGAAGTGTCTGTTCAGGTCCTTGGCCCACTTATTGATTAGGTTATTTGGGTTTTTTTGTGTGTGTGTGTGTGTGTGTGTGTGTGTGTTTATCTCAGCTCACCTTTTGTTATGATTGTATCCTTAATGCCTGCCCCTCAAAGTTCATGTGTCAGGCAGTGCCACAGTGTTCAGAAGTGAAAATATTGGATTATGGGAGCTATAACCTCATCAGTGGATTAATCCATTTGGTGGATTAATAACTTGAATGGACTATGGGGTGTTAACTGAAGGCAGTGGGGTGTGGCCTTAGACTATCTGGCAGAGACGCCCCGTGAAAGCTCAAGAGTGGGGGTTGGAGGGGAGGGAGGGGCAGGGGTCCTTCCCACATGTCCCCCAGGATCCCGGCTTCTACAGAAGAGGGGCTGTTGAAGTCCAGTGACAGCTGTGGTGCTCAGCATCCCCTTCTGGAAGTCCATGGCTTCCCTTACGGTTGGGGTATGAGGTGTCCCCTAAAAGCTCCTTGTTAATGCAGGAATATTCAGAGGTGAAATGATTGGACTGTGAGAGCTACAACCTAATCGGTCCATCCTACTTTGAGTGGACTGACAGGGCGGTAACTCAGCTGGTGGGGCGTGGCTAGAGGAAATGGACCATTGGGAGCATGTCCTGGAAGGAAACCTCTCCCTGTGACCCCTCTTTTGGTTTCCTGGCCACCATGTCCAGAGCAGCTTCCCTCTGCCACCCTCTTCTGCCATGATGTTCTGCCTCATCTTGGGTCTAGAGCAATGGAGTCAGCCCACCGTGGACCAAGTCTCTGAAACTGAGAGTCAGAATAAACTTTTCCTCCTCTAAGTTGTTCTTGTCAAGTCTTTTGGTCACAGTGACAGAGCTAACAGCTTCTCAGCCACAGTCAAACCAAAGTTTATCTTCATTCCCCCTTCCCCATAAAGGAAAGCAGAGCTTGGGATCCACATTCCATTCTAAATAAGGGACCAGAGGGCTGTTGAATCCAATTATGATGGTTCTGCAGTTTGGAAAGAAGAATTGCTGTGTACATGCCTCTCCCACCAGGCAGACCCTTCATACCCTCGCCATCCCTGACCTCTGATACCATCCTGGTGCCACGTCAGCACCTGCCCATACTCACCACTCCACCTGTGGACGGTGGGCACCTCTGTGCAGGGGCTGCTCACTTAGACGTGTTTGTGAGTTGCCCGGCCCTTCCTCTTCCTCTTGTGGGAGCCTTTGAGGATTTCCCCAGCTCCCCAGCTCCTTCCACGCTCCATACAGGAAGACCCCTGCAACCCTTGAGCAACTACAATCCAAGCTCTGGGGGTGGGATAAGAGGGAGGAGGTGGCCGCATAAGCATAACATCACTGCCCAGTTCTAGCCCAAAGCCTCATGGCACGCCCCCCCAGGTGACTGGCCAATTGAGGAAGGTGATCTTCTAAGACCATCCTTCTCAAAAGGCTATCCCCAGTATCACCAGCATCACGTGGGATCTGGCTAGAAATACAGGTCTTGGGTTGCACATTGACACATGCTCTCCAAAGTTTGTGATCTTGCTCCAAGATGCAGAATATCTGGAAACTTCCCTGACTCTCCATTCTAGGTTCAAATTAAGTTAAGCTTTCAGGACTGGATACCTTAACAAATGAATACAACATTATTAGTAGTTCTGCAGGAAGTTAATTCTGAGAAACTTAACATGCCATGTTCCTCCCCAGAGTACACAGAACACATGGGCCCATTAAAGGTCCTGATAAGTCCCACATCGAAGAAACACTTATTTTCATTTAACTGGATGCCCCCCAAATTTCCTTAACTACAAAATATTCTTTTCCTAGAATACCCAATTATAGACCATCTTTTGGGAAACATGGCCCTTACTTGAAAGAAAGGGAACCACAGTTCCTTACACTATCTGTAAGAAAAGTCACCCATGATGCCCATGAGATGTCACATTTTAATAAACAGTTCCAAGACCTCAGGATGTATAAATCAGGAACCTATTCTAAAGGTGACAGAATGCTCACATCAATCACCTTTAACTAGAGTCACACCCTCCTGTTTCCAAGAATTCAACCTCGATTCCCACGGTCCTTCAAACTCAGCTGGCCCAGCCCAATTTCATGACAGAACACCGCCCCCCTGTCAGGACACCCAGCCCTTCCAGGCCCCAGGAAATTTTCTTCACTGATTCCCAGAGGAATCCCCTCTCCCTCCCCCAACACCTGCCCCTGCGCTGCTGGGACCCTTCCATCTAACCGCTCGCCAGGGTCCCTGGATTCGTACCTGTCGTGTCTTTTCACTGTCCCCAGCCCTGCTCCTTCCCACGACCACGAACCTGCTGCCCTCTTGCCGGCTAGGCACACCCCGCCTCGGTTTCCCGTCAATCATCCACCTCCTGCAACTGGAGGGACTTCCCAATGCCCAGATGTACTTCTGCCACTCGCCCGCCCACCTCCCGGCCCTTGCTCTGTTCTGATTCCCATTTTGAAGATAAAGAAATTGAAGCACAGGGAGGTGAAGGGATTTGCCAGGGGCCACATATTTATGAAGATTTGACATGATGATTTGAGAACCGGGCATCGAGGTCCCCTGAAGCTGAGCGCTCTGCCCTTCATGGCTCCGCCTCCCTTTCCAGACTCCACCTTGAGTGACATTGGTGCCACATGGGGATCTTCCGCAAGGTCTCCGCCCCCGTCTGCCTCGGTTGTGCTGGGAGAAGGAAACCATACCCCACCTCCCGCGCTCCCCAGCATCATCATGAAACCTCTACTCACATGCATCCCACGAGGTGTCTCGGGGACAAAATTCCAGAAGGTTCCCTGCATGCTCACATCCCGCGCACGCCCCCTAAAGCTTGCGCTCCACCCCCTCCCCGTCTTGCCCTGCTCCTAGTCCAGATATCCACACTCCATCCTCTTATCTGGTCCCCAGGAGTAGCCCGTACTGTAGGATCTGGAATCACGATCATCTCCATTTTACAGAAGAGGAGACTGAGGCACGGAAGGCTCAGGAAAGCCGCGGGCCCGAGCGGAGTCTGGACTGGAACCCCAGGTTGTCCAACTCAGAGGCCGAGCTCTACACCGCAGGGCACTGTTGGGTTTGCTCACAGCCTGAGAACAGGACAAAGGAGGCCCGCACGCAGTGGTGCATGACGGTATCCGTCAGCCGAGGGCCATGCGCAGGGTGAGAGCTCACGGGGAGCGGGAGGGGCTCAGGGAGCAGGAGGTAGCCTTTGAGATGAGACATGAAGGACAGCTAGGGTTTCAACAGGTGGCACTTTCAGGGAGGGCGAGCCAGAAGGAAAGAACAAGAAGTACAAAACCTGGAGGTGGGAAGGGACCGTGGCTGTCCCAGGAGTCGGGTGTGGCCAGGGCATGGATCATGCAGCAGCTGCAGGCAGGCCACCACTGGGAGACCTTGGGCGAGGAGCAGGCTTCACCCAGCATGGTGTGGGGCCAGGCAGACTTCTCTTGGGGCAGAGTGGGTACCAGACCTCTGCCGTGTCCAGCAGCTGCCCACATCTGGCAAAGCACTAGAGGAAGGGCCGGGGAGTTGCCGAGTGCTCCTGCTGCTTGGGCGTGGCTCTGCTGCATGTTGGCCTGAAAGCCCAGCCCAGAAGGTTCTAGTGAGCCACAGGACCTGGGCAGAGTCCCAGGTGTGCAATGGGAAGGTTAGCATTGTAGGGTGGGTGTCTGAGTTCTCCGGGAGGTGACAGGCAGGGGGAGGTGTGAACAGAGAGCTTGACAGCCTGCGTCCAGTGATAGAAAGTCCTCTCCATGGAAACATCTTGACTTCTGCCATTTTGAAAGGCACGGGAACCCCTAGGACAGAGACTGGAATGCCCAGATGGAGGGAGACGGGCTCCTTTGTTGAGAGCCACAGCCGAAGGGGCCCCAGCAAACTTTCAGACTGTCAGCTGATGATTGGCTCACAGCAGCCCCAGCAACATCTAGCTGATTGGCTCCTCTGTGGAGATGCTCATTGAGCTGTTTCCCTGCCCTTTCAGACTACCAGCTGATGATTGGCTCATAGCGGCCCAGCAACATCTAGCAACATCTAGCTGATTGGCTCCTCTGCGGTGATGCTCATTGGGCTGTTTCCCTGCCCTTTCAGACCACGGAGCTGCTCATTGGGGGACTTTTTTGGCTCCCCCCATGCGACCCAGCCAATCGGCCTCAAGAGCAGGAGGATTGTGGGAGGAAGAGGCTGGGTTGGGGAGTGTGGCTTGTGGGAAGTAGGTGGTGGCAGTTGGGCTCTGAGGGTTTTTTCCTGAGGAGCTGTTTTGTTTGGCGTGTGTGGTTCTAAAAATAAAGTTAGTTTCTTTTGACAAGTGGCTCCTGAATTGTGCCCAGCCAGACTGCGGCACTCCTTCTCAATTACCTGTGTCCAGATGGCCCTCTCCGCGGATCATCTGTGCAAATTGCTGATCCCTTGGTGGCTGCAGAGGCACCCAGTTCCTTTCCCACCCAACTCCCATCACTCATGGGTGTGGCCTCTCGGAGCGTGGGTCGGGTCCCTGGTCTCTCTTGACATCTGTGTCCTCAGCCTAGAAGCCACAGGGTCCATGGCTCAGCCCCACAGGATCGGCTTCACCCGCACCTCACCCTCTGCTCCTCCTCGCCCTGCCTGGCCAGCTCCTGCCTGGGAGCGCCAACAGAGCAGGCCTGTGGTCACTCACTCCTGCAGCCCCTGCCTGGCATCTAGGGGGTGCTCCCTAAGTCCTGGTTCAGTGAAGTAACAAATCTTTCTAATGGGTCTCTACTAAGTGCCCCTATACCTGTCACTTTGGCCACCTAGCGAAGACCTCTCAGGCAACCCTCACCAGGCATATACAGCCACTTAGTTTTCAATAATGCTTCCAGCTGCCACTTCTTTATTGTATTAAAATACATAGAACAAAACTTACCATTTTAACCATTAAAAGTGTTTAATCCAGAGCCAGGTGTGGTGGCACAGGCTTGTAATCCCAGAAGCTCGGAAGGCTGAGGTAGGGAGATCACAAGTTCAAAGCCAGCCTCAGGAACTTAGCAAGTCCCTGAGCAACACAGTGAGACCCTGTCTCTGAATAAAATACAAAAAAGTGCTGGAGATGTGGCTCAGTGGTTGAGTGCATCTGTGTTCAATCCCTGGTACAAAAAAAAAAAAAGTGTCCAATCCAGTGACATCAACTATGTTTACAATGTTGTCCAACCATCATTTGTACCTGGTTCCAGAATATCACCACAAAAGGAAACCCCATACCCATTAAGCTCCCCATGCCCTTTTTCCTGCCTAAGACAACTGCTGATCTGCTTTCTGTGTCTATGGATTTGCCTATTCTGAACATTTTATGTAAGTGGACTCATAAAATATGTCACCTTCTGAATGTGACTTCCCCTTAGCACAGAGGGAGATTTATCTGTGACATCACATGTATCCTTTTTTTATGGCTAAATAATATTCTGTTGCATGGCTTTGCCGTGTCATGTCTGCATTCACCCACTGATGAACAACTGCATTGTTTCTACCTTTTGGCTACAGTGAATAACATTACACATGTGCGCATAAGCTTTTATTTGCACACTATTTTCAATTCTTTGGAGTATATACCCAGAAGTAGAATGCTTGTCATTCTGTGTTTAATTGATGGAGGAACTGCCAAATCTAATTATTGGTTTTTCCAAAATGCATGCCTCCTTATCAAGAAGCATCTAGAAAATGCCTGCTCACCAAAGAAAGTTAAAATCATCTATAGGTTCTGGCACTTAAAGATAAATAGTCCTCTTTTCTGAATTTTCCCACCAGGATTTTTTTTTTAGAATGCCTAAATGTGTACCTATCAGGACACTTTTCATTTAAAAGTCTCTATAAAAATGGGGTTGCAGCAATGTCATTTAATGCCACACCTGAATGCCACCTTCTCCATGACAAGCCTATTTAAAATTGCACCTCAGCACTCCCTGTTCCTTTCCTGCTCTGCTTTAGTCTGGGGCATTTATCACCATCCGCCTTCTCTCTATTGTCCCTACCATGACACATGACAATACGTATAACACCATTTTAACCATTAAAAGTGTTTAATCCAGAGCCAGGTGTGGGGGGATCCTGGGAATGCTGAGATTGCAGCTTTGTTCACTACCCTGCACACAGTAGGGCTGCAGTAAGGACTTGTTGAAGAAATGGATTCTTGGGAATGAATGAAAATGTTGCCAGTTTAAAATTTATACCCTTTTAAAATGTATCTGCTGGTAGGCGGCAGAAATGGTGGCCCGCCAGTCCAGCTGGTGATCACCCACCTTGGAACGCCTGCTGCAGCCATTCTTCTTCAAAGCCCCTGTGCCAGGCACAGGGCCCCACCCACCCTGGAGCTTCCTGAGTTCATTTTGCAGGAAGGCCCCTCATTTCCATCCCAGGCTTCTGGAAGGGGGATGGAGGGAATAAAAAGGGGGGATCCTGCAAATCTCCAGCAGCTCAGAGCCCATTTGGTCCTAATTTCACCAAGGGTTTCTTCCGAAGTCCAAGCAAAGCCAAGATCCCCAAAGGGAGACCATGTCTCTGCCTCCACCTTCCTGTCCATGTCAGAGCAATTCTCCTAGCCACCTTGTCACGAGCCCACGGTGCTGCTCATATTAGTTACAGATGATGGCAATTAGAGACTGAATCTCCCTGGCTCCTGGTAGAATATCGAGACAGAACTACAGCTATTTTAAGATTTTAAGCAGATTTATACTTAGTGCTTCAAAGAAAGCCAGCCAGCAAGGAAAATATGGTAACTGTTGCTTTAAATTATAGCTATCATTACTTCAAAAGGATATTCAATCAGAAACCACTGAAGACTAAAACTATTTACATCTCCTGACACTTAAAAGCCAGCGAACAGTTTTAGCCTGTCAACCTTGGACATGTTGGCTACAAAGAGAGAGGTACCTCACTGGCCTGCAAGAAAAAAAAAATGTTCAAGAGACTAGGAACTGAGAAGGAATGCGGAGAGGGATTCCTTCAGAGATCCCTCCCACCTCTCACCCATGGCCTAGGAAGGATTTGGGTTTGGGGCATGTGACTCTGAGCAGGCAGCGATCCCCAGACGTCTACCAAAGCTGACTCTCTCCAAAGCAGGAAGACTGCCCTTTTTCTGCTGGCCTCTGGCCTTCCAGTCCCCGCCCTGGGGAAATGCTGTCTCATCCCATTAATGGCTGTCCCAAAGGCAGGACTGTCTCCTGCTTGTTCCTGGGCTCTACCGCGTGGAATGCACATGGGGCTGCTTATGCATCCATCAGAATCAGAGCCAATTAAACCCTCAGCAAACAGAGACAGTGGTCAAAAGTATGGGTTTTGGAGATAAGACTTCTCTTGGTCAGAGTTCAGGCTGCTTAGTTTATGTACTGTGTGACTCTGGGAAAGTCACTTAACTTCTTGAGACTCAGTTTCTTCATCAGTATAACTGGGGTGATTTGAATCCCCACTTCAAAAGATTTTTGAGAATCTTAAATTGAGATGGTGTGCATGAAGTATTAGTCAGGGTCATGCTAGATGCTATAACAAATCATGCTGCAGTTTCAGCAGCGTAACAGTTCCTGGTCGGCAGGCAGCCGGGATAATATGGGAAGGGGGGTTGGGATTTCGCCATCACTTCCTAGGGTTTTGGTGTTCTCTGTTTCTAGCCTCAGGAATGAGAAAGGGGCAGTGTGTGAGGTCTTTGGGATGCAGGGACAAGGAAGATTTCACAGACTGAAGATCTGGGAAGATCAGGTAAGGCAGTGACCCATGCCCCTGCGTGGCACCCCTAGGGAAGCCTTCCTTATCAACCTGAGTTAGATGGCTTCCTATACACTGTGACAGTCACATCTACTACAATGCAAGATTTGTGAGCACAGCCCCAAGATCTTTTCCAGAAGTAGAATTCAACCTATAAAGAGATTCAATAAATATCAGCTGGAAGAATTCAGTAAAATCCGTTCCCACATGTGGCAGGTGCAGATTAGTAAATGCTGCTAAACAAGTGAGTAGTAAATGCTGCTAATAGCAAATCTGGAAAAAGGACAGACAGGCATTCTCCATATCAGAAGTTAACTACTGCTCAGGAGGGATAAATTCAGCCCATCGGTTTTTTTGGTTTTTGTTTGTTTGTTTGTTTTTTAAATAATATCAATTTTTTTCTTTTTTACACAATATTTTTATTTATTTATTTTTATGTGGTGCTGATGATCAAACCCAGAGCCTCACATGTGTGAGGCAAGTGCTCTACCACTGAGCTACAGCCCCAGCCCCACTGGTTGTTTTCACAAATAAAGTTTTATTGGAATGCAGAACCACTTATACGCAAGAGATGCTGGGAAATGTAGTCCATGGCTGAGGCACTGCCTCCCAGGGAGAACCCCACTGCAGGAAGAGCTCAAATTTTCAGTGGTCAGGTAGCTGTCATCTGCCACAAGCACTTAGTACAGGATTACTTGTTAGTATTAATGTTTATTAATATTAATTTTTTAATTCAATCTTCCATTTGCACTAATGAGATCCAGAGAGATCTATGCAAGTTTACAGTGAGTGAGTGGCAGGACTAGGATTGGAGGAACTCTCTCTTGGCTTCTGACCCACCCTGGGATGGAGGAGAAAGAATAAGTTCCTACTCTGGGCTATTTGCTTTAGATGGGCAGGGACTTTGAAGGGTTTGCTCTCCAGGTTTTACACAGCCCATGTCTCAGGGCTGCTCACAACTTTGCTGGTCAGAGGAAGGTCTGCTTTGCTTTTTTTCCTGGCTTCTGGAACCAGAACTTCCCAATATGCACTGCTCAGCTGGAGCCCCCAGCCCACTGTCACCTCCTGTCTTCGTGTTCCAGAGCCCTCTTCCAGCAAAGAAGAGTCCGCTGGTACCACAGCTGGGTGGAGTCCATGTTTTCTGGGTGGAAGCTGTGTCCTGAAAGGAAGCTTTTCAAAAAAGGGAAACTTCTCCCCGCCCTGACCCATGACCCACTCTGCCTCCAGCCTGGGCAGGTGAGGCATGTCACTCATTGTCCTGGGCTCATCCCAGCCCCTCCCTTGCCAGGCAGGACTTGGACGGCCTGAACAGGCACACACAGGCTGTGTGGCCTGAAGGATATCAAGGGCGAGGCAGGTGGTGGCATGGCAGTAAGTTCGATGCTGTGTGTTACCTGTACGAGTCACTTCCTCCCCTGGGCTGCCACCTCCCCTCCTATCATAAAGGCAATGCCACCCACTCTACACACTTAGTGAGGATGTCGAGGGGGGCTTAAAGTTCTGAAAACACACCTGTCTTGCACAGGGGATGTTTATTGATCTTTCAACCTCTTCTAATAAACTCCATTTTCTTTTAATAACAGCAACTGAATTTCCTTTGGGTGGACTCTCTCTCCCATGTTGTGTGTAGTCTTGGTGGGACTGTCAGACAAGAAGCCCCCACCCATCTCCTATCCAATGGGTGTGTATGTCACCCGATGGCTCAACCAATCAGACTCTTCCTGGGACTCTGACTCTTGAGAGGGCTCCAGATGGTGAAAGAGCAGCAGGAGATGCGAGATGCTCCCCTGTGGGGCAGCCTACTCTCACCAACACACACGCATGTGCGCGCGCGCGCACACACACACACACACACACACACACACACACACAGGCACCTGAACCCTGCAGCACCCATATCTCCTCTCTAGGAGTTTGCCTTGCTTTCTCAACGAGGCCGGGAAACGTTCTTAAATTCCTCAGTTTTTTCTTTCCCCCAGCGGAGCCTACAAAGCAGTGTCCTTGGACTTGGCCCTTCCTCGCCAGAGTCTGTCAAGAAGAGCAGGCCCAAGAGGCTGCTCTGGGGAGCCTGGCTGCCTGGCCACAGGCACATGCTTTAAGCTCTCTGCGCTCGTTTCCTGGTCTCTACTTCACGGAGCTATTCCGTGGATCAAAATGGGTAAATACAGATAACTACCCAATGTATGAAAAGAGGTTACTGCTATTATCACCATTATTATTGACACACAAGCCTGGAGGCAAAAGGATTTTTAGTTATAAAATGGATTCTCTTCTTTTCCAGAGGGTAGTTGGCATCAAGGAAGATTTTCCAAAATTCTTGGAATTTAGAAACTGAAACCCAGAGATTCGATTTCCCAGATAATTTCTCAGCACAGGCAGCATCCTGGGTGCTTTGTAATACAATTTTTAGAACCCAGAAAGCCCAGGCAATAAATAATTCCCTTTTTGGTTCTTAGGTTTTTTTTTTTTTTTTTAACTTGGAATGTGTTAGAAAGACCTCGTTTTTTTAAATTGATGTGGTTTTCACTTATTTTTTTCTGATGGAACTCCCTCATTCTCACAGAACTGTACCTTTAAAGAGAAGGCAGATTCAAAGTTCTGGCTGCTTCCTGGGCAGAGGTCACCAGTCAGTGTCCACCAGATGCCCCCAACATCCCATCGATACAGGAAGGCAGCCAAAGCCTTGGGTGACAGCACAGTCCAGGCTGAAGGTCCTCGAGTCAGTGAGCTGCTGGCTTCTAGGTTAAAGGACCCTGCAGAACTGTGGCAGGTGGGAAGATGGTTCCTCCTCAAAAAGAGTCCAGAGAGAACCTGATGGCAGGACAGCCATGTGCCCCTCCCGGGCCTGCTCCCCACTCCCTACCTCCCATCAAGAAGGTGAGCTCAACTGATCCCAAATGTCAGAATCAAAGAGTTCCTGTGGCCTCTCCCACCCACCCTCAGACGCACCCAAACACACACAGGTAACAGAAGACTTGGGGCACCAGGCAGGAGAGCAGGGGCAGGCAGAGAGGGGAGAGGAGAGAGTGGGGAGTTTGTCTCAGGCTCCCTCCCCGGGCAGCACTAGGAGAGGCTGTGGGCTCAGCAGGTAGCTCAAGGTTAGAGTGTCAAGGTCATGGGCCCTTCTCTTCACCCACCTCTTCTAGAGGCTCACCACCATTCCTTCCCCTTGTCCCTTTGGACCTAGAGGTGGTAACAGGCCCTCTGTCACTCCTTGGGCTTTCCTGCATGTGTAAACGGGCCTCCTCTAGTGATCCTGTCACCTGCTGTGGGCTGGACTGCTGAGCTGGTGTCAACCAGGCTGGCCCTCTCCAGATGGTCTTCATCAGCCCAGGACTGGAGAGTCCTTCCAACCTTGGCAGGAAGATGGTTGGGAAATGTGCTGTACTCTGGAGGGCGAGGGGGCGGGGGGGAGACAGGAACCTGGCTCTGCAGGTACTCAGAGACCCCAGGGCAGTGCAAAGAAAGCCCGCTCTGTGAGTGGGTAAATAGCCACCATCCATCTTTCTAGTCGGGATGCTGGGAGAGACTCAGCCACAGTGAGTACTGGGGGAAGGGCAAAGAGGAAAAGGGCTGAAGGACGACGCAGCCAACCCTTACCTAATCTTCTTACCCTGGGGAATTCTATGTCCCAGCAATCATAAAATACCCACCTGATTTAGGAGCAAATGGTGACAGAAGAAGTCGCTCCTTGAGCACTTGGCACTAGATGGTCCTCATGATAAGTCGCGGAGGATTTAAAAGGTTGCTGACATTTCCCGTTATGTATCTTTTCATTAGAGGTAACTATCACTTTAAGCAAATTGTTTCAGGGCCTGGAATGTAGCAATAAGTGATCTAATTAGTGTAGGTTGTAATTTAGGAAGGTTCATTATGTCACAGACATTATGACTCCTGGGTATTACTAAAGGACTCATTTGTAGCCCCTGAAATGATTTTCTCATGAACACACATAATGTCACCCACAGAACTACAGTGGGGCCTCAAGATGATTTGACATATTTGAAACTCCAGCTTTCTTGGGGACTGAATTTTGAGACAGTCATAAACAAACCAACAGACAGTATATGTGTCAGATTTATGCCCAGTTAAAGGGAAACCAGTTCTGACTAGCGCAGTGTGGAACCCTTCAATTCTGTTACTCGGTGTCAAGTAAATCACTAAGACAAAGGTACCATTAAATGATAACCAAGACACCAAAAGAATTTCAATCCCATAGTCAGAAAGCCTGAGAAGTAGCTAGTTGAGCTTTTCTTATTTTCTTTTGTATCTTTAGTCCCCCAAAGAAAGCACACTTGTGATATCCATGTTCAATGTAACCACAAACTTGTAATTGTGTTACTGGAGTATGCCAGGAGCTGGCTAGTTGCTGTCCACCAACATTTTTCTACTTTTTCTCTTGGGTACCCAGTGGACTACATTTCCCAGCCTCCTTTGCAGTGGGCCAGCCATGTGACTGAGTTCTGGCCAATGGCATGTGAGCAGAATGGATATGCACTACCACCAGCCTTCCCACCAGACCTCAGCACAATACTCCATGCTTTCTCTTCCTGCCACTTGATCTTAAAGCCCAAAGACCCAGAGGGAGCTTAGCAGGTACAGGGATAGTGGAGGAACTACGTGGAAACAGGATTAAATTGGTGTTTCTTACTCCCACCAGCCAAGAGTTCCACTCCCCATAACTTGATTATAAAAGCAGTGGGTTTTTTTTTTTTTTTTTTAACTTATCAAAACTTCCAACTTACAAATATTCATGGACATGAACAAAGCTGAACACCAGAGGAAAAGCTGTCAGGTCTGCTCCCTCAAACAATGGTTGTTTATATGGCACCAGGGAACAGAGTTTCTTTGCTTCTGATTAGATCTGAGCCGATGGCTGGGGTAGAAAGAGACGATATTCTGAGTGGCTAGGGCTGGGTCTTATGTCCATCCTTAGGGCTAAGTAGAGCCAGTTCCCTCAAACCAAATGGGCTGAGAGTTGAGAATGGAAACAAGATATCAAAAGAATGGGTGAATGGATTCTGGGCAGGTTAAAAAAACCCAGAGACACCAACTCCACATTTCATGAGGAAAGCAAGAAGGACACTCTAGGGACTTTCCCAAGATCAAACAGCTAAGAAAGGCAATTAAATGACCATCCTCCGCTATTTTCACTTTGGGCTCCTTATCTCCATGGTTGCACAGGACAGCGTGTCCAGGAGGCAGCTGTTTTTGGTGCAAAAGAACCCAAATCGCCAGCAACTGTGGATGATTATAAGCACCAAGGAACCATGTTCCCTAATGCATGGACCATAAAGCCATCAGTTGTCCTGAGGCTGCAGAGGGCTTCATAAAAGGCCATTCATCTCATTAATAATTGGTCTGCTGCCAACTTAAGTGGTTTGGTGCTGTTAACTGTAAGTATATTTTTAATGTAAGGAACTTACTCCCATTAGCTGTCTTCTCTTTTGAAAATATGACCAAGTAAAAGGCTGAGATTTCACAAGCTGAGAGAATCACCTGGCATTCCCCAGCCTCTTAAGAGTCTACCTGGGCAGCCAAGTTCATTTCCAGCACCGCTCCAGAGGACAAAACCCCCCTTTCACGGAATAAAGGTTGAGGGAGAATCCTGCAACAGTGCTGGTCCGCAGGCATTTTATTTTGTTCCAGAACTCTCTACCAGAAAACCTTGACGACTCCTAGCATCAGGAGACCGAGGTGGAATAAGGCCATTGGAGCGGCACTTCGGGGTGACAGCGTTGTGCCTGCACGTATGAATAGGACACTTCAACCCTTTGTGCTTCTTAAGGCTGAAGCGTATCTCGCAGACATAATTTGGGGGAGGCATTTGTGCCTGGGTTTATTAACTGCTTTGACGATCCCAGGAGGTAACTTGCTTAGACTCTTTTGCGTCTGCCTGTTAACCTGCTGAATACCTTGCAGCTAGGAATAAAAACGAATCCCTCTTTCCTAGGGGAACAATGACAGTAATTCGCTTCGCCAGCCCCGCTCTTTGTGAGACTTTCAAAAGAGCCTCGAGAAGGCTCTTCGGGGCCAGTCACAAATCAGAATTCCTCCAGTTGATTGTGATTTTAAAATATGAGTTATTGAAATGTTTAATTTGGTCCAAAGCTTGCATCAGTTTTCTTGATCTGGTGGATTTGAAACAAAAGGGGAAAAAAATGTAAAAATCCTCATAGGATTTTTCCAGACTTTCTCGGCTTTTGCCAGGCTGTGACCTAATCCTAGAAACCTCCTCAGGACTGTTTGGGCCTAGTTAGAGTTATTTAAGGCAGGCCCTCTAAGTACTTTGCAAGTGGCACTCAACACCTATCAATAATCAGATGCCTGGGCCCTAGACACTTGTATTTAAATAGCAGCTGCATTTTATGACCTCAAGGTTGTTTAATCCAACCTATAAACATTTGGAAGTTTCAGGAAAGCCCATTGCATAGGGGGAATCGAGCTGGTTTGGAGGGGATCAATTCTGATAAATCATTTCTCTAAATGTGAACCGGCTTTATAAAGATGTTAAGCACTTTAGACGTTTTGACTCAAACGTCCAGCTGTTTCTTCTAACTGCTTCCAGAGAACCCAGGCAGAACCAGACAGGCTTCCAGAGAAAATCAGAAACCACCCCTTCCCCCACCCGCAATTGGAGGGGTTCGGTGACTCTGTGCACCTGCACAGGCGCCTGGTCTGCAGAGCGGTACGTGCCCCTTCCTGGGGTGACTTGCCCATTGCCCAGTCCCGCCCACTCTGCTTGTCTGCAGTCAGACCCAGATGTAAAACAGATTACGGTCTCTGTGTTGTTTTAAGAGAGAAAACAAAAACACTTGTGTGTCTTCAACATCCCCCTCACAGTGAAACTCAGCAGGGTAAAGGGAGCCCTCGGGAGAAGGTGGCCCCCAGAGTCAGTCCCCGACAGCCCGCTGCAGACGGTGACGGCTCTGCAGGCCTGGAAACATCTGGTGTGTGGAGATGAGGCTCCTCTTTTCTGGAGCTAGAAAAACACAGAGCCAAGCAGACTGCCAACTTCCCGGCTCCCCTGAGCCTCCCGAGGTCAATGTTCCAAAGGCTGGGACTTCATCTGAACACCCCGTGCTGTCATGAGCCCTTACTTTGCTGAATAACTCACTGGATGCTTTTTCTGTAATTTTGAGATCAAGGGCAGGAAAAGGCCTAAAAACAAACGATGTTTACTCCCAAAGCAATGATCCTGCACATCGTCTCCTTGGACAAACACTTCCAAGCCTATTCTCTCAAATATTCCCTTCAGGAGAGCCTAGTGATGGGAGTGCCCATTTTAGGGATGAAAAACCTGACACACGGTGGCCTTAAAAAGAACCCCGAGGAAAATCTCCTGCACTGAATCTGAAGCTCCAACAACATTATGATTCTACTGGATTCAAGCAAGGTCACCAAGATCATGCTTATCATTAATAACTGTGTGACCTTGGGTTAACACCTTTCTGTTACAGCTTTCCGTAAAATGGGGAGAATGATCATATTTGCCATATAAGGTTGTTGTAAGGAGTAAATTCAATAATTAAATAAAAAGACTGGTGTACCTCATACAGTAAGCCCTCCATAGACATTAATAGTGGTGGTGGTGGTGGTGGTGGTGATGATTTTGAAATATGCATTTGCATGTGCTTCTATAAAAGACTAGGTATAAACTTGTCAATTAGAATCCTCCACAATATCAAAGAAGATGATAATTTGATGACGCCACAGGCCTTTCATTTCTTCTGAATGCCAAGTACTTACAGAGGTCAGAACATGGCCTCTCCCACCTCCATTTTGAACAGTGTTCTTTCTGGTCACATTTGAAAGTTCATGGGCTCTGGTGATGCCCCATACTATGTGCACAGTTGAAGAATCTCCCCAAGTTGACTATGTAGTCAGAGGTAATGTAGATAACACCTAGGAATAAGGATGCTCAAAAGGCTTTGGCCCCTCTCTTTCTCCTAGTATCTAATATTTCACTGTTTCTTTGTGACCAAAAAACCATCTGCAAGCCTAGCAACAGAGATTACTGGCCCTCCCCAGTGTCTCCCTGGGCATACAGCCACCATTACTGTGAGGCCACGTGACCGAGTTCTGGCTGATGGAATGTGAGCAGATGTGATGTGCACCACTTCCAGGACTCCCCTAGTTAGTGCTTTTTTCTCTCTTGTCCCACGTACCAGCAGAATGGAGAGGTCTCCTTGGACAAGAGGAGCCTAACTTTCAAGCTGGAAGGAGCTTAGATCCCTGAGTCACTCCGTGGAAGAAAGCTGTCTGTTCATCAAGAACACATACTTGGGATCATAAATAAGTGATAAATGTGTGTTCTGCGAAACTGCCAAAATTGGGGAGCTATGATTTTAAAAGTTCGCCTACTTTTGTCTAATGCAAGTCCCATTCTGGCAAATTCTAAGGCAGTAACTCAGTCAGAATCACACAACTAGTTGGGAATTCAGGCTTCAACCTCTTATCTACGGCGTTCACCATTAAAGTTCATAAAAAGCTGTTGTCCACCACGACCTAAGACATAGCAGGCTCTTCAAAGTTGGATGGAGGGAGGGGTGGATGGGTGGGTGGGTGGATGGGTGGGTGGACATTGACCCTGTGGTCATTTATCTGCTAAATCATCATCAATTCACAGAGGAAGGCCCACAAAGTGTTTTTCCTGGAAGCTGGGGAGAAGGAACTGATCAGCCCACAGTTCTCGAGAGGTGGGCCATTTTGTATGGGGCTGTGAAGCCTGAACGAGGGCAGCTGGACACACACAGGCATCACCAGGGAAACTGACGGTGCAGATTCACAGAAGTCTGAGTTCCGTTTTCCAGTGGCCACTCAATTCCTTAAGACAAAACACAAAGGCGGCTAGAAACTGAGGCTGGATCTTTGCTCTCATGCACACGGCCCGATGGGGTCTGGCCAAGTAAGCCCACAGCGCAGTGTATCAAAGGAACCGAGGGCCCAGCAGCCAGCTGGCTCCACCCACCCGCCTCCTGCTTATCTCCTCCCAAGCTGGGCCCACCGTGGAAGTGCAGAATGCGCCCCGCCTCCGCCTGCCCAGGACCACCTTTCTGCAGGGCTACAGGGACCGAGCCCTGTGCTCAGCTCGGCTCTCTGCAGGGATGGCAGGCCTGGCTGGGCTTTCCTCCTCCCAGGGCCGCGGGAGCGTCTCTGCCTCTGGCAAGGAGGCCCTTTAAGCCTGTCTTTATGTCCTTATCAGAGCTCCACCGCAGGCCCAGGTGCCAGGCCTCATTCACTCAATTACCGTCTTCGCAGGACACAATGCTCTCTTCTGTGCGCAGATAGAGACACTTTCATGGCAAGGGTTCAGAGCTAAATCCTCTTTTGATACTGTCAAAACTCCCTGCCAAGCTGACACTGTATGTTAGAAGGAAAAGAGCTCACCAGCGCAGAAAGCCGAAATTAAATTAAACAGGATATTAATACCTACTAGTTAAGGAAATGATATTTCCTCTTTTTGATTTTTCTCTCTCTCAGTGCCCAAGCCAAAAAATGCATCCCCTCTCGGCAGAGCCAGGCGGGCCCCGGGGTCTTCCAAAGCAAAACACCCGCACGCACGGGGTTCTCTGGAGAAGAGGCTTTTACAGAGCTCCTCCTTTGCTGCCCCCAGCCAGCTGCCCAGCCCCAGGTACTTCCAATTTCCCTCTGTTCTATTGAAATGCACTCTGTTTAATCCCTCTGGACTAGAAGGAAATTGAAGCTCAGTTTAAAGTGGCCAGATGATGGGCAGCATTTTTTTTTTCCTTGATTTTTTTTAAATTTCAAAAATGAGGACTGCATTATTGTTTATATTTAAGAAAGAAAAAGCAAGAAGAAAGAAAGAAAGAAAGAAAGAAAGAAAGAAAGAAAGAAAGAAAGAAAGAAAGAAAGCCAATCAGCTGGGTGTGGCGGCATATGCCTGGAATCCCATCGGCTCAGGAGACTGAGGCAGGAGGATCACAAGTTTGAGGCCAGCCTCAGCATTTTAGCAAGGCTCTAAGCAACTTAGCAAGACCTTAGCTCAAAATTTAAAAAAATTTAAAAAGGGCTGGGAATGTGGTTCAATAGTCAGTGGTAAAGCATCCCTGGGTTCAATCCCATGTCCCCCCAAAAAAGAAAGGAAAGAAAATCACTTCACCCCCTCTCTGAGTTTGCAGTCCTGTGAAATTTTTTCTCTTATCAAGTGCTTGGCTCCAGATCACCATTAATAATAATGGTTCTGTTGTCTTCACATGGTTACTGAAGGGTGTTCACTTAGTGCTTTTCATATACTGGGCCCTCTGCTAAGCACTTTGTGAGTCATTTCATCTGATCCTCATGACAGTTGTATTAGGCAGGTTCTCATCCCCATTTGAAAAGTGAGTGTACATCTGTGTCACAGCATCACTCACAGTAGCTAAAAGGTAGAAACCACCCGAGGGTTCATTAATGAATGGATGAATGAGCAAAATGTGGTATATCCATACAATGGAATAGTAGTCAGCCTTTAAAAAGGAAGGAAATTCTGACACCCGCTACAAGATGGGTGACCCTTGAAGACATTCTGTTCCATAAAATCAGCTAGACACAAAAAGCAAATGCTGTATGAGTCTAGGCATAAGAGGTACAGGGAGCAGTAGACTGTTAAAGCCAGAAAGTACAACAGTGATCACCAAGGGCTGGGGAAGCAGGATCAATTTCATGTTTGATAAATTTTACCACAATAAAAAATTAAGTAATACAACAAGACAGGAAGTAAGGTTCAGGAAGGTGAAATGACTCCACGGGCAATAGCCCATACATGGCAGAAGCACTTAACCCATTCAGGCCAAAGCCTCTGGCTGGTGATGACCTGCAGGTGCTGCCAGGCAAGCCTCTCCTAGACACCAGACCCTCCAGGGAATTCCTGTCACTGCTTAAAACACGATCCAAGTCGGAATGCCACTTGGCAGAGAAGAGCCACGAGCTCCAGCTGCATGCTGCAGCATGTACGGAGCTTTCCTCAACACGGGTGACCATGGAACCCTTCTTTCCCCCTCCTTTGCTCTGCTGAAACATCAACCATGCTAGCATTCTAGAACCCCAGAGCAGACTTGGAGAAACGCCGCCTCTAATCCAAACCTTCGTTTCACAGGTGAGAGACTTAAGTCCCAGAGAAGGAAAGGGACTTATCCAAAGCCACAGAGCTGGGACTAGAAGCCACAGTTCCCAGTCCCAACTTCCATTCTTAACCTTGGTTCCTGATGCCCCACAGGTAGGTGCTACATGCAGAGAGAGTAAATGTGTCCCCTTTCCCCTTGGACCCTGGTAGAGGTGGGGAAAGAGAACCGTGTGATTCTTGCTGCAGCACGTGACCTCTTGGTATCGATTGGTATTTATTGAGTGCTTACTGTATACAAGGCAGCTGTGTCTACTGCTGCATGCCCATCAATTCTGTTCATGATCATCAGCTCAGTGAGGAAGTCCATGTTACAGATGAGGAAACCGAAACTTACACCAGTGTAAGGGACCTGGGCAGGACCATGGCCTAGAAAGTCTTAGAACCTGGATTCCCACTGAAGGTGTCTAACTTAGGAGCCTACCACGTGTGCCTCCCTGGGACCAGCGATGTCTGCCCAGCCCCCTCTAGAAACTTCCTGCCCCGCTAAAGTTAAGCTTTGCAAATCCTCTTTGTGGAAATTCTCCCCAGGGTCCGCACAGGATAGGCTCAGGAAAGCCTCAGCGTTCTTAACATCTTTTTACGTGCTCCAGAAGAAAGGGGAAGTGTCAGGTGGCCTGGGAAAGCTTGGGGCTTATTCTGCCACCTCCTGTCCCTGCTCCTGGTGGTGTGGCTTTCCAGTCCTTAAAGGGAGGGAAGAAAAGGTTTCTTTGGCCTCCACATCTGCAAGAGCTTTCTGGTTTGTCTTCTCTGCTCTTAGTCCAAGGAGCGGCTCTGACAGGCTCCTGGCATGGGACCCTGCGGGACGGAGACCAGCAGAAAGATTGATCCCCCATAAATCAGCGCAGTTGAGACTAACAAGTAATTATGTGATTCCACCCCGCGCCGTCAGAGGGGCCGGAGCGCAGCCGGCAGTCGCTGGGTTCGCCCAGCAGCTCAAAAGATGGCTTATATTTTTTCAAACAAAAATAAATCATCAAAATTCATGAAAAAAAAAAAAACCAACTTGAAGGAACACATGGAAAAGAAGGAGCAGCGATATGGGTTGGCTCAAGAGGAAATGAGGAGACAGGGGAGGCCGCCCTCGCCTGCCAGCCTCTCCCGGTCGCCCCTTCTGCCTCCCCCTGCAGAGCTCAGCCGCTGCCCCTGCACCTGCCTGATTCGCCTCCTCGCCCTCCAGCGCCATTGGATGCTGCCTTTGCTTAAATGCCAATATTCTGTTTGCATAGATTTTTTTTGCTTTAATTTCGATTTTTAAAAAATATCATGTAGCTTCACGGCTGAGATTTTTGGCACTCACATTTGTTCTCTTACCCTGGACTTGGCCCTGGCTGAAGGGATAAAGGAGTGCATTTGTTTCAAGATGATCAAAGCGTGGAGGAGCGCATAGTGGTCTGTTAGGTGAGGGCTAAGTGCCACCGAGGGGCAGGAGGGAGCCCAGGGCATCGGTGGGTGGCTGTGTCCTCTCTCCTGCCTAAGCCCCCAGAAAAATTAGCCCCTCTGGGGACTCATTCCCAGTTGGGCAGGAGAGTGACAGGTGAGAACACACATCAGACAACAATCACTGAGTTCTCCCGTGGGCTCTGCTCAATCCCAAGGGCAGGGCACGTTTTTACACGTTCATCTCCCCATGACGCCACCAGAATGAACCACACGCAATTGCCTCTAATTGGCAGTTTCTGATCTACCTCGGTGGCAGTTTCATGTGGCGTAGGCTCCTATTATCCTTCATTTTACTCATGAGCACAGGGAGACCTGGAGGGGTGAAGTCCCTTCAGCACCAGGTCCCAAGGAGGTGGAGCCAGAGCAGTTTGTGGTCAGAGCAGTCCTGTCCCTAACCAGGTACCAGTGGGCTTTATTTTGTAGGGGGAGGTGGATTATCTGACGGATCAAAGGAGACCTGTCTGGGAACATGACCAATTTAGGGCCACTGGCCCCAGAAAGGGGCTCCCTGATGCCTCCCCCAGGCAGCCCCAGGGATTTGTGGTCTCCGCTGGCTGCCTGGCTGAAGGGGGATGGAGGAAGTGGAGCTACTATCTGTGGCCCGTGGTCAGGAGAACATGGACCGCATTTGCTTCTGGAGGAGATGGGCTTGCACTGACTGTCTCTCCTGACATCTGGGGGTGAGGGACATTGAAACCTCGTTCCTGACTTCAGACTTCCACCTGAAATTTGCCAGCTCCTCTCCCAACGTCCCAGAGGTAACAAGAGGGGCTGCTCCAAGGCCAAGCTACTGACCCTCCAACACGGAGTCCTCGCCAAGATGCCAGCCCAGGGCTGAATAATGAACCCAGGCACAGACCAGGGTGTGAGCCAGGAGTGCAGAGGGCTGACATCTGGATGCTCTTTTCACTATCATTATTTTTAACTCCCCCAGCTGGGCAGTGACAATCAGCAGTTGACCCTCAAGAAGGGGTTGAGGGCTGGGGATGTGGCTCAAGAGGTAGCGCGCTCTCCTGGCATGAGTGCGGCCCCGGGTTCGATCCTCAGCACCACATACAAAACAAAGATGTTGTGTCCGCCGATAACTAAAATAAATATTAAAAAATTCTCTCTCTCTCTCTTTCTCTCTCTCTTAAAAAAAAGGGGGGGGGTGACACTCAAGAAGCCTGTTCTCAGCCCCAGAGATGCACAAGAAAGCTGTGATGGCTGACTTTCTGGGCCAACTTGACTGGGCCATGAGACCCCCAGGTAGTCAGTTAGCCCATTGAGTCCCAAGTTTTCACTCCACGTAGGAAGATGGGACGTAATGGAACATTATTTCTCAGTGTCTCTGTAGGGGTGTTTCTAGAAAGAGATTAGTATTGCAACTGGTGACACTGCCCTTCCCCAACCCATGGGCATCCTTCAATCCATGGAAGGCCAAAAGAGAACCCAAAGGTCGGGGGAGGTTGAATTCCTTCTCTAACTGACTGCTTGACCTGGGACAACAATCTTCTGCCCTCTGCCACCAGGTTCTCTGGCCTTTGAACTATGCCACCAAATGTCCTGGGTCTCCAGCTTACATCAACAAGAGGCTTAGCTTTCATAATTGCATGAGCCAATACCTTATCATAAATAGATCAATAGGAAGAAATTGTGGGGACCCGTAAGTATTACATGTACACATATACACAGCTATGTGTTGGTTAACAAGGACACAGTCTAAGAAATGCATTGTCAAGTGGTCACGGGGGCACATTCCCGTAACCCCAGCAACTGGGGAGGCTGAGGCAGGAGGATCATAAATTTGAGGTTCTCCCTCAACAACTTAGCAAGACCCTGCCTCAAAATAATAAATGAATAAATGGAAGGGCCTGAGATATAGCTCAGTGGTGAAGCATTGCTGGTTCAACTCCCATAGCGCAAAACAATGAATCAATAATATAAAAATAAGAAAGAAAAAAAATACGTTGTCCGGTAATGTCATCATTATCTGAACATCTTAGTGTGCTCTTGAACAGGTCTCAATGGCGAGGCTGTTCTACCTGGGTCTATATAGTAGTCTATGCCTCCTGACTGATAGTCTGTACATGATGTTACTCTACTGAATCCTGTGGGCAATCACCACACCACCGTAAGTATCTGTGTATCTAAACACAGGAAATGCACAGTAGAAACATCAGGTGATGGGAATTCTCCAGCTCCATCCTGGAAGCACAGCTGATATACGTGACCTGTTATAGACCCCACAGCATTATGTACAATGACCCGGATGCATTATTGGCCTATTTCTCTGGAGGACCCTGGCCAATACAGCGTCTTAGCTGCTGCACCTTCATGGTTGGTGAGCCCAAGTCGGTGAGCCCAAGATGGTACAAATGCTCTTTCCCTGACCCCCGGGGGACATCTGGACCCAGGACCTCTCACCTGACACATTGCAGCCCTACCAACCCTCACCACTATTACCCTTCCTGACTTCACAGTTCACACAAGGCCTCTGTGTGCAGCCCAGCAGGCACAGCCAAAATGCAGCCAAACTGCAAAGCTTTCTTCTTTCTTCCCCCTCCTTGGCAGGAAGATGGCTTGAGCAGGACTCGGGGAGTTCATATTTGAAGCTCCTGCCCTGGTAGCAACCAGCTCCGCGTACCTCCCCCCCAAGTCTCTGTCTTTTGTGCAAGTTTAATAAAATAAATTTTGAATATCAATAAAGTGCGTTCTATTTTTCTTGGCATGTCCCAGCCCCGCTCCGTCCTTCTAGCAGAAGTCATGCAACAGACAGATCACGTTTCCACAGATCATTGATGTGGTGCCACAAGGGCTGCAGATGATTTGCTAAAATGCTCCAAAGGTATTCAAATTTCTTTAAAGAAGAAATTCAATTTATGTGCATTTATATTACAATGTCTGTCAGGAAGAAAGGTTATAATCACCAGCATATTTTAGATTTACATTTTCTTCTGTACATGAGGTAATGGTATTAGAGGGAAACGAGGCAGGCTAGAGTTGAATTGGACGCGTGGTCCTATTTTCATTGCTGCTAAAAGCATGTTTTTGAAGTTCTTGAGGAAAGCATATGTTAGCATATGTTAGGGAAATATCAAGAACAGGAGGCCGGGTGGCTGAGAGTCTGAAACATTCGGCTTTCCTTCTGGATTCTCCATGTGGGGCACGGAGGCTGCTCTCAGCGCCCGGATCCTTCTGGAAGCCGTGGCCATTTGCAGTATCTGACGCAGACTCAGAACTGAGGGCACTGGACTTTCCCACCCTGGGGACACCCAGAGAGCTGCCTTGAGTCACCCCAGGGAGGCCAGGACAGGGTGAGCCACTCCCCCCCATCCAGAAAGCAATCCTCGGGCCTGGGTATTTTTAAATCGCTCCCAGGGCTTTCTTCTGAAAAACTCATCAATCATAGGTGCCCGGGAAGCTTCCACAGACTGATGGAACCGGGCTGGCAAGATGATCCGTTCCCGGCTTCCTGTCAACAGAGGCTAGGAATCTCCTTTCATGTCCAGAGTCCCAAGGTGGTGACAGGCGACACCAGGACTCCAGCCCACCAGATTTGGTCCCACAGACACAGAGGTGATCCAGCTGTCTTGAGGCAGCCACAGGGAAGCAGCCTTTAAAATTCCTGAGCTCTGCTCCCTAAACCTGGACCTACAGGAACCTGCCTGGATGGATGTCCCTCCGAGACGCTGACTAGGTCCCAGCATGTCACACCCTGCTCCACAGCAGGGACTCAGAGGCTGCACCTCACCACCTCCAAATTAGCATTTAGAAGTTCAGGCAAGGAAGCCGGCAACATTTCCTTCACTTCTCTTCTAGGAATCGAATGAGTTTTGTTAAGTGGGTATTAAACATTTAAACCGAGGGCATTACCACTTCTTTTTTGTGTTTTCCCTTTTTAACAAAAGCGATAATTATTGAAGGTAGAATATTGGGTAACAATGGACAAACAAACAAAAAGAAAATGAGTTTAAGTTCTGTACCACAGAGGTAACCGTTTTTAACACTTTGCTATAAAACTTTTCTGTATATCTTATACATAAATTGTTCATATGTATAGCTTCTATTTTATATAAATACATATTTTCATAAAAATGAAATAATAAATTGTCTTATTGCTATATTGGTTCATAGAACATTATGAGCTTCTCTTTATGTCACTGAATTTTTTTATGATATAATTTTACCCACTCTGTAGCACTCCTCTCTACAGCTATACATTAAAGTAATTAGCCAATCCCCCCTTTTTGAACACTTAGGTTATTCCCAGGTTTTCACCTATATAATTAATGTCACAATGAACACCTGTGTAGCTGCTCATGTCCACAGGACAAAGCCCTAAGGTAAAAAGAGGGGGTCATGAGATACGAACATTTTTAATATTTTGCTAAATTGTCCCCAGAACGATTGTAACCCTTACTCTTCCTATCAGCAGCGTGTGGAATTCCACATTTCATTGACCGAAGCCCTGACTTAATTGTTTAAGACAAGTTCTAATAAGTAATTGCTGAGTCTAGGAGGAATGTAGACAGTGGGTTCACCAGGAGGACTGAGCGACAGGGGAAGCCACCGTATGTTATTGGGCGAGTGGGGACAGCTCACAGGTGGGGCCCGTGGTTTGGAAATGGACACTGTGATCCCTCTGGGTGATGCCAGGCCTAGGTTCCTATCTCGAGGATTAATTCTCTAATCCTCTAGGAATCACTAAACCTCGGTAGGGTGGAAACTTCTGGCTGAGATGTGACCATGAGAGAAGACACATTTTTTTTTTTTTTTTTTGCATTTAAAAGAAAAAACATTCATACCAAATAGAAGGTATTGGATAGAAGAAGAGAACAGGGGTCCTCCCCAATCCATGGACACAACAGATGGAGGAAAGGGGCCGGGTGTCTAGAGGGAAAGGCGCCTGGATTGGCTCGAGACACCACTCCATTCTTTCTCGTGGTTCTGGGGGCCGGCTGGTGGCGTCCATGCCTCTGCCTGGACTTGGCCTTGCAACTGAGGTGCCCTGCGGGGTCAGCTGGGTCGGAAGGTCCCAGACGGTCTTGCTCACAAGTCCACTGCTGGGGACCTATTCTCGTGCCTCTGCCTGGGACCTATTCTCGCCCCCTGGACGTCAGCGTTGGCATCTTTACACCGTGGTCCTCATCTGGGGATGGCCAGAACTTCAGGGTCTTAAGGTCTAGCCTCCAAACTCACTCACCCTCGCTTTTTTCCTTTAAATTTATTTTTATAGTGAAAAATACACATAATGTACCATTTGAACCATCTTGAAGTGTAGGTACCTCCACAGTGTGCAGCCTATGTCCCCTCCCCTAGCTCTTTGAAACCGTCACTCTGACTTCTATGAACTTGTCTACTCTGCCTGTCTCCTATGAGAGAAATCATCCAGTGTTTGTCCCTTTGTGATTGGCTTATCTCACTCGGCATAATGTCCTCAGGATTCATCCTGGTGTGGCATGTGTCAGAATGTCCTTCCTGCCCCATTGTAGGTCTCTATTGGATTTTGTTTGTCCATTCATCCTCTGATGGACAGCCTCTGCGGTCGCTTAGTCTAGGCTTGCTTCTGCCACCTGTGTTCTGTGGGCTAAAGTAAACCCCAAGGCCAGCCCAGCCTCAAGAGGATGGGGACATAGATTCCAATGATTGATGGGAGTAGCAGCCACGCCACATTCTGAGGGGCAAGGACGCAGGAAGTCCATTTTATAATGCACATCTACTGCCCAACCAAAGGACAACACAGATGCCCCCAAAAGGTCCCGATAGAAGCATCATGACATCTAAGTGGTTAAGAGTGCAAAGTCTAGAATGTGGGTTCAAAGAATAACTTGCCCGGGAAGGGGACAGTGAGCATGTTTGTGACCCACAGATTTTTGGATGAGAAGACCACTGCTTCCTTCCAATTCAAAGATGTCATCAATTTAGCACCGTGTTTTCAAGTTTAATGCAAACAAACTCTGTAATGAATTTAGTGGTCTGTTCAGCAGATGGAATGAAACTCTTAGAATAAGGGGGCAGAGACAGAAACAGGATCGGAGACCTGTTCTTCCACACCCAGAGAAAAACCAACCGTGTGATCATCAGCTCTCTCCACACATTCTCTATGTTTAAGTCTTGCAAGTAGTAAGATGGAAGTCGCTCTCTCTCTCTTGTTGTGAACAGACCATGAATTAATGTTTGTGAGAGTCATCTTTGAAAAGGGAAAAGCATGGTTATGTACTGCCCCTTCGCTCTGCCCGGGTGACTGCTTTCAAGTATCCGCATGCTATTTTTTGGTGTCCAGTTCTCCCTTTTCTTCCCTCTGGGGCCACTGACAATGTTCTTGTCTTTGCTTTATCTGAATTCTCTCTGAAGTCCAGCCAGGTGCCCCCAAAAGATGACAGAACTGAGTTTACCAGGGTGCTTCCTGGTACATTTCGATTTCAAAGTACACTGCGGGTTCTTAATACATGTTAAACAGTATCGACCGCCGGCTGCTCCTGCCGCCTTGCTATGTACTGGCCCCTCC
Organism: Callospermophilus lateralis; assembly: GCF_048772815.1. Taxonomy (NCBI): domain Eukaryota; kingdom Metazoa; phylum Chordata; class Mammalia; order Rodentia; family Sciuridae; genus Callospermophilus; species Callospermophilus lateralis. The sequence continues at coordinate 38,215,978 of NC_135322.1, read as the reverse complement.
TGTCCCTCCTGCAAGGGGTGGCTAAACAGAGGAACATTCGGAGCACAAAGAAGGCAGTGCCCCCTGTCACTCCAGCCCCAGTCAGAAGGCGCTGGCTCGTGAGCAGGAGGACCCATATCCATCCCTCCAGCCTCGATTTCTGCATCTGTAAAATGGGGATGCAGGACCCGGATTTGGTGAGGTAGGGAAGGTGGAGTCCTGAAAGGTTAAGGAAGGATGGTGTCTTTGTTTAAAATTTGATCATTTGTTCCAAGTGGAGTTTTTGCATTAACTTTGATTTTCAAAGTCGCAGTGAAATGTTACCTGAAGGCTTGAGTTGTCTGATGTCCTTTTAGGTTTATGACTGAGGTAAGTGCCCACTCCCCTGCCTCACCCTCCTCTTGGCCTTGGGTGATAGTGGTGATCTCCTAGGTGTGTGTTGAGGAGTAAATGAGGCGACACAGGTGCATGAGTGGTAGGCTCGTGGCAACCGCCCAGCACAGGTGTGACCTCTGCTTCTGATGGCTGCCATCCCATGACCCAAACAGGGAAACTGAGGCTGGGGATTGAACCCAGGGCCTCGTGCTGCAAGGCAAGTGGGCTACCACGGAGCTAAAGCCCCAGCTCCCCAGCCCTACCACACAGCTCCTTGGTGGCCTCTGTCTCCTCCACTGGGCTGGGCCTGAGACTCCTCCAACGGTACTCATCCTCTGGCCCTGCTGCCTGGAACAGAGCAGACCCATCAAGAGCGTCCATGGAGTGAAAGATTGTGAGCATGCGTGAACGGCCCACGTGTGCACACAGGGCCTGTCTCTAGTGTTCTGTCTTTTGAACACCCAGCTTCTCGTCTGCCAATAAGGACAATCAGAACACCAACACCATGGGATGCCATAGGTGACTCTATCAAACCACATAGAAAATCTTCAATAAATAGTAACTTTTTTTTTCCTTTCAAATCTCAAAACCCCAAAGAAGTGGCCCTGGGCTCCTTCACAACAGCATGATTGATGTTTTGGACTGGATAGTTCTTCGCTATCAGGTGCTGTCCTCTGCACTGCAGGATGACCAGCAGCAACAGAGGGCAATCAAAAACCCCCTGAAGGGCAAAGTCACCTCCAGTTGAGAGCTCCTCGTGTGGCCCACTGTCTCAGATTTTTTTTAGAGAAAAGTCAATACTTCTTATGATGTCCTTATTTTCTTGGTAGTTTGCAACATTAAGAGAATTAGCATTGGGTGGACGTATATTAAAAAAAGAAGAAAAATAATGAAAAGAGTAAATATTAGAATGATATATGATATTAACTGAGCGCCTATTGGGTTCTAGTCTACACTTGATGCTGTAGGGACATCACCTCCTGGCCACATCTCCACAGGGTAGCTAGAATCGTTTCATTTTCCAGATGAGGAAACCGAGAGTCCGAGTGGTCAGATGACTTTCCATAGCCACTCACCAAAGAGTGAGTGGCACACCTGGATTCCCACCCAGATGAGCCTGGCTCCAGAGCTTGCCTCTGTCCCACAACTCTGTGTGCCTTTCAAAAATCCATCTGCATTCCAATCCCCCGTTGAATAATCTCCATCTGACTGTCTCCACCTCTTACCCTCCATCCCCCACCAGATGTTCGAGAATGAAAATATCTGAGAAAATAAGCTGAATTTCTAAAAATGTACATCCAAATGTCTGGAAGGCTCTTGCACGGGTGATTAAATTAAGAGAAAGTATGCTTAAACAGAAAGGCCCCTGCCAAATTGAATTCTTGTTGGCCATGTTGTTTTTGGATGAGATGCAGGGCCCTCCATGGAAGGTTAAAGGGAAGGCAAATCTGTCCCCGAGAGCAGCCTGCAGGTTCTCCAGGGACCAGCCCATCGGACGATTCCTCTTCATTTAATTTCTGAAGTGTCCTTGGGGCCACATCTCCGTTTGTGCCACTTGGGGCACGTGGCAGGCTCCAGAATCCACATAGAAGAGAGGAGGAGAAGAGCACCCAGGAGCCTGGCCAAGTGCTCCTTGGCCTATGGATCCTGGAGCAGCCGTGACCGCTTGGCCTGGGAGCTTGTTAGAAATTCACATTCCCAGGCGCCACCCTGAGGCTACTGAATCAGAAACGGTTTTCAGGAGCTGTCCAGGGGACACTGACGCTACTGTCCTTATCCACCATCCGCGTCCCCCGCCCCCCAGCATAGCCTCATGGTCTGGCCTCTGCTGTCTCCCAGCCTCAACCCCACCTGTTGTGGACTGCCCCAAGAGCACAGGCACTCCCAGTTCCCCCAGGACCCAGTCCCTCTGGACGCCAGACCTGGTCACTGCTAATAAGCCTTCCCTTCTGCCTGAGCTGGTTCATCTACAGGGGAAGGTACCTGTTCCCAAGAGGTCAGCCCTCAAAGTCAATGGAAGTCTGCATCCTCGTTTCCAACCAACTCTGCCACAAAGGATGTCCATCTGTCTTTGACTCTTCTTGACCTTAAAGGAGGCAAGTGTCAGCAATCCCATGTCATTCAGGGATTGCCACCAGGAGCTCTTGAGAAAACACCTGGCACCACGGGGTACCCCCAGCAGGTAATGGGTGTGTTGTTAGGATCTGAGGCCTTGTACCAGGAATATTTATCAACACCCACTTCCCCATTCCAAGCTCCTTTATACATCACGAGGGCTGTCCTTGATTTTCACGCTCCAAAGAATCCTTCATTGTTTCCAGGTTGACTTTCTTGATTGCCACCAATGTTGGGCCTCTAAGTAGCACTGGCCTCCCTACCAAGAAACTATAGCCCATTTTCTAGAAATAGAAGTCGAGAGGCTTTGCCCCAGTCTTCATGCATAAAGATGTCTGGTGAATATCATACCAATCGGTTGGACATTCAGCCAGCGTCCTGGTCAGGGAGCGCTCATTTTTCGTTGGCCCGTGGGGCGATTCTCCACCATCTAGAGCAACTCTGTCTGTTTCCAACTTTCCAGACCACACTGGGTATATGCTTTGCAGAGGCTGTTCGTAGTAGCCTGAAGCACGGGGCTCCGTGAAACTGGATGACGCCCCTGGCAAGAGAGAGGACACTTAGCAGCTGAGGGTCACCTGGCGAAAAGCCCTCTGTTGGGAGACAGGGAGGAGTAGCATCAGGGAGCACAGAACCAAGGGAAGGTCAACGGCAGAACACAAGCAGTTAAGTGATGCGGGGGTCCGCTGCGCCCCGTGCCAATTTATGGTGAAGTGACACATGTTTCTGCTTTAAGCGATCAGTTTTTACTTTTAACATTGAAGATTAAAATTAAGTGCATTACCATAGATCAGTTTACAGGGATTCGGTACATCTGTTTTGGAGATGTAAAACAAAACGGAGCAACATCATTATATGTGTTACCAGAATTGGAGCAAAGGATCCGAGTCAGGCTGGGCCGCCTGCTACCACACCATGCCACGGGATTCCCCCCACTTGGTGGGGAAGACATTTGGCCAGGGATGGAGACAGCTCTGCCCTCCCCAGATACAAGGAGGTGCCAAGACATAGTCCAGAATCCCTGGGGCCAGGTTCCAAATACCAGCCACCTCTTCGACCATGATTGAAGGGTCGGTGGCTGTTGCTGGAACTCAGCCGAGGCCCTCGCTGCTGGCCCTCGCGGCCAGCTTGACACCCCACAGCACGTTGCTTGCCAAGGGTTTTACACTGAACTCTGAGGTCCAGCCCAAAGGGAGAAGACTGGCAAGTTAGATTATTGCTCCAATAATGAGCGAATGGTTTCTGGTTTGCTATTTACACTGCTCCCTGGGAGAGAAAATAAGTCTTCCAACTGAAGTACTCCAATTTCTACTATTTATCCAAGATTACACATATAATCCCATAATAAAACACCGGTCCTGCCCAGAACACACAGTGATTGCCTACAGATGTGCCCAAACCAAAACATCTGCACATCCAAAATGGCCACCAGCATGATATTTTATCTACCGAGGGTCGAGAACCCAAATGCCTAATTAACTTCTGAAACTTGCAGAGTGGAAATCCCAGATAGGATATGAAAAGGCACACTGGTGACAGAGTAATGGCATCTTGGATGTGCTGCCTGAGATGGAAGGCCACGCTGTGCCTGACATCAAGTAACACCTTGTAGTCTGAAGAAGTTTGGCCCCAGCAGCATGCCGTCACTGACACATGAAAATAAAATACCCTCCTAATGGTGCCTGGCACAGCGTCAGGAAAATACCTCATCTGAATTTTTATTCGGCTGACAAATGATGTGCGTCTCTGCCTTTATCGGGCTGCTTCTATTAAATATCTGAGTGCAGAGAAGATTTCTTAATTTGCTCGTTTCTCCTGGTACCCTGCAGAAGGGGAGCCTAGAATGGAAATGCATCAAGAGGTAAGAGAGACATCTACCTGCTCGCAGCCAAGAGCCCTGGAAACGGCGGGGGCCCCGTCAGATCAGATCACATAAGCATCTCAGCTCTACTTTGATTTGTCTCTCAATATACTGTTTAAAAATGTAACCCAATCACCAAACCCTACAAGCAGTCTGTTTATTATTACTTTTGATAGAAAGGTTCATAACATCCTGTAATGTGTGTGCATTTTTTATTCCGTTTGGCTACGAGACACTGAAACCATCGGGGACATTTATTAAAACGCATTCAGCCGTTCTTTAGGATGAGGTTAATGTGGGATTTATGCCTCTGTGGTGCTCCGTGCGCAGAGCGGTAATAATGCTTGTTTAGTACTTAGTTCACGTACAAAATGGTCGGCTATAAAAATCGAAGGAATAGAAAGATAGGCTGGAAGAGCACAGAATGGAGGGTGATTCCCTCAAGTTGGGGGCCGAGAGAGAAGACCAGCTTGAGGAGGAGAAATTTATTCCCCTGGAAGATCTGATTCTCTGGTGCAATCAGAGTGTGGGCTCCCAGAAGCCGGGCTTGATCAGCTCAGGCCTGACAACCTGCCCAGGCAATTCTCTGCCAGGCAGCCCGGTGAGAGATGCTCCCTGCGTGGCCACACTTGTGCGCCTGATGCCTCCCTGGTTCCTTTCTACTGCACAAGCCCATGGCCTTCAAACCGACGGGAGCCTTCAAGAGGGCCAGGGGGCTGGGGGCAGAGCCAGCCAGACATCCGGGCTTGGGCTCCTCTGGTATCCAAAGCAGATGGGCTCGCCAAGATGGGGATCGAAATTCCAAGCAGCTTCCTAACGATTGGCCACACGTCTGGGCATCAGGCGGGACGCGCATGTTTCCTACACATGTTGGTGATGTGTTTGCTTCCAAGAGCAGAAGGGATCCAGAAAAGCCCCCTGGAAACTGCCCAGCTCCATCCCCAGGAAAACCTGTCCATTCGGGGAGCTGCTTCCTTGTGCGAGCAGCTGGAGGCCAGTGTCCTGCTTCCCTGTGGGAAAGCGGGGGCTTTGGGGACCTGTGAATGCAGGGTCTTCCCTCCGGCTGCAGCCCAGCCCACTTCATGGGCAGAAGGACGCACGGCCAGGAGGATCCAGCCACTCTCCAGCTGCTGCGGGGGGGCTGTGGGGGCCAGGCTGGATGCAGGGCTGCCTGGTTTCCACCCCAGTGAGAGGCTGGAAGGGGAGTCAACACTACTGACCTGAGCTGCAAGCGTGTCCCCCTCTGAAGACGGCAGGAGCCTTCTCACTGGGCACCCTGCTTCCCACCTTACCCCTCCAATCCCTTCACCCAGTGCAGCCCCAGGGACCATCTTAAGAGAGAAATCAAACCCCGTCTCCCTGTCACCCCTTCAAGCCTTCCTGTGGCCTCCCACCACACTGGGGACATCCAGTCTCTTCCCGGAGCCCGCCGGCCCCCCATGCCATCTGGTTCTCGCCTCTTCCCACTGTTTCCTGTCTCCCCCTGGGTCCTTCTGCAGCAGCAGCCACCCTGGCCTGCCTTCTGTGGAACAGAGTGCCAAATGACACCCTCCACGCTCCAGCTTGGGGCCTGGTCCTCCTGTCTGGGACGCTGTGCTCCAGACATTTGCATAGCTGGGTCCTCATTACACAGAGCTCAGCTTCCACGTCCCCACCTGGTAGTGACCCGATAGAACATGCGCCCACATCACTCTCTTCAACAGCCCTCTACTTTGATTATCCGTGTAGCACTGAGAGCAATTTCCCCTCTTGTCTATTTGTGTCTACTCAGCCCCTTTTGCTAGGAAACGAGCTTTCTGAGGGCAGAGTTCTTGCCTGTCTTGTCCACCTCTGTGCACTGATTCCTCTAGCGGGGCCAGGGCTCCACAGATGAGGAGTCGCTGCAGGGACGAAGCTCAGCAGTTGCCAGGTGAAGTTCCTACCCAAAGGACACAACCCAGCCAGGGGATACAGGGAGGCTGCAGCCAAGACCTGGCATCTCCGCTACAAGGCCCATGGACCTCAGTTGATGGGCAACTCACCAGGAGGATGCCCCATTTCCCAGATGACCCCAGCAAGAGGTAAGTCAGTCTGTTCTAACAAGCATTTTGGACAACTGGTCCTTGTTCCCATGTCCCTACCTTCCCCATCCTGAGGCTGGTCTAGATTTCTGCTCCTGGTGGTTGCCGTGTGCGTATTTGGTTTATGTGAGGTCCAACAGGCCAATTCAAGAAAGTACATCCTGGTCCCTGCCTCTCCCTCTGGGAATATCTCCCTCACCCCAAACCACCCTCTTCCTGCTCAAACACCCTCATGCATGCATGTGCAGAGTCTCCTGAAAATATTTTTTTGTGTTTCATTTTATTTTATTTTCCCTTAGTGTACACAGTAGGAACCACAGCGGGTCGTGGAAAACTGTGAAAAGAAGAGTCGACTCAACTGCCAATCACATTTTTTAAAATGGGTCCTCTGGCTTCCGCCAGCTTTTCCTCCGTGCCTGTGGCTGAGCTGGGGAATTATCCTCGGGTACCATTTGCACTCCTGGCACTGCCCCACCACCATGTGTATGAGACGCGTCCCCCGTCCCAGGGCGGGGTGTCTTGCTTACTTACACTGAATGACGAATGTTTCCACAGCTGCAAACAAGGCATTTTCGCTAAGAAGTTGGGCCTGATGGAGAAGCAAGCTGCCGACATTGTTACTGGTGTTTGAATGAAGAAAGAAAGGGAGGGAGGCAGAGATTCCTCCCGGGGGCACTGGGGCAAATGGCAGGTCCCAGAAAGCTAAATAGAGTGGACTTCTGCTGGTGTCTTCACAGGCGAGGAGTTGAGCTGGAAATAAACCAAACAAATCGAAATGGGCAAAGTCCTGCTACGTACACCACGCCAAGAGCATCCCTGAAAATAAGCATGAATCCGGGGCTTGCTCTCTGCCACGCACATGTATCACCTCACCCGATCCTCACTACAGCGGCAGGAGCTAGATGGTCCTATTGTTACTGAATGAACGAAATTTCCAATGCTAGGAGTGGAACAGAGTGCCAAATGACAGCTGTCAGACACTTTGCTTATGCTAAATCCTTCCATCGTCTATATTTCATGTGCAGATTTTAAAAAGGATCTTAAATTCAGCTGCCAAGGGAATCACCTGAGGTGCTCTTCAGAAAAAAATACCATATTAGCTTTTTGTGGCTGTGACCAAAATACTTGATGAGAAGAGACACACTTTATTGTGGCTCAGGGTTTCAGAGGTTCCGTCCATGGTCATTCAAATCCATTGCTCTGGACCCAAGATGAAGCAGAATCATGGCAAGGGCTTGGTAAGACAGCTGCTCACTTCCTGGCAACTGAGAGGGAGAGGGAGAGGGAGAAGGAGGAGCCGGGGGACAAGACACCCCCCCAAAGGGCATGCCCCCAGGGACCCTCTGCTCCAGCCAGGCCCCACCTGCCTATGGTTACCTTCCATATTAGTGATCCAGCCAATGAATAGGTTATATATATATATATAATATATAATATATAATAATATTATATATATTATAACCTTATCCACTGATTAGGTTATATCTCTCACAATCTAATCATTTCACCTCCAATATCAACACAGGAACTTGGGGGGACACTCATATCCAAACCCTAACAAACATCAATGCTCAGACCCTAGCTCAGACCAATGAAGTGCCCCCAGACATTGGTATTTTTCAAAAAATGATTCTAACGGGCAACTAGGCTTGAGATCCCCCACTTGGTTCTTAAAGTGGGGTTCCCTGGGCCAGCCGCACCAGCAACATCTGGGCACTTGTTATAAACGCAAAGTCCTGTTGTCCTATCGGATCAGAAACTTGGAGGCGTGAGCCCAGACACTGAGGGTTTAATAAGCCCTTTAGTGAATTCTCAAACAATTCAGATAACCATTGCTCTTTCCAGAATATAAACTCCATAAAGGAAAGAGAACATGTACCTCTTGTTCTCACCTTGAATTCTCAGTTCCTAAGACCAAAAGGAAACAAAGGGCTCTGCTCACAACTGGATGTGGATACTGTTTCCATTATAGTAAGAGACCCAGAACGGGCACTTAGATCCAACTTTGCAGAGTTAGTTAAGAATTCCATTAGCTACCGGTACTAGTAGCAAGATTAAAATCTTTGCAGTCCAAAACTGTTTAGATATTCTGTTCATTTTTCCCCAAAAAAACAGGCTACAGAGACCATGAAATTAGCACCAACCACAGTGGCCACTGTGGGCCTGCACCTGCTGTGATTAGTGCTGGCTATGGAGGCCAGCAGCTTATCTGCAAGTCTGTTGTGTCTTCTGCCCTTACAGCCCCAGAGGGCTGAGGACAGCGCGTTTTGACAAAGACAAGAGAATTTCCCTAGCAGTTGAGTTCATCCTGCATTCTTCTGCTCAGCCCAACACTCAGACAGGGCCGTGGACAGCTTCATCAGAGAATTAACTATCCTTACAGCTCCACTCATTAAAGAAGGGAGATGGGTTGTACCTTTCTATGGCAGCCGTCTTCCCTTTCTACCTCCTGACCACACATGCTCAGAAATGGCTCGGAATCACGACAGTGCTGCAAGTGAGCAGTGATTCAATTTGTCCCCACAATTGATGTGTCTGTGACTGGCAGAGGGGAGGGGGTGCCAGAGAGCAATCAGCAATCAATGGTGAGAAGGTGACCTGATACCACAATCTTCTGCAGCCGTGATCAATATCGCTCCAGCTTGGGCAGAGTCCTTCTCCATCTGCACCGCTCCCTCTCGATAGAGTTTATTCTTGTATAAATACCTTCAATAAATAGTGCAGGGAGAACACCCAGGGATACTTTAAATTACATCCATATCATGCAACGGCAAAAGCGAGTTCCACTGGGGAGAATCTGTCTCTCAGAACCAAACAAGCTTTTCCTTTAAAAAGCTCATAATTGGTTATTTACACACTCCACGACTTTGCATTTATGCCGCATCCCGATTATCATAAGCATTTCCAATCTGACAGAGCCCAGTGACAGTGCACCGCAGCAAGCGCTTCCCGTTTCCCATGCAACTAAGTGGAGAGGGTGAGAAGCCATGATTCACTCGCTGTGATTTGAATATGATGACGCCCGGGCCATCTCCAAGCCAGGACCGTGTGGGAACACGTGTGGCCCCGAAAACCCTGCCTGACACCCTTCAGGAGTCGTAAGCATTGTGGGGGCCAAGATTCCTTTTTGCCCTTGTTACTGGGCGGAGGCGGGGTTGTCTGCCCCTCTCTCCTGGTCTGGAAGGAGGACAGGGAGAGGATCTGGTGTGGAAAACAATGCCGCCCACGCATCTGGGTCCAGGGTGCAGGTTGGCGAGAAGCAACATCAATTACGTGCAGATCAATGTAATCGCAAGCACCAGAGCACAGGGAAGACAAAGGCTGTACCGCCACCTCCCTGGGCGGCTGGGGCTGCTGCGCTAAGCGTGCGGGGCGAGGCGGAGGAGGTGGCCACCCTTAGGGACCCCCATGGAAATGCTCCTGTTGATCACACCTTCCTGGTGGGACAGGATCCAAGCACAGCTGGCCTCTACTGCAAGGTGGAGCCTTAATGTGCCTACTTCTCCCCACGTCCACTGCTGCCACCAAGCCTGAGCCCAGACTGTCCATCTCCTGGTGTCTCCCACTCTGGCCCACCCCGATCCATTCTCCCCAAGACAACCAAGTGATCTTTTTAAAAGGATCAATCAGGTCCTTGAACACCTGGGTTTAAATCTCTGCCATGTCACTTAGAATCAGTAGACTCTGTAGAAGGTGGTCCACCCTTGTTCTCCCAGGCGGTCAGCTAGGCCCCAGGGAGGCCGGACTTTTTGTACCTGGAACACACAAAGGCAACTCTGACCTCAGGGCCATGGCCAGAGCTGTGCCCTCTGGCTGGATTGTCCTTGTGCTTTCCCTGTATCTTCACATGGCTGGCTCTTTAATGTGTGACACTGTCACCCAACAGGCTGCATGTCATATATGCATAATATGCTCTACATAATGTCCCTGTTGTAATGGAGCATGCATCTCTCTGTTCATACCTGCAGCTGCCTGAGCTCAAATGTCACCTCTTCCGAGGAGCCTTCCCTGACTTCCCACCCACTGTGCTTCCTGGCCTTTCTCCCCATCTGGCTCTGACCTTCACTTTCACATCGCCACGAGGTGCCTCCTTCACAGCATCACTCCATCTGTACCCGTAGCTGCTGCACCTCCCACCTGCATGCTGTCTCCATGAGGCTCCCTGCTCCATCCACACCACCCAGAGCAAGGCCCGCACCCAGCAGGGAAAACAAGGGTGAGTGAATGAATGACTGAGAATCAGGAGACGCCCCCATCTGCCCTGAGCCCCGGTTCCACTCACTTGACCACTAATGTCCTTTCTCTATCTGCAAAATTACGAAACCCCCCAGGGATCCCCCTGAGCAAAGGCCATGGCTGTGGTGAACGCCCACCTGTGGGACTGTGGGGCTGTGGGGCCTCTGCTTCTGCTGCGTCCTGCCCGCCTACGGGCAGCTCTATTCCACTGGCTCCAGGCCTGTGCACTTTGGAGGCCCCCCTGAGACCCCCAGGCTTCCGGCACCACTCGCACCACCAGGGTGTGTGGTCCCTTTCAGGAGGACTGGCCCTGCAGCTCCTGGGTCCCTGCAGAGAGGAGCCCATGGCCCCTTACAGGGCCCCCACCCATGCTGGGTCCTTCACCCACTCTGTCCATCTGCTCCAGCCTGAGCTTGGCCTCTTCTGTCCCCTCTCCTGTCAGCACAACCACCCAAAGGTGGCCCTTTAGGATGAGAACCACTTCTCCAGAATCATGGATTCTGGGTTTGATTTCTAAACTGGGTTATGGTTCAGAACCTAGCATCAGGGAACGAGCAGAATTCAAACCAAGGCCCTTCTACTTACGAACCCTGTGACCTCGATCAAGTTGCTTAGCCGGTCTGGGCCTCAATTTCCCCATCTCTAAAATGGGGATAATTAATATTTAAATGAGGTCAGTTTCAATGGTGTTTGTAGAATGATGACCTATTATACTGCTCCGTGAAAAGGAAACGCACACAGGAAAACACACACGCACACGCACACACACACACACACGCGCGCGCACACACACACACACACACACACACACTCAGTAGATTTCTGTTCTTTTCTCCTGTTAGCACGGATTTATTGTATCTACTGTCCTTGGAACTACTCCCGCTCCCCCACAGCTATAAATTATCAATTTCCCAGCCTTATAGCATTTAAATCTGAAGTTTTCTTTAGTGGTTTCAGCTGCTCATTTATTTTTTCCACAAGCATCACCCGAGGGCCTATGGGTTCTTGGGCCCTTTTCTACGAACAAGGGACACAAGTGGCCTGTCATGGCTGGGCTTCCTGCCCTTGTGGAGTTGACGGTCCCACGGGGGACACGGGCAGGAGAGAAGGGAAGGAGCAAGGACGATGGGTGGCGTGTCACAGAGGAACCCAGGGACAGACACAGAGGAAAGTGGGCGCGGACCAGGAGGGGGACGCGTTAGCTGGAGCCACTACCGAGGGGCCCAGATGAGAGGGTGACTTTAAGCCAAGGCAAGGAGGGCGTGAAGGGACTTCAGTCAAGAGGACATTTGGAAAAGTGTCCCCATGGAGGGTGTCCTGTGTGAGAACCTGACCAGCAGAGAAGAGCTTGGGGTACCCGGGGGATGGAGAGGGGCCTCCAGGAGGCGGGGAGCCAGGCCACAGGGCCCACAGAGCAGGGACACGGCTCCGGCTCCTCATTTCTCTGGGAGAAGAAGTGAGCAGTACAGGCTGTCGGGCCTCCCTGCCCAAACTGCCTCCTGAAATCCAGAGCTGGGGTCTCCACAGCCTGCATGCTGCTCCCTGCTCACCCCCTGCAGGCCCCAGGAGATGACACCCGGTCTCAGGTACCCATCACAGAGAGGGCAGCCTCAGAAAGCTCAGAAAAAGGGAAGCAAAACTCAGTGACCACCACATCCTGAAGACGAGGCTCAAAACATGACCAAGGCTGTCCTCCAGTCTCTATTCATACAAAAGCAAAGCAGGAGAAGCGCCCAGCCCAGGCCCCAGGGTGATGCTGGAGCTCCCGGGGACCCACGTGGCCTGGCTCTGAGCACCTTGCTCTTCCACAATCAGCATGTGGCCCCAGGATGCCCAGGGTGAGCCGACTCCCTTACTCACCATTCACAGACCCAGGGCCACCACCCCTTGCCCCCAGGATGACCCCCCAGTTGGCAAATTGCAGAATTTGTTCTGCTCAAGAGATAAGCCCACCGACCCCACTCTGCCACGAACCCCACTTCTGTTCTCCCTACATTTCACCATCAGAGAGTAATTGCTTTGTGCTTTCCAGGTTCAACATTTACAAACAGATGACTTGGGGGAGATGGATAAGTCAGGCGCCACCCACTTGGAGGGGGCCACCGAGCAATTGTCCCTAGCTCTAACAACACATTAGGATCACCTGTGACACTTTTTTTTGTTTTTTATTTTTTGGACAGATGGTGGGAGCCATCAGCCAAGTAGATATGACAATTTCCTTGCCAGCGTACCCCCATGTTTCTTTAGTGGAAGGACTCGTGGAAATAGGACATTTTGCAGCGACATTGCATGTAAGGTGACCTTGCTCAAGGACCAGGGCGGATCCGAGTTTAGGGAGTTCCCCGTTTAGAATAGGGCGTATCCTGCTGCCTGAGTTCCTCTTGAGTTCTTAGGGTCAGACAGTATATTTGGGAGACAGAAGCCCAGTGGGGGTGGATTTGGGCGGAGAACGTGGATTTCCCCAGAACGTGTTTGTAGACGGCCGGTGTGAGTTCGGGAATAAAGAATTGCTGTTTGAATCTACAAGCTGTGAGTGGCTCGTGATTTGTGCCCAGCCAGACTGCGGCAGACAGACCCGACCTGGACCACCCTCCAGAATAGTAGAAACTAAGTCTCCAGAGGCTGGACCTAGGCTGGACCTAGACACCCGCACCCGGCGTGCACGCCCTGGGGGGTTCTGACGCAGCGTCAGTGCTAAGAACTACTTCCACGGACAAACCTGTGGCTTCTAAAATGTTCTACTGGGAGACACCCCATGGATCATGTGCACTTAGCAAATGGCCCCAAGAAGAAGCCAGCTGCGGACAGGGGACTGTGCTGTGTCTCCCACAGCTGAGCTGCCTCGGGCGGCAGGGGCCCTTGGCCATGGGCGGGACGGAGGTCCTAACCCACGCAGGGTTTCGCCATGCTCCCGGCTCAGCGGCTGCGCTGGGCAGAGGAGACTGACTGACACAAGCAGGCATGGAGACGCGTCCGGAACCCCGAGCCTGTGCAGGGTGGGGAGGGCGTTCCAACTCAGGAATCAGAAGTAAGTCGCTGTGGCACACTTCGGTGTGACATGCACAGTCCAGTCCCCACCGCCTCAGCAGCAGCCTGCCTCGAAGGATTCAGGGAAAATGAAAATTAATGGGCTGGGAAGGTAATCAGCAGTGAGCCCCACTCCTGTTAATAACCACCCTTCATCACAGGTAGAATGAGACAGAGTGTCCACTCAAGGCCAAGGTCACCTTGGAAAAGGAGGGTGGGGGCCTTTGAAGGGTCTCTCTCTCTCTCTCTTTCTCTTTCACCCAGAGCCTCCCAGGTCAGGAGAGATGATCTCAAAAATAGCACTGTTCCTTCCGAGCTGCCAGGATCTGAACGCACTTACAAACCTGCTTCAGGGACTGAAGGAGAACTGTCCATCAGGACACCCCGGGCGCCCCGCCCCGCCTGCTCATCACCACCGGAAATGTTGCCACAAGAACAGACTAGCTCTGGGGCTGAAGCGGCTGCGGGCCAGTGGGGCAGCCATCAGCAAGATCCCTGATACTTTGGCCAAGGCCTCCACATGGGCCTGAGGGTAGCTCCCTGCAGACAGCCACTCCCACCCGGCCAGGTACCTGAAAGCGCATGGCCCTACCAACACCTCTCCAGGCTGGCGCTTGTTGCCCACAGGCTTGCTCACCTCCCTGGGGCACCTTGCTGCTGCGGGAGATGGGCAGCAGGATCTGCAGGAGGGGGTCTGGGCAGGGACCTGGGAGCTGCAGGGAGGGAACCACCTGGCTCCCACGGGCTTGGGCATAATGGGCAGCCCTGCCTGTGAGGTCATGGGGCATCAGGGGGACAGGGCCCCATTCAGCCATCTGTGAGCGCTCTCCATGTGTTCAGCCAGCTTCTCTGCCTCTGTGACCAAAAAGACCCAAGAGAACAACAGAGAGGAGGAAAAGTCTCCTTGGGGCTCGCAGTTCCCAAGGTCTCGGTCCACAGATGGCTGACTCCATCGCTCCGGGCCCGAGGTGAGACAGAGCACAGGGCAGATGTGTGTGGCAGAGGAAAGAACAAAAAGCAGAGAGAAAGTTCCTCCCCAGGGACAAAATATATACCCCAAAGGCACCCCCAGTGACTCAGCGCCTCCAGCCACACCCTGCCTGCCTACAGTTGATTCCTCTCGGTGGATCAATGCCCTGATCCGGTCAAGGCGCTCACCACCCCGTCATCTCTAAACTTGCATGGCCTCACACATGGGGGACACACATCTAAACCATAACACTGTGATAAGCCATTTGCATATAGCACCTCATTTATTCTGCACACCAAACCTGTCAAGGGGGTACAGTTTGGTAGTGAAAGCTTGGATTCCAGAGCCAGGATGTGTGGGTTCAAATCTCAGCTCTGCCACTTACCGAGTGTGATCATGGGCAACTGGCTTCACCTCTAATAGGCCTCAGGTTCCTATCATGTATCTGCAAAATGCAAATAACCATACCTCACATCATAGGATTAGAGTGCATGCACACACACAGGCACACACATAAGCGAGGAAGGACCTGAGAACACCGAGGGACACAGAAGCTACTGCCATTACCCACGGACGTGGTGGAACGGAGACGGGAACCCAGGACTAGTCTCGGTGTCAAAGCCCTTGGCTCTGGTGATGCTAAGTGCCTGACCCTTCCCACTGCATCCAAGGTGTTTCCCACCCCCTGCCAGGTACCCCGAGTGTCTTTGCCCAATGGCCACACCCCCGTGGGTACCTCTTGGCCAGGGAGCTGAGCTGGTCAGGGCATGGGCAGGGACTGGGTGCCAGCCCAGTCAGAGCTGTATTCTAGAAAAAGCAGAATGCTCCTCCAAAAAGTGGGCAGAAACGTCACGTCTGGCCTCCAGCCAGGCCTCAAAAGACAATGGTTACTTCAGCGTTGCACTTTGGAGACACTGGGTTCTTTATGGCCCAGAAATCAATGCCAACTCACAGGGAGCCTCCATTTGAAAGGACATGGCATCGATTCTGGGTGAGCTGGGCCACAGATCTATCAAGTGGGCCTGCTGGTCCGGTGGCTGTGTGCCCGCCCAAGCTGACCCATCGTAAACCCTTGGTTCCAAGGAGTCGATGAATCGGGGGTCAATGGGCAATCACCATGGAGGCCTCTCACTCGGAGCCTCGCTTCTAGCCAGGGTCAGGGCTGGAGCCTTCGCAGACCAAAGAGAGAAGTCACTGGAGGCTGAGGGGCTGCGTGTTCTGAGGGGACGGGTCGCCTCCTGTACACACTGCACTGCCCCCTCAAGGTTTGGAGGAACTCTGGAAGAAGGGGGATCCCAGCAAGTCCCCTTGGCCAGGGTAGGTCCCTTGGCCTTATTAGAAATCAGGGGCAGCCCCCACAAGGGAGCCCCGATGGCTGAATTCAGTGAGTCCTGGGAAACAGGCAGGGGATGGAAGGCGGAAAGACCAAAGATGCAGGCGGAGGTGGGGGAAATGAGGTGGACCTGGGCACCGAGTCTGCACTGATCTGCCTCAGAGAATGTGGGATTGATTATGAAATCAAAGACCCCCGCAGGAGAACCTCCCTGGCATCAAGGAAGTCAGGCTGATGTTACAGTTTCTTTTTATTTATTTATTTATTCTTTTTCCACATACATGACAGTAGACCGTATTTTGACATCTCACACATACATGGAGTATAGCTTCCCATTCTTGTGGCTGTACATGAGGTGGAGTTACACGGGTGGTGTACTCATATATGAACACAGGAATGATGTCTGATTCATTCTACTGTCTTTCTTCCCATTCCCATCCCCCTTCCTTTCCCCAAATCTCCCCTGTCCAATCCCGTGAACCTCCACTCCTCCCCCCACTCCCCACCTATCCACATATCAAAGAGAACATTCGGCCTTTGGTTTTGGGGGATTGGCTTACTTCACTTATCACGATAGCCTCCAGTTCTCTCCATTTACTGGCAAATGCCATAATTTCATTCTTCTTTATGGCTGAGTAGTATTCCATTGTGTATATTTACCACATTTTCTTTACCCATTTTTCTATTGAAGGGCACCTAGGTTGGTTCCATTTCTGGGCCTTCTTCTCATTTTGATTTGATGAAGCTTAGCCCATCACTTTAGGAAAGAAGACGGTACCTGAGAGGAGAGGAGGTGAAGGCAGATGTTGCCCAATCCTCCACGGATACCAGATGTTGGCTCCAGGTGGCACTTCCTCCCTCCTTCAATACATTAGAGACAGATTCAGAAACAGAACCCAACCTTGGTGGCAGGAACACAGAGAGGAAGGTGGGAAGGCTGGGGCAGCTCTCAGAATCAAGAGGTGGGAGCAAGGGACGTGGGAGCAAGAGCCTCTGCAAAGTCTCCTCCAATGGAAATTCCGCTTTCATCCTGAGAGAGCGACTCCTATTGGCTGATCTGTGCTCATCCGCCCACCCATTGGCTGGAGGTCAGACAGAAGGCGAATCTCACTGCAGCTTGACTCGCTGCCTGGCCCCTTCGCAGAGCGCTTGATGGACAGTCCTACCAAGTGGGTAGGGGTGGGCAGGTCATTCGCCTGAGAGTCAAACCGGTGCCCTAACCAGAATGCACTGAGGTGGCAGGAGGGGTGGGGGATGGATGGTAGACAGACGGCAGCTGGCACAACCCGGGTCCTCAACGCTCCCGAGTGATTGACCGCGTCCTTCCCAGCTTGGCTAAGGAGGGAGCGGGGTGCGGGGGTGGGGGTAGCTGCTGCTCAGTGGGCCGGGCATGTTGCGCCTATGGTTTTATGTCAGCCTCCTAAGGGCCACAGGATGGGGTGACCTGTGGAGATGGAGGCCACGGAGGCCCCTCCAATGACACCCCTGGAGCAGTGGCTCCTGCAGGCAGGATGTGCAGGTAGAGCCCTGGGAGTCCAGAGACCTCCATTGGCCCTGCAGGGACAGTGAAATACGACGCCATGTGAACTCTCCGGAGCATAGTGAGAGCACGGATAGGCAGGAATTCAGGGAAGAGGAGAGGAGGAGGAAGAAAAGCAAGAAGAGCTGGTGGGGAACCCAAGGAGCCAAGATGATGGAGCAGTGGTATCTTGGCACTGGAACCTCAGGCTTGTGGCATTGGCTGCCTGCACCTCCCCACCTCACCGTGGGGCTCCATCCACCCCCGACTTCCCTTCGCCATAAGGTAGTAAGCGCACACAGGAGACTGACTGAACTTGGAGCCCTGGCGTCACAGTCTGAGGTCCCCACTGTGCCTGCTGTCTGTGTCCCAGAGCACATCACGATATATTCTGGCTGTCTTTTCTTCTCCCTCCTTGCTCCACCAGGTCTCTTTAAACCCAGTGGTCAAAGTCCAGTAAAACAGAATGGACCTCTCATGCACGGAGGCCTCCTGGGGCCAGGTGCTTCTCCTGCATGACCTCTGAGCCTTGGAATAACCCAGGCAGGTGAGCATGCTGGCCTCCATTTTATGCATGAGAAGACCAAGGCTTAGAAACATGAGTTGGTGTGTGTGTGTGTGTGTGTGTTCTTTCTTTTTTCTTTTTGGTATGATGGCCAGAAATAGAAGACCCCTTCTTTAAATCTAATCTTACCATTTGCGGGTGCAGGACCCCTGGTGCTGGGTGACCTGGTCCCCTAGCTTTGTCTGCTAGGCAAAGGATCCCTGACACCTGCAAAGTCTACCCTCGCTAAGTTGTGGCCTCACTTAACCAAAGTTTGTAAAAGGGCGCCCTGGGAGAAGAAACAGTCTTATCTAGCCAGAACCCTGCTAAAATCCCAATAAGCCCGTTGCGAGCTAGAGATTGAAGTGCGATGTTGGCATCTCTCCTCTGGTGTGGAAAGAGATTACACTGAGTCATATTTCAAAAAGGCACAACTGACACAGTATAATCTCCGGTCTTAACTCCCCCTGACCTTGAGAGAGCACCAATAAAGCAGAGGGGCTGCGGCCGCTGGGAACACAGATTTAGACCATCATGAAGAGACTGGGCTGCCAGGAGAATCTCATCAGACCCCTGTCTGGGACCCTGTGGAGATGTCACTGCAGGGGCAGCGCCTGACGCCACTCAAAGTGGGGCTTTAGAGCTTTCCTCCCCTGCCTCCTGCAGTCCGTGACCGGGGTCCAGTCTCATTGTCCAAGGTCCCCCAGCCTGCCAGCCCCCAGCCTGCTGCCCAGGTTGGCTCCGCTATCCTGCAGCCTGCAGGCTCTAAAGGATGCACCGGACCCCTTTTTTATAAGCCTTCCACTCCCATCTCTTCCCAGGCGACCATAGTGAAGCCGAAAATGTTGAAAATGTCACCAGAGAAGTCATCGATCTGTTTATCTATCACTCGTTAACCAAAAGTTTCCTGCCTCCTGTTAAAATAGCAATGATTTCCTTTGCAGAATCAAACAGGTCTGTTCCCAGAGCCTTGAGAGCGATGGCGAAGACGGTTTAATCACTGTCCTTGAATACCGATCTTTCCCAAGTTCCACGATGAACACAATTAGGGAAAGAATTCAATCAAAAACCAGGGGCTGACTGATTGCAGGGTGTCGTGCGGGGAATTGGGTTACCCTGCTCTGCTCTGGCTCCTGCCCGGGGCCCAGGCATTCCAGAGCCGCTGACCCAAGAATCCCAGCACAGTCGGAGGGGCCCACCGTGGATTCCCCCGAATCCCTCTGACATAGTGAACACAGTGGTTCGACTGTGGGCTTTAGACTCTAAATCTGATCCTATTCTCCAGTCCCAGCTCTGGCCATTGAATTCCCAAGAGCCTCAGTTTTCTTGTGTGTCCAAAGGGGGATATGAAATATCCATTAAAAGGCTGCCCTGGGGATTGAACCCCACGATATAGGCAAACCTTGGCCATCATCGCGGGAGGTCGACTAATGAGAGCTGTTATTAGAAGTACCCTTGCCTACAATAATAAGCAGGTGTTCATAACACATGTCTTCTTTTATCATAAAATACTCTACTAAACATATAGCTGTTCAGAATTTGGGCACGGTCATTTTAGGATATGATGAGATGATGGAGTCTCCCTTATGCACTGCTGCTCCCCAGGGCCGGAAACTGGGGAGCATGAAACTCTCTGTGAGCATGGAGATAGGGAATTTGGGGGACAGATACAGAGAATGGCATATTGTCCCAGGCTTGACTTTGTCCCCTCCTGACTTTGCAATGAAAAGACTAAATAAACAAGGTCACCTACGTGGAGGGTCAGCACTCCCTCGCCCTCCTATCTTCCACACTGACGCCCCTCTCGGGGCTTCAGACCCCCCAGTCGTCCCGCAGAAGGCCCAGCCCCTGCCTGCCGACCAGAACCCAGTCCTCAAACAGAACCAGAGTGCCCGTGCCCCTCCCTTGCCTGCTGCCAAATTCCGTTGACAGGAATGAATGACTACCAGGGACACCATTTTAGAAACACCCCCCCCCCCAGTTTAGATTATGTCTTTTCTACCCAGTGATGCAATCTCTTACAGAAATAAGTCACTTCTCCTGAGACAATGAAGTAAGTGACCCCCATGTTCCTCCACCATCCCAGGTCTTATTTTACACACTCTCTCTCTCTCTCTCTCTCTCTCTCTCTCTCTCTCGGTCCCCCTGGACCCACCACCTTCAGGGCACCCTCTGAAAATGCAGACTCCGAGCTGGCTGTCATTTATTCTGATGATTTTTTCCCACCGTGGCCCACACACAATCCCCACCCAGCTCACAATGTAAATATGACCTTTCTCATATTCATTATCAATTAAGGGAACAAATCCCCTTCTCCGAGCAGCACAAGAGACCTCTTCAGTCAAAGAGCACGGAGGGCCTTTCACACTGGCTGCCGTATCATCTATCCACATTTTCCAGTGGGCCATGGGGCCAGGTGAGGAGGCCAGTGTAGACGGGCAGATGAATGTGGGTTTGAAGACCCTTGAAAGTCATTTTGCATGTGGGTTGCATCAAGCCACAAATGTCTAGGCCCTCCCAACAACCATGGAGGACCTTAGCTGTTTCTTCTTTCTTCCCTTTTGTGGGACATGCTAATGTCCCCCCAGCACAGGCCAGGCTGCTCATCAGAGCCACACCACAGAGCTCCAGACACTGGGTCCAGCAGGCCCGTCCCAGAGGTGTCCCTTCCCTCCGACAGTCATTGGGCCAACAGGCCACGGTCAGCAAAGGACAGGTAGATCTGCATCCCCTAGAAGGAATCCTTCCAGGGCCTAGGGGCTCGTGTTTTGCAGAGCTTTTAAATCACATATTAGTTTTCACAGACGTTCATCCTGCAGGGAGCTGCGTCCTCTCGCCCAAGCCCACACTGCCCAAAGCTCCTCCTGCTGGTTTGCCTTCTCCTCCTCCTCTTCTCCTTCCTTCTGCTTGTTGCTTGGTCTGAACACCCTGTCACAGGTCCCCAAGATCACTATCTCCCATGGGAGCCAAACAAAAGGCACCGGAAGCAGGCCAGTGGCTTTGGGACTGTGTCCAGGCTTCGGGCTGAGGCCCTCTTGCTTTCAAGGCCTCATGAGCCTGTGGAGACCCCTCCCTCCCAGTGCTGCGGCCATGGCTCAGCTCACCTCTGTTGGAGACAAGGTCCTGGTCCTACAGCGGCAGAGTCAGACCTGGGCAGAGACAGACCCTGCCCAGGATCAAACCCAGGGTTTAAAGACCATGGTCTTCAAGAAACAACCCAATCTGTGGACGCTGGTCCTTTCTCCCAACAGCATCCCTGGCACTTCCCCTGGATTCCCTGTAACCCTGGGCCCAGCCACCACCCAGGGAGAAAACCCCAGACACCACCAGTCCCACAAGCTGCCACAGCTGCGGCCTCACTGCCAGCTGGGGAGGGGCCGTGGCTCCCAGCGGCAACACGGCCTTGCGGCTGGCTGGGCTAACCACACCCGTCTGGGTACGTCTGGGGCGACATGCTGTGCGCATTAGAGTCTCACAGCCACGCAAACTGCATTGGGCATGGTGGTTGCCCAGGTCTGTTTTCCATTCCTGAAGCAATGCGCCCACCAGCATCCAGAATGAGACGAGAAGGCCACACTGCTGGGGCGAAGGGCACGTCGTGAGGGGAGGAGCCAGCATCACAGACGGGGGAGAGGGAGAAGGGGGGAGGAAAAGCCCCACATCCCCAGAGTGCCAGGCGATTTGGCCTTGGGACCTGCAGTGGTGCATCGTGAGCGGCCCCAGCGGCTGGTGTCCTCTCCCCGACCACAGAGGGCTTCTCCAGCTCAGCCCCGCAGAGACCAGGTGATGTCGCCTGACCCCCATCCAGCCTGCCTCCCTGTGTCTGGGGACTCAGGACACTCCTCCCTTGAATGCCCAGGTGATAGAGCATCCACTCCTCACAGGCCTGCAATCCCTGCTCTCTAGGAAGACCACCGCTGCCCTCTGATGCCCAGCCTGACCTGCTAGGAAGGCCCAGGCCTAGCAACGCCCTCCTTCCAGGAAGAGGTGCACTCTGGTGACACCACAAGGCACTCAGGGGCAATGCAGAGGGAAAGCAAGCGCGGTCAGGACTGGCACCACCACCACCCACACCCACCCACACACACACACACACACACACACACACATGCATACACGCATGCACACACACACATTCCCAGGAACAGTGGATGTTGTTGACAAGCTTTTCCAAGCAGCATGGACACCTCCTTCTGGCTCCATCTTCTTCCCAACAGTCTGTTTATTAAAATGTGACCTAGAGTTTGAGGTGAACCATGGGGAAGGGTCTCCAGAAAGCTCCTCTCCTCGCTCCCAGCCTCAGGGTGGGACCTCTGACTCAGGTGCCTAAGGACCTGCTCACCCTCCCTCTACAAGTCCTGGGTCTCATTTGTCCAGTGTCCTATGCGTTACTCAGGTCATTTCCATCCAGGGTGCAAGAGACTCCAGAGCAGGGACACCAAGAGGTGGGGGTCACCGGGGGCCATCTTGAAGGTTGACTACCACAGTGATTGACAGTCATGACCAGAGACTGAGCACCTCCATCCCTGACTCCATGCTGTCCTCTTGTCCCCTCGCCTGCTCCAGAAGTTTTCCTACTTTCCCCCCTTTCTCAAATTCCTTTTGAACAGAAGATGGTATAAATTGATATATTTGTTTTATTAAAACAGTGCTCACCCTATCATCTGAATTGAAAACCCAAGAGCATCTGCCTCAAAACCCCCTCTTGTCTTATTTCTGCCACTCCCCTTCTACTACTCTGTGTTTCTGCTAAAATCAATGACCTAAAGATCCCTAAATGGGGACAGTCACCTCTCTCATTGCCTGTTTGTTAAAACTAGCTGTGTGACTTTTGACAGGATTCTTAACCTCTCTGGCCTTCCCTTTCCACATGTATAAAAGGGAGATAATAAAAGTACCTGCCTCTCTGAAGTGCAATGAGAATAAAGTGTGTCAAATGTGAAAGCACTTGGCATGGAGGGAACACTAAGAATCTCATTCTTGAGTAGTCACTTGGATGAAAAGCATTAAATAATTAATAATATAGTAAATAATAATATCAAGTGTATTACAAGTCAGGCTGGGCACAGTGGTGCATGCATGTAATCCCAACAGCTCAGAAGGCTGAGGCAGGAGGATCAAAATTCAAACCCAGCCTCAGCAAAAGCAAGGCTCTAAGCAACTCAATGAGATCCTGTCTCTAAATAAAATACAAAAAAAAAAAAAAAAAATAGGGCTGGGGTGTGGCTCAGTGGTCGAGTGTGTCTGAGTTCAAACCCCAGTATTCACCCCCCAAAATTTATTACAACTCAGGACAGCAGTAAAGACAGCAATGATTGGAGAGAAAGTGTTCTAATTGATCAACTACACCTGCAAGCAATGATTTGACTTCTACCCATTCATTTCCCTTAGGTACTTAGTGCCCCTCACTGTCCTGAGTGTTTTTTATCTATTGCCATCCATTATTAACTCAGCATCACCACATTCTCCTTCCACAATTCTGCTGCAGCACAGCTGGGAACTACATTTCCCAGAACCCCCTTTCCCATGTGGTTCCAGGTTAGAGTTCACTTGGGAGAGGAAGGTGGCAGAGAAGCAGACATATTTTCACTGGAGGCAGTTACAGCCAAACACAGAAGATCACGGGTGGTTGATAACCACTTTCCAGAGAACTTCAAGAATGACGCACTTGGTGTTGCTGATTAAAGGAACTGGAGGAAATTCTCAGATATCCTTGAGAGTGGCAGGGTCTTCCCAGCAAGCTCTTGGAGAATTGCTCCAGAGCTTCCAACTGAAGCCTTCAGGAAGCTCCTCTCACCTTCCCCTGCCCACCTCTTCCAATGGTTGCACAAGCCCCTGATCCTGACATGATACTCTCTGCACCTGGAATACATACAGAGACTTGTGTTTTCCTGGCTAAATCGTCTGCCTTTGAGAATTCTAATCCCTTAGTTAAGAAGTCAAACAATTAAGGAAAACATCATTTCCAAACACAGTTCAAAAAGTGAAATTCATACAAGGTGCCAAGTCCCTAACCATCCAAAGTAGAAAAGACCCACAGACCCAGTGGCAGCTGTTGGACTTGGTGAGCTTGAGCAGGGGACTTAAACTGGCCTGTGCAATCTGATTTATGCAGACCACATAGCAATTTAGGGCTTCAAAGAAACAAAAACCACATGTCTAAGATGTCCTTTAGTGGTGTCAAAACACAAAAGTCAGAAAATAGTCTGATGTTTTCCAGTAAAACCTAAAACATAGATCTTACCTTTGAGACAAACTCCTGCCATATTCCAGAAGCAGTCAATGAAATGAGTGTGGTGCTGTCTAGCCTTGCCTGGTCTGCAATGTCTTCCTCCCCAGAGACCGGGAATTTGAGGCTTCCAGGAGCAGGTGAAATGAGCAAAGCAGGGCCACAGCAAGTTCTCAGAGCATCTTAGACCTGAGTTTTACTGTAGCCTTGCTAAGACCCCTAGACTAGGTGAGAAAACATCATGGTTTTTCTAATTTTTTTCTGTTTTAGTTTGGCTACATGTAAACTATGAGTACCAGTGAGCCCTCAGGATATTTAATAAAAGATTTCCCACACTTTGTTCAAAAACATGAGTTCTGGAGATTGATCTTCGGAAGAAAAAAACAATCATTCTATGTTCAATCAAGTCTGGGAAATGCTGAATTTAAGACAATTAGATGGGTTTCTTAATTGCAGAATGTTCCAGAACTTTCAATATGCCTCTGTCTGCAGGCAATCGCACTGAAAGGAATACAGCCTGCTGTGGATCTCAAGCTTGTTTCACTAAGAAACCTTCTCCTTCCCCTCCTTTGTCCAGTGCATTTTGAGAAATTAGTATTCCAAACATTGATATACACCCGTTCAAAGGATAAAGGATTTCCACATTCCTGAAGACATCTCATTTCAATAATAACTTCAGAATACTCATATCAAGGAGTGACATCAGCAAGGTGATGGTCTAGGAAGCATTCATTGTCCCATGAAAATATTAAACATAGCTTTATGTGAGTTCTAGAAATCATTAAAAATTCTTTAGCCAAACAAAGACCCAATGAAGAATAATACACATTCAGGGCCGGGTTTGTCACTCAGTTGTAAAGCATTTGCTCAGCATGCACAAGACCCTGCGTTCACTCCCTGTGCCATAGGAAAAATATGCACATTCAAATGGAAGGAGATTCTATGGTGTATTTCACTCATCCTTTCTGTATCCCCTTCCCAGTGTGATTGGCGTGGTTTGAGGGAAGTGATATCCCAACCCCCAGTTCCCTTTCTTGAACCAGAAAAAGTAGAGTGGACCCAGTTTGCAATGGTTATATCAGACTGAGGGCTTCCTGAGAGTTGGGGCTTCCTGGGAGTAGGTCTCTTTAACACTTAACATGAGTCTCAGACATCCAAAAAAAAGCACAGCCTAAAACTTAGTCTGGAGAAGGCTTTTAGGAAGCGGCAGATATGGCTCATGAAAACCGCAAGAGTACTACAGATTTGCTGATGCCTGAGACAGAGATTACCAGTTGAGAATATAATAAAACCACCAAGTCCCCAAGGAGAAACATAGATCACTCTTAGGAAATTTAAAAGCAGCCCCGTATAAGGGAGAACTGGGGAAAAGGTACATGCGCGAGCACAAACTCACAGACATATATCCAGAATTTTTGAAAGTCTTATCTACCAGTCTGAAAAACTAGGTTTCTTATTTTTCAGATGCTACTTTTCAAAAACAATATCACAAGACATACAGACAGGAGAATGTGGCTTATTTGTGGGAACAAAATGAATCTCCAGACCCCATCGCAAAAGAAACACAGTCATCAGACTTACTAAATAAAGACTTTAAAACAACTATCTTAAATGTGCTAAAAAAAAAAAAATCTCAAAGCAAATACATGGTAAGAACTAAAGGGAATTAGGAAAACAACATGGAGCCATATTGGAATATCACCAAAGACAAAGAATCAAATAAATCCGGAGCTAAAAAAGTATAATGACTGAATTGGAAAATTCACCAGAGGTTCAATAATAGACTCAAGCAGGCAGAAGAAAGAATTGACAAGCTCCAAGAGAAGTCATTTGAAATTGCTGAATCTTAGAAGAAAAAAGAATGAAGGGACATGGCCTGGGAGACTGATGGGACACCATCAAGCCAACAGATATATGTATTATGGGAGTCCTAGGAAGAGAAGAGAGAGAAATGATTTGAAGAAAAAATGGCCCCAAAAAATTCCCAAATTTGATGGAAAATGTGGATCTACACATTCAAAAATCTCAATGAACACCCAACTAGGATGTCCTTTCATCTCCCAACATGACTTCTGAGGCATTTTTCCTTAAGGAAATACTATATTCTCAATCTTGGATGAAAAATGATTGGCATAGCCATTTCGTAATTGGTTGGAACAACCTGTATGTCCAACAATAGGGTATCAGATGAATAAGTTAAAGTATAATCCACAAGATGGAACATCATGTTGCCATTAAAAATAATCTGGCAGTATTTAGAATATGAAAGATTGCCCTATGCAATCTTATTTTTGTGACATAGGTAAATGTGTGTGTGTTCAAGAAAGATTTAGAAAGAATACCCTGAAAGCATTAAGAAGTTTTTTGTTTTTCAAAATGAGTGAAATCCAGGTTGTTCCCCTTCTTTGTGCTTCTATATAAAACAGTAATTTTTGTAAGAAGAGGAAAAAAAATCTACTTTACAGTTAGTCACATACCTAGTCATGGTCAGAGATGAGACTGGAATTCACTTTGCTTTCCATCAGACCAGGCTGCCTCTGTTTCAACTCTGCCTTCTGCTCTAGAGTCTGACTTTACTTAGAACAGACTCTTTGCCTGGGGACCACAAGGCCCCACTAAGGGCTGCAGATCATAATTCCAGGTACTTTATCAGATCAAAGGATAATGTTTAGGTTAAAGTTGAAATTTCATCATGCATTTGTCTTCCTCATCTAAAGTATCTGCTCACCCAGACTTCGCTTTTCTGCTCATGAACATTAAACCTTGATCACCCTTCCACCTGCCAATAAAAAGCCACTCCTAGGGGCTGTGGCTGTGGCTCAGCAGTAGCATACTTGCCTGGCATGTGTGAGGCACAGGGTTCGACTCTCAGCACAGAATATGAATAAATCAAATAAAGTTCTATCAACAACTAAAAATGAAAAGAAAATTGCCACTCATCACAAGCAGCATGCCCTTCCCTGCCCTCTGCAGACCCCCTTCACCCCTAATAAGCGTAAGAGCCATGCATCCATGAGTCAGATGACCTAACGGATAAAGCTCTCTATTCTTATTTCTGAGTTTGTCAAGGTATCTTGGCAAATTTCCTCTTTAATTTACATAATTTCAGCTAACATCACTTTCCCCTAGAGGCTTTTCGGTATCAAACGTAAACAGGAAATACGAGTCAGTCCCCTCACCTTGGCCAAAGCCAAAATGAAATCAAATTTTAAAAGTAATAAAATAAAATGAACGATGGCCATTACCCTGCCACGGCTATTTCACAATAACAAGGTCTGACACATATTAATTCTCAATGCAGCCAGATCCATGCCCAGACTCTCTAAAGCCACCCTTGCTTCCCAGGACTGCAGGCGGACATTTCCATCCCAGGGAATCTTTGGAATTCAAGTCTCTGAACTTTGAACTGTGACATGGACCTCTCCCTCCTCCCACCCCAAGGCGCTGTCTTAGCACTACAGGTCTTCAGCTGAGCTTTCACTTCCTGTAGGACAAACCATTTCTCAGGAAGTGCTAGGGTCTACAGTAGACCTCTCTGTAAGAATGAAATTCCACCAGGGAAGAATTCAGACAGAAGTGAATGGATGCATATTTCCTACTTAAAAATAATAATAATAACCCAGGCATGGTGTCACTTGTCTGTAATCCAGCACTTGGGATGCTGAGTCAGGAGGAGCGCAAGTTCAAGGCCAGCCTCAGCAACTTATGGAGGGTCTGAGCAACGGAGACCCTGTGTCAAAATAAAAAATAAAAGGGGCTGGTATGTAGCTTAGTGGTTAAGTGGGTTCAATCTCTGTTACCAATAAATAAGTAAATACAAATCTTATCACAGATCTAGGAAAAGTTTGCCACCGAGAGTAGAAATACAGAGCCATTAGAAGTTGATGCATTCACGAAAGATGCTAGACCCCTGAAATCTTACCCTGAGGAAGGGCAAAGGTATTCAAGTTATGTTTGAGGGACAGTTCCTTTTTTGGCAGGGTCTCTGAAATTTTGAGATTCCCCCATTTTGAAAACCCAACATGAAGCCAGGCACAGTGATGCACGCCTGTAATCCCAGAGACATGGGAGTCTGAAACAGGAGGATCGTAAGTTCAAAGCCAGCATCAGCAATGGAGAGGTGGTTAGCAACTCAGTGAGACTCTGACTCTAAATGAAATACAAAATAGGGCTGGGGATGTGGCTCAGTGATTGAGTGTCCCTGAGTTCAAGCCCCAGTACCTCCTCCCCCCACCAAAAAAAAAAGGAAAGGAAAAAGAAAACCCAACATGAGTCCAGCAAACCCCTGGACCCTAGCACTTCCTGAGAAGGTGTTCATCCTATAGGAAGTGAAAGCTAAGCTTCCGATCTGCAGTGCTATGACAGTGGGTCAGGAGAGGTGAGGATGACCATCCAGATTGCTGACTGACTCAAAGGAGAAGAGCTGGCTCACTGGGATCCCCATGTCCTGTTGAGAGCACATGGCAGACCTGCTCTGTAACTGATGCAGAGTGTGGGGTGACAGAAAGAGGTGATAACAGAGTCGTGAACAGACTCCAAAGACCAAACAGCCTGTGTAAAAGGAGGTGGAGAGATGGGAGGACTTCCTGTGGTGGAGAGAGGGGAGGACTTCCTGTGGTGGAGAGAGGGGAGGACTTCCTGTGGTGGAGAGAGGGGAGGACTTCCTGTGGTGGAGAGAGGGGAGGACTTCCTGTGGTGGAGATTTGGAGGACTTCCTGTGGTGGAGAGATGGGAGGACTTCCTCTGATGACTTCAGCAACAGCAAAAATAACTGAGAATAGGAAACAGGAAGAATGGCGGACCCCTGATGGGAGCCCAGAAGATTGGAATGGAAATACAGGAAGGACATCTTTTGAGTGCTCCCAGAATGAGCTGAAATGAGTCAAAGGAGCTGTAGGTTCCACAGAACTAGTTGAAGCAGATTTAGAGCAAGGGGCTGGTTCCTCTTATTGTGACCTTCTTTTCAGTACCTGCCCCACTCAGGTGGCCTGGAAAACAGGCAAGTGGGTTGTGCACACGGGTGTGCATGCTCACACACACACACACACACACACACACACACACACACACACACCACCCTCTGCCCTCACTGCAAAACTGCAACTTGGATGAGCCTCTGTTGGGAATTTGTTGGTAGAGGAACCCAGAAACCAAGTGGGTTTGTTGAAATCAAGTACCTCCTGAGACAGGCTTGGCGATTCTTTAATGATGCGTGGAGAGGGGGCGGTGGGGAGGAAAGGAAGAGCTTCACAGGAAAGAGAACTGAGTCGCATGCAGACATAAGACGTCTCGTTCCACTTCTCACCTCTTCTTTGTCACACATAGACCGGTTTCCATTTGATAGACCCAAGTCTTAAAATAACTGTGACAAAAACAAGTTTTTCTTTCTCTGATACCTACTCAAATCCACATTCCAAGCGGTCTGATGACCTAAACGTTAACTGGGGTTTGCACGTTAGTAAGGGATTCTAACTAGTGTTAGGTTTTTCAGAACTCAAAAGAATGGAATTTCTAATGGTTGGAACTCCATTCAGGTGGCAGAGAGAACAAAGTGGAGAGTGGATATAAAGATGTTATGGGCCAGGCCTGGAGGCTCACGCCTGTAATCCCAGCGGTTTGGGAGGCTGAGGCAGCAGAATTGCAAGTTCAAAGCCAGCCTCAGCAAAAGCGAGGTGCTGAGCCACTCAGTGAGACCCTACTCTAAATAAAATACAAAATAGGGCTGGGGATGGGGCTCCGTGGTTGAGTGCCTCTGAGTTTAATCCCTAGCATGCCCCCCAAAATGTTTCAGAATATCTAAGGCAAAACCACAGGAACCCACACTAGGTAATGAGATCCCAGATCCTTGAGCCCTAAGGATAGGTTCACGAAGTTATGTCATTATGAGGTAGTTTCAAGCCACATTTTCCTATCTATAAAATGGAAATGATGAGCCTCTGAGAGAGTGGAGATATGCATGGGAAGCTCTCCAGAACATCATTTTCATTATTAACATTGTTCCATCACCCTGCACTTGCCAGCTCCACTTTCTAATTTTAATTATCCTCCAACAGAGTAGATTGAATGAAAACTCTCTGGTAGGACTTGTCCCTTGGGAATATCAGAGTATATATTTGTCAAGTTCTTTTGGCTGCGAGTGACAGCCACCCAAGTCAAAATGACTTAAGCAAAATAGAAATTTACCAGTTTGTATAACTGAATATTTTAAAGGTGGTATGGCTTTATAGCTTCAGGCATAGTTGGATCCAGAGGCTCTTATGATATTAAGACTTAGCTTCTCTCACTTCCTCACTCAATGTCTTAACTCTTGTTTTATGTCCTCCTTGACTTTATTTTTAGGTACGGTCTTTCTACACAATGGTTCTCCTGGAAGCCCTTTAAACTAGTCATCTCTGCATAAAAAGAAATTTCCTTTCCCCAGATGGTTATAGAAGTCCCAGAATCAATAACCACAGCCAGGGTGATAGGATGCTCTCATTGGTCAAGCCTGAGTCCTATACCCATTCCAGAGGTGAATGGACTGAATCTGTGGGGAGGGTTCACTCCCCAGGGAAATCAGAATCCATCCTCCAAAGAAGGGGAAATGGTTATTAGGCATGAACAGCAGAAGCCCCACAAATGCCACCTCTTTAAAAGAAGGAAAATCAAGAAACAAGATTTCCAGGGAGAGGTTGAAATATATGCCCGACTCTCATTAATCCCAGTGATGAGACACTAAATAGAAGGGACCAGAATCAAAGTCCCCAAAGAATTAATGTCCACTAGTGGAACTATTTTTTTTTTTATTCCTAAGAAGCTAAGACCTTAAACTAAGCCTTCTAGAAGTAAAAATGCATGAGCCAAACCCACCCCAAAATAAAGCAAGAAAATAAAAGGTGCCAGGGGATGAAGGGCTTTGGGTATTCGGCTCCAGGCTCCCCCTTTGTACAGGCCTACTAAAAATGTTTGAAACCCCCAAACACATATTTATTGGCTCCAAACCATGAGAAGAAAACCCTAAAACTGAATCTAATAGATGTTTAATTAAATGTCAAAATGTCTGCAAATCTGAATACTCTATGAACTTCATTAATAGCTACGTTTAATATTCACAAAATCCCATCACCTTGGAAAACAACTTGAAAGGTAGCTACTGCTCACTTTGCAGGAATTCTGAAGTTCACACAATGGTTGCCAAGAAATCTCAGCCACTGTACATGCGTGTAATGAGGTGCTCATTTCACTTCAAAGGCAAAACAATTCTTAAAAACCTTTTCAACCATCCCAGGGCTTAATACATGTGATGATTTGATATGTGTGTGTGTCGGGGTCGGGGTGTTTCTACAAGTCAGGGTACCTGGGTATCTGAACAGCTGCCCATGGGACACCACGGAGCCAGGGCGGCTGCAGCCATCTGCACCACCCCCCTCGTCCCGGCTCCCAGCGCCTGCCTGGCTGAGCCCCCACCTCTCTTTTTAAGCCTCTATCATAGCAACAGCCCCAGGGCCAGACCCCTAATTGCCAGTTTCTTCTAAGTGCAGGAAAAAAGCCTTCTCTAGCCCTCACCCCCTCCCCAACACAAGCCCAGGGGGTCAGGCAGGTTCAAAAGTTGAAATAAATGAATCTTTACACATTATAAGGACCCAAGCCACATTCTCTGTGGCATTAGTGCCTGAAACAGCAGCAAGGGAAAGCAGGTGTGCCGGCGTCCTGTCAGCTAACGACACTGATAAGCCTGCCATGCCTGGTTCTGCTTCATTTCAAACAGACTGCTGGGGGAGGGAGGGGGGAAAAAAAGGAGGAGAAAGTCAGGGCAGAAATAATTGCTGGAGCTTCCAGTGAGCGCAGAGAGCCTGCAGGCAGAGATCAACGGGCCTGATTTCATCCTCTTCCTTTTATTTCTATAGCCTTAAACGTTCTGCTATTATAAAAGTCATCATGTCAGCTTTCTCCCCAGCCTCTCCGGCTGCCCATTTTCAAATTGTATCAATTGGTAAGGCTTTTGGGCTGCAGGATTTTCATCTTGATTTATGGTTTCTGGGCTTTAAAGATGAAGCCGGCTCCACTGACTCTCTTCCAGCATGGAGGAATGCTGAGTCCTGGGCATGTGTTTATAGTCAGATCCTCCCAGAACTGCCCAGAAAGTAGTCCTCCTCTTCCTCCTCCTCCTCCTCCTCCTCCCCCCCCACCTTTATTTTTTTTTAATAGTGGATATTAAAGCATGGTGCAGGTTTGTAGTGCTTGCTGGGCCTGCCCTGCTCAAGTGGGCAAAGGGAGTCTTAGCAGGCATTAGGGATGGGGGGCAGGCTTTAAGTTCTTGAAGGTCACCATGGCTGTTGGCTTCCAGAGGAAGGAACTAAGAAGGAAGATGTGCAGACACCTCAAGTGGGGCCCATCTAAACCACCGGGTTCTAGGGAAAGAATGGAAAGGGCTGAGCACAGGGCTGTGCTGGCCCTTTTAACTGGCAGGCTGCACAGACAGCAAGGTACCCCGCTGGTTTCAGCAAGCACACGGGCTGGCAGAGGGAGCCGGCACCGAGCTTTCTGGGCACGTGTGGCAGGCGCTCGGGAGGGTGTTGTTCCAATGCTCAGGCGAGTCGTGGGAGGACTGTGGGACAAACACACACTTCCACAGTCCTCTTCATGCGTTGTCCCTCCATGCACAGGGATGTGCCACCATTCCAGCGCCACCCACCACGACACCTGGGCCACAGGCAACCACCAGGAAGGGACAGGAGGAGTGAGAGAAGGGGTTCAACCAGACCACGGGAAAGATCGTCCCCTACCAGGCTGTTGTTGGAGGGGCTGAGCTGTGGGAGGAAGACCAATTCTGGGAATCATGGGTCAGAGACGGGCCAGTGGGTGCAGCCAAAGACACAATGGGACTGAGGGTGGCGGGCTCCCCAAGGACATATGAAGCCCTGTCTCTGAGTTACCCCGGGAAGACGGCAGGGGCTCCCCAAG
This sequence comes from Callospermophilus lateralis, assembly GCF_048772815.1. Classification (NCBI taxonomy): domain Eukaryota; kingdom Metazoa; phylum Chordata; class Mammalia; order Rodentia; family Sciuridae; genus Callospermophilus; species Callospermophilus lateralis. Next base: position 38,182,787 of record NC_135322.1, on the reverse strand, counting down.
GTTCCTTTCCTAATTCCTTCCAGTTCATCTAAGTGTGCAGGCCAAGGCCTGATGAGGTACAGCGTCACATCTCAGGGCCCTGAAAATCACCCTTTCCTGAGACTTCAGACTCCTTCAAATGCTGCTAACAAGAGAGGAGGCTCCTCCACGCACAGGGAAAGAGGTGGTGAGAAATAAACCTGCGCGTGTGTGTGAGCGTGTGTGAGCGTGTGTGAGTGTGAGTTAGTGTGAGCATGTGGGAGAGAGAGAATGAAAAAGAAAAAGGGAATGCTAATTGTGCCAGGGACGCTGTCAGATGCGAAAGAAAGTGTCTTCATTGAGAAATTGCCATCTGAAGTCCCCCTTGTTCCTTCAGAATCAGGAGAGAGAGGCATGGGGGAGCTGACAGGAAGTGAGGATTCGAGACTTCAAATACAAACATTATGAAAAACAAGCAACATCTGCAAACAGTAAGTACTTATTTATATTTTATGGGGTGTGTGCTTGGGATTCTGACAGGTTTTTAAACAGAGACCATATTAGGCCCATTCAAAGGCGAGAATGTCCCTTTTAAAAATGCATTACCCTGCTGCTCAGGCAGGTCGGCCTGCCGCTGGCCTCAGGTGAGCCCTGACCCCTGCCGACCTGGTCTAACAAAACACACATGCGGGTCTGCGGTGGGACCGTTTAGTGCTCCTCTCCCAAGGTCAGCGCAGGCGGGCGCTGGAGGGTTAGTATTCCGCCTGCTTCTCCCTCAGCTGACAGAGCCGCTTTGAACTTTTCCCTTCTGAACAAATAGGAAGGGAAACTGCAAGGAGACAAGCGCCGGGAATCATAGAGCAGAGCGCGCAGCAAATAAATAAGCCGCAAATAAATAAATAAGTGGCCAGCCTGGTCCCCGGCAAATGAAAGACACCCCTCCTAGGCTGCCAGGGTTTCGATGCATTTGGTGCCGATGAGAAACTTTAAAATAAAAACAATGGAATAAACCCGCTCCCTCTTTTCTCCCCTCCGTAGGATGAACCCTTTATTTTTGACAACAAATAAGAGGCGGTTGGCAGGTACGGTGTGCTGTGCACCATGAAATATTTAGTAAGGCAATAACGACTCCCCGGACAGCTTAAGAAAACCACGATTATATTCAGAGAGAAAGCCATGAGCAAACAGAGGGGGGAAAATACAAAGAAAGATCAAGGAAGGCCTTTCATCAGGGCTTCCTGTCCAATAACGCAGCCAGGCTTGATCCATATGTTTTGAGAAAAATCAAAGTGTCACAACTATCCAAAATGTCAATAGCTCCGGTAAGGAATATTGTCTAACATTTTCTATTACACCGTTCAAGAATTTGCCTCCCAGCGCAATTTGGAAGGAAAAAAAAAAAAAAAGAAAGAAAAGAAAAACTCTTTCATTCCAAAAAACACTCAAAGAAAAGAAAAGAGAAGAGGGAGGTGGGGCCAGAGGAACAAGGCCCATTTCAGGACAGTGTGTAATACAATAATTCTCTGGGCTCCCAACCCGTCCTGAAAGCCGATCCTCTGATGAAAGGGTGTCCTCCTGCACACCTCTCCCATGTTCGGGGCCTTCTTTGCAGACGCTCTTGCTAAGGTGCTTTCTGGACAGTGGGATGTCGCTGGGCAACCTTGCTCAGCGGGAAACCCAAGAAACCCAACTTTCAGCAGCCTTCATATTTGGATAATCCTGCGTAATGATTTCAGGGTAAATTCCACTGGTTTCTTTATATGATAGTTGCCTGAATATCTGGGTAACCTGCTTTGGGGGAGAAAAGAGAGAGAGAGAGAGAGAGAGAGAGAGAGAGAGAGACTGGCCTATGTAAACAATTTATTGCTGTGTTGGCAAAATGTAAACAAAACCCAGGCACGCACCTTGCCCCGGGGATCGGCCTGGCAATATCTAGTTTGACAGAACTTGCTGCTCCACGTCTCCTCCGCCTGCCTCCCCGACATCCTGGAGATTCTAGAGGGACAAATCACGCTCGAGTTGCTGCTGTCTATGCCTTGTGGAATCTTAAATAGAATGAAACAGGCCCCCGACAATCAATATTACTGACAAATTAATCTTGGCGAATAAACTGTTGTTCGCTTCAAGGCTGTCCCAGTCCCCAGAATAATTGTGTAAATGAAGTTGAAGCCTTTCCACCGATGGGTTGGTATTTTTCCTGGTCATCTACCTGTGGGCCGCACTCAGGCGGCCTGGAGGGATTCGGTTTCAGAAAATCAAATCATATCGTGGCCCTGACCTTGCTCCGTTCATTTCCTCCCTGCTAGGGCTTCATCCGTGCTTCCGAACAAACACATGGCAAATCCTGAGAAGAGGCCCTGAGCCCATCTCTCGGGATGGTCTTCAGCCTGCTTCTACGAGGGAGATGCAAGGCAAGAGGGGACCCGGCTGGTGGCTGTCTGTGCTTCTGCCCTCAGAGTTCATCAGAAATCGTTTGGAAGCTCAGGTGAAGCAAGACACTCAATGTCAAGGTTTCAGATTTCTGATTTGTTTCTTTTTCCTTAAGGAACAAGAAGGGCACATGATACTTCTGTGACTTCCCCAAGATGCCTAAATTGTATGAAAGGGAATGAGGAAAGAGGGCTTCCATCCAGAGTCGAAATTCACCCAGTCTGCACCAGCATTAGATATTAGACTGTTCTATGCCAGGGATAAATAACCAGCCCTCCACCCACCATGAGCCCTCGGCTGCCCACTGATCTGGCTCTTTCCCAGAACTTTCTCTTCTTCTCTTAATTTAGCACCAAAAGGGTTAATATGTGACATAGCAGAGGGACCTCTGAGACACCTGCCTGGGATGGGGGTTCCATTCGACTGACCTGGGACCCAAGACACTCAGGAACCTCAAAGCAAACAGGCGACACTCTTTCCCAAGCCGGGAAGAGTAAACAGCAGCAGGAATCAACAGTCACCAGGGTATAATTGTCATTAGTATGTAAATTTTAAAAGCTCAGTCAAAAATATCAATACCTCCCACTTAATTTATTACTATATAAAGATGGATGGTAGTGAAGCACGACATTGATTTTCAGAGTCCTTAAAAAAATGGTGAGGAAGAAAATTGTCAAAGACAACACAAAATGCTGTGTCTCAAAATTAATCATTGTGCTTTTCTCAAACACACACACACACACACACACACACACACACACACACACTTATAAGTCACTGTACAGCAGCCTGTGTAGTTCAATCTTATTTGATTGCCTTTTCTGAAAATGAAGAAATGGAATAGGCCACTTATGTAAAGAGCCCTCTCGGAATGGATTAAAGACGGGTGAGCATTTTTACTGTATCGACAGCAAACCATTAGGTAGCCACACTCCAGCCGGTCACTGAGAGGAAATCGAAGAGAATAGTTCCCCGGCAGGGCCAGGCAAGACAACCTATCAGTCCAGGTCCTCAGCCAACCGGGCTGTCACCCATCAGCCAAATCCAGGCCCTGCTCCTGTTCCCACTTGTCATAATGACACAGTTTCACCACCCTCATATTTGCTAAAATATTTTGAAGTAGGAGCAGTCATGACCACTAAACAAACAAGCCAACTCATTATCAGGTTGAAAACTGTTCTGGAAAGCCTGTAACCTAGGGATTATGTTTGTGTCGGAAATGACATGGAGATCGGTCTCTAATCATCCTCTGTGCCATTAAAGGATGGGTCACTTCCCTGCACTTGACATTTGGAGATGTTTGCATTTATACAGAAGGAGAAGGGGACCGGAGAGGGAGGATTTCAAGGGAGCAAAACGAAAAAGAAAACAATAAAGATGTGGAGATGTATTCATTTTTTTCATCTGTACTGTCACGCCACTTATTTTGTTTGGCTTTTGTTTCTGTTTTCAGCCTTTTGGCTGTGTGTCTTTTGAATAAGCCGTCTCCTGATTAAAGCAGATGAACCTGGGGGTAGCCTAGATAGGCACTGTGTCACCTAAAGAGTCAAGATTTCCAAAAGAACAGAGATGCTCATGTTTTATCATAATAAAAGAAGGCTCTTATTTGTGTCCTATTTCCTGAATTCCAGGGCTCTACCTCCCACCCTCTTCGAGGGACCCCGTGAACTGTGGATGATTATCCTGGGTTTTATTAGGGTATCTAGGGAAACATTTGTCTATAGAGATGCTCCACCAAGAATCAGGCTACAAGCCAAGAGCAGTACTTCACATTCATCAGACTAGAAATATGCATCTTGTAGAAAAGCATCCTGTCAAGAGAGCCCCAGTATCCAATAAGGGCTGCCTGTCTGGGTTCCTGCTATCAGAATGAAATTTCTAATTTATCAGAATGCTTCCACTGCGTTAAGCAGTAATATAGTTCCCCTCCTCGCTTTCCTTACAAAGTGGAGCTGTGGCTCAAAAATAAACATCAAGTTACTAGATGTCTTCCTGCTATAATTAGATTTAATTCATTATCTTTCATTTCAATAAAATCACAGGAAAACACAGGGATGTAAATGTGTAGGCTAATTGCTTATGGAAATTCAGGTGCCACACTTGGTATAAATTTACCCCTTGCAAGAGAAAAACACAGTTGTGTCATTATCGTAGAATTTTACAACAATATGTAATTATAGAGAGAAGCAGGTGTAATTAGCAAGTCTTTCCACGAAGCAGGTAGCATTCTTGGTTAAATATTTACAGCCATGCAAACAGACGGTGATAATGAGAGTTTTCTCAGCCACACATTTCAGAGCATCCAACAAATATTATGAAAAGTGGTCATTATCAACCCAGCAAGCACCGCTTTGCCTTCTAGCTTGTAAGGAACGCTTCTGCAGAGTTTGCAAGACAAGAATCCAGGCTGAGTCGGCAGTGCGGTTTCAACAGTGATGAAAACAAGTAACAAAGATGCCTTTTCCCCTTGTTGCGGCAGAGATGAGCAATTAAAGCTGCATATTTAGAGATGACATCAGCCAGGAGTCCTGCACAGAGAGAAAAATTCATTGCATTTCCCGGCCCTTCTTCTTTCTTTTCTCTTTCCTCTTTCTGTCCAAAGAAACCGTAAAGATGCCGAAAGCTGCAGGCGATGCAAACTCCAAACTGCCCACCAAGGGTCAGTCAGACCTGCAGCTGTTGCACAAAATAAAATCAACGCAGTTCACCCTGGGCAAACACCCTCTGTGGCTCTTTATTACCAAATGATATGAACTTTGACCCAACCTGAACAAAATTTAATATTTTTCTCCCAAATATTTAAAAAATTCATTCTGGAGCTCGTAAGGAGTCAGGGAGTCTGTGAGCCGTAATTTGACATCTGAATTATTCCGAGGCTAATACGGAAAGCTATTCAGAAGCTTATTTGGAGATGTGTCAATCAAGATATCACTTGTGCAGGGAAGATGGACTCGGGCTTAGGAGTGTGGCTAGCTTTCAAGGTTCCACAGAATAAAAGGCAGGCAAGCTCTGATGAATATGTTACGTCTTCATTCTCGACAATGACATTTTTCTTTTCTTGATAGAATCTGCAAGACCTAAGAGAGCCGTGTCCCAGGGAGGTGCCTTTTTCCACACCTGTAAAAACATTTTAACGTTTATTAAAAATGATAACCATAAACAACAAACATGGTGTCAAATCTCGCCTCTGCTAATTTCAACGCGCTGATTAAGATTTTAAGCAACGCTTCTAAATTAGACTGTCAGACTGCGGTCCTCAAGGCAGGGTTGAGGTTCTGATCCCAAGCCGGCTTGCAGCCTTTTCTGGGTTGATTGTGAGCCGGGCTGGTAACGCTCAATGTTCTCTCATTCATTTCCAATGAGATGGGGGGTGATTCAATTAGCCCTGATGGTCCACAAGATGTGGCCCAAAATAAAGCGGCTGGGCTCTGATCACCGCCTCCCAAGGTATTTCCCCAGCTGACAAGCAACAGTGTTAATTACCCATTGTTAGGATCTGAAAAGACACCAGCATTTTAATTATGTAAATTCAGAGCCATTTTGTTCAGATGAGCAAAAAAAAAAAAAAAAAAAAAATAAGCAGACAGCATGTTTCTCAGAGGGTATTTTATCCCCATTTCGTATCTCTGCAAAGTTGACTGCAGTATGTGTCGTGCGTCAGGAAAGAGTCAACTCCATCCATCCCCAAGCATCTTGGGATAACTTCCTTCTCAAGAGACAAAGAATAGGACATTGTTTTTGACATTCCCATTCTCCTGGCATCGTGCACATGAGGCTTTGACAGCCAGTTTGCTTGGCCACACCAGCGTGTCTATGATGGACGGTTTTGCTGTGAGCCAACAAATGCCTGGGACTTCAATACCTGAGAGCACCAAACCACGACCCAGCATAAATAATCAACCTCAAGCATCTCCAATAGATCCCCCAAAATATGTTGGAAGCATTTTCTGCTACCAAAACTCTATTTACAAAACATTATAGAAACTGCAAAAATAAAATCAAAATATTCTCCAAAGCTGTGGAAAATTCAGGAATCATTTCCATTTCCCACGAGAACTCTTTATTCTAGAACAGTGGTGGTTTGCCCTCGTCTGATCATCATTAGGAATTTGTCCACTGTCAAAGGGGTACCCCAGTGTCCTATTCTGATACCCAAGAAGAGCATTTTGATGTTGGATTTGATCTGAAACTGAGATTCTCCCATCTCTGGGGATTAGATTAGAAACTCTGGGGAAACTGATAGGGGAGGGGTGGGTTATAGAAGTCAGCTAGAAGAGAATGTAAAATTGTATAATTGAATTAAAAGGGAAAATGTGGTGTTATGGACCTGAATGTCAATTTATTAAATGTATAAGATGAACCAAGAGACTTGGAAGAAAATATATCCTTGGGATATATTGCCAAATCCCTATCACACTCTAAATTCTAGGAGCTGGAGTGAAGCAGATTCAAGTGTGTTATTTTCTGGGTAATGGTGAGCAAGTTTGAAAAGGTCCACTTCCCTCAAAGAGTTTCCAACCTACCTCTTTTCCTGCTTCCTAGTTTGATAAGTAATGAACTAAACCATGTTGCAGAGACCCCTGTCTTACCATCAGTTAACTGTTAATGCAAAGGACATTAATGGGCAGGGGGAACCAATTTAGGGAAATTAGGGAGGGGAAAGGATGGAAGTTGAGAGTGGTTTTCACAGATAAGACACTTGGCAACCTTTATAACACCAACTACACTTTATCTGTAAGGAAAGGAGCAGTCAGAGATTCCATCCCACAACCAGTCCTGCTTTCAGCAGGATTTTGGCACAGACGAAAGAAGGCAGGATAAAAAAAATCAAAGAGTAACCTACAGGCAAGCATTGCTAGAATATGATAAAAAGAAAGAAGTGAGTTCCATGAATTGAGCACTTACTATGTGCCAAATTTATTATCTTCTCACTTGATCATGCCATAACCTATTTTCCACATCAAGAATCCAGGGCTCAGTGGAACAAAACCATTTGCCCAAATGAACGTGGCTATCAAGTGTGGGGCCTATACTCTTCCCAGTCGTGCAATTCTGCATTCTGAGTGCTTGAAATTTAGGGTGCTTGTAGGTTCTTGGAAAACCATGAAAATGGAAAATATCTCAATTAAAAAAAAATACATAGCCTGGCACACCCCTGTATTCCCAGGGGCTTGGGAGGCTGAGGCAGGAGGATCTGGAGTTCAAAGCCAGCTTCAGCAAAGATGAGGTGTAAGCAACTCAGTGAGACTCTGTCTCTAAATAAAATACAAAATAGGGCTGGGATGTGGCCTAGTGGTTGAGTGCCCCTGAGTTCAATCCCACCCACAAATACCCACCCCCAAAATACACAGTGTAATGTTTTCACTGATCACTGAACTTATATACAGCCTCCGAACTGGGGTCACTGTCACCTGCTTGGTCTCATCTTCCCCCTTTCTCTTCTGCATTGCCTCCTACTTCATTGATGGATCATTCCTTTCATATCTACTTAATTTACTTTAAATGCCAGAGGATCTCAGGGCTTCCTCTGAGACCCTTCTCTCTGCAGCATCTCTCTGAATCGGGAATTCTTAATCTCAGCACCACTGGGAAGTTGGGCTGGATAAATCTTTGTTGTTGTGCTGTCCTGTACATGGCAGGACGTGCAGCCATCTCTGGGCTCTACCCACTAGATGCCAGTAGTAACCTCTGCCCCCCAAGCTGTGACATCCAGAAATGTCTCAGACATTGTTAAATGTCCCTGCCTGCCAAGGTCACCCTTGTCCTCACTGACCCCCAATTAGCCCTAAGGATTCAACTTACACTTAGGTCCCTGAACGCTCTTTGGGGGGCCAGGATCATTGCTTTCACTCTTTGCCATCATTGTAACTTTCATTGTACTATTTTGTTTGCTTGCTTAATTTGGGGTCTTCTAGGCAGGGTTCAGCAAGGACAGAGGCTTTGATTGCCTGGTGCATGCTCTGTAGCTCCACATACACTGTTCAACATGATTGAACTCAGAGGCACTCGACCACCAGGCCACATCCCAGCTCTATTTTGTATTTTATTTAGAGACAGAGTCTCACTGAGTTGCTTACACCTTGTTTTTTGCTGAAGCTGGCTTTGAACTCCAGATCCTCCTGCCTCAGCCTCCCAAGCCACTGGGATTACAGGGGTGTGCCAGGCTATGTATTTTTTTTTTTTATAATTGAGATATTTTCCATTTTCAATGTCTTCCAACAACCTACAAACACCCTAAATTTCAAGCACTCAGAATGCAGAATTGCACAACTGGGAAGAGTATAGGCCCCACACTTGATAGCCACGTTCATTTGGGCAAATGGTTTAGTTCAACATGGCGGCCACTAGCCTCATGTGGCTATTGAGCTTGAAATGTGGCAAGTGTGGATTGAGATGTGCTCTGGATTTCAAAGACTCCAAATGGGGAAATGTAAAATGTATCTTGTCATTTCAGGTTAAATAAAGGATGTGATTAAGTATATTGCCTAATGTGGCTTCGAGAAGAATTTAAATGACCTATGTGACTCAGATTGTTTTCTAGTGAACAGTGGCCGTTTAGATCCATCACAATACTAGGTAGTAGGTAGCAGAGGCTTGGTTTTAACATGCATTAGTAGACAGAGTGGGCAAAGTCATCCTCCATAGGATGATCAAAAATGCAAACCAGATCTTATTGCTTTGTTCTTAAAAACCCAGGAGGAATTCAAGCTCCTCGCCATGGCCTGCTAGTTTCTTTCAGACTGGGATCCTGCCTCAGATATGTCACCCAGTGTGTTCTACATACCAGGCATCTGGAAGCACCAGAAGGTCCCAGCTGTGCCATGACTCCCTTTACCTTCATGTTTTGCACATGCTATTCCTCCTGCCTGAGTCTTCCTTCCTTTACTTCTCTGCTCTGCTCTCTGATTTACCTTTAAGCCCATCTCCAGGAAGTCATCCTTGAGTCCCATGGGAAGGGTTCCACTGAACTACAGGACATTCATTCATTCATTCATTCATTCACAGTATTAATGGCTGGGGATCCAATAGTGAGCCAACTCACAGACACTACCTGTCCTCAGAGAGCTTGCAGACTGGCTCCCCGATCAGACTCTGAAGTCCTGACAGGGAGTGTGTTTTTCATCTCTAAAGCCTCATCCCTAACTCAGAACTGGGTTTACAGGTTTTGCTCAATATCTGTTTTTTATAGGTAACAAAATATTGAACACCCCAACACAACAGGTTGCACTGGAAAGCATTCCCCAGCAGGTGCCCTCTTTCTCAGAGCCAAGGCCTCCTCCACTCCCATCCAAACCTCAACCTGGGTGCTGGGCTTACCTTCTCCCTCCCTGACTATCCCAGGGGAGACGGGCTGGCTCAGCCATAGAGTTACCAGTTAGGCCGGGCATTTGCTCAGGGATTACTGGCTCCTTCCAGGAGAGGATTACCTTGTGTCCAAACCCATCAGACTTGGGAACAGCCCTCTAAATATTTGCTGAGAGTTCCTGACCTTTACCTTCTCTCCCACAGCCCCACAGGGCTGGCGGATGAGCTGACGGGAGCAGCTGAGTGACAGCTCAGAGCTCCTCCCTAACTCCTTCCTCCCCGACGTCTCCTTGGTATTCAGACCAGGCCTGACTGGAAGGACAGTGGCTCCACTTAGTCACTCTTCATATTAAATAGGGAGTGCGCGATGCTCTCTGTGTTGACTCTGCTAAGACCATTAAGGCCCTTGGTGGCATCCCTTTAATTTGTGCTCTTGAAGCAAACTGATATCGTAGAAGCCTCGGTTGGGGAGGATATTGCTTATATTAAAGATCGGGATGGAGGGAGAAACAGCTCTGATCCACAGCAGCACAACCAACCAGAGATGATCGCCTGGAGCAGAGCGCTTCAGGAAACACGACTCCATTATTGAACATCTGGAAGGAGATCCAGGAGGAGGAGGGACGGGCTGGAGGACCTGGAAGCTCATTACCTCCCTCAACCACTTGTACCAGGATGGACCACTTACCTAGTTCAAAAGACATGCATGAGGGTCTCAGCATTGCTGGGGTCCTCTCCGCAGGCAAAGCCCAGAAAACTGGGCCATGAGGTCATTGCTGACCGAGAGGCACATTCAAGAGAGAAAGAACCCAGCAGCCTCAGGCAGTTGCCTTGCCACCATAGATAGGTAAAGGGAGGTGTCCAGCAGTGGAGGAAAGCATCTGGCCCAGGGGAGGGGGCCCCCCAGGAAACAGGAACCCCATCCAGAAGGCCCTGCAGAAGACATAAGGACTCTAACAAGCAGCCACGGGGACCCTGGTGTGCAGGGGACACACGAGTTGCCTGGCAGCATACAGGATGTCCTGTTACCTTTGGATTGCAAAGAAAGAGCAGGATTTTTTTTTTATTATTGCAGTAAAACACACAAAAAGTAAAATTTCCAGTTCTAATCATTTTAAAGTGTGCGATTCAGGGGCATTAAGTTATTCACAATGTCATGCAACCATCACCATTATGTACTTTCAGGACTTTTTTATCACTACTCACAGGAAGCATTAGATGGTCACTTCTGTCACCCTTACCCCCTACCTCAGGCAGCCACTGTCTACTCCTGTCTCTCTGGACTTGCCGTTCTACATATTTCTGTGGCCATGTGTGTCTGGCTTCTTTCACTTAGCATAGTGTCCTGAGGTTCATCTGTGTCCTCCTCACTTGCCCCCTGTGATGGTTGACTAGTGCTCCATCCTGTGGACATACCAAATTGTGTTCTTCTGCCCAGTGATGAATATTTGAGTTGTTTTCACCTTTTTGGCTATTGTGAGCAGAGCTGCTATGAACACGGGGGTACAGGTTTCATCTGAGTACCACTTTTCAACACTGTACCTTGGTGTGGAACTGCTGGGCCTCACGGACACTCAATGATCACTGCATCGAGGAGCTGCCAAGCCGTTTCCCACAGGGGCCACACCGTTTGACATTCTCACAAGCAATGTGTCAGGGTTCCAAAACTCCTGTGGGGACAGAGGGTCTTAGAAAGAGATCTAAAAAGACAAGTGTGAAATATACAAAGCTGAAAGTCATACAATATGACTGCCACATTGATTGTGGACAGTGAGGGGCAAAGAGGCATCAAGATGGCACCTGGGCTTCTGGGTACAAAATGGCACCTTTTGTTGAGGTTTGGCCATCCTGAAGCAGAATGTGTTTGCGGGTCAACCATGAGTTCACTGGGAGGTATTTTAATATTGCAGAGTGCTCTCCCTGTTCCCAGCACTTCCATTATTTCATTTGGTCCTCACCAAATCATCCAAGAGGAGTGCAGGGCGCTTACAACTTGCCTAAGGTCACACATGGCAGAGCCAGGGTTTGCATGCAGCTCCCTCCGACATGGAGCTGTGAGGCCGACCATGGCACAGGGCCACCCTCTCACTGAGCTGCTTTGTAGGAAACCCTTATCTGTCCCTACCCTTCATGGACACTGCATGCAATTCTTATTATCTGTCCAAAGAGACACCTCAGCTTTCATGCTTGTTGTTCATACAATCTTGCATTATTTAAAGATCCACAAAAAAGTTTATTTTTATAATTTATATTGAAAAGGAAAAAAAATACAGCAAAATAGGCAAAGACGGAGGGAAGACCCAGGGGTCAGGGGCCTTCGTTGGACAAAAGACCCAGAAGTAGACACCTGCAGTCTAGAAAGAAGAAATCCGAGAGCAGAGGAGATCAAAGGGCAGAGCCTTTAAGAACTCCTGCTGGGTGCAGGGAGGTAAACACAACTGCTCAGCCCTGGGAACCCCCACCCCGCCAAGACTGAAAGATGTTGTTTGGGGATAAATAAAAGCAGATATCACTACCTAAGACAGTGCCTGGGACTTGCCTCATCCTCTGCAGTTACAGGCACCACGTGTGTGTCTGCTGCACTGAGCGGGGTGACTATAAAGAGCCTGGGAAGAGAGGGATTCAGAGGAGCCTGGGCTCGCACTTCCCCACTGGGTGGGCCGGCGGGGCCTCTGTGGACAGATGGGGAACCCCGGCCAAAAAGCAATGTTCAGGATCTCTAGTAGCACCCCCCATCCCAGAGCACTCCTGGGCTCTGGCATGTGCTATTAGCATTTTCTTAGGCTTGTGTGAGGGGCTGGTAGATGCTGTGCCAGCCCCCGAGCCCTCTTGAAGAGCAACAGCCACTAGAGGAAAGAGAAGGGACGGGCAAGAGGTTCTGCCCGGGAGGAGGGTGCCTGGGTCCCTGGGTTCTCTAAGCAGGGCCATGGTGAACTGGAAAGATTAGTCCAGGGAGAGATAAACACTCCTCTAGAAGTTAACAGGTAAGCTTCCATGGCTCCCCAAGTCCAGGGAGGTATTAGTAGAAGAAAATAAAGAGATACAAGGAAGGATGTGTCACTTGGGCAAGTTTCTAAGTGACAGAGCCATGAGGGCAGGGCACGGTGCTGGGCCGTGTCCAGCTTGGGAGGTTAGGCTCAGAGAAGCCCTGTGCCCTCCCCATGAGGAGGTCAGACGCCATGAAGAAGGAACCTGAGCACCAGAATCCTCCAAGTAAACGAAAGGGAAAGAATGTGGTCTTCAGTATCGCTGTGCAGATACCCTGCAACCTAGGGACCAAAAACCAATGTGCATTCTCTCAATTTCTGCAGGTCAGAAATCCCGGCCTGGCTTAGCTGTGTCCTGGCTCAGCAGCCCCGTGACAGGGCCGTGTTCCCACCTTGGGGAGGCTGTGCTCCTAAGCTCCCTCAGGAGGCTGTTGACAGCTCTCAGGCCCAGCTTGCAGCTGCTGTTCCTGGTCTGGTGGAGTCTCCATGGGGAGGCTCACCACCCGGAAGCTGGTTTCCCTCAAGGGGAGGCAGGAAGAGAACCAGAAGCAGCCAGCAGCACAGAAGTCACCATCTTCGTCACCAAATGCTGGAAGGGACATCCCATCCTGTTACTCTATTGTGTTCATTAGAAATGAGTGTGGAATGGGAGAATTCAGAGACGGGAAGCAGAAGAGAGGTTACCAGGGGCTGTGGGAAGAGGGAAATGGGGGGTTCCTGTGCAATGGGGTTAGTGTTGAGAGTTTCTGTTTGGGAAGACAATGGGTGCTGGGGGTAACGCCTCTCCTGCTCCCTGGGAGCCGGGCCTGCTGCAGGAACTCGCTCGGGCACCCACTAGAATCCAATCACTGCTCCACTCAACCCTCACTCCCCAGGGAAGTCATCCCAGCCTACCCAGCCGGGATCCTGCCATCATTCCCAGGACTCCAGGCCCCCTCCCTAGGCCTTCTCTGTGCTTGTGACCACACAGGATTACTGCACTTACTGGTTAGTGCATTTATTTATTTGGTCAGTACCTGACCCTCAGGCTCCCGGGAGACAGGAGCCACGTCTGATTTTGTTCACCCTGCAGCCTCTGTGTCCTCGTGTGCCTGGGCTGCGGTGGGCCATCAGGAGACAGTGGTGTAATGACCCCCATGGCCCCGGGGAGTGACCGGAAGGAGGCTCCATCCCAGGTTGCATGTCTTCACCAACAAAGGTCCACCCTAGGTGACCCAGTGGTGGCCAGCTCCTCTGACTGCAATGACCCTTCTTCAAAGGCAAGCTTTTCCTTCTCTCTGCAGAGCAGCAGTCCATTTCAGCCACCACCTCCCCGCTTCCCCGAGGCCAGGAGGCTGCACCAGGTCCCGCTCATCTGTCCATAGCATCCCCACCATGCCCTGCCCCGGGCTTGGCCCTGACAGGGGGCCTTGTTCCTCTTCCTTTGTACACAGGTTCTGGGGAGGGGCGGGAAGCCAGAGGCCCCGCCAGGGCTGAGGGCTCAGCACCTCTCATAATGGGAGGTCAAACGAAATGAAAGCCCCCTCCCTTGCCCCGTCATCTGAATCCCTACATTGGCTATGACATGGCTAAGGGGGAAATATTGGATTTATTTTTATGAGTTAGTCATAACCCTAAGGCCCATAAGAGGAACTGTGCGAAGTGAATCCATTCAGAAGGTTGAGAAGGTCACCGCTAACTTGTAAAAATAAATCCAATATTTTTCACTGTGTCTTATTAGGTTTATATGATACAGACATCTCAGAGAGATTTGGTTTTTATTTTTGTTTGTTTATTTATTTTTTTTTTTTCCTGATGATCACTTTCCAGTGCCATTTGGAGTGTTTCTTCCTGGTCTCAAACACCCATTCCACTGTTGGACATCTGACCGGGTGGCAGTTTCTGGATTTTTAAATAATTTTATTTATTTATTTTTTGAAACAAGTACCTGGGGGTCCTCACATCTCCCTTGCACGGTTTCTTCTTTACTGGAACTAGAACTGATATTTTCGGTTCTAAACTAGCCCGACATGGAGATGGGGAAGTACTGAGAACACCCAGCTGGGTGCTGCTTCTCGGGTTCAAACTTTCACTTTTTGTCTGGCAAAAGCTCTGCAGCGTGGATCAGATTGACCATGGTCACAGCCAGTGTCTCTCAGTGAGTCGTTGGTCACACAGGGTTGGTGTCGAGGGGCAGCCGGAAAGTCCACCCCAGCTCCTTCCCGCCTGCTGCTATTCCCTCTTCTCTCTCCTTCCTCGAGGCCTACACTTTTGCTTTCTCACCCAATAGTCTGATGTTTAATTATAATTGTCTTCTGCACTTGAACCCCGTTTCCTCCCTATGTTAGTTTTCTGGGGACGTCAGAACAAAACACCACATACCCGGTTGCTTAAACACAGAGGTTTATTTTCCCACAGTCTTGGAGGCTGGAAGTCGAAGATTGACATACATCAGGGTTGGTTTCTTCTGAGGCTATGTGAGCATTCTGTCATTGTAAACAACAACAATAATAATAATAATACCTGAGATAATCAATTTAAAAAGAGGAAAGGTCTGTTCTGGCTCACAGATTTGGAGGTATCAGTTCATGGTTGGTTGGTTGGCACCACTGCTTTGGGGCCCCATGTCCCCATTGCTTTGTGGCCAAGCCACATATCATGGCAGAGAGAGCCTGGTGGAGGCTAGGAGTTGGGAAAAAATAAAAAAGAGAAAGTGGAAAAGATCAGGGTCCCACAATCCCCTTCAAGTGCACACCCCCAGTGACCTAAAATCTCCCACTAGGCTCCACCTCTTAAAGGATCCACCACCTCCCATGAGCCCCAAGGGCTGGGAACTCAGCCTTGAACACATGCGCCTTTGGAAGACGTTCAAGATCCCAATTTCAGCAAAGGCCTCTCACCTGGCTTCCGGATGGCTGTCTTCTCACTTTTTTCTGTAAACCAGAAGACTGATTTCCGATTGCTGTGAATTGAAAAGCCATCATTAAAACCACTCCCTTGACTTAGGGAATACTTCTCAAAGTGTGCTCTGTGCCTTAAGGAAGAGTTCTCAAAGGTGCGTCTAAATCAGTATCTCGGTGGGTAGGGCTCTTTTAGAGATGGGAGGGATGGCATCTTTCTTGTTCGCTATCTTCCCAGGGTGTAGCACAAGGCCGGCCACATGGTGTATTCAGCAAATCTATGCAGAATGATCACTGAAATGGCTACAGAAGCTTGGGAAACACCGGGCAAAAGTCAAAGCTAAGGGGATTTTTTTCTAGTTGGGCATCCTCAGAGATTTGTTTTAGGAAAGGACAAGAAAGAGAACTGCTCTGCAAATAGACATATTTAGATCTCAAATTCCAAAGAGTAGTCAACCACCAGACTGAGAGTGTGCTGTCCTATGACAGTTTTAAGAGCTTCCTGTACTGTACTGAAGGACGCTGAACGGGGGACTGAAGGACATAAACAGGTCTCCATGGCTTTGAGGGTGACTTGGGAAGCAGTAGCCCAGACAGGAAGCGTGGAGGTATTGAAAACCTGGCCCTCCTTCCAGCTCCTCCAAGAGCAAGACAGATGAAGGTGCTGTCCCTGGAAGGTCCCTGATGTCCCTGGAAGGTCACTGATGTCTCATTTCCATGGGGCGGGGCAGGGCAAAGATAAGGATGTAAAACACAGAAAAGGGGCTTTGGAGAGTGGCAATTAGCATAGGTCCCCAGCAGGGACCTGAGGCAGGTCAGCCTTCATGGGACAGGAACAATGGTAGAGATGGACTAGGAAGGAGAGAAGCCAGCGAGCAGAGCCTTGGGGTTCCACAGGGCCACAAAGAGGAGCAGGGAGTGAAGAGTTGGGACCCACCGAACCCTAAGGACATGTGGTATAGTTACAATTATGCCAAAGCCTAACCTGTTCTCGATGCCCCGTATAAACCCCACCTCCCTGGCAGGCAGCCTGTCCATTTTTCTCATTCCGGAAGAAAAGAGACAGAGAGACAGAACATCTCCCCTTGCTTAGAGCTTCAAAAATCAGCTTCCTCTGATGAGCTGCTTCCATGAGGTGCACCAAAAAAAAAAAAAAAAAACCTGCAATTTAAAACTCAGGCAACTCGACTTTCAATAATTCCCTGCTAGGTTTCCGTCGGCGGAAGAGTAAATAACACAACAGCTACAAACGCTGGGAGCAAAATCTCCAATAACAGCTCCATGCTTATGATAACTTTCCCAATTTTCTGCAATCTCCACCGTTTCTCTCTTGACTTGGGTCTGTATCAGATTTTTTTTTTTTTTCACCTCTTTATTGAACATCTGCCTTGGGAGCCACTGTCACAAAAAGTAATAAACACATCAATCCAAAAGAAAAAGAGAGGATTGCACACTCCAAACTACTTAACCAATCAAATTGGCAGCCGGTGGGATGCAATGGAGGGGTAAGAGCTGAGAGTGGGTCCAACCAAGCACTGACCTGCGGCAGGAGAGGCGCCCGGTGCGCCAGGCTTCGAAGGAGTTGATTACAGTTCCTTACACTAATTACGGATTTCAACCATCCTGATGTCAAGTCCTGGGATTAATTTGTAAATCTTTCATTCGGCCAAACCTTGACAGATCTTGCTCCTCCCAAATCTAAGGGAACTAGGGAAAAATCTAACTTGGAATTAAAAAAAAAAAAATCCCTTTCCTGCAAATAAATAAATAAATAAAACCAAACAATAATAATGCCTTCTCGACTTATTACCTGTGGACTGTGCAGACAGCAATCATTTTGTTCTCTGTCCCTGAAGGTGTCCCCCCTCCCCACCTGAAGAACAACAACTAAAAATTATGCCTGAAAGAAAAAACAAAGCAATTTATGTTTTCCAGTTATCGTCCCAGAAATAGCCCAAGATGACTTGCATACGGAACCGATGAAATCAAATCTTTCACGACTGCTTTAAAAAAAAAAAAAATCCTATTACAAATTACATTTAACTCAGGTGTGTATAGTTTGCCAGTTCTTATCCAATTGTAAATTAGACCAGGGTCGCCTGTTGGGAGGGAAAAGTGGCTTTTGAAACATGTCTTATTGACTGGGTGTAAATTACCTGCAGCAGATTTGTGAAGCAAATTTGAAGCAAGAGATGCCTCCGGGCAACACTGTATCGATTGTAGATTGATATTCAACTGATTTTAAGGTGAAGAATAAATATTGTTTTAGCAGCAATTTAATTAACAAATCATTGCACAAATGGTGAGAATATTGTGCTGTCTCTTACAGGGATTTAAGCTTTTTTTTTTTTTTTAAACAATTATCCGAGAAATGCTAAATTTCACGTGAAGATTAATTGTCTTACCACGCTAAGTCTCAAGGTGAATTCATATAAAGCAACATGATATTTATGGACACCCTGTTCATTTTTCTTTAGAGTCTGAAAGTGAGGTTTTCCTAACTCCTAACTGTAATAAACACTCTTCTCTTCTGCTCTGGCAAAAATTGGAGTTGGGATGTTTGTAGCAGGTCCCTTGTGGGGTACTTGGAGGCTGGAGTAGGGAGACCTGTCCCAGCGCTGTCATGTGACCTTAGGCAGATGGCTTCACTTCTCCTAGCCCCAGTGCTTTCAAGGATTAGATCACCCCCAGAGCAAAGGTGTACTGATAAATGATTAGCAATCAGCTCTTGAAGGAGATTTTGATTTGATAATGTTTGCCCATTGCCTTGGTGTAATCTGATCTTGAATTCCCCACTTGACATTCCTGAATAACACAGTTGCGAAGATGCGCCTTAAGCCACTTCAAACCTGCTCCTCCAGACCATCACCCCTAAGATCCTTTGCAGTTCAACAATTCCATGAGTTTATGAGTATAATACATGTGTCTGCCTCAGCAGCTTTCAGAGAATTTAAATGCACATTCACAGAAAGAGAATTAGACCTTTAAAAAATAATTCAGAAGTCATTTCAAAGCTTCCCAGTATAATAGGATTTTAACAACAAATATCAATATGATTTTTCATTAATAACATGTCCAGAATATTCAACTGATTCATGTTTTGATCTTTTGGAGAGGAAGAAAGGCAAGACAATAAACTACCATCTACTATGGAGATAATATCTCTAAGGATTGCCCGAATCCTGAAATGGATTGATTTTTAAAACACCTTTTTTCCCCTTATTATAAAAGTAGTGCATATGCATTGAAGAAATGCAGAGAAATGAAGGAATCAAAATGAATAAGGATGTTTAAGTCTCTATAATTATATCATCCAGAGATGAACACAGGGATGTATTATTGTCTAGCTATTTCTCTCTCCAATGTCCCTCTCTCTTGCACCCACCCACCCACACACACATACACACACACACACACTTATGTATATTATTTTTACAAAAAGAAGATCAAGTGAGGTTTTGTGACTCTTCTATTGCTTAACAATGGAGACATTACCACATCTTTAAATATTCCTGCCTTATTTTTGAGGGCTGCATAACCAAGCTTTGATGGATCAATCCAATCCTTTATTTTTGGATCTCTAGGCTATTTCCAGTCAATGCAAGACAACAGTATACTTGGCATCAAGGACTCACTGTGCACAGCCACGGTTGTCAGATGAATCCATTTTTTCCTGTACTTTGAAAAAAAAAAAAAAGATCAACCTTCACATGGAAAGAAGCTGTGATTAATATCTGTATCACATCAGGGAGAACTCCTGACACAGGGACGAGCCCAACACTGATTGGCATTGCAGGGTGTTATTTTATTTCTCTCCACAGGCCAATGAAAACCCAGGAAAGGATTGGTCCTTGTCACACTGTGGTCAATACCACCACTCTTCCCCAGGATGGCCTGAGCCACTGAGAGATGGGGTGCAGAAGACCAGTTCATGATTACCACCCAATTTCAGAATGGCTTACCCAGGAAGTAAGCGCAGGGGACCGTGACAAAAGCCCTCAGGGAACATCCTTGCTTGGGAAGAGATAGTAGAAAGAACTGGACACTCCTGCTAAATGGGCAGAGAGGACCCCATGCTCCTTAGGAGCTCCTGAAGATCTGAAAAAGAGGCCACTTGAAGAGCCACAGAAAACCCTCTCTTGCCATATAGACTTACTGCAGGAAAAAGGCAGCAAGAGAATATTTCTGGCTTGTTTTTCCCATAATATTCAAGGGGACATTGAATCTGGAAGCTAAAGCAAGCGGGGTGAGAGAAAGCATTGGAGATAAGGGGAGACTGAACGGAGAGAAAACACAATCGATTAATTAAAAACTACCATAGGAACAGCAGGTTGGATGCTGCACAAGATCAATTTAATGAGGTAAGAGACAAATTCAAGACATTTTCCATTATACACATGGGGAAGTTTGATAGCTACTGATTTACAGTAACAGAGAAAAATGATCAAAGAACATCGGGAAAACTTAAGGGCTGCCACTAAGGAACAAAAATGGGGTCTGTCCTGAATTATTTTTAAATAAAAGGAAGACAGTAAACATAATTCATACAAAAAAAGAAATGAGGGTAAATCAAATAAGCCTAAAAAACAAAATAATGGAAAGCCAAACATGACTGTCATAAATTATGAATCCTTTAACTCTTAAACAAACCCATGCAAATGAGCTCACTCTGTTAAATTTGAAGGTTCTCAGAGAGAGCTCAAAGAGAACCCTGAAACAAAAGAATTAAACAGTATTAAATAAGAATACAGAATAATAAAAAGTTGATTTAATACATACATATCATATTTTATACCCTAAAAGAAGACTCTCTTCTTGGAATTTTTTTCATAGAATGTTTACATATAATATTACCTTTAGGTTCCAAGGATGATCTTAATAAATTAAAAAATGATTAAACCGCTCCAGAGAGTTGGTCTTCATATTGAGTCGAGCCCAACAATTATCTTCCTTTATTTCCAAAATTTCAAAGAAATTTTTGAAGACATCTAAGAAAAAAAAAAATCTGTGACAGTTTTAGAAAACAGAAAAGACTGCAGCTAATAGACCCAAATTTTAAAAATATTTCTGGAAGCCGAAGAAATTGAAGTGAAAAACAATTCTGGGAGTGACAAAGAGCCCACACCTAGTGGCAGACACAGTGGAACTCTGAGAAGAATCTGGAAACCCTCAGAGCCCCCAAGAAGTCTCAGTGTCAGAAAGGCGGGGCTGTGTCTGCATGGGACAGAGCAGCCAAAAGGTCATTGTCACAGTTCTCTGCCTTTAAGCCTGGCTCTCTCTGGTAGGAGGCAGCTACTACTGTTGGATGGGAACCACCACCTGGTAAAACCAACGTGTCCCTCTTGTCCTACAGTACTTTCTGGGGCTCTGGTCCCTGGCCCTTGCCTTGGGGATGATTTATTACTCAACATCAGAAAGCACCGAGACCTAGTCTCCACACAATATCACACAAATTAAAATATCATGTAGCAAAGATCTACAAAAAAGTTATTTCAGCATATTTTTTCAAAGCAAGAACTTGCCACAGCCACTACATGAAAAGATGCACCAGATTCTGTCTTAGTGCAATCACGCTGCTATAACGAGAAGGACCATAATCTCAGTGGTTGAAAAAACCCACTTCATTGCTCCCATCTCAGGAGGCTGGCAGGTCCAAGGTCACGGTGCTGGGTGGATTCTGTGTCTGGGAGGAGCCTTTCAGAGAAGACAGCATCTTCTTGTTGAGTCCTCACCTGGTGGAAAGGACAAGGTAGCCCTCTGGGACGTCCCTTAAAAGGACACTAATCCCATTCAAGAGGGCTCCACCCTTAGGATTGAATCACCTCCCGAAGCCACTTCCTAATACCTTGGTGATTAGGTCTTTAGCATATAAAGTCTGGAGGGACAGAAACTTTCAGATTCAGCATTCTCAGATTCCAAAATGCTGAGTTTCAAAATGCCAAGACCTCTGGGAACAGGAAGCCAGGCCACAGCTCCACTTTGAAAAAGAAGCCAATCTGGTTTTCTATTTCTCATTTCCTCTTTGGGGTTTTTCTTTCCCCATTGATTGTTGCTGTTTGCTTTTCCAGGGGAGAAGGAAGATGATATCTTAGATATACTTATGAGTTGTTTTTTGAACTTTAATTGAGTTTTAAAAATACCCTAAAGCTCTACCATACAAAGTGCTAAGACACCATGCCCTGTTCCTCACACAAACCCTTAGAATAGGGTAGCCTACACATTAGAATACCCATTTAACAGATGATAGATGAGAAAACTGAGGCCCAGAGAGATCAAGTGGTTTTCCTGGGATCACAAAGTCAGAGAGCTGACTTTTGAGTCCAGAACCTCTTAGTCCAGTGTTCAACCAACTTTATAAAGGAAGAGGCTTAGCCAAGTTCATGGGAGCTGAGATGGTTCTAAAAGAATGGACGTGGTTGATCAGAGCAGCTATTACACATGAACTTTCCTGTTGAGAGCTTGCCCTGATCTTTGACTCGTTCTTCTCTTTAATTGAATGGAGGGGGGTCAGAGTTTTCACGGCTCTGTCCGGCCCCTTCCCCTGTGAGCTACTTCCCTCTCAGTTCCTGGGAGTCCTGAGCAGGGGTGCAGAGGCAGCCAGAGTGACTTCACCAGCCGAGGAGATGAGAACTGGGTGGGCAAGGACACAGGGAGGTGGGCAGGGCATCTGCCCCCAATGCAGATGGGGTCTCAAGATTTTCCCCTGTGACTCGCCCATGGCTGGGGACAAGGCTCTCCAAAGGACGGAGTGTCTTGGCTTTTTAGTCCCGGGCTTGGCACAAAGATTAATGTTCTGAGTGTGACCACACTCACCATCCATCACGATTAGTTACAATAAAATCTCTCTTGGTGTTTTTAAAAGCCCTCGGAGTTACATTCCATTATGCAGTTAACATCTCACAGATGGCCCGGCCATTGTTCAACCAGGGAACCATTTTTTGATCTTTGAAAAGGAAGGCAGGGAACCAGTACTTGACCTTCCCGGAGGCCCTGGAGACCAGAGCCCAGAGTGAAGGAGAGAGAACAAAGAGGGGGACCCTGGTTCAACCCCAAGAACTCCGGGGCTGGATTGAAATGAGTGGATTAACAAAGCAGAAGGGCTCAGGTTACCGGCCTCTTTCTTGAGGGAAATTAACCTGGTTGCCCTCCTGTCCCCAAGAACACCTGGTCAGTCTCCTCTGAAGCAGTTCAGTGGCACAAGGATGCCATCTCTGAGGCACGACTCCCCGGGGCTGGTCCATGCTCCACTCTTTCAATCACCATTTGATCTGAGCCCCTGATGGGCACTCAGATGACATAAGGTGAAGGGACAATTATGGATGGCGCCTTGGAAAACGCGCTACCTCCTCCCTCCACTGCCCACCCTGGTCTTCACCAGCCACTCAGCTGATAGCTTGGACGCTGCGCTATGTTTGGTGACCGCTTCCTGAAAGTCTCTCCCTGGCCTGTGTGAGGACTCTCCACGGAGTACTTCCTGTGGGCAGAGTATACAACCCTGTCCCTTGACATTGGTCTTGGCTGTGGACTTGCTCTATCCAGCCGATGGCCAATGGTCTGTGAGTGGATGCGAGGTACTCAGAAGCTTTAAGAGGCTTTGAGTGTTCTTGCCAGTTCCCCTCCCCCTCCTCCTCCCCCTCCCCCCTCCTCCTCCTCCTCCTCCTCCTCCTCCTCCTCCCCCTCCCTCTCCTCCTCCTCCTCCTCCTCCTCCTTTTCTTTTTTCTCTCTCTCTGGAATAGAGGTTGCTCCTTTTGACTGGATCCTCAGATTTAAAAAAGGAAAGAAAGACATGTGGAGCAGATTCCAGAACCCACCATGTTAGCTGACATGAGACCTAAGTGAGAAATAAAACGGTGTTGAAGCTACTGAGATCCCGGGGTTGTATTTGCAGGAACGTGGCCTAATAAAATTGGAAGGATTCAGGCCCAAGTCGAGGGGCCTTCCTTCCAACCTTCTGTCCCCCACAGCCATCGACATGGAGTCCTCTGGCTCTGCATCAACGGTGGCTGCACTCCATCTCTGCTTCTGCATCCCTGCGGCGCCACCTGCACCCTCCAGCTCTGGACCATGCACGAGGCCGCTCCCCGGTGGCATTCACCCTGCAGCTGGCGTGTTTTCCTAACTGTGGAAATGGTACAATGACGCGTCCTCCAGAAGTCACTTCTAAGACTTTCCACAGTTTTGATGTGAAGATTCCAAGCTCCCTGCCCAGCACGCAGGCTCCCTGAGACCAGGCTCTCTCCATCTCTCTCTCAGATGTCGCCCGTCGTGCCCACTCACATGCTGCCTGGGCCCCTGTTTTGTTCCTTGAACACGCCAGCTCTTGTAGCACCTGCAGATCTCTGCCCTGGATGTCCTCCTGCAGAGCTGACCACTTCTCCAGCATCAGCGCACCTCAGGGAGGCCTCCCCCGACATCAGCCCTCCCTGCGACTCCAGGGCGATTCCTGTCCCCACTGACCTTATTGTGGGGCCATTTGCTTTTGGTCCGACCCCTGAGAAACCCCCGTATGTCCCCAGAGCCTGGCACATGGGGCTGGATAGACACTGGCTGAATAAAGTTCTAAATAAATGAATGGGCTCTAGTCAACCTTCTCATTTTATGGATGAAGGAGTTTGGGCCTGGCCAGGGTCCCCTAGATGGTCAGTGGACCAGCCTAGAGAGGAACACAGGTCTCCTGAGCTCATCCAATGTCTTCCCTTCCTACATCAAATCTCCTTTGTTCTTTCTGTAAATCTTCTGCCTCCTTTGCTTTCTGGGTCCTGTGTTTAACATTGAGCAATATAAAAAACGTCTAGTAAGCATCCCCAAGGAGCAGCATAGAGCCTCGTGACCTCCAACATGGACGTGTTAAAATGTGCCCTGGATTCCATTCCTTGCCCATCAAAGGACAGTAATGATAATAGGGAGCATTCGCTGAGCACTTGCATGTATTAACTCAGGTACTACTCTGATCTTCATTTTGTAGATGAAGAATCAGAGGCACAGAATGGCTAGCTAACTTGCCCAAGGTCACACAGCTGGTGGGTGGTGGAGCTGGAATAGGAACCCAGACAGCTCAGCCTGGAGCCTGGGTACTATTGTGTGATCCTGGCCAGGTCAATGACATAGTGGTTATCTGCCAAGCGCATTCAACCAGAAATCATACAATAAGTGTATGTTGCAAAAGACATCAATGTACATTGGCAAAATATATTCACACTTCTTCCCGTCCCAAGGTTCCTGTGATACATAAAAAGAATATGGAACTTGGAAGCATCCAGGACTGGGTAAGCCTCTCACCTATCATTACTGAGCACTGACTGCGTAGCAGGCACACATTATCTCATTTAACAGCAAGGAAATGGAGTTTAAGAAGGTCAAATCCACTGTATAGGCTCACAAGCAGAGGGAATGTTCTAGTCATACTATGTGACTGCAGTCAAGGTCCTTGATTCCCTCTGAACTTCAGTTGACTCATTTACAAAAGGCTGCACACTAGTGGTACAGAAGTACAACCCAGCTAATGCAGTGTCTGGCACCTAGTAGGCCATCAGATGGCAGCTACAAATAGCACTGTGGTGTCCCCCACCATTGGGCACAATTGTTCATTGGAAATAACCACCTAGGCTCAACTATTAAGCAGCCCGGGGAATCTAGGGACTCCTGAGAAAAGTATTGATCCACTAACGACCTGCCTAAATCACTAGAAAGCCATCTGCAAACAAGACGCCCTTGAGAAATCATCAGTTGTCACCAGCCCCTTAACCTTCCTGGCCAGCGGTGTCAGGCGGCAAACTTCATCCCCTAATGTCGCCGTGCCCGGCCCCCCCACCCCACGTCCTCAGCCTCTTGGCGGGCTGGTTAACAGCTTCGGGGACAGGATGCTGACCTTTCCACACCCTCCACCTCCCAGCTAAAAAGGGACGGAGCTCAAGGCTGACCCCAGAGAGCTCCAAATCCGATTCATTTTCTCTAAGTCCTAATAAATGAGGCGGAGGCAGGGTATTTTAGTTCTCGCCTTTCAATGGCGTGATCCATCCTGGGGATGTGGCCGTGAGACCGGAGCATGACAGGTCCCTCTCATTAGGCCGTGCATTCATCATACCTTCCATCTCTGCTTTAAGTGCCTTCGGGTTCACCCCCTGCCGTGCCCCGCTCTCTAAGCTCCATTCCACAGTGGCACATCCTGCAGCCGAGTCACGAGGCAGTGACGGAAAGATGTAAAAACACCAGAGCTTTCCCCCCATTTGAAGGCCTCACTTCATTGGTTTCCATGACAAATCTGGAGCTCTAGCTCTACCCAGGCTCCTGTTTGGAAGATGGCAGGAAAGAGGACCCGGGTAAGGAGAGAATGGAGAGCAGAGGTGGAGATGGACAGGCTGGCTTTGAACTCACACATCAACAGACTTGCAGCATCCGGGCCCAATGGGAGCACAAGATGACCTCCCTGAGCTGGCTCTGGCAGTCCCCCAAACTCCAGGGTGCCAGACTGGCAAGGACTCGGTTGGGTTCTTTCTGCCCTAAGACGACAGTTTCCCTAAATGTCCCTGAGAAGATTTCACGTTGTTCTCTGCTTGTGTTCCACGTAGGGCACAGAGGTGACCTTGGGCAGAAAGTCAGGGGGCAAAACTCAGAATTTGGTTGCTCAGAGGCCCAAGGGCTGCTCTGGCTCAGGCCATCTGTCCTGTAAAGAGAGGGACAAAGGGGACACGGAGATGAGCCACAGAGATGAGCAGGGTCGGCTACAGAACTGGACATATGGACCAACAAGGGAGGGCCGTCTGCCAGTCGAAGTCTGCCATCCGTGGAGGAGAAAATGGTCACTTGGTCAAACTGTGACCATAAACCAAGAGACCAGCAGAAGACCTGAAAATCCAATGGGGGAGAGTTCGACATATCTCTAGCTATCCATCTTTTAAAGTGTTTTAAAGCAAATAGGAACTACCTGCTCTTCTCGAATGAAGTAAATAAGAATTGTGATTGGATATCACCCTGGTCCGTAACATAATTCTTGAACACGGTCGCATCTACCCCTTGGAAGCAGTAGTGTAGCTATTTCCCTGGCTGAGCCCTTATTAAGACCACTTTGGGAGCCCTGGCCAACCCAAACATAAAGAGACTGCTTCTTCAACAGAGATGTGTGGGCACTATGGGAATATCACTTAGCATTGTTTAGAACAATAGAAAGGGCCCTTTAAAAATCTTTGGACAGACACGTCACTAAGAGCACATACAAGCAAAGGGGAAAAATTAATGGGGTTCATCAAAATTAAAAATATTTGTGCAAGAATACTGCCAAGAAGTTGAAATGACAATCCACAGAACAGGAGATGGATAATATTTGCAAATTATAGAGCTGATAAGAGACTAGTAACCAGAATATATAAAGAACTCTTATAACTCAATAAGAAACCAGAATTAGGGCTGGGGCTGGGGCTCAGTGGTAGAGCGCTTGCCTTGCATGCGTGAGGCCCTGGATTTGATTCTCAGCACCACACAAAAATAAATAAATAAAAGTAAAGATATTATGTCCATCTACAACTCAAAAATGTATTTAAGAAAAAATAAGAAGCCAGAATTAACTCAGTTAAAAGATAGGCAAAGGATTAGAATAGAGCTTTTTCCAAAGCCAATGTACAAATGGTGAATAAAACATACTCAACACCATGAGTCATTAGGGAAATGCAAATCAAAACCACACTGAAATATCACTTTCTACCATTAGGATAACCCAAACCAAAAAGATGAAAAATCATGTTGGTGAAGATATGGAGAAACTGGAATCCTCATCCAATGCTGGAGGGTATGTAAATGGTGCAGGGGCTTTGGGAAAAATACATCTGGGCAGTTGCTCAAAAAGTTAAACATAGAGCTACTCTAAGACCCAGAAATTCCACTCCTACATATGTGTCCAAGCGAACTTAAAACATATATCCTAGACTCCAATATTCCTGAACTCTTGGCAGTTCCCAGGCTGGGTTCTGGGGGTTGAGTGACGCAGACACTAGGTGTTATGGTTGGATGTGAGGTAACACAGGAAGCTTGTGTGTGAGATAACTCATGAGAGGTTTAGAGGTGAAATGACCAGGTTATGAGGGCCTTAACCCAGTCAGAGGATTCACCCCTGATGGGATCAGCTGACTGGTAACTGAAGGCAGGTAGGATGTGGTTGAGGAGGTGGGTCCCTGGGGGGTGTCTTGGAGTCATATTTTTGAGCTTAGTGTGCCCACCCTCTCTCCCCACCCCTCCCGTGTTGTGATGTCTTGAGCCACTTCCTCTGCCTCACCTTTCCACCATGACGTCCTGCCTGACCTTGAGCCCCAGGGAATGTTCTCAGCCATCGATGGACTGAGGCCTCTGAAACCATGAGCCCCCAAATAATTGGTCCTTTAATTGTTCTTATCAACAATTGGTCACAGCAACAAAAAAGCTGACTAAAACACTTAGTTTGGATAAGGTGCTAAGGCATCTGCTTTGTTCTATCCAAAGTTAGATTTCCCTTTTTGCCTTAAAATCAAATCCCTTGCCAGTCACTGCCGCACAGTGTTGGCGTTCTTCTGAGGAATCATGGCATGGGCTCTTGACTTCCCTTTTAGGCAAAGAACTCAAAGAAAATACCTGTCTCCATGATGGCTCATCTTTGTGGTGAGTGATGTACCTGGGAGTCCCAGGAAGTGCCCAGGAGCCAAAGTAAGAGGCATTTGAGGGGAAGTGGAGAGGTGGGGACCAAGGGACAGCAGGGGCGGAGCCTTGGCAAGGCTCATGTCCAGAAGTTAGCTCCGCCCTGTTCCGCTCCTCAGACCCGTGGCTCTAGCCCAGCAACCTCCTGGGAAGGCCATCAGAGCCTCTGAGGTCGGCTCACCTTCCTGTCACTCCCGTTTTACCGGCCACAGCTCCACATCCTGGACCTCCCAGTCGGGATGGGAAGCAGCTGCACCCAGCACCTATGTCTGCAGGCTCACCACTAAGGAGCCCTGGGGCTGCTCTGACCACTCGGGATCCCTTCTGGAGCCAATGGGTGCCATATTGGAAGATGAAACCTACGTCAGCCAGCTCTTCATCGCTGTGTCCAAAACACCTGACAAGAACAGCTTGGAGGAGGAAAAGCTTATTTTGCCTTACCGTCTATCATAAGTCACATCCATTGCTCCTGGGCCCAAAGTGAGACACAACTTCAAGACAGAAAGGCATGGCAGGACAAAGCTGCTCAGCTTCTGACATCAAGAAAAGCCGGGGGAGAGAGAGAAAGGGTGAGGGAGGAAAGGGCCAGGGACCTATATTATCCAAGGCCACACCACCAGGACCTACTTCCTCCAGACACACCCCATCTGCCTGCAGTTACCACCCAATAGTCCACTCAAACTATTAATCTATCAAATGGGTTAATCCACTGGAGATCAAGACTCTCATAATCCAATCTTTCCACCTCTGACCATTGCTGCATTCATTGCCTGACACATGCGCTCTTTGGGGGCACATTTTTAGATGCAAACCATAATAGTATCTGACATAGCCTGACTGACCAACCAGACACCCTCAGTCTGGGTCCACATTGCGAAGCTTTAGTCCCACAGGGCTCTGATCAGTCCTCATAGATTCCACACGGAGCCCTCATTGGATGGAGCATAAAGAACACCCCAGAATGTCAGGACTCAGTTTCAGTCCTTTTAAAGGCTTTTTCCAATAAAGATGGTAAATTTTATAGCTGGGCTTTGTGGGTTCTCAAGGAAACGTCTGAGCAGAGTCATGTAATCCCACTGTTGTTCAGCACCAAATATAGGACAAAATATACAATCCAAAGTCACACCCCTAGCATCCCAACTCCTGTAGCCACAGCCTACCTGCCTACAGTTACCACCCAGTTAATCCGTCCAACTGGATTAATGCATGGATTGGGTTAAGGGTCTCACAACCCAATCATTTCACCTCTAAACTTCCTAGCATTGTCTCACATATGAGCTTTGGGGGACACCTTACATATAAACCATCACAGGGGGCTCATTCTACTCTTTTAGGGTCTCCAGCTGACAGGGCAGCATGTACCAGAAGGAAAAGGCTGTCCGAAGGTCTTCCAGAGTCATCCAGTAGTTGGCTTTGTTTTGGACATGACACAGGAGACTTGTGCTCAAGATTCTTTGGCCAGACTCACCCCATGTCCTACTGAAGACTTGGATATGCAATCTGTCCTCAGGAAGCGGATGGGCAGAAGACTTTGGCAAACAGCACTAATGATGACTACGGAAGAAAAGAGAATGGTCCAGAGGAGATGATGTCCCCAATCCATTGAAATTGAGAATGTCCTCTGCTGGCCCTTGGTCTTAGTCAGCTTTTTCACTGCGGTGACTAAAGGACCCGACCAGAACAACTGCAGAGGAGGAAGAGTTTATTTGAGGGCTCTCAGTTTCAGAGGTCTCAATCCACAGACAGCAGGCTCCATTCCTCGGGGCTCAAGGTGAGGCAGGACATCATGACGGAGGGAAGTGGCTCATGTCATGATCAGGAAGCAGAGAGAGAGAGAGAGAGATTCCACTCACCAGATACAAATATATACTCAAAGCCACACCCCAATGCCCCCCTCCTCCAGCCACACCTGCCACTTCAGTCACCACTCAGTCAATCCCTATCAGGGGATTAAGTCACTGATTGGGTTAAGACTCTCACAACCCATCACTTCTCCTCTGAACCTTCCTGCATGGTCTCACACGTGAGCTTTTGGGGGACACCTCACATCCAAACCATAACACCCTCCCATCATCGAGTTACTTATTCATTCCACAAAACTTTTTGAGGGTCTGCAACACTGACAGGGCCTTCTCTGTGGGCCTGATCATTTCTGACATCACAGGTGGTATCTGCGTCCACCAAGGAAAGTGCCCGTCTCCAGGTCACCAAGGCTTAATCCTGCAGAGGGGTGTGTGGGTCTTTGGTGGTAGTGAGTCTCTCTCCTCAAGTCACCCGGGCAAGGGCTTCTTCGGGACTCCCCAGAGATGTTCTCCAGCTACTTCATGCAATGACTGAAGCCACCGAGCCTTGAGGACCCTCCGGTCACCCAGAGCCAGTCATGCCCATGCCTGCCCTCAGGAAGAGGCCTGGGAATCCCTCCCCAGCAGCCTTGGGTTTGGAATCCTGAGCAAATGCCGATTGGGGGGTACACCTTTATGGCTCCACGGGAAAGTGCTGAACCTTGCAGCTGTACCTCCCTGTACTGCCTTCCCCCAGCATTCTACTGTGACCTCTGGAACCTTCATCCCACTACAAAAAAGGGCCCACCAAAATGATAACCTCCATGATTAACTGCTGTCCCTAAATGTAGTGCCCCGTTGTTCTCTCAGCAAAGGGCTGCCTACCCCTTCACAGAGAAAATGGAGACTCAGGAGTAAACTCTCCCGACTCCCATCATTTCTCCTCCTGTGACCCATGTGGACATCCATCCCCCCTCCTTCCCTCCCGTAGATGAAGCTCCGTCCTCCAGCTCAACTCCCCCGCCTTCTCCCAGCATGCTTCAGCTCAACTCCCCCGCCTTCTCCCAGCATGCTTCAGCTCAACTCCCCCGCCTTCTCCCAGCATGCTTCAGCTCAACTCCCCCGCCGCCTTCTCCCAGCATGCTCCAGCTCAACTCCCCCACCCTTCTCCCAGCGTGCTTCAGCTCAACTCCCCCGCCTTCTCCCAGCGTGCTTCAGCTCAACTCCCCCGCCTTCTCCCAGCATGCTTCAGCTCAACTCCCCCCCCCCCGCCCCGCCTTCTCCCAGCATGCTTCAGCTCAACGCCCCCGCCTTCTCCCAGCATGCTTTGGGCTCTCTTGGATTCTTCAAACTTTCCTCCAGAGTTTCAATCACACTCAAGATGGTTTTCCTTTAAGTTAGCATTTAGAATATTTAAAAGATGGATTTTCAAATCAATTTGAGAAGCATTGGTTGTTCTTTGATAGGTGTTAAGTCGACTGGATTCATGGTGGGAGGAGGGGGATAGAAAAATCTTATATTATTCAGCAAGATAAACGTGTGATGAATTAGAATCTGCAAGAAAGAAACATAAAACAAAAAATATCTGAAGAAAACAAGGAGCAATCTGTGATGGGTAGGTTGTAACACAAACAAGAAGCAATAATAGAAAATATTATCAAATTTGATGATTGAAAATCAAATGGTTATGTATGATAAAAGATACCATAAACAGATATCTAAAAAAATGATAGAAGACAATATTTGTGACACAAACAACGGAGAGAGATAATGTCCTAAATATACAAAGAGTTTCCACAAATCAGTAAAAATGACTGATTTATTTTTAATGACAAAGGACATAAACAGACAATTCTCAAAAGAAGGAACTGAAGTGGCCAACATGCACTTAAAAATGCTCAAAGATACCCTTTCCTAACCCTCTCTTTTCTTCCTTTCAATACCAATAATTTGAAGCAGCAAGATGATCTACTCACTGTGCTCACTTTGTCTACACTCCATTGCAATATATTCTGATTCTGATGTCTACACCGAAGTCACTATAGCAAAGGCACCGAGGAAGCTCATTGGCCTCCTGGAAGGACCAGATATACTTGGGAAACAAGAACACTGTTTCATTGGCACCGGCGGCTTGGTGGGGCTGGGTGTGGAATGGACAAGGCACAGAGATAAAGCTGAGATTGGAGAGGTGCTTTGAGACCTGATAGGGCTCTGGGGTAATATATTCCTTCTTTTAGGGGAAGCTGACGTTAGCTCCTGCTGTGGATCGCAGGGCAGAAGGGCCCAAACGGGAGGCAGAAAGTCCTATTGGCAGGCTATTGGTGTTGTCCCAGTGGAAATCACGTGGAGCAGAAATAAGGCCTTTGTCCAATAAAGGAAAGAGAGGAGAGTGCAGCTCTGAGGGCGGGGTCTCAGAGGAAGGAGGCGCGCGGAGCCGGGTGGGGACCAGGAGCTGGGGTGTACCCCCAGAGGCTCTCTCGATGGTGATGAGAGCCCTGGCCGGGGGACAACTTGAAGAAATAGTTATTCATTTCCGAGACCTTCTTATGAACACCCGGATTGGTTTTAGGTCTTGAAGAAGGACCAAGGAAAGACCGAGTTATCACCAACTGGGATGGTTCTCCCAGGGGTCTGTCTGCATAGGATGCGCAGAAGTAAATGAAAATCTGGAGGCTTAGAAAGTAGGATTTGAGAAGATACTTGAGCAAAATATAAATCCAAGTGAACTATTGAATGCCCCATAAAGTGAGTCTTTAAATATTTTATAGCGTCCCTCTTTCCCCAAACACAGTTTTTATAACGCAGCAGACACTCTGTGAGCCTCGAAGTCTCTCTACAGCTGGGTCCCGTCCAGCGAGGGTCTGACCTGGTGACAGCTTTGGCCCCGAGAGCCCCTCCTCTGGCTGCAGCATTGATTCCTCCCCGCCACCCCCACCCAGCCGGGAGCCCTCCTGAAAGAACAATGGATTATAATATGAACAAAACAAAGGAGTCAGGCAATGAACAGCTCTTGGAAATAAGTAGGTCAAGACGCAATCAATTTCCAAATTTAAAATTGTGTTTGAAAAATGTACCTTTAATACAGGAGCCTGCTCTGGCCCCGTGGGGTAGAGCGAGCAGAGCTGAAAGATCCTGAGCGGCTGTTTTCTCAGGTAGCCCGAAGTTTACCCTGGAGGTTAAGCAATAAAATGGAAACAAAAATAATTTAACAGTTTTGCAGTTAGTTGGACCCAGCCACGGCTCCCTAAATAGCTTTCACCTTCCTGAAGCCTGCCATCCTCATAAAAGCTACAAGATGCATTTCAAAGCTATGAATTTGCTAAATAGAACTTCATTTCCTCTTCTTATTAGAGGTAATTAAATTTATTAGACGTCGGTAAAAGCCTTGTAAACAGAAAATATGAATGCTTATAAAAGTCTGCCCTTTCTTTTCAACCTAATAATTAAGATGCAACGAGAAAGTAGCTAATAACGGCTCATAATTTATGAGGTGCCATTCACCCTGAATCTGAGACATATTGTGGAGGTATTAAACACTGAAATGAAAATAATACCCACTGAAACACATTATTTATTAAATACATAACTACTCGGAGAAATAAACACATCGAATAAAGAACTTGATATTTCTGATGGCAACAGTATATACATCATCTCCTGCTCTGGATCTACGACCCATAGAGTCAAATTCTTAAATCAAAGTCACAACTTGTTTAAATGCAAACTGCCCCTGGGCAGCCCAGCAAGCCCCGAATTTCCACTAGACATTCACCTTGATATCAGTTTTCAAAGACAGAGTCACTGAGGAGGTTTTTCATTAATACTGTTTTTAACCTTCTTAAAAGCCAAGAACCGCCCCCACCCCCAGCCAAGTATTAGAGAAGTAGAAACAGGAGAGAAGGAAGAGCGTCTCAAAAGAACAGTTAGCATTAAAAATTAATAAAAAAAAGTCCCACCCTCCAATGCACATGGATGTAGAAGTAACTGCGGATTTGAAGACACCCCCCGCAATGATGTTCACGAACTTCAAATAGAAGTTTAAGAGTCTTTTTTTTTTTTTTTTTGCATTTTTATCAATAGTCCAGCTAAAATTTGTGTTTTGAACTCTTTAGAACAAATGCTTATGGAATCTTTAGATATTCCATATTTCATCTATTCAAAGGTGTTTCTGCTGTAAGGTACACCTCTATTTTGTGTATCACCCCAGCATGAGGTGCTCGAGCTGTGGAAAACAATACACCTTAGAATCCACAAAACACAACCTGCAAAACTCAGTGAGGTAAAGATCAGTATCAATCTTGAAACCATTATCTTGGATATGGGTTTGAATAATAATGTTGTTAGTGAAAAACGTCATGTTGGACTTAATGTTGAAAAGTCCTAACATTCAGTTTTGTAGAAGGTGGTCAATAAAGGGCCCACCTTGAAGGTGACATTTGAAAGGAGGAAAGAGTGAAAGAAGGAGTG
This sequence comes from Callospermophilus lateralis, assembly GCF_048772815.1. NCBI lineage: Eukaryota > Metazoa > Chordata > Mammalia > Rodentia > Sciuridae > Callospermophilus > Callospermophilus lateralis. The sequence goes on along the minus strand of NC_135322.1, from coordinate 38,148,320 downwards.
AGCCAGTGGTGTGGAAATCTGGGAGAAGACTACCAGCAGAGCAGAGAGCAAGTGCAAAGGTCCTGCGGTGGGTGGGTACTTGCAGGAAGCCAGAGTGATGGGTAGGAAGAGACAGTAGGGGGCTGGAGGGTCATGGAAGCTGGAATCAGGGAATTGGCAGCACAAGTAGAGTTTCTTCTGATTTTCTATGAAGTTGAACAAAAAAGATTTTTTTAATTTGGGGAAGTGGGATTATCTGTCCATTCCATTGCTACCTTTCTAGAAAAACCAGCTTGCCTTGGCATCTCTGCTGTCCCCTCAGGTGCCCCCCGCACAGATGCAATGGTCCCAGACAGCCCCCTCCCTCACTGCCTTTCCAGAGGTGGCGTGTCCCTGGAGGGCCCAGTCTACTGTCAACAGCGGGACCCTTGAGACGTTGTTCACGAACAACTTTATTATTCAAACACATATCCAAGACAATGGTTTCAAGACTGATTTCATCTCGGGAATCAGGAATTGCCTCCTTTTATACAAATAATGGTCAGGCAGCCGCAGCTCCCAGCCCCTCCCACTACCCAGCACCAAAGAAAAACAGCACCCAGCACCCAGCACCCAGCACCCAAAAACCGGGTTTCTCATTCAATAAGACTAGTTGACTTTTCTGAGCAGGGACTGTGAGCGCCTCTGTGCTGTATTTTAGCATTTTTTCTACCCTGTTGTGGGTACTGTTAATAGCCGCATTTTATAGAAGGGAAATTGGGCACAGAGAACTCAGTCGACTTGCTTATGGTCATGCTGGGGTGTGTGTGAGTGTGTGTGTGTGTGTGTGTGTGTTTGTGTGTGTGTGTGTATGTGTGTGTGTAGTATGGCCTAGACCCCGGTATGATTTACCCCCAAACTCTGGATCTCACCACTGGGCTACAGTGCTGTGCTCTCCAATGGCAGCCGTCTCAATCTCAGCCAGAAGGTCTGGGGTCTTCTGTGTTGGATGGAAACCAACGTGAGCGAAATTGGAAATGCTGCTAAAGCCACGCTGGGAGAGAACGAGGTGAGGTACCCAGGCCCTGGAGCCAGATTGTCTCGATTTGAATCTCACCTTTACCAGCTCTTAGCTCTGTGACTTGGAGCAAGTGACTTAGCCTCTCTGTGCCTAAATGTCCTCACCTGAAAAATGGAGACGAAAAGCAAGTCACACTCCCGTGGGAAGGCCGTGGACCTGTGTGAGACGGCGATGGGAGGCGCTCAGAACTCGGCCAGGCAGAGGGGAGACTCTTGACATGTGGTGGCTTCTTGTTTCTATCCAGGAGCTTCAAATGAAGCCTAGTTGTCATGGTGCCCCAGGACTCCCCTGAAGTGCCCTGTGTTCAGAGGTGGGACTTCCGGGAAGTGAGAGGATCAAGAGGGTTCTGACCTCACCAGTGGATTAATCCACCAGTGGCTGCGTGGACTCAGGGGAGGGGGGACCTAGCTGGAGGAAGTGGGTCACGGGGTGCGCCCTGGGTGGGTCATGTTCTCCCTGGGCCCGAGCCCCCACCCTCTGCTTCCTGCTGCCCTGAGCTGAGCGGCTCTCCTCTCCCATGCCCTTCCACCATGATGTTCTGCCCCACCTCAGGCCCAAGAGCAATGGAGCCAGCCAACTGTGGACTGAAACCTCCGAAACTGAGTTGAAATAAACCTTTCCTCCTCTTAAGTTGTTCCTGTCAGGTGTTTTATCACAGCAACAAAATGCTGACTAATACAGTAGTGCACGCCCAGAATCCCAAATATGTCTGGCTAACGGGCCATTTCAGATGACCAACCCCCGACCCTTCTCCAAGAGTCTCATCCCAACCATCGGGCGGACGGCTTGCTTCTAGAAGGCAGCATTTGTAAGAGGGAGAGACAGGTCACTTGTCCAAAGGACAGAGTGTGAGTGAATCTTTGTACCTCAAGAGAGGAGTCCCACCTTGAGCAAGCCCAGGTGTGAAATTACCTCAGTGGAAATTACTAGAAGCCCCTGGGGAGGCTCCTTGTTGAAAGCTGACATGCTGCCTTTCTGCCCTGGCTTTTTTTTTTTTTTTTTTTTTTTTGGTTTTGTTTTGTTTTTAGTTGTCGATGGGCACAATACCTTTATTTTATTTGTCTATTTTTGTGTGGTGCCGGGGATCAACATCAGTGCTTCTCGTGTGCTAGGCAAGCGCTCTGCCACTGAGCCACAACCCTCTGGCCTGGCTTTTATTTGGTGTTTGGAATAATTAAAGATTTACAGGGAGTTAAAAACAAATGGTCAGGGAGTTCCTGTGTACTCCCCATACCAGTTTCCCTGATGGTGACATCCTGCAGAAATACCATACAGTCATCAACCTGGGGAACGGGTGGTCCCTGGGTTTAGATTTCACTGATGTTTTATTCACACATGCTTACACGATTTCACGCGATTGTAACCTAGGTGTGCAAACACTGCCATAATCAGGTCCACCAACATACAGGTCCCCTGTGCTGTCCCTTTAGAGCCACCTCCCCCCATGCCTATCCTCTGGCACCCACAAATCTGTTCTCCATATTTTCGTTATTTCAAGGTTATATAAGTGAGACCCTATAACACTGAGATTCATCTGATAATCAGTCCCCGTGTATCCGAGAGCATCCTGTGGTGCGGCTGCACCAGGGCTTGTTTGGCTCTGTCCTATTAAAGGACACCTGACTCCCAAGGCCTTCTTTGGGGTCCTTCCCCAGCCCCCTTAATCCTACGCCAAACCAAGACCTTCGGCAGATCCTGCTGCCAAGCTTTGACCAGCAGCTTAGGCACCTCAGTGCCTCCTTTGGGATGTCCCTTTGGGACAAAAATTGTCCCCAGCCCAGGGTGGAGCCAACTCCCCTTGTCAAGTTTTCTCCTCTTCCTGTGGCTAAGATTCCGCCGTGATCACAACTCAACCTGACGCAGTGCCGGGGCCAGGAGAAACCTGGGGACGCGGTGCCAGAGCAGGGGGTGGCTGGAACAAAGGTGAGAAGCAACTTTTGGGAGGGGACGTCGGAGAGAGGCTGTGGGTATGTCCCCTGCCCTAGAAGCTCTGGTCAGAGAATCCAAGCAGAAGATAGAACTCTTAGAGGAGCGGATGGGAATGACAGGTTGATTCTACTCCAGCAAATCGTCAGCCAACCAATGTTTATTGAGCACCTGCTGTATGCCAGATAAAAGTTAGTTGGAGACGGCTGATAAATATGAATGATTGGGAGGATATGGCGTGTTCTTACTGTGGAAAATAATAAAATGGAAGCAAAGAGATGATTCTGTAAAGCTTGCCATGGAAACCGAACTTGACATGTAAAACTGTATTCATGAGCACTTGTTAAGAGAACCAGTAACAAGGACCGGGGTGGGGTGACCTACAGGGGACTCCAGAAGCCAGAGAGGCAGCGTGGAAGTCAGGACTCAAGCCAGGGACTTGGGGACTGCAGAAGCTGCGCGCAGAGCTTTTCGCAGGGGCTGAAAGAACAGAATAGCCCACCAGGAGCTGGAGAAGGAGCCGACAGACCGCCCGGCTCACGGTGCCTCTGACTCACTCTGGGATCCGTCGTTGCACTTATAATGAGCAACTTAGAATCTCTCCATAGAAACTCTAAGAGCCAGGGCCTTCTGGGGAAGAAGTCCAGGCTGGAGTAAGAAGCAGCTGTGTTTTACTGACTCTTTATAATGACATGCCCTCCCCTCCGAAAAACTCGGGATCTTCGGATGACCACCTCTCTTAATGAAGCACTTGAATGATCTTAGCAGTGTTGGAGGACCAAGGCTCAGAAGCACTGGAGGAAGATCCTCAGCCTGTCTGTCTAGCCGGTCCACATGGAGACCAGCCCGCTGCCTGCCAATCTGCCCCCTGACGAGAAGCCTGGAGGTGAGAGCCAGGGGGTAGCTCTCCACCCGCCCTGGCATGGCTTCCCCGGGACCCCTTACCACCTAACCATTTAGGCTTTATTCAGGCCTAGCCTCAGACTTTGCTCCTGAATCTACTTTTCTTTTTGATAGCTCTTGATTGCTTTTTTCCCCTCATGTTTTTGGGTCTATTTTGATTGAGATGCTGTGAAAATATTTATCATTGTCATCAAGGAGTGACTAAGGACTGATAGTGATCAGCAAACCACTTAACATGCGTGATCAGGAAACCTCTTCTGTAAAGGGCCCAACAGCGACTGACTGAGGTTCTGTGAGCCCTACCGTCCACTGTGACCCGTCAACTCTTGGCTGTAATCTCAACAAAGCCGTCACAGATAACGTGTGAACAAAGGGTAGGGACTACGTTCCAATAAGACTTTATTTTCATGGAAACAGGCGGGGGCCAGATCTGGCTGGGTGCTATACTCTGTTGACTCCTGTTCTAGACTTTACTATCAGGACTTTCTCTTGACCTGCTGGCATTTTGAACGATGAACCTGGGCTTCTTTGATTTCCATATCCTGGTCTTTGAATATAGATGACTTGCCTGGGTAATTAACAGTCACCAAAACGTGGTTGGGGTTTGTAACCCAAAGTGGGTAAAAACAATGGCCCTACAGATTGTTTTGAAATCTAATAAAATTTCTCCTTTCTGGACTACAACTTTGGAGATGGGGAGACCATTTCTGTAAGTGACCTGGAATCATCTTCAACAGACCTTTGGTTTCTTTGGAAGGTGAGTTCCAGAATGTTCGTATTCTTCTCCTATCGGAATGCCCACCAGAAACTTGAGACCCAGTTTCTTTAAGGTATGTTAAGTAATTCGGCCTTCAATTGTGCCCTCTATAAAGTGGGTGTGATGTTTGAAAACTTCTCTTTGCACCTTTTCTGAACTTCCCATAGACTGGCCTTGACCTTTCTGCACCCGCTCTGTGAGTGCATCTCTCCATCAGTTCTCCCATTCTGTATGCAATTGAGGAAAGTGAAGGAACTAGAAATACTGGTCAAAAACAGGATCGGAAGGACAGGGGCCTGGTATGTGGTGTTTAGAAAGGCACCAACAAGCGTTGGCAAGATGAAGCCATTTGACCAAAGCCGAAGGGTGCACACCACCAAGAGCTGGCAATATGGCAGCCGACCATGCTGCCTTACCTGGCTCCTCGCCGGGCTCTTCCACAGCATCTTCACTGCATGGAGGATTTCCTGTGGCATCGGGCTGGGCGCTGCGTTTTGCTGGCCCCGTGTGCTGTCAGACTCACTCTCATTTTGGCCTCAGCCGGGCTTCGTGCTTTCAGAAAAATTTGCCCCACTGCCTCTCCCTCGCGGTGCTTGGCAGGGATGCCTCTCCCATTCTGCACGCACGGCTCACTTCCTGGGCACAAAGAAATGGCAGAAAGCTTGGGGGGCAGGGAGCCGAACGACCCAGCCGAGTCTAAACCTTGGGAAATCGGACGGGGCCTGCGTCCCTTTGAAAACTATACACAGACGTTTCTGGCCCAAGTGAAACCATGCTTCTCACAGAGGACTGGAGACAGCAAATAGGGCCTCAGTCATACACAGTTAGTCTCAAACTTAAGTTGCTGCTCACAGGGAGAAATCAATGTACAGTATATTAAAAACAATCACTGCGGCCCTTAAATGATCCAATAGTTTAGCTTTGAATGCATTCAAGCTAATGAGGGCTTTAATGGCTTCTGACAGATCGTTCCATTGATCAAGGGCATGTATGAAGTCCTCTGCCTACTAAGCTCTGTTTTGATTTTGAGAAAAGAAAACGAAACGTCCATGGTAAACAGGGCTTGATTGTTCACATGTTCACTGGGATGCCTCTCGGGCTGACCCTGGCCGGGAGCAGAGGAGGGGAGGACAGTGGGAATCCTATATACCTGGCTTGCTGCGTTCCGACTCTAATCAGGGCGTAATCAAGTGGAAATCTCTGTCTGCAGAGTTGGGGGGTAGGGGAAGGAGGGAGTCCAGAGCTCCAGTTCTCGGTGTGGGATAAGTTACCAGCCCTAGCCTTTGGTGCTCTGAGAAGTCGGCTCATTCCTCGGGGGGCTCCGGGTTGGGTCGGTGGAACGTGCTTGCTCCAGAGCGAAAGACCACATCCTCCAGGTGAAAGGGAAGAGTGGGCTTTTCAGTGGGGGACAGGAGTTTTGCAAAGGAGCCGATGAAAACAGGCTTCCCTCATCCTGTGTGTTGGAGGATCCAAGGTCACTTCCCCAAGTGTGGAACATTCCGGAACTTTGGCAATTTTTGCAAAATATATGGAGTCTGTAGAAATTTAAAAGGAGCCCTTAATTATTCTCATTCAAGAGGTGCTTTGGCTGCTTGCTGTGGCCTCGAGAGCAAGATATGGGCCAATCCTGTGTCTCCTGCCTTGCCTGGTTAGAAGTCAGACACATGTGCAAACTCCTCTGTTAGCCACAAACAGTTTTAAACTGGTTTCATGGGTATTATTACAAGCAGTCCCCACCCTTGGACTTACGTAGGACTTTGGTGGTTACAACGCCCTTCCAAAGGTCCCCTCTGTGGGGGAGACTTGCTGAGGCACAGAGCTGGTGAGCTTTATCTGTGGGTTGCTCCAGCTTGTAGACCTTCTATCTCCTTGTCTAGGAAGCTGGGAAGGAGGAGCAGGGTACCTTTCAAAACGGCCACCATGAAGGGAGTGACCTCCTGGGATCTTTATTTGACCTTTGACTCCAGGACAGATGATGCAGAGATGCTTCATGCCACAGTCCCCAACCAAGGGGGTCAGAGTGACTGAGCATGGGGGGTACAGAGCCACTGTACTTTTCCTGAACTTCCCGTAGACTGGCCTTGACCTTTCTGCACCCCGTCTGTGAGGCACAGTGTCCATCCCAGGCCCCACTGACCATCTCTGGGCAGGAAGCTACCGCATTTACAGATTAGAAACAAAGGGAAAGCCGAGAGTGAGAGCCAGGAGCACTCCATTTGTATTGGTGCCATGTTTAGTCGGTGGCTTTTGTAAAATTGATGAATTTTGTCTAAAGGCAAGTGCAGACAGGCCAACAGATCTGTATCTGCTGTTATCCATTTAGCTTGACACACATGGGCAGAGGAACTATTTTACCTCGATTCTTTCAAGACTGATGAAAAGTAAATGCAAACAAAGTCATGAACTGCCTCATTGGAAAAGAATCACTGGATCTAATGCTGGAAGTTAATTAATGCTTTCCTCCGCTTGGAATAGACGGACCCGGCTGCTTAGACATTCAGAGTCAATAAACAATTGTTGTACACAGATCATCCATTAGAAGGGGATGGCAAGAACTTTTTTTTTTTTAAAAAAGCAAATCTAAAATTGCAAAGGGCGACCTAATCCCGCTGTAGTAATGGAGTACTAAGGAATCATTTTTCATAATATCTTATTTAGAAAATGTACCAGGCCATCTGCCTGGGAAAAACACACACACACACACACACACACACACACACACACAGAAGCTGTGAAGAGCAAATGGAATAATAAAGGGATGGTAACATGTTATTTTTCTTAAGCAAACCCACGGCGATCTTGGGACTCCTTTTTGATGACTGTTGACTATTTTGGGGTTGGGATATCACTGACCATCAAAATTTGGATACATTGAGTGATTACTAAGTATGGGGCATGATGTGAATCCTTAACATGATGTATGATCCCAGGGGAGAGAGCTGTCGGATGAGCAAGGCAGGTGTCATCATCATCCCCATTGTACCTATGAAGATTGGAGCACAGAGAGGTTAAGCAATTTGCCTGCGTCACAGAGCTCTAGTTTTTACCCCAGGGAACTGGGCTAACAACAGCCTATAACTCACTGAAGGGCTGTGCGTGCCAGCCTGGACCTTGGCTTCCTGAATCTTCGTACCCTACATGGTAGTGACATTACCATTACGCCCATTTTGTAGATGAGGAAACAGAAACCTGAAGGGGTGGGTAGCTTTAGAGTCACCCAGAGATCCAGGACAGGACAAACCCAGAAAGTCTGCAGCCAGAAGCGTCAGCTGCCCCTCAAGAGTCGGAAGGTCTGGGAACCCTGATGACTGAACAGCACCGATAAAGCAGGGAGCGCACAGGAGACTACTTTTATTTTAGGAGAACGTAGGTCAGATATCGAGAAGAACTTGCCCTGCAAGGTCCTGGGAGGGTGAGAATTGAACAGTGTGATGAGAAGGTGCTGAAGGCGTGGGGGATTGGGGGTCTGCCTGAGCAGAAACCTTGTCCCGCCAGGCTGCAGCAAGTGCCCTGCGAGGTGGGTATTCAAGCCTTCTTCTTGTTCATATGGAAGAAATAGGAGCCCGGTGGGCGCGATAGTGCACACCTGTAATCCTAGAGGCTAGGGAGGCTGAGGCAGGAGGATCTGGAGTTCAAAGCCAGCCTCAGCAACTTAGCGAGGCGCTAAGCAACTCAGCGAGACCCTGTCTCTAAATAAAATACAAAATAGGGCTGGGGATGGGGCTCAGGGGTCGAGTGCCCCTGAGTTCAATCTCCCTGTAAATAAAAAGAAAAGAAATGGAGCCTTAGATCCTTTCCTGGAGTTTCCATGGCTCTGGTTCTGGAATGTTCTGGAGCATCTCCAGTGAGCTTGAGAAGCAGGGCGTTCCTCTCCCCGACAACCAGGAAACCTGCCTCCCAAGCTCGGTGGCGGCAGCCATGGGTGCCCTTGTCATCCCGCAGGAAGTCATTATGGGCTGGCTGGCCTCCTGCCTCCCCGCCTCGCCCTCTAAGAGCTGCTGGTTCTCCCGCAGCCGCAGTCCTCACAACACGCCGAGCCTTCCCTCCCCCTTTATGGTTGTCAAATTGATTTCACCACCGCGATACCTATGGCTCCCAATGAAACTTAATTAAAAATACCATTTAATCACAAAGTAACAAAGGCAAACTGGATAAGCGGCATTACCACTTCAGCGCGTTTTAATCCGCACTGCTTCGCTCCGTCTGAATCTGTGCGGATGGAAATTGCCTTTTCAAATCAGAATCCCCTGGTCTTCCATGTGCTTGCCGCTGACAGATCTCCAAAATAAACAGTATTTAGCGTGGCATGGGTCCAAATGTATGCAATTTGCCCAGTGGTAAAATCAGCCTTAACTAGAGCAGGAGGAAAAAATAATGAAAACATAAAAAAGTTGCATTCGAGAATACCTTCCCTGGAAACACAGAAAACCCACCCAACGAGGGGCATCCATCAAGCAGGGCCCGTGCAATCTCATTTCTAGCATCCCTCGATGCAGTTAGTGATGGATTTAGAAGCTTATTACTAAAATGGTGTCACAAGTGATGCCATGACCCTGTTCTTTTCTTTTTTGTCTAAAAAACTCTCCTGGGCTGAAGGCCGCCCGTGGGAAAGCATAGGGCTGTCGCAAAGGTGATGCTTTGCTCGGACTCTGCAATCTGGAGGTGACTGCAGGGGCTCCCAGGCCACAGCCCTCCCCAGAGCTGGCAGGTTCCCAGGGGAAAGATGCTCCTTTGGATGGAGCCCTCTGCTCCCCAGAGACCTGCTAGAACCCTGGGAGCACCCCACGCCCTCCTTGCATAAAACCCTCCTGAGGGTAAAACCCCCGAGCCACACACCTGCCTCTCCTCCAGCTGGGTCAAAGGTCCTATTTCCTTTGAGTGCCCCTTCCCAGCACTCCCCTGCCTCAGAATCTTTGTGCCTGCCGTCCCCTTCTTTAACTAGTTGATCTATCAGCCTTCTTGAGTCCCCAGGTCCCCTTGGTGCCCCACCCATGTTGGTATCCTTCAGCACTTACAGTCATCTGGAAGGACCCTGTCATTTACTTCCTGGCTCCCCAGGGTAAGTTCCTATTTTGGTCACTACACACCCCTGGGCCTCCACGAGGCTGGGAGCCTGGTGGAATCAGAGCTCTACCCTTGGATCCTGGGGCTCACCGCACGGTTGGGGCATCAGGAAAGAGGGAGATCAGTGGCCACTGAGGGCCAAGCGATGTCTTAGATCACGTCTCTCAAGGGAGCTGGGACCGATGGCCAGGGAAGCCTGGTAGGAAAGCAGGCGGGCGCTGGTGCTGACGTAGGTGGTCCTGGGGCCCGGCTGCCCGCTCCTCATCCACATTCCCAGGAAAGTCCTTCCCTGGCTCGCAGAGAGGACCAGGCCCTCCCTTGGCACCCAGGTCTCTGCAGTTGCTTTGATATGACCTCCAGCCTCCCCTCCTTCCACCCACCTGAAACCTCCCGGGGGAGCAGAGGTGAGCCCCAAGCACGCCAAGCTCCTGCTCCCCAAAGGCCACTCTTCTTCTGAAAACATGACTTCACCTTTCAGATTCATCTAAGGCAGTGGCTTCTCCAACTCCACTGTATATCACCTGGCGGCGCCTGGAGGGTTTGAAAACTCCCTCCATCCACCCGCCGCCCCCCCCAGGCCCACCTGCCAGTGTACAGGGAGCAAAGCACGGAGCCTCTGTGTCTTATCCTTTTAATATCTTTATTGTATATGAATGCTTAATGATGCACATAACAGATTAGTACAAGCAGTTCATGAATATAGTGGGGTAGGAATACACAAATCTGGGGGTACGCACTCAACATTAGTGATTCTTACTACTGGGGTATGAGCAAGCAGGTTTGGAAAGCGTGGACATGAGGGGTGAAGCAGATCAGGTTTACAGTAAACAAAAACAGGGAGCAACAGGGTCCACTGCAAACCACAGGGGGTCACGGCCACCTCAGAGCCGGAGTCGCAGCCACTTAGCCTGATACCATGCTGGGATGCAGGCTTAGGACTGGCAGGTGCTCCAAATTCTAAAGAGAATGCAGACATTTGAATTTTACACGAATTCTCCCAATTTAAAAGTATTGGCACCTAATGAAATGTAACAAAGAACAAACACCTAGGAGGCAAAATAAAGAGGGGCCAGGTGGTCGGGGGCTGGGGCCCTGTCAACACCTTTCTCATCTCTTTTACTGATGAGGAAACCGAGGCTCAAAGACACCAAGGAATAAGTCCAGGATCTGAGAGTCTCAGTGTGACGGTCTCACTTTCCCACCTCCAGGGGACAGAGTGCCTTTAGCCATCAGATCCTGAAGGCAGGGGCTATGCTCTGGGCACCTCTCCAGGGCCAAAGTTCTCCAGTTTCTAAACTACTGTGAAGGCTACAGGGGAGGCGACACGCCAAGGAGAGGGCTAACTATCCTCACGATTTCTGGGGACACCAAAGGGCAGGAGCCAAGCCAGAAAGGGAAAGAAGTGATAATGGCATCACAAGACAAAAACTGGCACAGCGATTCAGAAAGGGAGCGGAAGACATCCACATCCAGGTCCACTTACTGATACGTAACGACACTCACGTTTATCTAGAACTTCACGATGTGCCAGGAACTGATCTAAGTCTGCAGCTAGATCACGTCACTGAAACTTCATCTTGGGATCGGACACCTTTGGCATCCCCATTATAGAGATGAGGAAACTGAGGCAGGAGAATGTGCTAGAGGTCACATAAGTAGTGGGGGGTCTTAATTCAGGCACTCTGAAGCCAGAGGCCGGGTTCAACCTCTGCTCCCCCGGATGTGTCTGTAGTGTCAATGTCATTAGGATGGAGCACTGGGTTCTTCAAGGCTCATTATCTGCACATGGAGGATTAGAGAAAAACTTGTGCTATGCTGGCTAAATTCATGATGCAATGTAAATTGGGCTGGTCTCTGTCATCAGATCAGGGAAAGTCCCTAAAGACGGGATGTCAGCTTTGTTTTAATGGTTAACACTGTCCCATGCCCGACTGTGGTGTGCAGGACTCACAGCTCAGGATCTCACTGAGCTTTTTCTCTGAAAAGGGAAGGGGGCTACTCGTTAGAGTCATTGCTCATTTAATCTCATTCTCCTGGGGGAATAGCAACTACAAGGAACTGGAAAAGGGAACACCTGCTCGTGAACACTTCCTCCAAGAGAACTTTCTACAATGATGAAAATATTCCTCTCTGTGTTGTCCCACACTCTAGTCCCTAGCTACATGTGACTGTGAAGCACTAGATATGTGGTGAGGGCAACTGAGAAACTGAATTTGTAATGAAAAGTGACCTTAAACTTGAGATGCCACAGTCAGCGAGAGGCTGCCATATTGGATGGTACAGCCTCTAGGGGGCATGGTGAGGAACTGGGATGGACAACTCTAAGTTCTGTCTTTCCCCAGACAGCTGGGCCCACTCTACATCTCTGAGGAGGCTGGTGAAGGAGGAAAGGAGGTGAGGCTCTGTCACAGGTTGGGCTACCTCCTTTGGCCCTTCGGGGCTGACGGTCTCCTATGAAAAAAATCCCAAGTGGGCAAGGTTTTGGGGGGAAGCTCTTGTTGAATACCAAATTGGACTATGGCACTGTCGTTTTTCAACACCTTACTATTCAGGGGCTCCATTCCCCAGCTGTTTTGAATTGGGACTCAGGTTGTACGACCCGAGGGCCAAGAGAGGCCTACACTTTGCCCACGCCCGTGATAAGGTTGCGGGAGAGAAGCCAAGGATGTCTTCTCCTTCTCCACCTAAGACTGTGCTCCTTCTAGGGCTTTGCTTCCAGAAGCTGAGCTCTGAGTTCTGAGACGATGTCTGTGAGGTCAAAGGGCAGAGGCATGGAGGCATCGTCCTTTTCCCAGTACGGACGGCAGTCTGGTTTCTGGTCCACGGGTAAAGTTCGGGCGATTCGGCACTGGCACCTGGAAGAAGGAAGAACAGGCCATGAACCCACTGGGGAAATTCCTGGAAGATCCAAACTCCTGGGAAACCTGGAGACCAGCACTGACACGTCCCCTGTGGCGGAGGTCACAGGGACGACAGGGGAGAACGAGGCCGCAACACAGAAGGCAGGTGTTCATGAGAAGGAGGAACCGCTCCTCAGGCGCCAGGACTTGGTTTCTTTCCGATTCCCAGATCTGTATTATCTTGAGGAGCTTTGGAAAAGCCAATCATTAGAGAAATGCAGTTACTCTGCCTTTAAAATAGTGAATTATTTTTTCATTATCTCAACTGTTATTTAAAGTGTGTGATTAAGCCATTATCAGATTTAAATGTTTATGGGATTTCGATGTATTACTAGATTACTGGGAAAGATTAAATTGAATTTACTGCATTAAAACGTCCAAGAATAGATTAAACAATATTACAGACCGGGGTTGACTTTGGAGATCCTGGAGATTTACAAGTGTCCCAGCATGCTGGGCTCAGAAAAAAGCACGCCAAGGAGAGACCGATTTATAAGGATATATGCAAATAGAGGTTAATAATCATTTCCACTGATGAATAGGTGGGGGGAACTTCCACAAAATTAAATTAAGAGGCTAGCAAGAGTTAGTCCCTAAGGAAAACACTTAAATCACGGTTTTTATTAAATGGATTATTCATCAATAGTAGAGAAATTAATTATCATATGCAGCTAAATTATAGCCTCGTAGGAAAAAAATAAAAGTTGGGGCAACGTCACCACACCTAAGCAGGCAGCCACCTCTCCAAGTCTGGATTATTTAAAATTGGCCTGGGAGAGCTCAGTGGCCTTAGCTTTATTTATCTGAAAACTGAGCAGAGAAAAGGAGACAAATAGCAATAACGAAGGAACGATTTCTCTACTCTCTGGGAGTCTGTGGCTGCCAAAGTGCCACAAGTGGAGTGGATGTGAAGGGGCACAGGTACCCACCTCTGCCTTCCGGAAGCTCTGTCTACATCAATTAAAAAATGGGCCAGACCCACTACTGTCTTCCGACTGTGTAGGAATGACCACAAAGGGATCAGAGAATGGGATGTCCCAGCCCCACTCCAAGCCTGATGGGACAGAAGGTTCCTAACTGCAAGACATCTCCTCCTCTGGGGGATTATTAATGGTGAGGGGCTCCTCAGGGGAAAACATACTTCAACTTTACACCTATTTTCGCATGTGGTTAATTGCCATACCGGCATCCTATGCACTCAATCCGTCGTACATTACACATAACATTCCAATATATCTCCGGCTCTCCGCATCAGGCCCTGATAATAGCGTCTGTTAACATGCACTAAGTACTATTATGTAGCACATCACTTCATAAATAATAAGATTAGCTGACCTCAGGGCCTCAAGAAGAGTAATGTGTTTAAATGTTCTCATTATTTATTTAAAACAAGAATTAAAGCAACAGAAGCTGCCTCTGACAATCCTCTTAGCATAAATATTAAACTGTTTGCACTGATAAGCACACATTGCACTGGGGGACAGAGGGCGCGTTCTGCAGACGACTTCACAATAGGTGTTGGAGACCGGGCTGCTTGCTGGCCCCGTTCTCAGGGTGCATCTCCCTAGTTCTGGAGATAGTCTCTAAATCACTTGGAAGGGACGAGGGGGAAATTAATATTCAAGGGAAGCTGCGACTAATTACAAAGGAACTCTGCAAAGCTTTCTAAATTGTGCTTTCTCTCTGCCTCAGACTCATAGAGTAATGCTCAATTTACTGGGTAGGGAAAGTTATTCCAAATTGAGCGTTTCAATCTCACAGTGGATAAATTATCCGTGCACACATTATCCTGCTTGGCAGATTAAAGGGCTATGATAAGTGTCGATCCACCTAGAATATCATAAGGTTTGTGAAAAGTCAATACAGATGCTTCTTCACCTGTCAGATGGGGTTGGCCTCCTCACTTTGAGAAAGTATTAAAAATATTAGAACCTGCGGCAGAGGTCTGCTTAATGCCGTGTCCTACAAGCTTCCCAAGCCACTGGCTTTGCTTTAGGGCAAAGCTGTTACCAGGTTTTTTGCCACTGGTCTTCACAGGGAAGGAGGGAGCCATCTCCTTTCCCTGCAGGCCCTGCTAGGCAGGAGTTTTTTGTACCCACTCCCTCCACCTGGGCTTGGCTTCCCTGAGTTTCTTCAGGGCCTTAATCCTTAATTCAGCAATTTCAAGACGGCTTTAAAATTCTTAATGCCAGTGCTCCTTGCCAATTTCCAAATGACGGAGAGAGGGCCCAGCCGAGGGCTCATTGAGATGCTGCGTTTCCCATGAGAAGGGACAGACACTCCCAACTCACATTACACCCTTTGCTTCTGCATCATGCTGGGCCCTGGAACTGGAAAAGAAAGGTTTGAAAATGACTTGAGGGCACATCCCCTTTGGGTTTTGTTCCTCTTGATGAAATCACTAGTTCTGCCTTCTTGGACCTCAGTTTTCTAAGATGGGCAAATAGGGAGGGTGCCATGTGGTGGGCAGGGGAGTGGCCTCTGGCCTCCTGGAGCTGCGCTTTCCAGAGGCATGACACTGAGGGTTCTCATCTGTCAAGTGGAGATGATATCAATCACAATGAAAATGACAACAATACAGCCGAGTCCCCTTTTTGTGGTTTCACTTTCTGCAGATTCAGTTACCCACTGTCAATCATGGCCGGAAAATATTGAAGGGAAAATTCCAGAAATAATTTGTAAGTTTCCATTTGTGTACTCTCCTGAGGAGCATGATGAAACCTCATGCCGTCTAGGTCTGTCCTGCGCAGGGTGTGAATCACCTCTGACCAGCGGGCACACAGTGTATATGCTACCCGCCCCACACTGTCACCATTTGATGACCTCGAATTGCTCCAAAAAGATGATCTTCCTTCTGACATACCCTCAGGAGCTCAATGGCAGCCTAAGGCAATATCACAATGCGCCCACACCAATTAGCTGGGTTCACCACGTCACACAGGCGCTGTGTCACCTCACAGAAGCACCATTATTGTCAGAAGGGTGAGTGCAGTAGATATTTTCAGAAAGAAAATGCATATTTATATGACTTCTAACATAGCACACTGTTATAATTATTCCATTTTTAGTAGTTTTTGTTGTTAATCTCCGACTGTGTCTAATTTTATCCTAGGTATGTATGTATAAAAGAAACACAGTATACAGAGGGCTACTATCCAAGGTTTCATGCACTGTGGGTCTTTGGACATATCCCCCGGGTTCAGGGTGGGCTGCAGTAATAATAATACCTTACTTATAGGTTGTTGTGAAGATTACATAAATTAAAACACGTAAAGTGCTTAACACTGCCCGGCAGGCTGCACGAGGAATACTGACATTATCATCACCTCCATCACGTGTACCAGTGACGGAGGAGGGACACCTGTGCCGGTCTCCTTCCTTCACACCCCTGGGTGGGTAACCTCTGCACTGGCTCTTTCTGGAGGATACTCTGGAGATCCAGGAGCAGCACTTTCTGGCTGGAATCAAATTGAGCCTACAGCTGAGTCCTGTCCACAGGACACTCTGGGACACTGCTGTATATTTCCAGTGACGGGCTGCAGTGTTCAGACTCAGACAGGATCAGCCGTTGTTCCTGAAGACCCAGAACAAGTGAAGGGCACGAGTGTCACATTTTGTAAATGGTGGCTGCTTCAGATTGATTTGATTTGTTTCTTAGCTCACAGGTGCTAGAGTCTCCTGCACAGTAAAGGGGCCCCGAGTTGTCTGAAGACATGTCTTAGAAATACTGATTATGGCAGATGGTGGTTGTCGGGTATGGATTCCCTCCTTCCCCACCAACAGGATTCCACTTTTCCTGAGGAGAATTCATCCCTTCTCCATGCTGAGCCTCACAGTCTGGATGGGCCTGGCTTCACCTCTGTGGCAGGGGAGAGTTTTGAGGGGCCTAAGCTAAAGAGCATGTCCCCCTCTTCCAGCCATAGGGAAGGTTTGTGGGGGGAAGCATGACTCAAACGAGGGCCAAATCAAGAAGAGATGAGAGGACTGTTATGGGAGCTGAGGGGAAAGACCTTCTCTCTCCTGTGAACTTGGCCGGACCTGCCAGAGTCATTTACCACCATGCTACAAGATGCAGGGTCTTAGATGATGTTGTTCCAGGGGCTGGATCAGGCCTCACTAGCTCTGCTTAGACTTTTTGGTTCCACGAGTCTTTATTGTACGAGTCAGGTGTGTCTGTCACTTGCGACCCAAAGAATCCTAGCCGACATGCTGGTCTTGCTTCCCACCTCTCTGTCACCTCCCGCCTTTGTGGCCATCTGTGGCCGTGGCCCTGCCACGTATCCGAGGTGGCTGTGGATAATCTGGTAGGTGAAGGGACCATCTGGGACTGAAAGCATGACAGCCTGGCCTTGGCCTTTGGTTCAGGTCAAATCAACCATTTGACTCGGGATAAATGTCTATCCAAAAGTCAAGGGAATGCTAGTGTCACCCACGCTGTCCTGTGTGAAAAGCAAGGCAGAGCTAGATGATCTTTTGAGAAACATTTAAAAGATTCCCCCAACTTAGTGTCACTCACATTTCCTTTCTAAATTCACATTATTACTTCAACTCAAAGGACTCCATAAACCACTCCCCAAACTCTTAGCTACTTAGGAAAGATTCTCCCGGAATGACCTGGTGACAGAACAGGGAGTGACTGAAAGGTGTCACGCTGGCTGGTCTGTTAGCAGATTGTCCAGAGGTTCCCCAGCCCCCACCCCAAGGTGTAACTCATAGGAGCCTCCCTGCCCACTGATTTCCCTCAGGGCTGCACTTAGGTTTGGACGATCCAGATTGCAGTTACATTAGTGCACACTGGTCACCATGCTAAAATTAACCACTTTAGCTAAAGTGTGTGTTAATTATGGGTATGCAAGCAGTCAATAAAAGGTTAATGCAAAAGTCAAAGGATAAATTTCTTCCCTTATTGCATCACTTCACAGACTAAATGACTAACATTATACTTTGTGTTTTTAATCAATAGGTTTTACAGTAATGTGCTGGCCATTGATTTTAAGAAAACACATACGATCTTCTTCCCTGTCCCTAAATTTTGCAACAAATAAAGAAGGACAGGTAACACTTCCATTATTCTTGAGGCAATGGTAAATATTTCAGGAGGAGTGGTTTCTGCTAATCGAGTCATTGAAATATGCAAGATTAAAACACACACACGTGCGCACACACACACACACACTGAACTTCATGGAGAAATGTTACCAGGCACAGGCCACTGAAGAAACAAGAAAAATGAACCTGTAAAGAGAGAATTCTTTACTGGGAAAGAGGAGAGTAACTCCTGATGAGAATAACAATTATATTTTGAATATTAGTTAAATGTCCCACAGGATTTCAGTACACAGCATAGCCTTATTTGATTTTCACAATAACCTAGGAGAATGGTGGAGATGGATATTTAGACCCCCATTTTGAATGAGGGTTGCCTTCCCTCATCTAGTGGTTAGTGGGGAAGCCAGGGTTGGGCCAGACCCATGGGCATCTGGGTGGCCTCCCCCTCCATTATGCTCCATCTTTTTCATAGACTTCATTTGGACTAAGAGTGGACCCTGTCCAGTGACTACTGAGCCATTCTGGTCAACGTTAGATATTCAGGAAGTTACAAACCATTTTGGGGAGGGTGGGTAGGGGAGGCAAAATGTTCTTTTCTAGTTTCTAGCAAGACTATCGTGACAAATGACTGACAAAACTTGTTTTTCTTGTTTTCATTCCAATGACTTTGAGACTCTTATGACATAAACATCTATTGTCTGTCAAAATAGGAAACTGTTGCCTTTGAAGGGTATAAACCATCTCTAGTTATAGTCTGTGGGTGACCTTGAGAAAAGTATTTCAAACTCCTGGTTTCCTCAACTGTTATATGAAGTTCATGTTTCCCTGCTTCCCCGGGTTATGTGAAGATAAGATCAAATAATATATATGAAAGTGCTCTAAGATATGAAAAGTGCCATATAAATGTATAATTATGCCTTTATGTCTCTTTTCCCAGAGTATGTAAATTCTATTTTTAAACATAGCTGATCTTAAAATGAAATACAACCCACTTCTAAACGTGAGAGCAGTTCAAACCAACAATTCAATCAGAAAGTATCCAATTACTAAAAAAAGTATATTCTTTAAGTCGGATTTTTTTCTGGAATTTTCATTTACAATGAGGTGTTGACAGTCACTCTAGCTCACGTTGGACAGAAGTCTGTTTTAGGATGTCAGCCCCATCAGAATGGATTCTCTCAAACAATATAAGCTACTCTCAAGGCTTAAGAGGGCTCAGGTAGAAAATACTGGGGTTACATCAGATCCACATTAACCTGCAAATCCCAAGTGCCAGGATCAGCAAATAACAGTGAAATAATAGTGTAAGGGGCAACAATTCCCTCAAAGGCCTTATGCTGTGGAGGGAGCGTAGGACCAATATGGCAGGCAAACATACTCTGCCTCTGCCTCTGTGGGCCGAAAGAGTCACAGCACTGACACAGAGAGTGACTACGGTATTGTTATCTAAGTCCTGGACAGTAATTTACATACAATTTAAGGGATTTTATGTGTAAAATAGATCCAAAGATACCCTCATCTCCCCCACCCCAGCAATGCTCCTGTAGCATCTTTGGGGTCCTTGGGGATGGGTTAACATGGCACAGTGCTTTCACCAACTAGCCAAGAGTCACTTATGAACCTGTTGTCTGCTTAAACCCCACATTGACAATCTAGCCCAGAAGAAGGGGGCCCTCCACTGCACTGTTTTTCAGCTATGCTTTGTTTCAAGTGATTTGTTTTGGTCAATGGTGGGAAGAGTATGCAGTCTGGTCCTTGACACTCTATGGCCGCGGAAAAGAGTTAATTCATTTATAATTTGTCTTCTGGGACTTTTGTTATTGCTATCCTAGCACGCTGGAAAACTTCACAAATAAATAGCCACCCTGTCCTAGTTATGTCTGTCTTAATCACCTACATTGGCAGAGATGGTTTTGTAAAACCAGCTTGCCAATTTTGCAGAACTGTTTACCTAATGCAGAAACACTAAGCAAAACCAGTTCCTAAATGGATTTCTGATAAAGGACACAATCACTCTGTCTTTGAAAGGATTTTAGCCTGTTGCTTCTGTCCCACATTAATGTCTCCAGATCAGTAGAGTCAAGAACACACACCCAGAGTGAGGAAAGGCCACGCTTCTGCCCAGGGGCCAGCTTTTTCTTTCTTTCTTTCTTTTTTTTTTTTTTTTTTCCTTTTTGGTCAATAAACTTTTATAGTAGGTAGTACTTTCCAACCGTGACCACTTGAGAAGCTCGGCTTGACTTAGCCTCTCATTGTGGACAAATCTACTTTTGGGTCTCGCACTTCTGGGAAAAAGTGAGAAGTCTAATAATATAAGATAGCCTGTTTGGTCACTTTAAAAATACTTAAGACTACCAAATATACCCAGAGTGTTTTAGGCACCAGGATGATGCCATGGCTAAGCAGACATTTTTAAAGAAACTGTTATGTCATTCAGCATGGATAACCCTGTTGCCTGGATCTTGGTTTTAAAAAAGTCACCATATTGACAGAGGACCTACCATCCTGTTCTTCCTACCGGGAGAGGGACACAGTGCAGGCTCCGTCCAGCTGCCATAACTGGCTTGCAACCTCCACATTTGTTTGAATCTCAAATGGCATTTCCTACATAAACAGTGGTTGTCACAGTTTCCAGTATCCCCCCTCAACAACTGCATGGCCTATAATTTCTCTGAAATGTACTATTAATAATACTGTAGATCCCAATAACCATGAGTATCAAGGCTTTTGTTTTGTTAAAAGCCTTGATTAAAAGCATTAAAGATAGCCAATGACAAATGTTGAGTACCAGGTACTGTGCACTTGTTCCATTTAAATGTTTGTCCTCAGAAGGGAAACTGAGGCCCAGAAGACTAACCAACCCAATATATCACAGCCAACTGAGGGAGAGTCAGGATATGAAGCCAAAATCAACTGACTCCAAATCTCAAGCTCTTTATACTATTCCAAAATACATACATATATATAT
Source organism: Callospermophilus lateralis (assembly GCF_048772815.1). NCBI lineage: Eukaryota > Metazoa > Chordata > Mammalia > Rodentia > Sciuridae > Callospermophilus > Callospermophilus lateralis. Next base: position 38,127,714 of record NC_135322.1, on the reverse strand, counting down.
TTATATAAATCATTTGTGGCCCTCATTAAAAACAGTCTTCCATGGCACTCAGTCCAAGTCAGATTCTCCAGAGGAGGGTCCTAAGACTCTTCAGGCTCATAGGTGACTCTTGGTATCAGGCTAGTTGGTGAAAGCACTGTGTCATGATAACCCATCCCCAAGGACCCCAAAGATGCTACAGGAGCATTGCTGGGGTCGGGGAGACGAGGGTATCTTTGGGTCTATAAAGAACCAACATGAGATTCATCTCCTTTGCAGAGGAAACCAGACTTAGGGTCGGCTCTTTCAGATCTGTAATTTGGCCCCCGAAGCAGGCAACATACAACAGGTCTCCTGAAGTCCCTTCCTCGACTCCAGGGACCCTGGCAGGCCCCCGGAATCACTTAATATGTGAGACTGCTTGGCTCAGCACTGGGGTGTCAATTCAGGAGTTAGAAGGTTGAGAATAATTTTATCCGCTGCCTCATTTGCCGCTTGTCAGTTGCATAATAATAGTGATGAATGGTCTAACTTGACAGCTGAACATTTAGGAGCTGCTGACCTTTGGTCTCTGGTCACATGAGAGGGTCACCTGAAACTTGCATGGCTTCTACCTGCCCGAGGGTAACAATATAAAGGTCAAATGGGCTGGACGATTAGATGGATCCGTCTGAGGCAGCTTGGTTGGAAGTTGAAGAGAGGCCGGGTTGAGTTCCCCGGCACACAAAGCTATGGGACCACTGCAGAAATGCGCCCAACAAAAGATCTACAATTTCAAAGCAGTCTAGAGTAACTTTCCTTGCAAGGGAATAGAATGAACTCATTATTTTTAAAGGGCAACAATGAAAACAAACACTTTGGAAGAAAATATATTCTGCCAGGGACTCAGCCATCGGGAGGCAAGGCACGCAGGCGTGCGGCTTAATGAGCGGTATTAATGCTCTACCTGCATCATGGCAGAAGGTCCAACTGGATGCAGTTACTGGAACAAAATCCCCATCGGGTAGTATCAAGCCCTCCTTTCAGTCATAGAATATGGTCTCTCCCCTGTCCTCTGTCAGCACAGTATCCCACAAAGGACCGTGATTGACAATAGATAACCCTTTCCAAATTTCGTGACTTCCCTGTTGCTTGAAACTTAAGTAAGACTTGCACGGGACAGGCTCAAACTTCAGAAAGATTCCAGAGAAACTTACAGTTAGAAATTCAAGGCGGCTGTGGTTTTCAGATGCACTCTACGTTTTTGAAAACAATTTTTTTCCCCCTGCAAAATCTAAAGATTTTTGCTTTTGACTGTTTGGTTCAATTCCATTTACTCAGAATCAGATAATGGGAGTCACATGGGTAACGGATATAGTTATGATAATAAAAGCTAAAAAGCCAATGTCATCGATTTCCAGAACCTAGGAACTTTATAACTTGTGGAATATGCAGACATTATAGGAAAATCTGATTCACACAAAGAGCCTGCTTTTCTACACAGGATTCTTTCCTGCAAAGTCAAAAACAGACAGACAGATTGCCATTGGGGCATAATCCACTCATGCTCCTGAGAGATGAGCAGAGCAAAGGACAATGGCTTACAGAATAAAAGGCCAGCTGTTCTGACTTTGGGTGGCTCATTTGAGTTGTAAGCTGTGAAATAAATTTGAGATGATGGTTCCCCCATCTGCTCACCTGTCAGTCTATCTCCGCTGCACTGCTGTTTCTAGAAACACTTCCGTGTAACCTGCTTAATTGGTGTCTGGCTGCTGAGAAACCTCTCCCAAGTTTATCTTAACCTTATTGGGACTACGTGGACCCTCACGTCTCCCCTCTTCCCTAAGAACATGCATGAAGAGGTTGGCAGCACTTATGGTAGAGAACTCAAGGGCATCCAGTACTGAATACCATGAGGCCGGCCAAATTCAGTACTAGAGAGAAAATGGTGGACTGAAATCAAAATGCCAGGGTATCAGGGTCATACCAGGTTGCTGGAGAGCTTATGCTTTGCGCTGGTTTAAAAGGTGAGCTCCATCAAAATTCTTACGAAGCACCGGCTCTCCGTCATGATGCGACCTCTCCTTTCCCCATCCCCTTCTCTCCTGCCACCCGTCCCCTGTGCGCCTGGCTCCACTGGTCCCAGCTTCCTTGCTCTTCCTTAAACAGGCAAGGGCACTCTCAGGGTACCAGCCCCTGTGACACTTCTGCCTGGACCTATTCCCTAAGATATCCACGGGGCTTACTCCCCTCACAGCCTCAGGTCACTGTTTCAGCTGAATCTAATCATGGACCTTCCTTGACCTTTCCAATTTAAGATGGCAACATCTCCCCTTTCTCCCTTTTCCAACCCCAATTTTTCTCCTAACATTTGACACCATCTGGTCTGTGTGTGAGAGAGGGAGAGTGTGCTTGGCTCCCCAGAGGCAGGGATTTCGGTCTGTCTTGCTTATTACTATATCCTCCAACCCCAGGGTAAAAGTTGGCACGTGGGAGCTGGAATAAATACCATGGGAGGCACCAGTGATAGACGGCATCTTGCATGTCACCTGGACTCCTTCAAGTGGAATGAACTTCCCTGATGCACAACACCAGGACACAACAGAGGGGAGGTAATAACAATGTCCCTCTGACCCACAGACAAGCAGGACGGCTTGGTGGGGAGCACACTGGTCCGAGAATTCAAAACCTAGTTCTGCCACTACTTTCCCTGTGATCAAGACAAAACCTTGGTTTCCTGTCATTACCCAGATCTATGTGATGAGGAGTTAGATTACATAGCCTCCAAGTTTCTTCCACTCTCTTAAAAAAAATTGGACTTTTAAAATAAAAACTATCATGGTTTCTCTCTACTTGCATTATCTAGGTTTGGAGATGAGGAAGTAGAGGCCTCACTTCGGGTCATGTGGCCAGTATGACCCACGGCTGGGACTAGAACGTAGGTCAGTCTAGTCCAGCATATTCCTACTACCCTGTGCTTCCTTTCTGGATAGAAATGTAAGCACCACCAGCCACTGTTGCTCTGATTCAAAAACTACCTTTGCAGCAAGTTCTGGTTCCATCAAAGGTAGTGCATGCACATCAGACTCCCCCACTTCCGGGGCACTGTTCCACTCTAGCCAAAGAATCCGTGGGTTCTTCAAGCTGCCATTCAGTTCCAAGGTTAGAGATAACTGGCTGCTCCACTTGCCATGGACATTTTATGACAAGAAGAGAATTACACTGTGACACAGCTCTTCTGTGACAGTCCAACCGGAGGTACAGAGATCTCTTTAACAATGCCTGTGAACTCCAGTGATATTCTGAGTGCCCTGGTCTTAAATCCAAAGCAGATTTGCATTTCAGTTCCTCTAGGAACTGAATGGTGCTGTTCTACGGCTAACATTTAGAAATTAAAATTGCCTTTGCCCGCATAAATATTTATGTCACTGGTCAGGGATGGAGGAGGATGCCACTTCATGCTGCTTACTAAGTACCTACTGAGGAACCAGGATTTGGGCAGAGGACTTCCGCTGTTTCTCTGAGTATTCACTCATTCGTTCCTTCATTCAACAAATACTTACTGGGTACCAGGATGTAGAGATACAGCAGGGAGCTAGACAAGGTCCTAGGTCTGTGGAACTTATCTTCTGGTTTGGGGACAGACAAATAATAAACATGTGTCAAAGTTATAAATTGCATCTAGCCACTAGCAAGAGGGACTAGAAATAACAGTGGTTAAAGCTGAAAGTCTGCCTTTATTTGAAGTCTGAAGGGGTCACATAAAAGCAGCCCATGGATATCTGGGACCCAGGTGGCTCCATCTGTGTTTTTGCTCTACCATCTTTAGTAGACAGCTGCCATCCCTGAGGTCACCTATGGATCAGCCATCATACCTAAGTGCTAGGCAGGGAACGGGCAAAAGGGAAGAGGGGTGAAGTGCTCCTTATCTTCTCCTTCTAAGGAAGACAGCCAGTCACCTCCACTTCTCTCTCACTGACTAGAACCCAGTCACTGGGCTGCAAAGGAGGCTGGGAAGTGTAGTTTTTTCACTGCTCCTTTCTTTCCCATCTAACATAGATTCTATGCTAAGGAAGAAGGAAAGAATAGGGATAAGATAGAAACCATATGATGTGAGCAAATAAATAGTAAGATGATTTTAAACAAAGATAACTTTTTTTTTGCTAGAGATAAATTCTCTGGAGCAAATCAATGGGGACATGAATAAGAGTGGGTCAAGAGGAGTGGGGTGCTCTGCAGGGGATTGTGGTAGGTGTTCTCTAGGGGGACTGTTTAGGCAAGAGTGAGTTAGACATGTTCAAAGGACAGCAAGGTGACCCCTGGGGCTGGAGAAGGGTAATGGGAGGAAGATGCTGTAGTCAGAAGTCCAGCATCTTGGAAGCCACTGTGAAGACTGATTTTTTTTTTCCCTAAGTGAGACAGAAAACTACTGGAGGATTTTAAGCAGGAGAAGGATAAGATCCTCCTCCCAATACCCTGCAGAATTCTTTTAGGAATTGGGCCATTTCGTGAGAGGACGCTTCTATGCTTGACCGACACACAATTGGCTTGATTAAGGAAAGTATCTTCGTTAAGTCTCTTCTGTGGCCCCGTAGGCTCCACCTGCTCTGGGGCTAAATGGGAGACAGGGAGGGCTCTGAGCCTTATGGTCTCTGATGGCTTTGATGCATCGACCCCTCTGCACTAGGACAGAAGAGAAGGAACAACACCAGAAGCTCCTGCGTCCCCCAGTCCAAATGCTGTGTCTCCTCAGAACTCGCCTCCCATGCAATGGATGCTGTTCGTAATCTTCTTGGTGCTGTGGACTCAGGCTGGGGAGGAAGGGTAATGAGAGCCAGGAAGGCTGAACAGGCCTCTGAGTTGGCCCTGGGGTTGCTTCTAAAATGACTTGGCTTGAAAGGAGTTCTTAAAATTAGAGAGAAGACCAAATTCTAAAATCCCCCAACTGAATGGTGTGTGTGTGTGTGTGTGTGTGTGTGTGTGTGTGTGTGTGCGCGCGCGCGCACGTGCATGCATGCTTCTGGTGATGCCCCCACCACTGAACAAAGCCCACTGGAACCTCAGAGAGGAAGGATGAGTTGCCACAGGGACTGTGGAGGGTTGCGGTGTGGCCTCCTGACTTCAGGTCAACCGGGCAGGTTAATTAATTAATCATCACAACCGCAACTTTCCCACCTGTGCGTCTCTGGGACGAGGGGGAGCAGCGATAAGACATTATCTGCCTCTCACAGTCTGTGTCCCCGCCAGTGACCGGCACAGACGCTCCCACTTGAGGGCTCTGAAGCTTGGTCTGCACTTCCTTCACTGTCTGGGGGTGATCTCATTCTCCCAGCTCCAGTGTTTGCTGGTGGGGTGACCTTGAGGAGGGCACTGAAGCAGCGTTTTCTCATCTGTCAAGCTGAGACAGCCACAGGGACCTGGGGCCACCTCTGGTAAACACTGAAGTGTGGAAGGGTACCCGCCTCTGCGTCCCAGCTCCCGGCTCCATCCGGGAAGAAGGCTTTTCCCCACACGGGAATTGAGTAAAGCCATGTCCTTGCCATGTCGTCTGGTAGGGATGGGCGGGTGGTGTGGAGGATGACGTGGCTCTCCAGGAAAGACACCCTTAGGCCCTCACTGCAGATCCCAGGCGCTTTCTCATTTGCCCAAATTCAGAAGGTCATAAGGAATCAAAGGACGACATCTGCTTGTGCAGAATGTCATTATAGGGGAGGCCGGGAACAAGAGGCCTGTTACAAGTCACCTTCCAGCTCCTGAAAACAGGCCGATTAATGGAGAAGTTGGGCTCCTTCCTGAGCATCACAGGAGCAGGGTCAGCTGGGAACGAGCCAGGGCTCGGCAGTGAGTCGGGACAGCACAGCAAGGACTTGATTAGCTGATGTAACCTCCTGCCCCCACGCCGGGCCTGCCAGGGAGCCAGGCCTCTTCGCAGACTGCTAAGTTAGAATTTACACTTTTTGGAAGAACAGTTCTGCAGTCCAGACCACCTGGGAGTTGGCGCAGAATACTGCACCGAGGGTCCATTATGCTTTCTGTGCTGTGCTAATATAGGTCAGCTCAGGCGAGACTGCAAGACCTGGGAAAACTTGCCGTTCTTGATTTAAGAAGCTCTTGCCTGCTGGAGATGGATTCACCACAGTACTAGTGCTCCAAGGCCAGGGTGTGGGAGTGCCACCAGCAAGTGGCCAGCCCATGTGGTGTGAATGGAGAGGTACCAGGTAGCATTCCCTCCCCAAATGCCCGGCTTTCAACTAATGCCAGAAAGTCTACCATTAATTCATTTTTTTTTCAAGTGTATGGGGAAACAAAAGGGAAAGGTGTTTTAAAATGCAACCACATCTATGGGGATCATATTTTAAGGCACTTCTCAGATTGTGCTGCTTTCCTGGGGTGATGATGGGGAGGCCCAGGAGTTCTGCATTCCCCAGGGTGGGAAGGGGAGGGACACTCCTGCACATTTTCACCTGGGGTTGACCATGTGAGTGGCCTTCTGGGAGAGATTCGTTCAGGAGGCCAGCAAATACAGACTAGAAGCAATTTAATTGGCTCCAAGTTAATGCCCTTTTCCAGTTGGTCTCATGTAAGCGCCTAGGAGTTAGGGTCACTAACTCTTTTAAGATGATTTATAAAGTTCTTTCCCAGGAGAGAGGTCTTTGGGCAGGCAGCGAGTGAGTCTCTGAATTATTTCTCCGTAGTGGGTACAGGGTGAGCATGAAGAAGCAGGTTCTGCCGTGAAGAATCTGAAGTGCTCCCTTAAAAGGAGGGAATTCTCATTTTTCAGCAAGGTAATTTTTGACAGCTGTGGCTTGTTCTTCTAGACTTCCAATCTGATAGAACCTCTGTCCTCAGGAGCTCATCTTATCTCCTACTCAGTTTAAAGGTGACGTTAATAGACTTGCTCAACATGCGTGTGACAAAGTCAGGAGACTAGAATCCAGGTCTTGGGATCCTGAGTTGGCTGTGAGCTTGCCTGCTGTTTCTCTTTTTAGTGTTGTAATTGCTAACAGTTCACACTGTTTGAAACTGTAAGTGCTTTTAATCATATAATCCTAATCACTTTCTGAGGTGGGTTTGATTAGGATCCCACCTCACAGATGGAACCCTGGAGGCAATGAATGGTTCTGTAATTTGCCTAAGGTAACAGAGCTTGTGAGTGATGTGGCTAAAACATGACCCCAGGCAGTGTGGCCCCAGAGCCCATAGTACTCCAAACCACTACCCTACGATGTTAATGAAACTCTGCACGTACACAGTTTTAAATCTAATAATACAGAAAGGTCCATGATGTAAAAGCAATAGTTCCTCAAAGGCCCAGACCTGTGTCTTATGGTGGTTAGTTTCTACATCTCTAATCCGCACAGACTGCCATTTCTTGATTACCAACTTTAGATATTATCTGTTGGTTTCCTGCAGTGTTACATGAGGATTTGAATCTCTTGTATTCCATGCATGTGCAAATGTTGTTTGGGGAACTAGCCTCCAAACATGGCTCCCAATGGACCACGCCTCCACCATGCACTCCTATCTGGAGTCTAAGTTGGCTCTCTCTGCGACATGCTTTCAACAACTGATTACAAAAGAGGTGACAATTGGGCTAGTTTCTGAAAAAGGAAAAAAAAAAAGAGAGAGAGAGAGAGAGAGAGAGAGAGAGAGAGAGAGAGTGAGAGTTTGGCAATTCCTCCTTTTGTGCTCTTGGGAGTCTGAAGCCACCATTGAAGAAGACTAGATACCCTGCTGGACAGACCACAGGGAAAGGCCACAAGGAGAGAGGGCGGCCCTGCACACATGGAGGAAGAAAGGCCCAGCCCTCCCAGAGCCACAGTGAACCAGGCTTGGGGCCTCCGCTGCTATCTGACTACAGTCACAGGCAACAACCCCCAATGAGCCCAGCAGAAGAACCATCTGTTCAGTTGAGCCCCACTCATCCCAAGTCACTTTTCCAGCTCCTGAAAACAGGCCGATTAATGGAGAAGTTGGGCTCTAAGAGTCTAAGGTGAGAAATAATAAAATATGGGGGTTTTGAATCACTGGTTTTGGGGTGATTCGTTCTGTTGCACTGGATAATGGAAACCGAGTTTTCAGTATTTTTGGTTAGCTGCCTTTGTGCCTTCAGATGATATGCTGAAATTCTATTTCTGGTTCCATTAGCTTTTTTTTTTTTTTTAATGTGATAAGATATATCCACAAAAATATGCCATTTTGATCATTTAAAGTATACAGTTTGGTGGCGGTAATTGCATTCACAACATTGTGCCATCATCATTGAGAGAAACTGTCCTATCAAGTGACAAGTCTCTATTCCCCCTCCTGTAGTCCCTGGTAACCTATCATCTACTTTCTGTCTGCAGGAATTTGCCTGTTCTAGATATTTCACAGAAGTGGGTTCATGTAATATTTACCTTTTTGTGCCTAGTTTATTTCATTTAGCATTTTTTCAAGGTTCATGTATGTAGAGAGAGAGAGAGTGAGAGTTTGGCATCCTAGAGTATGTACCGGAATTTCATTTCTTTTTGTGGCTGAGTCATATCCCATGGCATGTATACAACACATTTTATTTATCTACTCATCTGCTCATGGAACATTTAGGTTCTTTCCACCTTTTGGCTCTGAATAAGGCTGGAATCAACTCTGGTGCACATGGATCTGTTTGAGTCTCTGCTTTTGATTCTTTTGTGTCTGTGCCTAGGAGTGGAATTGCTGAGTCATATAGAATTTGAAGTTTAATTTTTTGAGGAACCACCATACTATTTTCCAACGGTGCTGAACCATCAGAGTTACCAGAGACAACATGGTGGGCATCCCAACATCTATCCAGTTTCTGTCCAAAGGAATGACAGCATCTCAGAGATCCCTAAAGAAAGTTTTCATGGCATTCATCAAACATTCTGGCAAAATCTCGTCCTTTCAAAGAATATTCTGCCATCTCTGATTGGATTTGTGAAGGCTGACGGGTGGTTATCAAGGCCATTTATGCATGTCCTGATTGACAAGCCATCCCTTACACAACAGCGACACCTCTAACCATGGGCATGGGCAAACAGCAAGTGGAGAACACCACCTACCATCAGTGCTTTCCCAGCATGCAGCTCAGAGGACAGAGCGTGGACTGTGTCACCAAATATGTACAACAAGAAACCTGCTGTCATGATGCTCTCATTTCCTAACAACCTTTACTTGGACCTTTCTGACAGCCGATTATCAATTTTTTCATATAGAAGACATTTAATTCACTGCCATGTTTGGAATGTCTATTTCTTTCTTTTGGTACCAGGGTTGCTTAACCACTGGGCCACATCCCCAGCCCTTTTTAATATTTTATTTAGAGTCAGGGTCTTGCTAGGTTACTTATGGTCTCACTAAGTTGCTGAGGCTGGTTTTGAATTTGAGATCCTCCTGCCTCAGTCTCCTGAGCTGCTAGGATTAAGGCATGTGCCACCACACCCGGCTGTCTACTAGGACACTTGAGATGCTAACAATATTATAACTGTTTTTGCCCTTACCATTACAAAGGAAGTGTGGCTGGTAGGAAACATTTAAAAAAATATTTTGAGCTATTGGGTCAGTATAAATATTCTCAAAGTTTATCTGCAGCATATTGAGCCAGCATATTGAGCCATCTCACTTCCAAATATACACTGATGTTCTGCCAATTTACTTATAATTTGAAAATCTGGAGGTGACTTAAATGCCCATCACTGAGGAAATGATACTAAACTAAAGCAGATCTACAGTATGGATTCCTCTGCAACAATTAAATAGAATAGATTTATATGTTCTAACAAGGAAAGATATTCAAACTTAAGACATACTATTGAGTCAAAAAGGCAATTTGGATATTGATTTGAACAGCATGATAATGATTTATGTGAAATAAATGAAGAATACATATTTGCCTAGGGGAACAGTTATGTCTGTGAATGTGTAGGAGAATATTCAGAAGGGAAAGAAAGTCTGAGATTGGGAGTGGTGGTCAAAGAGGATTTTATCTTTATGTATCCTTTATCTACAAAATTCATACTTTTTAGATAAAGAATACATAAAGGACATTCATTTGTGTATTACTTGTATAATTAAAAATAGATAAAAATATTAACAGTGGCCCAAGTGACTCAAGAGGCTGAGGCTGGAGAATTATAAATTGGAGGCCCGCTCTGGCAACTTAGTGAGACCCTGTCTCAAAATAAAAAATCAAAAGGGCTGGGGATGTAGGTCAGTGTACAGCACCCCTGGATTCAATCCTTCACTACACACACACACACACACACACACACACACATTGATGGTGGTAAATAAAACCAAATAGCTTAGCTGGGGATGTGTATCAGTTGTTAAAGATTATAAAGACCTTCAGCCCTAATTTCCTTTTTACCAATCAAAATTCTGAGAACTCAGCAAGAAGAAAACGCTTGGCTTGGTCAACCCAGGGCTTTGAGAGAGAGGGAGACCAATTTCTCTGCATCTTAAAGGAGAATTTACTGCAACATCCTTTGCTGTTTTAATCAAGGTGGGGTTGTTTGAGGATTAGAGCAGAGAAAGGGAGTTCTTTTGATTCTCTGTCTCCCTTTCCTCACACTTCTGCCAGCCCAAGGAAACGGAGACCCTGCAAGTAGAAAAGTAGAAATAAAGGACAGGTTAGGAAGGTGAAACACCTAAGCTTCATATATATTTTTTCTTTTTTTTCTACTTGTCTGTTAAGAAAACTTGTCAAAGCAACAAAGATGCCAAGTGGAAACAGATGTTTTTCTACCCCCAATGCTCTCAGGAATGGTTTCAGATATTCACATTTGTTTTCTAAGGAACTGTACCAAGGAACTTTTCTTGTCCACTGTTCAGCCGCTGGCGTGTTGCTTGGGGCCCTCTGGGCACACATGCTCAAACAGGGCCTGGCCACGGCAGCCCCAGTTCCCGGCAAGCCCTGGAGACAGGGGAAGGCCCGGGGCGCTCAGTCTCAACTCCTGAGCACCTAGCTCAACAGGCCTGAGCACATTCTTAACAGGGGCAAAAAAAAAAAAAAAAGGCGATGGCATTTCATTTTGGCTGGTTTTGTTTTGTCTTTCTGGGGCAGAGAGGCCTGGAGAACTCCGCAGGATGCAGAGGGGCCTGGAATACACGCTTCCCCCCCACCCCCGGTTCACGACCCCTCCCCTAAGCCTTCGCTTTTAGGCACCTTTGTTGCTAAAGGCATTTAACTTTAATTCCATTTGACTTCAATTGTGTCCAAATTACTGTAAAAAGGAAGAAGACAACAAGCTGTAAATATGAAGAGAGACAGAAAATCATTGAGAATCCTGCCTTTATGAATATTTGATGAAGAAAGGTTAGATCTATAGCTGGTAAATTATAAGAAATTATGTCCGTCATGTGACTCTGTCAGCAAAGGTTAATACAAATGGGTTGGGACTTAGTTGGGATGACAACGCAGATTAAAAAAGATTTGTCCTGTCCTCACTGCAATTAGTTTTTCTGCTATTATTAGTGTAATAGAGTTGATCATTAGGATTATGGCAATGGAACAACTGCTCAGTGAAATCATTTTGTTTTTCAGACCGTCACTGCATTTCCACAATAAATTTTTCATCTCTGCTAATCTTGCCCTTAATTGTGTGGTTGCTGTGGGCAGGATCCAATTATTAACTCTTTTGATCCTACGATGCCCTTGCCATCAAGTGCGCTGATTATATGCAGACTGAACGAGCAATCCTACATTTTCCTGCAGCTGGATACATGGATCTCGTGGTTCATTTAGTGCAAGCAGAAAAATGGTTATTTTGCTCAAATAACAGCTCCAGTCAAGTGTGAAATTGTATATAATTGTGTTATAGGATTTTGCCCAGGTTAAAGGGCTTCTTGGGGCTTCCATTATGAACCTCATCTCTCAGGTATTTATGATTTGTTTTCCATTTTTAAAAAATCGGAATTAGGCTTAACGTGCTCTGCCCGGAGGCCTTATTGTTGTTATTATTATTATTTTGCAAAGGGGATTAGAGTAGTCACCCTGTATTCTTTGTACCAAGGCCGAGAATGTAACTGACGTCAGGCAGAGTAAGCTGGAGTGTAGGACAAATGGCACCGGGGAACCCAACAGCGAAAGGCATAATTTGTCCAAGTGGTAGTGTGGATCTGCAAGGGTGTCTCTGTGCCCTCTCAACAAGCCTGAGAGGCCCGGAGACTGAAGGCAGAGGGGGGAGAGGGGGAGAGACCAACAGAAAGAGGGGATTCAGTGAGGTTTAGGTTTCTAGATATTCCAGATCAGAATATCTAGAAACAAACTTCAATGCTTGCTTGTCCCCACTGCTTATTTATTATCTCTCTGCTCCTTCTGGAAGATTCTACTGCCCTGGTCACTCTTTCTTGGATGTCTACACCTCAGGAATTCCAATGCCTTTCAATTAAGTCATCATGTGCTTTTCAAATGAGGTCCTAGCTGAGGGAAGGTTGGTATAGGACCAGGGAAAAGGAGAATTTTGATTTTTACCATGGAGGGCATGTGAAGGAAGGGACGATCTAGAAATGAAACGCACTCCCAGTAGGAAGGGAAGTTGACCAACAAGACTCTAAACACATAAATGTAGAACGTGCCCCCGTGGGGCCCTAACGGCCCAATTCAAGAAGACAGAACGTTTTTTTTTTTTTTTTCAAATCTAAACTGAGGCTACAAAAAATGGCTAACTAGGGGGAAACTGTCTGGGGAAGAGTTAAATGTGACAGCCTAAAGAAGAATTGCAATTGTCATGCCTGTGGCAACCTGGCTGTAGAAGCAGTGTCTCAGCAAGGCCCACAGAGAGCTTCCCCCAGCAGAAGCCTACCCTCTGCCCACACTTACAGTCATCCCAAAGTAGGAAATTTAACACATCAGGGAGCCTGCTGGATTATCAGATCAACTAATCAATAGCATTGACGATATTTCTGCCTAAAAGCCCGGGGAAGCAGTCAGTGAGGCAGCAAGGCAGACAGGATCTTTGCCAATACATTACCTTAGACCTTTGACTCCTGCCAAGGGCCCAAGAGGCACATGACTTTTCTTCCCAAGACCTGGGATTTTCTGCCTAAGTGATTTTGACCTGCTTGAGTTGAGTCAATGCATCCTTCATCAGGAACTGGGACAGGGGACATATGCAAATAGTGCCGCCCCAGTCTCGCAGGCATCCGAAGCGGCATGTCGGGTCACGCCATCACCCCCTCCGTGGGGCCCTCTCCCCAGACTCTGTCAATCTCAGCTGTGTGTGCAGCACGACGGGACTCAGTGGGATACAAATGGCTTCTCCGTGTATCTGGATTGCTCCAGAGACTTCAGCCACCTGAAGAGTTCTGTCCCCTCTGTGTGACCTACACCTGGTGGTTCTGAAAAGACATTTTGGCCACTCGCAAACTCACTGAATTTAATGCTCCAAAAAGCAACACGATTTCATCACTGAGAATGCAGCTAACTCAGACAGACAAAGAGAATACGCAGTTCATGTCCCCAAGTCTATAAAAGAACCTTTGGGGCAATACAGAGACCAACTCATCGAGTCCACACCAAGTACACTCGGTGGAATCTGCCCAGTTCCCCGGATTGCTTCTTTTTTGTGTAGCAATCTGTATACAGGCCAGCCCCAAATTCCACCATGAATTCCACCTCTACAAACACACCCCGTAAAGACTAGAATGTGACTGTCAAGGGAAGGGCACTAACATGTGCTAAGTCCCTGAATCAATCATTTCATTTTATCTCACTTAAGTATATAATCATTCAAAGTTTCCCGATGAGGAGACTGAGGGCCCGAGAGGTTGAATATCACGTCCAAGGACACAGAGCCAGTGCAAGGAAAGCCTGGGGCTCCTCTACAGGCTTGCCACACTCCCTGAGCTCTTTACACCACCCAATATTGTCCTCTTGGGTCCCACCAGAGGACAAGGGAGCTCCTCAGTGCAGTAAAGACAAACACACAAGCCATCAAACCTTCTGAAACCCTGGGGAATAAGATGGCGGGCAGTGGCACACCTACGAGACACTGGTGTTGGTGTGTGCGTCGTTCTCAAATAGGACCTATGATGGGGACACAGGGCTCAGGTAAAAATGGGACAGGAAGAGGCAAAATACAGAACTTCCTTGGAGATGGATGTGTTGTGGTCCATCTCTGCACATTCTCTGGGCTCCTTAACTCAGACAAAGCCAAGCCTTTCTTGAACTGGCACATTATTGTAGTCTGCCTGGTGTGCTGTAACTATTTCAAGGACTATTAAATTAAACCCTGGAGACAGTTTCCCTTAAGATAAAGAGCATGCTTTTTATTGTGTCATCAAAGGAGACCAGAAAACCTGAAACTTTCAGCTTTAAAGACAACATAATGAGATCAGAGATTCTGCTTGCAAAGAAATTAACTTTCGGTTAATTAATGAAAGTAACCTTAAACAGCGGGCGTGTTGCCAACAACCAGGACACTATAATAAGAAGGGGGAAGGGGGAGATAATGGGCTGCTTTCAAGGGGCCAGGGCTCAGCAGCCCAGAAAAGAAATTTGATGAGGGTGCTGCTTGTAAATTTGATCTCAAATTCTTAAGATGAACAAATAATAGCCTTATCTGTAATAAAGTCTACTACAAATGCTTTCTTTTCCCCCATAATTTTCTGTTCAATTTAGATAGAAGATTTAATTAGATGTTGGTGAAACACCAGTTATTTAATAAAACCCTTAATAAAAATCTAATTTATGGTACATAGAAACCACTGTAACATAATCGCAATTTTTAAAATACATTTTAGAGTATTTACTTTTTACAATTAACAAAACATACATGTGACAGGTTCTAGTTTCCACTCAAGTTGAGAGCCAAGAAGGCAAATCTTGTAGTAGTAGTAGTAGTAGTAGTAGTAGTAGTAATAACAACAACAACAATAATAATAACAATCCTCTCCCCAAATGGCAACCCCTTTTCTCTTCTCAGTTTTTATCGGTTTTCTCTTATGGTCCTTGGACCTGAAAGGAATGAAGAATGATCCTGCCTATCTCAGAAAGCTTTAAAATCACAATTTTGTTATCATAAAAAAATGAACTTTTAAGAATTTCTAAAATTGGGCCCTTATCTCTGACCCATCACACTGTAATTCCACCATTGTGGACTATCAGCCAACCCTGAGGGCTCTTTTTTAAGTCTGTGGGGGGGATGTAAGTTCCAAAAGGGTGAGACAAAGCCATGGAGCATGAGTGACCCATAGAGCACATTAAAGTGATCTTAGGGACACACTGTGAGTATACGTCCCTAATCTTCTTATAACCAATAGCAGAATTCTCAACCACACACCCCAGACCTAGGGTTTCATGGCAGTTCTTAGAGGTCACGCTTCCAACATAAAACTGCAGGGAGGGAGGGGTTGGTGCCAGTGCGTACCTTGTTCCCAAGTCCCCACTGCCAGAGCAAGATGCAAGGGGAGCCAGGATCAAAACTGCATGAAGTATATGGTGGTCTGCTTTTGACAGATTTACAGGAGGGAGTTGAACAGCTTAGGAGGAGTATAACATCCTTGATTTAACATGAATTCAAGCTGAATCTCACAAAAGCCACCACGTCCCATTATTTGATACATACTTCTCAGGGCCCTTTATGGTGAATTAGGTAGAAGAATCTGATTAAAGTAATTTCTTGAATAAACAGGGTGGTGGTCAGCGGAATTTACGAAGGGTAGAAGACTGAATTCCCCCCAGGCTGAAGGGGCAGGTAGATGCTAGTGGAAGTCAGATTGATTTTCTGCATGCCCCACTGAGAGGCACCAGGAGGAAAAGGCCTGTAGAACAAACCCACAGTGCCCTTGGCCAGGGCCATGTGGCATCTCTGTTCATGTCTGATTTGAGAAGGTCACTTTTTAATGCATCTGGATGTTGTGATCATTCAGATTTAATCATCAGCATGGGGTTCCAGTGGCTTCTACTGTATATAAATTTAAATAATGGTCCCTCCTCCACGAAGGAAGGATAGTCCATAGGCTTTGCCCATCTGTTCCACGAGGCTGTTCATTTTGAGTTTCTGATTACATGCCTCCTGCTCGTCCTATGTGCGGCATAATCTCCCAACAATGCCACAGTGTTTGGAAGCATTTAATGATTTATAGTGCTTGTTAGTTTTGTTTCAAATCTGATTCCTCTTTGGCTATGACACAAGGGCTTGGCACGGACTGAACATGGTCAGTGCTTATTTTGATACACTGTCCACAAGAGGCAGCCAATGGGGCCTGTCAGATACTCTGGGGCCACATAGCCACTCAAGAATGTGTCCTAATCGGGTGTCAGACTGGATTTCACTTCTGCCTTCCATGCCAATACCTGCATGGCTGGCTCAGCTACCCACACAAGCCCAACCGGATTGAGCTGGAGGACAAGGAAAGCTGGGGATTTGACATGGGGTTTGTGAAAAATGGAATGCGGATACAGTGAGAAAACTGTCTAATATCTCATATCTGATTGCCTCCTTTGGAGAGGGTGGGACTGTACCACAAGTTCCTCTTCTTCATCTCCTTCCCATCCACCCTGACTTCTGTCAGTCACCTCCTCTCTCTCTCTTTGGTAAGTTGGCTTCTCTGTAGCTTTGCTATACCCGGGGACAAGGGACACATTCTTTGGTTGGAAAAAAAAAGTTGATGTTCTTCCAAATCTGAAAAGCAAATGGGAAACCAAAACCAAAACCAAAAACAAAACACTGGACTCTTTGGGTAAAAGCATGGAGGCAGTCTCCGAAGCTTTTTGAAACACTAGCATGATACTCAGGAGACAGGCTCTGCTCCACACTACATCCGGCCTTAACAGGATCTTCCGAAGCCTGTGATACCTCTGAGCACAAGCTGTTCTTCCAGAGGGATGTTGACTTTTGTGGTCTATTGAACAAGCAATGCATAAGTCAAAGTATACTTTTCCAGGAGCAGGGCACTGACGTGAACGCTCCAGGCCAAACTGCACAGAAGTCAGCCCCTCTTCCCAGGGGTTTTGCTAAAGAGAGTTTCCCATAACAGGACAACAGTAATGACCAACTCTGATGTTGAAATAATTACCCTCCAGGTAGCAAAAAGAGCCTGTTCATCTTGGTGTTTCTAGGGCAGCCGCCATGGCTCTTGGATTGAGGGATCCTTCAGACTGATATTCAAGGCCACCCAGCTTGTGGTTTCTTGGTGCAGCGGACAGAACCCCCTACGCACTGGCAGATTCGTCTCAGAGTTTGAGACCCTGAGCCCTGGAGTCCAAGAGAGGCCTGGGTTGGAAATCTTGACTGTGTGACTAAACGTGGGAAAATTATGAAACCCTGTGAAGCTTCCCCTATCTGTAAGTGAGGTCACAAATATCTGACCCATAGAGCTGCTGAGAGGATTCAATGGCGACGTGAATGTGAAGGGTACAGCACAAGGCCTGGCACTTCCAAACTAGCTCCACCAATGACAGCCATTATTACAAGTATAATAACTTCCCCAGAGCTGGGTGACTGCAAGTTGTGATTGTATTTGTGACAGTCATTCTATCACTGTCTTTTAATATTCAGAAATACTTCTGCTTTTCTCATAAGTCTGATTATTAGCCTTCTCTAATGTACCAAAGCATAAAAACCTGAGAGCCACCAACAGTTTAAACCGGAACAGTTTAAGGATCTGGTACAGATGACAAAATGGTGGCTTAGGGGCCATATTAACTGTCGACATTTATTGTGGCTCAAACAGTATTAATAATTTTTTTTAAAAAATGTCAATTTGTTACTGAAAGAAGAAAAAGCAAAGCATAGCAAAACAAAACAAAACCAAAAGCAAACAAACAAAAAACAACAACAACAAAAAACAACCCAGAGATTTCACTCAAAAATCTAGATTTTTTTACTTCATCTGTAAAGTGGGAAGATCTGTTTTTCTGGGCCAAAATTCCCCCACGACCACAGCCGGCCAGAGATGAGTCTCAGCTGCCTTTTTCAGATGGGACACATAGGCTCCAACGGGAAAGGGGTCCCACCTCTCTGCTTGGCTGGCTTCATCTTACCGGGTTCTGCTCGTCACTGAGCCAGCCTGTATAGTGTTGCCCTCAGCGATCCTTTGCTTGTTCATCTGGCTTCTTCTGCAATCCTGCCTTCTTGCTTTCTGCATTTTTAGCTCAGGGCCCTGTAGCTGCTTTGGCATAGTGTCCCCCCACCCCACAGCAGTCCCTTGGCTGGCATCTGCCTGCCACTTGTGGCCACTCCCTAACAGTAGTAAAATCTGCTTATATACTTCCTTCTGTGGCTTCTTCCCTGACTCACTCTTAGGCCAGTTCAGACACAGAGAAACGGGAAAACAGCAGCCGTAAAGTTCAGAATCCAGTGTCATTCTCAGTCAGGCCGTCCTGTGCCTGTGTCACCTCATTACCATTGACAATCGGGGCAGGCCCAAGTCAAGAGGCCTGCTAAATGCTACTCCACCCCTAAGGACATACCCAGCGGGTCTGACAGCTGGACATATGTTTTTAAATATTCCTCTCTTCCTTACAACAATATTATTTTCAATAACCAACATATAATATTAATAATTTTTCTAAAAAGTAGTCTTTAGTTTTAAAGCAACTGAAGGACACTAAGTTTTCATTCACCAAATGAAAATATTACACTCAGTAGTTAGTAAGCAGTTTCTCCATAGTCACATGATATGACATCTTCATCTACATCACTATTGCTATTTATTCTGACTATACAGGTTAGATGGAGGAAAATGTGGCTCTAGAGTCATTGGAGACATGAACTATACCTGAAGTGAGTGTGAAGGATTCCCAGTGGTAATGACTTAACTCCTGAAAGGATGTGTGTAGCTGAGTCTGGTGTGACAGCTCACAGTACAACAGAGAATTCTCTGATTTAACATCTGTATACACACAACCTACGTTAGAAGATGTTACTACAATGTGCTACTCTGAAGCCTATATGTGTATGTGAAGCAGTACATAAACACACACACACACACACACACACACACACACACACACATAAGTAAAGCATATTAGTAAACTTCAGGAGTAACTTTAGAAATTATTTAGAACTAAGATCAAAAAAAGATTTTTTTTAGGGAGAAGTATTACATCACTAATATTATTTTTCATCGATGGTGAATGGTGATAATAAGAGAGCACCCTGATTCTTGGTTCGTTATGATCTAGAACTCTCCCACAGGCAGCCCTCTCTTTTGCTGTGCACAGAGCGGGAGGGAAATGGAAGCTGGCAGGGAGCGTTTCGGCTACTGCCCATTCCCTGGGACGACCGTCTCTTAAGGGCTCGTCTCTTCACTGGATTTCTGCGTTTTCCCACGAAGACATTCTAGTCTGGGTTTCTGAAGCCTGTGGGATTCTTGGTCCATCGTGACCTACAGTCTGTCTGCCTCTTCCTCCCTGCTCACTGCACATACCGGAGACTCACCGGGCTGCACCCTTGCTACCTGCTTCTTTCGCTTCCTTTATTCTCAACAATTTGATTGTTCTGAATCTGGACACCTACCTGCTTAGCTGTGGAGGCTCAATAAGCCTCCTTTCCTGTCCAGCTCAACTCTTGGCTCGAGCTCCATATTGTCCTGTTGGTGCCTACGTCTCCAACTAGCCATCATATGACAATCATCATTTTGATGTCATGGCTTGGTGGGGGAGGGGGCAGGGTTGAATACTTAGCCTGAGGTGTGATTCACAGGTGTTAGAGAAAAAAACGCTCAAAGGAATGGATGTGTTACAAATGACAACCAAGGCTTACCAATACCAGCTTTAAAAAAAAAAAAAGCGACTGTGCAGGTGTTGGGCTTGGTCTGGGTTTAATGCTTCCCTGGACTCCACACTGCATCTGTTGTGCTCCCAAAGGCAGCTTCAGCCTTCATGATGTCCATTTCTTGGGACAGTATATTGCCTGACAGCAGAATTTATGGTCTTCAGTTCTGAGCTGTCAATAAAATCACAAGGCCACGTGATGGCTTTCTCCAGTACAGTCTAATATAGAATGCTTATCTTACTCAGGCACAACATCAGCTTTTAATATCCCACTAAATCTGCAAATCAATCCATGATTTTTAAGATTTCTTTGAGAGCAGTCTTAGCCTGGAGTCCCTTTATATATGACAATGATAATAATGATTTAACTTGGTCAGTTAATCACATATGTCAAATCATCACATAGGCCAGTTAACCAAGTTGTTTTCCTCTGCTTCTGCTTAAAAATTTGACCCATTACTAAAAGAAACAAGAGCTTTCAAAAAGAGTAGTGGTTATGCTTCATCATTCTGGAGAATCATGCCAGAGTTCAATATTTAATTCTAAATCCTAAGCATCTATCAATACAGATGCCTTTACTCATTTGGAGAAAGAAATAATCCTGGCCTTCACTCCTTTTCAAATGAAATCATACTAGGGGAGTATTTTAAATTATGACTTTGAGGGGTGAAGATGATGATTGCATCCTGTTTATTTAGTCCCTAAAATCTAGCAGAGCGTCAGCATTCAATCACACACACTGCTTAACACCACAGGGTAATTCATGTGGACATCATACATACATTTGTAGTCTATGTCTACACACGCATATATGCATAGACACATTGTGTGAATAATACATATGTGTATACAAACTATAAAAGACAAGCTGTCATAGGCAGTCTCAATGGGGGGTACATATCAGTGCATTAGAAAAACAGTATTCAGTTGGTTTCCTGCAATTCTTTTCCATACACACTTGCTTTGTGGAATTCAAATGTTGCCTATTTCTGTAGAATGACTACATGTTTCTAGAATATGGCTCTGAAAAATCTGCACTACCTGGACAGATTGTCTCCAGTGGATGACTCCTTTATTCTCATCAAGAGGAAAAAGGCAGGTTCGTTGTCTATTGACTCCTCAGTCTTATTACTGGCGTAAAGCTCTGGCTTTGCTAAATTTCCTCCTTGGAGTTACCTAACAAACATACATCACCGGGAGGTGCAGATAAAGATCGAAAGATTAAGCTTTGTCACTCAAATGATAATTAAAAAGAGTATTTTAAACACACTGTAAATATACACAAGCCATCATAAAATCATCAAAACCCTGCCAGAGCTCACCACCTCCAGAGTCTATAGATTATCAGGGAGAGGGATATTGATGTTAAGTCCTGCTTGTCTTGGGAGATTGTCATTAACCATCCCTAGCCTGCACTCAGCCAGCCACCTGAGCTGCAGGAAGAGGGGGAATCTGTCCTCACACATTCTAGTGGCAGCTTAGGGGGATTTGAGAGGAGCACTTTAATATGCATTTAATTGTGATCCTTTTCACTCCACTCCAAGAGTCCTTAAAATATATTATCCAAGAACTGTAAACAAAAACAAGTCAATATGCTGTTGATCTGTTTTTTTTAAAAAAAATAATTTCATATACAGGAAAGATTTAGTAGGGCAGATTAATTTCTTTTAAAAATTTCATTTATAACATGTCATGAGAAGACACATGAGCCCATGTATATCAGAAGCACACAGTAACATCACCTTTCATAAAAAGAGAAGCTTGTCATCACCATCTTATTAGGATGTCATGCATTGTTAAACTGGTGGAATATTTCTGTATATTCCAATTAGTGCAACCATTTACTGGCATAGGCATTACAGAGAAAACTATCTTCTTAAAAAAAAAAAAAAAAGTCCTTTCCACTGGGAACTAGTCCTTTGTTTGACAATTCGGAGAATGTTATTTAGAGATTTTAATTGCTCAGTTGATCTGTGGCTAGATCTCAATAATCAAAACAATAAAATTGTTGGTTTTTTTTTTTTTCTTGACAACTGTAATAAAATGCTGGTAGTGTCCTGGGATAGTTAACCCGAGTTGGATTGACACTGTCAGATTCTTTTTCATATATCTTCTTTATCAGGAGCAAAAGAGCCATTTTTTTTAAAAAAGTAAAAAGCACATTAATAATATTTCCATTATCAGCAGATATTCCAAATATAACTAATGTCTACATGAAAAATCCAATCTCATTACCTGTAACAATCTAATCTGATTATCTATGAAAAGAGTTACAATTCTTAATTAAAAAGAAAAATAACTTTAAATTAATTAGAAAAAATCACACATTCCATTAAAAATGGGCAGAAGACACGAACAAACATTTCACAAAAGAAGAAATATGGATAATTATCAGTGTAAGAAAATAACTTCTACCTCATGAATATCAAAAGATTAAGTCAATGAGATGCTGATTTTCTAGTCCACCAGAAGGAGATAGTTTACCAATTCACACACACACTTTCCATGAGGTGGTCCCGGCACAGGGAACAGGGATGCTCATGGCTTCAAGGGGGCTTCTGTGCTGGGTTCCACCTTTTAGAAGGACATTTTGGCAACATGTATCAAAAGCTTTAAGAATGTTTGACTCTTTAACTCAGTCACTCAATCTCTAGGAATTTATCCTAAGATGATAAAGAATCACACAAAAATTTTGGACCAGCATACTTATTACAGCATTTTATATGATAGAGAAAAAAACAGAAAACAACCCAATGTCCAACAACAAAAGAAAATTTAAATAAATAAAAGAGTATTCTTGTTTCCATGAGAAACCATGTTCCCCATGAACATGATATGAAAAACTGCTCATGCTACAGTGAGTAAAAAGAGGCAAGTTATAAAATACTATGATCCCAATTTTGTTGTAAAAAGTATATATGCAGTGGCTGGGGTCGTGGCTCAGCAGTAGCGTGCTCGTCTAGCATGTGCAAGGTACTTAGCACCACATAAAAAATAAATAAATAAATGTTCAACCACAACTAAAAACATTTTTTTTTTTAAAAAAAAAAAGGTCTATATGCATGTATATAGGTACTCAGACAAGACACTAAATACTCAGAGTGATGTCTCAGGGTAGTAGGGAGATGGGAGACTTTTCTGTTTTATACATCTCTGAATTTTCAAGATATGTTTTTAATTAGCGCAGACTACATGCTAATGTAAAACATATTTAAAAAGCAAGTCCAGAAATATTGAGCTTTGAAAATGTTTCCTATCATATTTTCTAAATGGTTTATTTGCCTTATGAGAAGTCTATTTAGATCTCATTAAGTTTCTTCTGTTTTTGGAGAAGAGTTTGGGGATAACTTCACAACAACAGATTCAACAGAAATGTAGAGAAGGCATTTCAAAAAGTGGAACTGGCGGTTAGGATGATCACCTAAGCCTGGGACAATAACTTTGTTTACTATCCAGTGTTGAATCTCTGGACAGGATGAAGGGCACCCAAAACAGTGCCAAGGAAAACTCAGCTCTGGGTTCAGTGCAAAAAATTGGCGATTAACAACCGCCAATAGGAGAAGCGCAGATCAGCAGATCAAAAAAGAGCTCCTCCCAGCAAACGCCAGCTTTCATGCCCCACACCTTCTCAACTCCAAAATACCCGCGGCAGAGGGGACCTTTCTGACTTCCTCTCTCAGGGACTACAAAGAAGCCGCTGGCATCAACTTGAGGACCACACACGCTACTGACAACCTTGAAGAAGACCACTGTGACCTTGCTTAGTGAGATGTTTCAGTTTGAGAGTTTTTCACTGAGAATGATGGCACATTACTTGCCATCCCAGTGGCTCAGGAGGCTAAGGCAGGAGGATTGTAAGTTGGAGGTCAGCCTCAGCAATTTAGTGAGGCCCTAGGCAACTTAGAGAGAACCTGTCTCAAAATTTAAGAAATTAAAAAGGACTGGGGATGTAGTTCAGTGGTTAAGCACCCTTGGGTTCAATCTCCAGTACCAAAAAAATAAAGAGAGCAGAGAGACATCATACTTCTTAGCTTAATCTGCCTCTTATTCGGCATTATGGCTTCTACATTTTCTCTTTCTTCTGCATTCCATGTGGGAACAAAGGTGCCCCAACCCTTGAGAAGGCCATCTCTGGTCTACTTGAAAGATGAGGAGGCAGAGAATGAAAGGGAGAAGTACTAGGAGATGTTTGGGAGGAAGAAAAGTGAATCTCTGCGGGGCCAGCGATTATTGGTTTGGTGATTAAGTACCTACCACGAGCTGTTTTTATCCAATTTGTGCCTTATCTCATTTGATCTCGTATATCCCAGAAGCCACAGCCCTTATAAAGTCCTTCTCAAGTTCCAAAGAGGATCATCTTTGTGACGACCAATATTAAGACTATTTCAAAACACCGAGTTCAAGAACTAGTCTAGCCACAGGATTTTTCATTGTTGATACCAGGGGACGATTCAGATGCATGTCCAGTGGCAGGGGAAAAAAGTTAGTTCTTCTTTTTGGACTTGTCAGAGGGAAGAGCCTAAATAGGAAGCCCGTGTGGCCCTCCTTGAGCCTGGTGGGGAGGCTGGTGGGGGAGGAGGGAGGGTGTGAAGCTGTTGCCTGGGGAAATCACAATGAACAGCTGGCCTTGCAGCCAGGCCGCACACCTGGAGTTCTGAGTGGACTTTTCTTTCAAAGCTCAAAGTTCTCTTTCCTTTTTCTGGTGGTGGTGGTAGTGGGTGCTATGGATTGAACCCAAAGGTGCTTGACCACTGAGCCACATCCCCAGCCCCTTAAAAACATATTTTTAGAGACAGGGTTTTGCTGAGTTGCTTAGGGTCTTAGTAAGTTGCTGAGGCTGGCTTTGAACTTGTGATCCTCCTGCCTCAGCCTTCTGAGCCACTGGGATTACAGGTGTCCACCACCACACTAAGCCCCTTTTTATTTTTTATTTTGAGCCAGGGTCTCATTAAGTTGTCAACACTGTCCTCCAAATTGTGATCCTCCTGCCTCAGCCTCCTGAGTCACTGAAATTACAGGTATGCACCACCTCATCTGGCTTTCCAAGTCTAAAGTTTTCAAAATAATGGAGAGCGAAGTCCTTCCCCTTCCCCAACTCAAGACTCCCAGTACCCCCGGAATGGATCTCTAGCTAGGTTAAGTGGCTGCCACATAAACAGCTGGAGGAAATACTTTCTGCTTGGCGACCCCCCCACCCCCAATCAGGAAGCAACTGGCTTTCTCTGTGGTGCTTGGTGAGCCACACGGATGCCTCATTAGAACGCCAGACACTTGTGGCAGCCCTGGGCGCTGGCTGCCGGCTGCCTGTGGTTTGCATCTGCAGTCATGACAGACGGAGGGGAATGCTGTCTTCCACTGCAGACCAAGTACATGATCCACTGCAGTTAATCAATAGGATAATGGAATGAATCAATAGGAAAGATTTTTAGAAGGTCTTAATTAAAGAAACACTTGCAGATACAAATGATGTCTTCAATCTATTGATAGTGCCAAGGTGAAGGGTTAAACACAAACAAAACCATCAACTTTATTTTGCCAGCATGCCTTCCACGAGAGAGCAGCCCAGCAGCCTCCTGGCCCCAGGGTCGGTCCATTAATCAGTCCCTTGTCAATTGCATGGCCACACTGTAAGGGAAAATTAGTCTATGATCAAAAATTTTAATTACTAAACAGCAGCTCAAAACAGTGGTGAAAAATAGACGTGGGCACTTCCTTTGGCCTTCCTTAGCTCCTAAAGCAGGGGCAGCATCCCCTCCAAAAGCTGGTTCAGCAGACAAACTCTCCTTCCAATGAGATGCACAGAATTAGAATAATTAAAGAAAGCCTAGATTGATGGAGCCCATTTAGACAGGGGATTCTCCAGTGGGCCCTTCTGCTCAAACATGTTACATCAATATTTTTGATTCCCTAGACAGTCCTGCACGAGGTACTGGTTTAAAGAGACATCAATCTGTGATGTCAGCATTTATCTAATGAACCTTCAAAAATCAATGTCCAGGATGGCCTGTTACATGCAGGCACCCAATTTGTCCACTCTTTTAGCCTTACTGGTTAAAACTAAAGCCATAATGACAGTAAAAGTAGGACTCAAGTGGTCAGGCGGGATGGGATGGTTAGATTGGAAGAGGCTGAGATTATATAGAGTCAATTCCGACCTGGAGAATTCAAATGAACCGGGAGCAAAACAAGGAAGCCCAGAGACCTTCCTGAACCTTCCAAAGGCCCCCTAACTTCCAGACATGCACATCCTTAAGAGATCTGCTTCTGAACATCATCCCCCCTCAAAGCTCACCTTTCCCTTGCAATTTCCATTTCCTTACTGTTGTCTGACAGGGTTTTGGTCCCACTCCTGACAGCTATGGTAATTTTCTGCTTTTTGGGTTCCTCGACTGGGATTCCCACTTAGCTCCACTCCACAGGAAGCCCGTGCTTAGCTTTTCTCTTGTTAGTGTTTATGCTCAACTCATCCTCAGCCTTCTGTTAACAGGACTCTTTGACATGGATATCTTGACACCCTAACAGGCAGAAGAGAGGGCCTAAGTTTGTTTCACTTCTTTTCGCCTCTTTAAAATAAATTGGCCTGTACTGGCTGCCACGAGGCTGAGCTACTTCAAACGTGGAACTCGGGTGACAGCTATGCCATTCACAATGCCAGCGCCGGGCCTGCCTTAGAATCTCTGCTTTTGTTCGCTGCAGTTCTCTGTCTCTCTGGGCCGAAAGGGCCGGGCTGGAGAGCAGGCGTGGCATCTGCACAGTGGTGAGACGTGCTGTGGAGGCTGAGTGCGCTGTTGTCCGACTCCTGTCCGTCTCGTGCGTGCAGTTTCGACAACCCCTCTTGCCGACTTTGAGTCCAATTAAACTACAATGAAAGGTACCATGATTTCATTTGCTTGGACTGTCACATTTCACAAGTTCAGTAGCCTGCAAAATGCTCGCTGTCTCTCATTAAGCAGGTTCCAGCAACTGTGTAAAGTCTCTAATTTAGCTGCTTTTGATACTCTGCTTTGGCCTTGAAGATGGCTGCCTGGGGGGACTCCACACTCGCTGTGGCACTGAAGAGTGTTTCTGCCCCTGCAAACGAGAAAGGCTTGGGAACAGCAAAACAGACTCTGGCCAAAATGAGATGATCGTCTAAGGATTCCCTGTTAGGTTTCTGGTATTTTTCTGGAATTATGTCTTGGATAGGAGGGGGGTATGTGTGTCATTCTGTGCTGAAGAACCAAGCCTGGCCATAATATTTTCACAACCATGAATAAAGACCAATATATTTATTCATTAAAAATCCTCCAAAAGTATAAAAATAAATCTCTAGATATATATTTTAAAATGAAGTGCTTCAAATCAAAGACTGCTATATAACCAGAAAAATATGATACACACACACACACACACACACACACACACACTTACATATATATATTAGTCACCAGATAGATCTTAACTTCTTAACTGAGTTTCACTTGAGCTTAAGGATCAAAAAACAAACCTTCTGTGGACTTGTTATGATAATTCCCATTTATAGCTCTGGTATGAGGAAGAAATGGCTGCACAGAGGCTAGAATGCCAATTACCATTTATGACTGCTTACTGGATGTCAGACACAATGATAAGAGTTTGCATATACTATCTCATTTAATCCGCCCAATAACCCAACTTCCAGATGAAGAGACTGAGGCCCAGAGAAAGTTAAGTCACTGGCTCAAAGTCATAGCTGCAAGAGAAAGAATCAAGAATCACACCCAGGCTCATCAGATTCCAAAGCCCTTTTTCCTGACCATTTTGTACTTTTGCTTCAGTGGCAAAGGCTGGTGTGATTCCCACTGGATTCACGAAATGAAAACTGGCAGGTGCGCAGTGATAGGAGTGAAGTCTGCCCCATGTCCCTCGGGGCAGAGATTAGCATGACCAGTGAGTCAATTTCCACCCTGGCTAATGCATTCACTCTGGTGGACAGAGATCCTTGGAGTTCCAATCCTTCTGTTCAGCTTTCCATTTTCAAAAATAACACTCATAAGTAGGGTTCTCTTTCTAATTATAAAGGAAATTTTACAAAACGTAGAAATGCCCACGGAGAAAATATAAATAGCCTGCCATTTCACCATCCAGACATAATAGATCTAGGTGCTGATTCTCTAAGGACTTTTTTTTTTTTCCTATGTAACTTACAATTTCCAATATTATTGGGATGTTTTGATGTTTTTCTCAATGAATATGTAACACCATATCATATTCTTCCCACAGACAAACATCCAGCCTGCAATCACTGGGTTAGGTAGGCCGTTCCCTAAATGTTAAAAGCCGATTCTTTTAAACACCCTTCCATTCCATCTGACTCCACAGAGGCCAAACATGGAACTTTTCAGGCCCAGGTGATGAGAACAGCCTCGGATGGCTGAGACCTGAAGGTCAAAGAGGCCCTGGGTCTGCCTGAGTGTGCCAAACCCTGAATCCCAGAAGATTCAAATGCAATCAGAGTTCTTCCTACCAGCACAGGGACCCACCAATCTAGCATTCCTTTAAAACAGAAAAGAAAAGAACAAGCCTGACATAAATCGTAAGAGATCAGTTTAATTATGTACATGTAAAAATAATCATAAAATGCTTTCATTTTCTTGGGTAATCTGTGTGCGTGGGGCGGGGGGCATCCATGGTTGGTATTCTTGCTTGAAAGATGGAAATGATGCTTCAGCCTGCAGCAGTAAAGGGTTTGCAAAACTAGGGCTCCTGCTCTTTGCCTGGCCCTGGGAAGGGTGTGATGAACACAATCTGAAATCAATATCAGGGAACAGTTACTGCATCTCAATATTATTTGCCGAGATGGGCTGCTGGAAGAAGCGGGGGGAAGAGAGATATATGTCAATAGCTCTAACGAAGCACTCCACAGCCATGCACAAAGGGAGGTCAAATAACTATCAGCCGACCAATCCCCACTGTAAGTAGTAAAAATGATAAAATCAATATTATTAAATAAAAAGTTAGCACTGCTATTGAACTCTCTCCTGATCTTGGCAGTGCCTGGCTGAAAATGAAGAAGGCTGTTTTCCAATCTCTTTGGGGGTAAATGTTTAGGATAATAAACATTTGCAGAATGTGGGGGCAGAGAGTTATTTTTCACACATGAAAGGACCCATAGGAACATCTGAACAGGCCAGGTAACTGTCACTCTGCTAGAAAACAAGGATCCTTCCCGCCCCTGGGTGGACATCTACTCTAAGGGCCACCAAAGGCTGCATCCTTTAGAGATGGACTGTGTCCCTCTGTCCTTCTGGGTGACAGAGGCAGGATTAGCTTCCAAAGGGGGCGGGGGGAAGAAAGGCCCTCCTTGTTATTCTTTCCAATCTCAAGATCTGGAAATTCACCAGAACAAAATGATGGGAGATAAATGAAAGAAAAAGAAAAAGCAGAAAGAGAGAGAGAGAGAAGTAAAGAACAAGGGCATTCAGAGAGCAGAAGATTGACCTGCTCTTGTTAGCCCAGAGGACTATGGGGAAGCGTCTCCAAGCCAAAGATGTGTTCCTCACTGCTGGGGTTAATTGTGCAAGCTGGACGAGGCACACACCAGGCAGGTATTGAGAAAGATAAATTTAGAGAGAGAGAGAAAGAGAAAAAGAAAAAAAGACAGTCCAGCCAAAAATGCCTATGAAAGCAGCAAGCTTCAGTTATATCTGCAGGAGGAAGGGTGGTGGGGGAACTGGAGGAATGTGTAAAACTGAGTGACAGCCGGCGGCAAGACTTCGTCTGCTGCAGCTCTGACCTGCATTTAAACACAGAGCTGCTTAGCCTTTTGAACACCCAAAGTTGGCTCCCTTGTTTGCATTTCATAGAAACTACTATAGAAAGTAAACAAGAACCTTTGGTGAATTATTTAGCATACAAATAAACCAGCAAAGAAGGCTAAGTAGGCCTATATGAACTAACTGGATTGAAATATTCATCTGTAAATAACCCTCCAATCTGGTGCTTTCACGTACAAATACTACATGGAACATTAGACACAACTAGCTTCTAGGGATATTTAGGCTCACTAGAGAGCAATTTTTATGTCTACTGGCATCTGTGGGTAGTGATATGGACTGACTGTTAATATAACCAACATAAAATTTATGTGAACACTCACTGAAATAGCAACACACTGTCAGACAGCTGGTGGCTGATGCGGAGCACATGCGGATTTTATATGCACTGCGTAAACTAACCTTTGCAATAAAGATTTAGCAGGTTTATTAGTTTAGGAAATCGCTATAATTAAGGATAATTCATAATGGCCGCTTATCCACTCTCCAGCAATAGCTAGCTTAATTTAGGCTCCATTTCTTTGAGCCATAAATAAGTGAGCTGCTATCTTCTGCACAGATGTGGTATTCAACCTGTTCATGTTGACTGGTTTTTGCTTGTGTTTTAATCAAAAGCATTAGTAGATAAGACTATAAAAGCACAAGGTTTGAAATAAATTAACAAGAAATGCACAGGCAAAGTTTTTTTTTTTTTTAATCTACTAAAAAAAATGAGTAACCTCTCCCTTCAGAGGTAAAACAATTAAAAATAAATAATCCTTTTAAATGTACTAAAGGAACTTTCATTTACAAACCCAAGGAGAGAGAAAGTGACAGCGCAATAACATTAATGAAGGCCAAAGAAATATGAGTGTGACCTCTCTACAGTATTTCCATTTAACTGTGCATGTAATTAAAGCCTGACCTTTGCAAACGCAGCACACTCGGCTGCGCAGTAACTTCCCCTGTGATCCAAGCCCGGGCTGCAGAGACTGAGGTTTCTACAGCACAGACTCATGACTTCAGTGTTTGCTATGAGGCATGGTTGCACTCTTGCTCCTGTCCCCACCAACAGGAGCCCTTTTTGTGCTAGCCCCCAGCTCTTCCTCCATTGCATCTTTACGTTACAGCCATACACTCTGCAGACACCCAGGGCATGAGTCAGCAGAAAACAAGGAGCACCAGAATCTAGGTCCAGACTGTCAGCACCTCCCATGCCAACCAGCTGGTGAGAACTACTAAGGCGAAGGCTAAGCCCTCCCCCGCCTCATCTGAACAGTCAGCCAAAGGAGACTTTCCCCTCCTGGGATCTCCCCAGGGAACTGCAGCTTTGATTGACATGGGAATCTGGAATCATATTAAGGGTGAAGCTATACGGAGACTTAAGATTAGCTTTGTTCTTGAGATTTTCATGATTGTGGAGCTAATCCCAGCGTAATGGAAAGGGTGTTGGTCTAAGAGTCAGAAGGTCTCGGATATGTTCTCAGCATGTCACTGTCAGCTGCCATGTCCCGAAAAGAGGTAGTTAGCCCTGTGCTTCATCATTCTCAGGTGCAAACTGGGACTTTACCACCTGTCCTACCTACTACATGGTCTATTGTTAAAGACACAGGGAAACAATGCTCACAAAAGTCTCCTGGTGGGGCTGGGGGTTGTGGCTCAGCAGTAGAACGCTCGCCTAGCATGTACGAGGCACTGAGTTCAAAGCTCAGCACCACATAAATATAAATAAAATAAAGGTATTGTGTCCAATGACAACTTAAAAAAAAAAAATGTCTCCCGGGGTAGCACCAACCCAGCCACATACTGTGTGATGCTTCAGAACCTGGTTTCCCATGATCAAGCAGGGCTGGTAATATCTGCCTTGGTGACCTCACTGTGCTTTGATGATCGAGAGGAATACTTGTGCAAAAGTGGTCACTACATTCCGAAGAGCTTTATGGTGTAAGTTAATTGAAACAGGTGTTCCACATATACCAAAGTCCTCAAAGTCACTTGGGCCAGAGGGGATGAGAAAAAGACTTGAAGGAGACAGGTCATCCTAAGTATTGATGGGCACAATGCCACGACCCAAAGAATGGGCTGGGTGCGTCAGGTATTGAAAATTTTTATCTTACTACCAACATAATTTTTTTATTCCTGGAAAGATACAAAAGATGGCTCCGTTTCCTCTGTGAATAGTTTTACTTAGTGACAAGCAGGAGATCAATGACAAGATAAATGAAACTTTCTAGAAGAAATTTCTCTCCTAAAGCATTCCCATTCAGAAGCTGGGTCTGGGGCTTAAACAGAGGGAATAGCATCATTTATCCCTTTTCATTAACAAATTCTGGTATTTGGGGTCCTGCACCCCAGGTTGGCATAGACACAGAAGCATTGCAATGAGCAGGACAACAGAAAGAGTGATTGTGAGAGGCACTGGCACAAGTCGGCCATCTCTCCCTTCAGTGCCCCTGCCTTGGTGCCCCACGGTGGCTAACCAACGGAGAGGGGCTGGACCACTTCTAGGAGAATCCTTCAAAATCAAAGTGAGGAGGTCTGCAGCCAGGAAAGGCCCTTGACTTGCATATCATGGCAAAGGCCCCATGAAGCAGCATGACCTTAGGTCCCAAGTTAATAAAAACAGCCACGGAGCTCCCTCCAGTCTCCAGAGCTCTGGTTATCTGGCAATGCTTGCCTGCCACCCCATGATGGTAAGTGGCTCACCTTCTTTTTTAATTCACGTACAGGCCTATTTAATCAGGTGCACACTGGGAGATTTATATCCCATTACAAAAGTGTTCTTGGCAAAATAAAAATCTAATGCTGTGGGTTGTAAAAGAGTGTTGATCACGGAACGAAGGAGCAAGTGGGGTCAGGCAAGGGCGTAGCCCTTCCCATTCCAGCATCCAGACTGAAAGCATTAGCCCAAAACGAGGAACATATTTATCAGGAAAATCTTTTATTCTTTTCAAACAGAGTTTCCTTTAGGAGTCAAAGTTCACAGGAACATTTACCATTCTGGTGCACAAATTGACATCTTTAATAAGGCTTCCTGAAATTCAGAATTTAAATCATGGTTAGAATGAGAGGGTCAAAACATGTCAAACTAAGAACCTAGGGTCAAAAAAATAATGTTTTCATTATAGCTGAATTGCTTTAAAATATTCTCAGCCTCCAAAAATGATAAACTCAAAGAAAGAAGCTTAAAACCAACAAATAGACCCCAGGGTTTTCTAAAGAAATATCTGGTTGCAAGGGCTTGCCTAGACAGCAGAATAAATGTTTAAATATACAGCACTCAAGTAGAAGCTGGACTAGCAGTCGCAGTTTAAGCTATGTGGAAGCATTTTTGAGGAATCCAAGTTCCAGAAACACATGCACTGCTGTTAAGCTCCTATAAGTAAAATCAGCAGGATATACACAGTTGATATAGATTAAGTGCATTTCCGTCTATGATAAGGATAGGTAGCAAAAGCGATAGCAAAAGAATAGGACAAGAGGACTCGTTTAGGAAAATAAAAAGCTTTTTACTATAGTTTCTTTTAAAAAATAATTTATTATAATATTTGAACAGAACAAGGACTTTGACAGAGGAGACTCCGCACTCTGCATCTACCCATCTTACGAATGCGAGCAATCTCAAGTTAGAGAAAGAGACGCTTGAATATTAGTTTGCTTCCATTCTTATCTCCTGCTAAATTGCGCTGAAGACCCAGGACCCATCCTCTCTGAAACATTTGGATCCCTAATCTGATGCTTATATCTGGGATCAAAACTCTTCCTATGCAAAAGGAAGAAAAGAGCTCTCAATGATGGTAAAGAATCTCTAGGCTTCTGTCCAAATCCCTGACAGTGACCGGAGGAGGTTTTACTCTTATCACTTAGGTTTATTTTGCACTTCAAATCTATTTTATAGCTTTCTAGAAAGATGAAGGACATAGCCAGGGCTTCATGACTTCAAGGACAATTAAAGATGGTATATTCTTCCTGATAACAACAGATCTCAAAGCTGTAAAACACAGTCAGTGCTGTTCGGATCCCAAGCCTGAACGGGAAACACAGGTCCTGCACTGAGCCTGTCGTCTCTAATGATTCTCTCAGAATTTCTTTCGTTGAAGGAAAGCAGACTCCCAACCAGAAATAGCAAAGCTTTGTAGCATAAAAGATAAATACGAGAACCCCTGCTTCCGCCTGCCCTTTGCCTGGTGACACTGACAGCAGTTTAGCAGTAATATTTTGCCAACTATCATAACTTGGATTCATTTGATTTGCAGATGGGGACCCCTATTGGTATGAGAAAAATCCCAGGGAAAACGGAAACTAAGCACTGCTTTCTTAACCAAATGTGCCTGAACTTACCAATAAAAACACGCAGCACCCACAGCCCTACTTCCTAAAGAAAAAAACCACGGGGTGTTGAAATCCTCTCCTCCCACCCGGACCTACACAAGCAGCCTCCAAGGTATGCCTACCCGTTCCCAGACAAGGCTCTGAAGTTCATCTCCTCACACACCCTGCAAGGGGCGCGTGCGCACACGCACACTCTCCTCCAGCTGCCTGTGTCACCAGGGTTGCAGTCTATCTCCTTGCTGACAGATCTCCGTGTTGGGCAGGATTTCCAATCCTTCATGACTATCTATTTGTCACTGCAGGTGAGTGGTGGCACTCAGCCTGATCCCCAGCCACTTTCACAGTTACTTATCTGTCTTTATGGATTCATCCTGTGTGTCAAGCCAGTGCATAACAGCATTACTGTCAGGGTGACAAAACTGTCCCCAGAGTGCCACAAATGATTCTCTCTCCTTATGGCTGCTAGCAGGGGGAAGCGCGGTGACACTACCTCGCCTCACTCATCCTTTTCCAGCCCTAACCCGGTTCAGCATCTCCTCCTGCAGGAAGAGCTGGCCTCTGAAAATTATAAAGGAAAATGGGGGACAGGGCTGGAGGGGACTGCAGGGCTTCCTGCAAGGCGCAAAGCTCTTGTCACCTGCTCTTGGGTGAGGCAGTGACGCATTTAGATACCTATCACTGAGGAAGCCAGAGTGGGGTCCTCCCTCCTCCTCCACTCTCCAGGCCTGTCACTCTTCCATCCTCCCAAGCACACATTCGATATACAGTGAAGGGGACCAAAAAGCTGTTAACTGCTAAACCTGTAAATCTGAACTGTAATGGCAAGCCGAGATTTGAATGTTGTCATTTGGGAAGCAGATATATTAACTGAAACTAACAATAAATAAGAATTTCAAGAGCACTCTGGGTTTGCCAAATGATTTGTAATCATTTTCGCAAGTTGACTGCTTCAAAAATAACGTCTCATTTCTTTTCTGTTGTTAAATGGAGCCCCAGTTCCATTTTCCTCCACAGGCTTCCTTCGAAATGTAATTTTGACAGCCACGTCATGCCTGTGGCCATGTTACTTGGAAGGAAGGTTTCTGCCTTTCCTTTATTTTAATCCCACAACAGCATGCCAAAATTAACGCAGCAAGGGAAAACACTGAAATTTTATTGCCACCAGGAACTTGCTCGAGGAACCCACGCTAAGATACGCTAGCCCCAGACTGGGCCCACGATCATTGCACAGGTCTGCCCAGAGTGACCTTCTAATGCAACTTAACAGTTTCACAGATCCCTCCGAAATCAAGGTCAGGGAAGCCTAGATCTGTGCACCAGGCCAGTCACACTGTATTTGGGGGCTTCACTAGTGTTAGAAAAAATAGATCATCGACAAGACACTCTACTTACCAGGTGGGGTAGGGGATGAAGTCGAGCTGGAAGTCTTGGCTTTCTCTCAAAAGGTCAACTGAAACACAAGCACACACATGTGGACGTGCACACACACACACACACACACACACACACAGGAGCGCACACACCAGTTCAGGCATGCCTCAGACTCCGCTTTGTTCTTATCCTGATGAGTGCTCCCTGTGTTGAGTTTTTTTAAAAATAGGTTCAAGCTGATTTCTGACACTGGCAAAACAAACCTAAAAGCAATTTAGAAAACACCTGCCCGTGAAGTCAGATGGCAAAATATCTAAAGCTTCTCTCGAAATCTGTGACCTCAGAGGCTGACATGGTTTGATGGGAAATTTAATGTAATAGGCTGCGAAAGGCAAGAGGCCTGTTGTCAGCAATGAAGTCTGAAAGTTAGCAGAATTAATAACACTGTACAATGGAAGAGCCCTCCAGGGACAAGGCTGCAGAACCAGGGCAGTGGGGAAAAATGACTTTTGAAGTCATTTCACTATGACATTCTGTCATCACTGCTAAACGGAAATAAAAAATCATCCGAATCACCGCATGTTTCTTTGTGTGTCCTTCCCTTATCTAATATAAAGTAATAACACCCCACCCAGGCTGGGAATGGACCCTCGAGGGATTCTGAGAGCTCCATTTTGAATCGCTAAATGCAATAAGAATAAATGCAAGTGGGAGTCTGTTTAGCAGAGAGTGATGCCCGGGCTGTTGCCCATCGAAAGCCAATAAATCTCAATGCTTCAACAAGAGATGAAAATGGTTATCTCATCATTGCAGTGCCAGGGCGAAATTTTCTCTGAGCCAGAGTATTTTTATAGATGATTTATGTCTGCGAAGGATAGTTATTTAGCAAAATGGCAGATAATGATGAATAGAAAGTAAATATGAACAGCAGCAAGGGAGTGTTGCTTTGCAGCCGCAATAGACCAAACAAAATACCTCCATAAAGTACATGCCATAGATAATTGCCATTACACTGAAGCTGGTGTCCCTGTATGACTGGAAGTGAAATACAAATGAGGTGATCTGATTTAGTAAGTGATTGCTTTTTGTTGTTCTAGAATACATGCCCCCGGAGTCTGCTAATTTTCCTTGAAAGCATACTTGGTGTCTATGGAACTGTGGGTACGAGCACCAGCTTGGAGCTACACTGATTGGATTCAAAGGCCGGAGCAACTTCCTAGTGGTGAGATCTTGGGTAAGTTCCTTACCCTTTCTGTATCTTAGTTTCCCCATCTGTAGAATGGAGATAATAGCTTTAACCTGTAAGTTTGTCACAAGGATTAGATGAGGTCATCAGTAGAAAGAGCTTACAGCGATTCTGGACATCTGGTTAATACGACATCAATATTAGCTACTGCTCTTATTTTAGGACCAACCACCCAGAGAAATATTTACTATGCTTTAGATTTTATCTGGTCTTCTTCATTTGCTGAATCTTTCAATTGAACCCAGAGTGAGATTTTTTAAAAAAGGAGAGTTTTAAGTGGAAAATCTGTAGTCTATGGACTGGACAGAGGCCAACACGAACCCATCCAATCATTCCACCAACATTCTCCTTAATTCACAAGGCATACGAGATGGTCACATTATCAGGTTGGAAGAGAAGAGAGGAACAAAAGAAATTATTCATGGAGTTACAATGGAAAGGAAGTCTATTTTAAAAAGAAACAGAACTGAGTTTTTGGAGCCTTTGAATAAAAGATAAGTTGACTGCACACAGAATGTCAAAACGGAATGGAAGGAAGGTATTTTTTTTTAACTTTTTTTTTTGTACTGAAGCACTACACAAGGAAAAAAAAACTAATTATAGTTTTAAATGTCCAAAATGCCATGTCCACCAAAAGCCCGATGCTCATTAGTACTAGTA
Source organism: Callospermophilus lateralis (assembly GCF_048772815.1). Classification (NCBI taxonomy): domain Eukaryota; kingdom Metazoa; phylum Chordata; class Mammalia; order Rodentia; family Sciuridae; genus Callospermophilus; species Callospermophilus lateralis. Next base: position 38,090,651 of record NC_135322.1, on the reverse strand, counting down.
ATTAACTTTACAACTGTCAACACAAACAGCGCACAGGCTGACAGATAGAGAGTAGCTCTGAGGGTGCTAATAAATCCGGAAATAACAACTTGACACACAGATGCACAAAGGGATGCAGGTGATAAAGAAATGTTGACATCAAATCTAATTATCTTCGAAACGGCCAACTACAGCACGAGCCACAGTAATGCACTGTTACTGCTGGTGACGAGCCCCACTGGAGCAGCGCTTAACCACTGCCTACAACCGGCTTTTACAGCCTCTTGTCAGAGCCGGTGAGGACAATATCAAACAGGAAATTATGAGTGCCATGACCCCTCCAAGTCAAAAATCCAGTGATGAATATGGGCTCAGCAAGGCATGGCAGATTACCCCCTCACGGGTTCTAAAGCCGGGATGATATATGACATTTTTATCAGGCACTTTCTCAGGAATGTCACCAAGAGGGAAAATAAAGGCCCTGCAAAGAGACGACTAGGTGAATTATGCAACTGTAATTGCCGATCATAACCTGATATGAGTTGAAATTGCTCTGTTTTCATATTGAGATAGCATAAAATTGTCGGGAAATGCAATGGCTCCTTAATGTGGGCTAGATGAGTCTAATATTCTGATCATTTTTCACTCGGCTGCAAGGTAAATCGAGCTTCCTTAACACAGCCACTGTGGCCCAGGGCAATCGAGGGGCCCAATTTTACACTTGAATTGAGCAAATATGTGTAAACTACGATTTTTCATATTTTCTGCATGCATAAGAAGATGAAACATCTTTATCATCTGTATTGTCTGGCTGAGCTTATACAAAATATTAGTTTATCTCTCCTACTTTGGTTCATTCCATAAGCGAGACACATAGATCTGAAGGACAGGCAATATCCCATATATAAAACAAGTCCATCTTTTATGCAGTCTCATTTCACACGTTCTCCTATTTAAAAACAACCACCACACAACAAAAAAATAGACATAACAGCAGTGTACAAGGGAGGAATCTTTGAAGGGTAGAGGTAAAGCAAATATAGGCTTTAAACACTACCAATTCTTCCATCTTTCTCCTATTCGCGCATAGAGGCTGGGGAGAAGCCAGATTCTCTTTGGTGTCTCTCCTAAATTGTCTCCCTTTCCCCACCAGAGGCAGTTCCACCTGCAGGGATGTGGCACAGTGTTTTATTGAATCTCACTGTGGCCGCAGCAAAGGGGAGAAGAATGTGTGGGTGGAGCCCGCTCTAAGCCTGGGCGCATCTCCATGGTGTTCTGGGGTTGCTCGATGCCTGCTCCCTTCCTCTGCTTTCTGAGCCCCAACCCCTGAGGGTAGCGGGCCCAGGCCCAGCACAGCTGTATCTCTCCTGCAGAGTAAATTTCCCCTTCCACAGCTTCTTCCCATCTGCAGGCTCTCAGTCCCCATGTGACACACCATCCCTGTACAGGAATGTCGGTGTGACCCAGAAGATGAACCCTGCAAATGGGTCTCCTAAAGGATCCTTCATGATAAGGGTCCCCTTGGAGAGGGCTCTTACCACTGTGATTTATTACTGACCAGCAACGTATTAGCACTTCCCGGGTGAAGTCTTGGCCACATTCCTCAGAGGTGTTCTTGGGTGGATGTACAAGGCGCAGGGCCTGACTCACACCCACCGACCATGTTTGGCCTCGAGGCACAGGGACACTTGCCGTTGTACCTCCAGCAAGCATTCAGAGCATTCAAATAATCCCATAGTTTTTTGTCCCTTAAAAAATAATCAAAGCATTTGCTTCCCTTAAGAGGCCTCAAGGAATCAGGGTGCTAATGATAGAGAGATCAGGGAGGAGTGAAGAAAACAGACGGCCAAGGTCACCCAAACTGAGTCCCCTTCAGCGAGGGAGGCGCACATCCAAGGGCGGAGAACACGTGGAAGTGCTTGGTCTTCTATGGTGGCCACTTGGCTCCATGGGAACCGCTGTTACACAGAGCAGCACCACACACAGAGAGCAGGCTTGCTGACACCGTGTAAAGCTAAGCTGAGGCCAGTGAGCAACGAAGGGTTCCCTGTGACACTCTTAAGTGTGTGCGGGGATGGAAGGGTGGTTATAGGAAACCACTCTGTCAATCAGATGCCCCCTCCCACGGTGGCATGCCCATCACATTTATATGGACTTCAGTACTCTCTGTTCACACACCCACCTCCCTCTTAGACGGTAAGTTCCCTCCAGGAGGGGGCCTTTCTATATTTGTTGTATCCTCAGCATTTAGCACAGTCTCTTGGAGACTTGGCATTCCACAAATATTTAATGAATAGGTGACTGTGTTAATGTGTGTGGTAAGTGGCTAGTGTATCTGGGGCCATATAACAAATTACTCCCCAAATCAGTGGCTGAAAACAACAAATAGGCCAGGTGTGGTGGTGCACACCTATATTTGGGAGGCTGAGGCAGGAGGATCACAAGTTTAAGGATGGCCTCGGCAAATTAGTGAGGCCCTGCCTCAAAAAATAAAAATAAAAATAGGGGCTGGGGATGTATCTCAGTGATAAAATGCCCTGGACTAACCCCCTAGTACCAAAAAAAAAAAAAAAAAAAAAAAACAACAACAACAAATAAACACCCCACCCCATCACTACCACAGCAAACACTATTATCTCATGGTTTCTGTGGGTGAAGAATTTGAGGGCTGGGTAGGGTCTCTGATCAGGGTCTCTCACAAGAAAGCAAGCAAGGTTATCAGCGGGCGCCGTAGTCATCAGAGGCTTGATTTGGGTTGGAAAATATATTTCCCAGCTCAACAACACGGCTGCTGGCTGGAGGCCGCAGGTCCTTCCGACGAGGGCTAATCCACAGGACTGCGCACAGTAGGGCAGTGGCTTCCCCCAGAGGGAGCATTCCAGACAGAAAGAGACCATAAGGTGGCCATATTCCTATTATGACCTAGTTGTTCCCCTTATTCTAGTCAACAAGTGTAGCCCACACTAAATAGCAGGGGAGCCCATAGACTGTGGATGCTAGGAGACAGATCACAGGGGCCATGTTGGGGGCTGGCTATGACAGCCAGCTTCTACCAACTCAGTTCAACCAACATCTGTGTAACAGACCTGGTGCTGACCACTAGGGATACAACAGTCAGTGGGCAGCAGGGTACATGGCCCCTGTCCTCACAGAATTTACAATCCACTAGGGAAGCTGGGTGTTCAACAACAGGAGTATGAGTGGAGGGGTGAGTATGTAAACTGGAATCGCTGGTCATGAGACAGATTGTGCTATTACACACGCTGCCATTATGCACCAGCCATCATTTGGCGTCTTCCCAAAGAAGAATTGTACATTGTCCTGAAAACACAGTGCTCCATTGTAAGGGTGAGTACCTTTATAGGTACCAGGCAAGAATCAGAGATGGTAATCAGCTTCCTCTCTCCAGTGGGGGAACTTGAGGCCAGGTGGGAAAGACTTTCTCAGCTTCACAATAATAACTTCATATCAAAACACCTTCATTCTTCAGATAGAAAACAAGTAATCGGTAGAGATAGAAAATTTGCTTTCTGAGCCCTAAAGATACCTTTCTAATCACTAGATAACAGGGAGGGATCCCTGCTCATAAGTGATCTAAACCAAACGATGCTGAAATGAAACCACCCCATGTGATTTACTTTTTCTTTTTAAAGTAATAAAAACACACAAGTGCAAGTTTTTGTTTCTGTTTTTCCTTGTTTTGTTTTTAATCCAAGAATCGACTTGTTTCTTCCTAGGGAATCTTTATTGAGCTGCAATGCACTCAATATTATTAAGAATTCTGATCAGAGGTAAACATGCAAAACACTCAGTCCAGGGGATTAAGACTCTTTGTTAGTGTTTACCTTATCTGTTTTTAATTCCTATATATCCTTTCTTTATCTCAGTGTTTCAACACTAATTGCAAAACAGCCCTCACTAACAGTAATGAGCCCCTGGCCCTTTGCAGACCTCCAGACAGAGCTCCCTGCCATAGATAAGGCAGTCCCTTAACAAGGCTCAGTAACTGGATCAAGGTCTTTTACAGCTTTTCCACTTTCTTTTGCTCATCTGGCCTTCCAGAGGCTAACCCAGCTCGCTAAATCATGTAGTTCAGGGTGATATCTTAGTCTGCTGAGAGTCTCTAACCTCAGCTGCATCTAATGAAATGAATATGCAGTTCTTGGCCTCTTCAAGATACTTCTCAACTTCAAACAGAGCAAGATTGAAGAGCAGTATAGGAGGGCACCCCGTCTACCTGGTACTGTGAGCAGGGCTGAACGTGGACCGTCTTGAGCAGGGCTGAACGTGGACCGTCTTGCCCAGTGAGACCCAGTTCGCTGGTATGAATTAAATTAATCTTGTTCTAAAAATCTTAAGACCCATGAATTTTCAGGCTGCATTTGGATAAATCATGCTGCCTGGGTTCTGCTTTGGAATCATAGCAAAGTGTCAAAGGAGGAGAATGAGTTCTTATATCAATGGGGTTGTTCAATGGCCACTTACTCTTATTTTATTTAGCAAGAGAGGAACTACGTTCTGCCTTTTCTTTCCTTTGGCCCCGATTTTCCACTCAGCCGTTTCTGTGATTACAAATACCTTTTGCTCTTTTTTCATTATGGAGTCACCTACACATTGAAATGGTACCTATTTCATCTTCTTGTCTTGTCTGTTCCTGTATACCCCTTCCAGAGACTTAATTCAGGGATGTTGCTAGGCAACCATACATCATAGCAGCCAGTCACCAATTACTAATTGTCCTCCGCACTTTAGCCTTGCAGATCTGGGCTGCCTGTGACAATGGCATGGAGTTTCGATGGCCAAAAACATACCCAGAGATTTCTTAGCTCAGTGAAGACGGAGACACTAATAACCAGGCACTATCATCGTGGCAGTGACAAAGACTTCTAGTCTCATGCCCGCCAAAGCATTGCAGTACCAAGCCCATCCGTTTGGCACTGTTCTTTCCTCCCTGACCAAAGAAAAAAAATTGGAGGCATGGTTGGAAATGTCTGGACACACGCACGGATGAAAACGTGGACACTGGCATTTTACACGCGATCCCCTTCCTCCCTGTTGGCACCTCCCCATTGCTATAGTTTCTAGTTGATTTGAGGATCTATTAGTAATCAAATTTCAGCCTCAATTTTATGGTTAGTGTAATGGAGTTAATTTCTCTAATGCTAGCAGTTCATGGAAGGGGTCTCTTGCGGCAGTCCAGACCTGGGATTCGCAGCAGCTGTCAGAGATGCCGCTAAGGAATTCCTTATTAGCTAAGATGCAACCAGGCAGAAAACTCATTACACAGTGCTAAATATACTTAATCACATCTATTAGAGAAAAATGAACTTGATAATTACAACAAATAACTAAACTGCAGAAAGTGTTCAAGGAAAAAAAAAAAATCCACCCCAGGATCTAAGTGTACGGGGAATCTGAGCTGCACAACACCAAAGGGGAGCCAGGAACACGGCGCTTTGTGCTGAAGGAGAAACCGGTCTCCAGGTAGGTGGAGCTGATTTAAGTTGCCTACTAAAATGACAAATTTACATTTCAAAAGTGCCCTTGTTTATTTGGTATATGTAAAATTTTAATTAGAAAGAAATCTTTGGAGGGCAAATGCTTTTGTTTGTAGACTGGTTCTCCTAGGTGCGGGTGATGGGTGGAGGGGGCTGTGAAGGAGCCCACGGTAAACACTCGGTTTGACAAATAGAGATCCATAATAGCTCTGTGGCACATGCGACTTCCCTGGAGCCTAACAAATGCTGAGAGTCAAATTTGTCTTTCTTTCTGTCACAAAATTGAAGTCCCCGGGTCGGGGGACCTTTACCATTCCTGACTGAGGAATCTACATGAGGACCACCGGAGTGAACGTCACCTATCAATTCTTTTCAGTGCCTGACCTCACTTAGCAGGGGCGTCATGACTCCCCGGGGGGTGTTTCGGGGCAGTGTGGCTTTGGGAAGCAAAGCCACAGAATCAAGTTAACTTTGGGGCCAAGGCCTAGAAGGAGATGATCACTGGAAATGGGCAGGGAGTGGGGACTGGTCACTGTTAAGCATGACAGTGATACGGGACTTCTGGAAGAGAAAAGGAGGATAAGAAAGATCAAAATAAAGTCTGAAAACAGGTGCTAGTTGATTGTAGAGCTGAGTCTCAAGGATGTGGGAGGAGCAAGGGCTGCAGCTGGCTTGAGTCTGCATAAGCCCCTGACTTCTTTGACAACTTCCTCTCTGCAGACAGGACAGATGGGACACAGTTTTTAAGCATAGAAGTGACAGAATGGTTACATCTCTTGAAAGCCTGTTAAACAAAAATATACTGCTGTTACCTTTGGCCACTGAGGGCAGCAGCAAAGCAGTCCACTCACTCTGACCACTGGGAAAATCAAAGTCAAGCCCACGTATCCACACCGATAATCAGGAAACCCTTTCCTCCTATTAGCCATATTTTAAAGGAATGAAAACAGAAGCGATCAATGTGGTTCTCCCCAAACATTCAAGTTTCCTGATTGGGGGTTTACTTCTCTATCTGGCTGTTTAGGTGGGGTGGCCTTCTGAACAGGTTGGCATTGTCTCCCCATATCCATCCAGCGCAGCCTGTGACCTTGCCCTAGTTTCCCTCTAAGAAGCCTCTCCTTCCCTGGCTCTTGGCCCAAGGGCTTCCAGCCCAGTCTCCCCTACCCTCGGCATCACCCACTCCCCAGGCTGCAATGGAGGCAAATGAGCACCTGAGCACCTTGCTGGAGATGCTAGGATGAGGCCTCTCACTTGATCTATAGGTGTGTCCAGGGAGGGGCAGCTGCTGCAACCATCTCTCGATGACAAGAGAGGAGAGTCCGATTGAAAGTAAAACGAACAGTAAGGAAGTAGAAGCAGCCCAAGCCAAGAATTTTCCATCTCAGAAATGGGTCGTCAGAAACTCAGAGATGAGGACAACGTAGTATGCTGTCACCCACTGCATTGTGGAGCAAAGTAACAGGTCATGGCCACTCATTTGAGCTCTGATGACGCTGTAGTAAAGCCAGATACTGTTGATCTTTCCAGCATATGGGTCAATAAGTCATCTTCCCATGACCCGCCTCCTGTCAAGCTCTCTTTCCCATTTTCAAATGAAGGAAGCCTGATAGAACGTCACACTCTCACTATCAACATGGTGCTCCACGTGGATTCAGTCTGTCCTTGAAGAGGGCACAGCATTGAATGAAAGGACACAGAAGAACGACGTGACATAAGAGGAAAGACCTGACTCTGGCAACAGCTGCTTTTGTGCCCCGTGCCTGGGAACAGGCATTTCAGAAGCTGGGCCCCAGCATGGCAGATCGCTGGGCGCTGGCCCTCAGAGCTGGGTGGAGAGATCAGAGGACGTGGGGGTATCAGCCCGCCCCAGACATGCAGCTGCACTGGGTTTCATCACATATCAATTTTTACTGCAAAGAAAACCATACAAATTTAATCAGCTCTTCATATGGAAATATTTAACTTTTTTCCCCTGGAGTTGTTTGATATTATTGTTTTAAGAGTCAGGATTAAAAAAAAATCAAGATGTGTGATAGTGGTGGACACAGAAAAGCATCCATTTCTGGCAAGAATGCAAGTCTCATTTCCAGTAGACTCGGGTCTTAAATGCACTGGCGTCTCTGTCAATTGCCTGGCTCAATGAAGAACATATTACATGCCCATAACCATGAAGTATAAGACAAGAAGGATCCATTCCTGCACACCCCTCACCCACAGTCCAGGCAGGATGCTATTATCGGTGAGAATAACATGATCTCAGAAAAGCTCCTGTTGCCCACAAGTTTAAGGAGTGTTCTGTTTTGGCATCCAAACCTCTGAGGTTTCCATTTGCTCCTTCGCCCTTCAGAGATGTTATCAAACAACCTTGTTCCAGAACTTCTAATCTCTGAAAACCTATAATGTGGAATTCTTACATACATACCTATTAAAGTACTATGTTCTCTCTCAGTAGTCGTAAAATGTAAAACACCTCTTAAAAGAGATCTCCTTTGTTTCCCAGCCAAGGGCACAGGAGACAAAAGAAGTTGCCTTTTAAGTATAATTTTTAAACACTGTATTAAATAAAATGAAGTATCGATATACAGGGTGATTTCAAAAATGAGGTCTGCTTTTGAGATCATGGGCATTTTTAAATGCCAAAGTAATGTAAGCTGCAGGCCCAGGCCAAGAATTTTCCATCTCAGAAATGGGTCGTCAGAAACTCAGGGATGAGGACAACATAGTACGCTGTCACCCACTGTACTGGGAAGACAGATTCAAAGAGGACACAACACCTATGTCAGTTGGTGGGAAAGGGCGGGTCAGCTGCATAGCCTGGGTCAGGCCTAGCCAAGACAATTTTCTTGAACTGCCCTGGATCATGGCCTCAGAAACTTCTAACTCTGACACAGTTACAAAGCCATAACATTTGTTGGCGGTGCAGCTATTAAGTCACCAATCAATACCCATATTAATTTTCCTCCACACTATTTCCCTTTCTGGGGGAAGCTCTATTTACTAAATGCCCTGATATGGGCCGGCTGGGCAGAATTCATCTCCGAGGCTTTGGAAGACATCTTCTGGCCTTCATCACATTAGTGCCTCTGACCTCCTCTGTTGGAGGAGAAGGGATGGCAGACATGGTGAGTGACTGAGGATAATCTGGAGAGGAGTACTTTCTGGAGCCCAAAGCACAGAAAACTTTATGTCAACATTATGGATAATGCTTTTTTTTTTTTTTTTTTTTTTAAGAGGAAAAAGAAATCCCATTTCTATTATGCAATCAGGAAATTGAAGATGTCTATCTCCAGATAACCAACTGCTTGTGGTGCGATTTCACTTGGAAACTTGCACAGAGAATGTTTTCCTACTGTCTGTTCTGGTTTCTCTGTCACTTCACATTGACTTTTTTTCGCTTTCTGTAGCAAATAAATCAGAAAGTTAATAGTTCTGTTGATTTGTTAGAGCCCACCGCCCCCTTAAAAAAAACAAAGAAAAGAAAAGAATAGCTCAAAAGGGGGAAAAACTGATCCCAGTGTGTTAACAACTCCATTGCGGTTTCAGGCTGCGGTCATGCCAACTGTCTAGTAAAAAGAGAAATTCCTCTATAGCAGAAGTAATAAAATCTTCTTTTAAAGCACAAATACCATGCAGGGAGGAAACGTAAACCCACGCACTGGGACAAGGAAAGGGGGTGGTAGGAGGTAAAATATGGGCTGGAGTACTGGGGACCTGCAGTCGCCACAGTGCTTTGGAAAATTTTCACCCATAGCAGCTGTTTGTATGACCCAGAATTTTCTCTTCTTAATCCATCATTCAGATGATTTTGGGAAGATGTAAGCTATTATCTGGAGCCATCTTCATTGTTATTCATATGAGGAAATATTTATCACCCACTCTGCTTTTTCAGAGAAGCTGATCTGTGAGTCGGATCGGATAGTTGAAGAATATTCTGATCGGCATGACAGGGTGCTTATGGCAAGCCAAACGCGGCCCGTCTGGGAGACAGCCCTGTAGATATGGAGAGGAAACTTCTGCTTCCAAACCAGAGAGCGGAGCATTTAACATCTGAGTCTCATATCTGGATTCCTAGGACTCATAATTGACAAATAATTGACTTTCCTTAAAATCAGGGTCAAAGCTCCCCAAATTACCACCCCTGGTGATGAACACACTGGGCCAACTGTTCCCAGGCAGCCAAGAGGAATCCTGTCTGCCCCCGGGGCCCCCACTCAGTTACTCCAACAAAAGGCAGCAGTTGAATGTAGAGAAAAGTCAAGTGAAAAGAGCCGGGATCCTGTGACACGGGGCATTCAACAGCCAGATTGTTTTCACACAATCACTCAATATCTCTGATGATGGCCAGACTTGGAAGGGAGATCCATTTGCCAGGTAATGCTTTGACACTGAGAGCCAGCAGAATGCAAAGCCAAATTCCTGTTTCCGAATGCAGGCTCTTTATTAAAACACCCACATCCCTGATCCCCGGTCCAATCCTGGGAAAAAAGCCCTCTGAGCACCAGGACAGGGCCCCACAGATGGATGAACATCTAGGAGGCTCTACCTCCTGATTTGCCCTGCTCTTCCAGGTTCCTAGATTCTGCCTGAGGGGAAGGAGGGGGAGCTCCAGGGAAGGTCAACGGCAGTAGCAGCTGTAGCCCAAGCCACCATCTTAACACTTAAATGAATTAAAAACAAAGATGCAAAGACTGTGTATTTCATTTCATCTGGTATTTCCTCAAGCCCTCCCACCCCAGGAGCTATATGTAAACATTACGATCCCCCCACCACCACCACTTTGGAGTTAATTGTATTCCTAATTGAAAATGAAAATTAATTTGCTGTTGATCAATTCCAGGTGGTAGATCAGCCTGAAATGGTAGCAGAGCATTTTCCCCTCTAAGTGACCACACACACGTGCCCATAAACACCAGTGCGCACAGCCGGTGGCGGCATGAACAGGCAGCAGTCGCCTCTCCCCCCCACCCCACCGCCCCCACCACAAGGGCTCCTAGTGTCTCTGTGTCTGTTCCCTTTGCTGATTGGTACCATTCAATTTTTAATAAAAAGATTTACAAAAGTGATGAGACTTGTGGAAATGAACCGCTGACAGGCTCGCCGAGTTAAGTGCGTAATTGAGGCTGTGGAGCTACAGATGTTGGACAATGGAGGCTTACATCAAGATGTATGCGCTGCTATCACAAATAACCTGGCATCTGGTTTCTTTATCTAAGTACCTTTCTTACGGTTTGGATCTTAATTTTTTACAGTTGACAGCAGTGTTATTTGAGCCAGTCAGTGGCATCTGGTTGCTGGGAGGGGGAGAGAAAAAAAAAAAAAAAAAAGAAGGAAAGAAAGAAAGAGAGAGGGAGAAAAAAAAATCTCCATGCACTTTAATTAATTGTGGAGAAATTACATGGTCCTTCAACCGTGTAGTTTGTCATCAGTGCACATTACAGATTTATATTAGATGTTTCTCCACAGTGTCAGGAATAATTAAAAGGGGGTAGGAAATGATGCCAACCAGCAATGCTTTACATCAGTGGTGAAAGTTTTATATTTATTACAGCCAAACAATTTGAGAAGAAGATGTCAACTCCGAGGCTTGACTGTGCATGGAATACATATCAGGCTGTAGGCAGAGCCAAGGCTCCACGGCTGCTGGAATAATGAGAGCGGGCTCATGTTTAATCTAGCAGGCCGACCAGAATTGGTATGGCGTGCCAGAGTTATTAATGACGCGGCATCTCCTTTTCTCATAAAAACATTCACCCAAAACAATAAGTAACATATGCTTTTTTCTTTTTCCAAAAGTGATCTTCATCCAATTGCTCTTTCTGATCCTAATAAGAACAGAAGTGCCAACTGTATGCAAGTTACTTTTTTTTTTTTTTTCTCAATTAGTTTATGCCACACTTATGGCTCAGGCAGTGTTGGAATTATTTAGTAAAACAAAATATCAAAATGATTTTTGCCTTCATGGAGCACATGATTATCTGACATTCCTGCCAGGGCCTTCCATGAGGGGAGTCACACCCAGATAGCAGCCCTCGGGAATGGGCAGCCCCATGCTGCATCCACACCAGCCGAGAAACTCAAATCTTAGCTTTTTAGTTCCTGTTGCCATGGAACAAACTTGGTGCATACTCCCTCATCTTTTCTGGTGATCAGAGCCAGGAGAACATCCCACGCATCCACAATGAAGGTTCTGGAACAGTCATCCGAGGGACATCCATCTTCTCCTCTGCTGTTCCAGTCAGCAGATTTCCTTTGGTATCATCAGGGCATCAGACAGAAATTTCAGGGGGATTATTAGACAATCTCAGCCTTCAACGGGTGACTTGCAGAACAGTCAGTGTGCGCAATAATCCCCTAATATGCGATGCCTGTCACTTCTTATTTATAAGCTTCTTGCCCTAGATATTTTCATAATTTCCATTTAGCCAGTGTGGCCCCAGAAGTGGAGACATCCTGGGAATCAGCACCTCCGGAAAGCCTCACCTTGGCCCCAAGGGACAGAGACGACAGCAGGGCAGCCAGAAGGGGTTCTCTCCTGGGGGGTGCCAGTCTCTGCAGTGGGAACATCTTTCCTTACAGTGAAAGAAAATGGCAATGGGATCCTCAGGGCAACGGATTTGTCAGTATGATCAGGGGCCCAGCAAGAAGCATCTGCTGTAAGTTCAGCAAGATGATTCCATAATAAATGATAGCAACCTCAGTCATTTAAAACACTTTATAAGAATGTCTTCCAATTTATAGAGAAATAGCACTTTAAATTTTCCAAAGCACTTCTGTAAATAATATTTCATTTAACTAATTACCTTTGTAACTCAGTGTAAAAAATATAAACAGGGAGACGCCTCGACACTTCATTCTGGAATAAAACCTATACTGGAGACACGTTTGTTTCCTTTGCTGTTGGCTTAGAAAAGTCACTGGTCACCTTGCTAAAGTCCCCTCCGTACTTCAAATAGAATCTGAACTTGATCCGGTGGCCTGCCTCCTTCTATCCAGTCTCATCTGCTCTCATCCCCCCTGAACACTGCTCTGCTCTCTTCCTCATCCTCCAAAACATCAAGCCCTTTTCAACCTCAGGGACTCTGCACCTAACGGTTCCTCTGTCTGAAACGCTAACTCCAAGTCCTCATGTGGCTGTGTCTTTTTATCTTTCAGATCTTGACTCCAATGTCACCTTGCAGAGAAGCTATCCCCGACCTCTCAATCCAATACTACCCATTTGCTAGCCTGCCATCTGAAATGATCTTATTTTTGTAAGATCTTATTTTGATCTTGTTTTTGTAACATGGGTCTCTCCCATCGGAATTTAAGCTCGAAAAGAACTTGGAAACACAAGTTTAGGGTAGATTTCTCTATGTGCTTAAAAGTAACAAATCTACAATTAGTTTCAGATAATCCACATGTCGACTTTTCTTTAATTCAGCAGAAACTCTTTAATCTAGTTAATGTAGTTGAGATTTTGTCATATAAATCATTTTTCCTCTTCTCATTTGGATTTCAAAGCCACCAAGAAACCTCTTTTTTTTTTTTTTGGAGTGATCCTAATGGAATTAACCAAATTTAAAGAGCTGTTGACTTAAAACCATTATTCTTGGAAAGAAAAGAATATTCAAAAGAGGTTAAACCACTGCATCTTGTGTCCCTAACAGGATTATTTTAAAGTCAGTTTTTCACTGTATTTAAGCAGTTCACTCGACCAGTCACTAGGGTCTGAACTCTGATTTGAGTCAGGGTTTGCAAGGCTTCAACCAAATCCCTACTAAATCCAGCTTTGGAGGGAAACAGCCAACTGCAACTGAAGCCAAGGCAGGAATACTCAGCTCCGAACACTCCTGCCTCAAGCAGCAGATACCATTGGCAATCCTGCCCTCTTAGGACTGACGGGGGCCAGAAAAAAGGAAGCATGAATAGGACCAAACAGATTTGAACCCAACATAGAACACAAGTTCCTGAAAGAAGTGAGAGAGCTAAGATGTTTTAGAAAAATGATCAAATCTTTGGAGGAATCATGATCAGGATAGATCCCTTCCTGGCCCCTGTACTTACTGAAGTCTGTGTTTGGACCATCTTTGTAGCGCCTTATGGCACCCCACACTAAGTGCGTAAGGAATAGATAGTGGACGTTTGGAGGAGTCTGCAGGACAGGCCTAACTTGTAGCTCCATGCGGAAGAGCCATGACTTTCTAGTTCTTCACCTCCTGCTCAGTGCTCAGCACAGTCCAACTGCTGAATGGAAAACACAAACTGATGCATCAATTGGGCCATGAATGAAGGGATCACATCAGCCCTGCAGGGCTAAGATGCTTGATAAACTTGCAGAGGTGGAAATCCGACTTCTGTCCCACATTTCCCCCTTGAACTGTATTCTTTCCAGAAAGCAAACCTTCTTCTCCACCTGCATCCTTACTTCCTCCCTGGCTCTCTGTGCCTACTCTGAACCAAAGCCTCTTACTCGCGGAGAAGCAGGGGCCTGAAAATCCTGTCTTCCTCATCGAAATTCCAGGGACAGCATCTTCATTAAGCCACCACCACACAGTGCTCTACTCCTGCTGTATCAAAAGCCAGCAAGAGCAGCTTCCTGGCCTCTGGGAGAAAGGAGTAAAGGCACCTGACAGGTGTGGCATGGAAGCTCTGCTCTGATCCTTTCTCTCCCATTCTCAATTCTCCCTGAAAATCCCATTTGCCTTCTTCAAGGAGAAGAAAGAGAGCTATGTCACCAGGAGGTCCCCCACCTTCAAGGTGGACCCTCCTGCCTGCACAAGCCAGGTGGACTGATCTTGCTATCCCTGTCCAGGTGTGGACTGCCCTAGAAGACTGGAAATCAGACAGTATCTAAGACATTTCTCCCCAAGTGTTGCTCTTCAAAGTAGACAGTGAGGCTTCTGGGAAGGAAGAAAGCAAGTGAGAGGCTGGGAAAGGCACGTTCCAGGCTGAGTATGATCACGATGCAGCTGGTGTCGCTGCAGAAAGAACTTCACTGGGAGCCCTATCTGGACTTCAGCCAAATACCTGAAATGTTCTATGCTTCCATGAACAGTTCTGAAGCTCACAGGGGTCAAGTTACACGATGTGAGGTTCTTCCCAGCTGCTAGATTCTGATTCTATTCATGCTTGAAAACATCTTATCCTCTGATTGCCTCTGTTGGGTCATGGTGTCTGGGGCCAAGTCTCCACTTAGACCCGAATGTAGTGCAGCTGTAGCCACAGCTACGAGGATTTCCCTTTTCAATGTGTTACTATTGGAATGAAGGTTCCAGTTGTGCCAAGAATTTATATGCCTTACACTGGAGAAAATCTGTCTCCTTGACCAAGGGCACTGGACATACAGGTCCAGGTAGCTCTAAGAGGAGAAGTAGAACAGGCTGTATTTGTATTATGTATGCTTTCTAAAATTATAAAAATAATTGAATGACAGTTTTAAGGAAAATTCAAAGTTACACATAATACCACCATTGTAACAAGTCTACTTGATTTCCATAGGTGTGCATGATATTCATATATTTTTGAAAATAAAAGACTATCTAAACAGTCATTGGCTTTTTCCTCTCAATGGTACAGCATACACTTCATCACATTCCTCTGTGTTTCTAAGTTGTCTTCATTAACATTATCTGTTTTTCTAAAGTAAGAGTCTATAAAACTTAAACCATCTAATAAATGAAGGACTATAAATATAAATTCCCTATAATTCTAAAAACTTTTAGGCAATAGGAAAAGTAACATCTGAAATATGTGCTGTGAGATGCAGAGGCAGATAAGTAAGGGATATTAGATGCTCTTAACTACATGCACAAGCACTGGAGGGTGTTCACTAGCTCCAGAACCTCTGGAAAATGAATTGCTTTCCCTTTGCCTTAGTTTCCTCAATGTGATATGGCAGGTAGGGTTAGGCGAACTTTAAAAGTCCTTTCTGCTCCAAAATTTTATGTTCATGCCTTAAAGCAAATTCATTTTGAGGAATATAAAGAACTCTAGGTAATTTAACCCACACCTTAAAGGAGTGGTCTGATGGAAACACATTGGGCTATGTTCCTTGCTCCTGTTTCTGGGGGGCTGAACCCCCCCCCAATGTGTAAATGGTTTTAGCAGAAGGTTCTTGGTAGCCATGTTTGACTCCCTGGCCAGAGCTGGGTGTTCTGGAAGTGGGCACCTAACCTGGGCTGGAAAAATCCCAACACAGAAGTGTTCTGGCTCAGTCCACGGAGACTTGCTTAGCACAGATACTCTTTGTTAACTCTTTCTGACCTTAGAGTTTAGTTTTCTGTTTTACAGTGTGAGAAACCATGTGGAGAAGCCTTACCAGTTTCAGGAAGGTATTTATTTCTGAGTAAGCTTAGACTTTCAGGCAAAAAGGGATTCAAGGTTTTTCATTTTGACCCTCCCATCTGTCTTTATGATGCACAAAGTCATAAAGCACTGGGGCCTTGGATTCACAGCCCCAAGAAATGGGGCCTGGTCTTTTGGTGATTTTCCCTTAATCCAGCCCTAATGAATGCCCTCTTATGCATGCGGCG
Organism: Callospermophilus lateralis; assembly: GCF_048772815.1. Classification (NCBI taxonomy): domain Eukaryota; kingdom Metazoa; phylum Chordata; class Mammalia; order Rodentia; family Sciuridae; genus Callospermophilus; species Callospermophilus lateralis. The sequence goes on along the minus strand of NC_135322.1, from coordinate 38,074,663 downwards.
ATGTTAACAGAGATAGGCAACGTGGAAGCAGGGTACTGAGTCCAGCCAGAATGTTTTAAACATTAAAGAACAAATATTAGATTAGGGCTAATCTGGTAAATTCAGAGTACTGAGGGGCAATGGGAACCTTAAAATAGGATAGACAGCTGAAAACATGAGACTCTTTGTGCTTTGCCTTATTCCACCAACCTATCGAAGGTCTAATCTCTCAGGTATTTAACTGTACACCAGAGACATTTCCTTCACTCCTCCAGGGGAAGGAGGCAAGGAGGAATTGTTTCCATATGAAGGGATGGAATCTCTGCTACATTTCTAAACTAAAGCCTCACAGGCCCTGGATGTGATAACTGTGTTTGCTCATTGATACCATCTCCACCGCCAACAAAAAAGATCCCAACTTCAAAAACGTAAGTAATTAGAAAGGAAAGAAACGTGTTTGACATATATCCAGGAGCCAGGGATCCCTGTATAACTGAGGAAGAAGGTAAGAGGAAGATGCCCCCTCACCATCCCCCAGCCGGGCAATGCCAGTTATTTAATTTAAAGGTATGATCCTAAAAAAATGTTTTTGGTTTTGTCTGCATCAAAACTTTCCAGAGCTTTCCTGTAAGTGGCAGGATGCTGCGACACTGTGGGACAGGATCTACAATTAAGTGTTCTCCATTGGGTCTCAGCATGACAAACCCTAATGGCTCCAAAGGAGCCCTTAAAATCCACCATGTCAATGAGCTGCCCAAGCACGGGGATTTAGAGTTATGGATTAGACCTCTGAACCCTTCTCCTCCCCTCAAAATACCTTAAAGACCCTTTTCTCCCAGGGGAGAAGTTGTTCTAGTCGGCATCTGGCTAAGAGATCCTTGCGAGGTCACATTTCGACATAGCTACAGGACATCAAGTGAAGATGCTGCATTGAGCAGAGACACCTCCATCTCACCCTACCCCAGACCAAGGGACCAGAACCCCAAGAGCCCCACCAAAATGAAGCAGAGGCCTCCTGTGTGTCTCATTTCATTTCTGGACGTGAATGGTCATGAGGTCTTGGGAATGACACCTACTTCCTTGATTCTTTAATTTTGTCCCTGTAAGGTACTGATGTGGCTCGTTACCTTGTTAGTTTATATTAAGAAATATCTTTACAAAAAAAGTAGAGGATTTACTAATGAGGATATCTGTTTTGCAGCCAAGACAACAAATCAGATCCTATCAATCAATAAGGCATTTCCTTGCTGAACATCAGTCATTTTGAGACATGAATGAATTGTTTCAAACCACAAGAAAAACCCGGAATCAGCTTTGCATGTTCTGAACAGGTACAGAGAGACAGACGCGCACACATACACAGTGATATCAAAATGAATAACCCCAGACTACGTATTTAGAATGGTGACCACATGTTATTCTAGAAGGGAGTCCCTTCCCAATTTGCTGATAAATCAGTGTGCTTCATCCCTAAAGCACACATTGCCAACAGGGGCTGGGAACCTAGTGAAGGCAGGTATGGATACCACTTTATTATTAAAAATTCATTCAAGCTAATTCATGTACAAATGTGAAATATGATATTATGATTAGAAAATATAGCTCCAGCACATGAAAGATTCTTTAGTGGCTTGAAAGTTAATGGCCCTTCTCAAAACCCTAAAACTACTAGAAGAAACATCTTGGTTACCTGGCCTTATGTTCACACCATAGTATTGGTCTCAAAAGCTCAGTTCATTCCCCACTTGTGGCTGAACAGGTTCCAAGGCACAGTGCTACACACGGAATTTGAGAAACTTTTTGGATAATGAGTGTAACAGAACTAGAAATGATTATTTCCCAGTAAAAGCTTCCTCATTCCAATTATACCACCAAGTGACAGTGGGGAGGCCAAGTAAGTTCCATTTTTTCTTGCAAAAATATTCCATCCCTCTTCCTTTTCCTTGTGTAGGAAGGATATTCTTTTCAATTTAGAATTACAAAGCTCTTAAACTCTGGTTTTAAGATGGAAAAGTAACAAAGCCTTTTATTAGAAAAGTGCTGTTGAGAGTAGCCTTATTTCCTGGTTACACAAACATCTGCCATCTCAGAGAAGAAAAGTCAATGTTCCAAGTGTATTTAAAAAGGTGAATGCAAGATTTCACACAGACCATTCAGTAACAGGAGAAACGACCATGCTTTATGTTTATTTTCAGGTTTTTCAATGGTTTTAAAATTTGGTAGGCACTGCTACATCCTTGCAGCACACTCTGGCACTGCTCAGAAGGGGGACGAGGCAACAATATTGAATATATCCTAAGTCAGACACTTGGGAAGTTGCAGTAAAAAGGACTTTGAGGTTGAGTTGCCTATTTAAAGAAAAGTTACATTGTTTGGGGTGATGGGACTCAATTGTTTCTGCCTAACTTGGAACATTTCCTACTCCCTGAATGGGAGAAGCTTGACTTTTGTGAAGATTTTTTTTTTTTTTTAACTGGAGAACTTCATGCACTCAGGTCAACTTTTCTGCCCAGGTTTGGATACCTAGGTCTGAGCGCAGGGCTTGGCAAAAGGTGCAGGGTTTTTCTGTTTCTTTTCTCCTCCTTTTTTGAAACATCACAGTCTGGGCCCAGAGATTGACCAGACCCACAGCCTCAACTTCATTGCTCTGTGCACTATAAAGTGGTCAATTCTGCAAGTATGACATGAGTTTAGTCACATTACTGAAGACACTCACTAGTTCTTAAGAAACAACAGTACTACTTTAAGCAGTTTTTTTTTTGTGTGTGTGTGTGTGGTTGTTTTTTAAAGTCCAGAATTGAAGGTCTTTGGCAATTTGTCAGTTTCTGAAAAACAAAAGCTTTTAACTTAAACAGGATAAAGAGGGAATCTGGCCATTGACTGATGAGGGGATGGGCAAGCCCTTAACTACACTGCCTCCAAGGAGAGAGTAAGAGACAATTACTAACACACACACACACACACACACACACACAAATACACTTGCTTCTTGGCTTAACAATGGGGTCATGTCCAGATAAACCTGTCCATCTGCTGACAATACCATAAGTTGAAAATGCATTGAATGAACCTAACCGAGTGACGTCCTATAGCATGCGGTCCATTAGAGAGTACTGATGGCTCACCCTTGAGACTTTGGGGTTCACTGGGAATCACAGCTTGTTGCCACGGCCCAGCATCCCAAAGGAGGACCATCCTGCAAATCCCTGGCCCTGAAAAGAACCCAAATCCAGAATTTGACATACGGTTTCTACTGAATGCATATCACTGTCACACCATCATGAAGCTGAAAAATTTTAAATCGAACTACCCCAAGTCAGGGAGGGAATAACTGTATCAACATCACCAAAATACTGGGATTTTTAAAAATTATTGGAATTGTACTTCGGGTAGTAATATATCTCAGGTTCCTGAGTTCATACGAAGCTATTGGTAATCCTTTGGGGAATCATTGCATAATATTCACAACCAGGAGAATGTCATAGCTTCTTGCATTTTAGGTCTCCAAGTAGCCAATTTACATGACTCTGTTCTTAAAACTTCTTCTCATACTCAAACTGGTGTTGGAGTACGCAGGTCTCTCTTCCAAAGTCCATTTATTTGCAAGTTTGAATCAGAACCACCCTTGACTCTTTCTTCTTCTTCCTTCCTGTATAACACATTGATTATGAAGTTCTCTCCCTATAGAAGGCCTTTGAACTTCACATTTCTCCTGTTATAACTGCTCCTATAATGTATGCAGTGCATCCTCCTATCACCCCATTTGTTTTTCTCTAAATACACCCCTTTGCCTCAAGCAGGAATAACCCAAATCCATGTATACATTGCCACCAGACAGATCTTCCTACACGACCACCAGCATCCTACCACTCACAGCACCAGAAACATCTGGAGGCTTCCAGAACTGAGCCACTTCTAGTTCTTCCTACATTTTGGTCTGAGTTTCATGAAGTTTATTTCAAGCAGGCAGCCTGACATACTGAATCTAGTTCATACTAGCTTATTCCCACTTACATAGTAATAGTATGAACTTATATTTTATATAAGTAGGGTGATATCTCACCATCCATGTCTCACCCAACTCAAAACCCATCTTAGTCCCCTAAGATTTTTAGCTATGTAGATTAAAATAAACCTATTACACTTGGAACTTTCCAATGAAATGATTATCTGTCCTGGATCTGTAGGGTTCACTGGAATTTTCTCAGAGGTCCAATGATTTCAAGAGAATTTAAAAATTTTATACTTTCATTTCAGCGATAACTAGGTCTCTTTTGCATTGAGACTTCTAAACTGAAAGGCATTTTTACAGAATAATACTTCAGTTGCTTAATATTTTCAGGATCATAATGGTCTCCATGAGGCCCTGTCCAAAAACATTTTTTCTTCTAAAAGAAACCTGAAAATGTATCTGGTGATCATGTCATGTGACATATCTTCCCTAGTGTTGTTTGGAACTGTTGTTTAATTCTTTTTTTTTTTTTAATATTTTTTTAGTTATCAATGAACCTTTATTTTATTTATTGATATGTGGTGCTAAGAATCGAACCCAGTGCCTCACATATGCTAGGCAAGCGCTCTGCCACTGAGCCACAACCCCAGCCCTTTAATTCTTTGGTAGCTTTACTTTTCATGTTTTTTATGTCTTATTGTCCCAAACAGATGGTGAACTTTCTGGGGACAGGGATTATGTCGTACACTGCTTTGGACTCCTGAGGTACCACATGTGATCTTGCAAAGAGCAAGGGCGTGGTCAAAATCAGCTGCTCTGGTTTTGATGTGTCCACACTCTGGATGTCAGAGGGAGAAATCAACAAATAACGGAGGCTGAGTTTCACTATATCCAGCTGAAAATGATGGAAAGTGAGCAATGATACTGTCCACTGTTACTCACCCTCAAGAGTGCTGCATCTCTTAGAAACATTTCCCAAACAGTGAGTTCACAGGGCTCCCAGATACTGCTTTCTCTACAACAGAGGGCTATTTTTTAAAATTCCTTTCTACAATAATAATGAAGGTGTTGTTAGTGCTGGATAGTAGAATTGAATCATTTCTTTTTCATAACTCGTAAGAAGACTTAGACAATGAAAGAAAGTTAAATCAGATCTGTCCTTAATGTTTCTGGTAAACCCTTAATCTATGTTAATTTCATGACATTATAGAGAGAATTCTCGAAGTACCATTCATCTCACCATATGACCAAGGTGGTCCTGCTTGTCATTCTTGACTTGATTAGCAACAAATGAAACCTGAGGGCTATGTCAAGGAGAAAGGGTCGTGAGGAGCAGGGAAACTCAAAATGGGACTTTCTTACTTGAGAACTGGGAGAAGGCTGGGAAAGCCATGAGCCGCCACCCATACTTCTGTGCTTCACGATTCCCGAAACTTCTCATACAAGTGTTGCCAGCTGATTTATATAGATTTACAAAGTTTTTATTTCATTAGTTTAAAACCCAGGCAGCAATCAACATCAGAGACCAGAACATAGGAAGTCAAGGACTAATTTTCTGGAAGAAAGAATATCATTGCCTTTCATATTCTTACCAAAGAGGGGCAAGGGGTGAACTGAGGAGGTCTATGGCATACAATGGTGGATAGGACACTAGCTAATCCTGTGGGTTGGTAAATACCATTCTTTTGCCACAGAAAGGTATCTGTGGACTTTAATGGAGAGCAAAACGGAGAACAAAAATCAGGATTAAAAAAATCATTTGGATTTCATAAGCCAGTGGATATATAAATATATGTAAATTTAATTTTATAAAAGATGACTGCAAAGACTGTGCTAAGGTTATGGAAGTGGGAGGAGAGTTATAGGGACAAGTAGACTTTTTTGCAAGATGGTTTGCCCTTCTGCCTCGCATCTCAACTACACAAAGGGGAATATGAGAGGTAACTCTAGCAGGAGGAAAACTCAAGCTAGAGAAGAGTGAGGAAGCTTTTCTTCTTCCATGAATTGTTCTTTGTTTAGGTGCTGACTGCATATTCAGCATGCCAGTTAATTAACGCACAGCATACCGAGGCCACTGGATTCTAATTAGGTAACTCTCCACTATCCCTGTCTAAATCATCCAAGCTCCAAATATCTCAAAGTGTGGCCAGCACTCATTTAGTTAGGCCTGTGATGTGCCTGTGTAGTTGAAAAGTTGTCACTTCCAGCATGAAGGCTACACTAACAGCCTAAGTGAGTTTTCCCATACGCTTTTCATGCAGAGAGTTAAACACTGAGAGTAGGATTTTCCTGGACTCCTTTGGATAGTCTTCTGGTGTTCTACAGATTGCAGAACAACATGCCAGGTAGAATTACCTTTTATAGGCAATACTGTCAAGCAATTACTCACTAAGGTCTTTGTGTTATTTATTTAATTTTAATAAGATGATATAATGTTAATATTGATAACTGGGTTGATAACATTAGAGGAAATCAAAAATGTTTTATCTGGACTTTTCTAGAATTTCCTAAGCTTTCCATAATGAGGAAATATCTATTCTAGTAACAATGCAGAAAAGGAAAGTTGGTAGAAGACTCCCTATGAAATGATCTCATCGTTTTATGTTCATTAGTAGTGACTACCACATACACAACACAATTTATTATTATTTCAGCATTTTATATCAGAACTTTAAACACTAGATACAAGAAAATATCAATCTACATCAAAAGCTTTCATTTATCTGCTCAAACTGAACAAATGTGCAGTCTGTGCTATAAATTTCCTTCGAGAGTGTTCAATTCAGTAAAATGGGGTACACATTTTAGTGACATCTGATGCAAGAGTTGTGATCAGTAATTTTAACAACACATTAGGTTGGTCTTCTTTCTCTGACCACTGTATGCAAGGGACACCGCAAATCCCCTGGAGATCTGACACTTGGCTGGGCGCACCTCTGTTACCAGGTGCGAATGACAAAGAGAACACCAAGTTTCCAAAACTGTTCATCATGTGGGCGGGTTGTCAGGAGCTGATCTCTACCCAGCCTGTTCTGAAAGCCGGTGGAAGGGGGAGGGAGAATCGGAACCTGATTAGTGGCAACGCCTGGGTTCACCGCTACAATCAGCGAAGAGACCCAACTGGTGGGCCAAGCCAAGGAGATCAGAAACAGGTCGACTATTGCCAAGCTTGCACTCTGCCGGCAGCCACTGTCAACTAATGATAGATTAGACAAATCTGATTGCTCTATCAAAACATTCATCTCAGATCTTGATTAGTAAACCTATTGAATTATGATTAATTCACGAGGGTGCTACTGACAGATAAGAGACTTTATCTGACAATGTGCACTAGCTGCTTCGCCTGAAACCAAAAAAAAAAAAAAAAAAAACCCAAAAATACAAACTCCTGAAGTCCTTAGCAAAATAAACAGTATCAAGCACAGCACATTGAGAAGGATAATGAGGCTGCGTGCACCTTTTAATTTAATGAAGAGCTTGTTTGTGAGAACCGAGCCTTTGGGGAGAGAAATATACAGGAGAACAATACACTGTAAACCAGAGAACACCGGGCACCTCCTGCCTTTTCAACATGGGTGTGAGAGCCATTGACTTCAGACTCCTCAGTTTTGGCGACATCCCAGTTGCGCAGGCCAGAGCAGAACTTGCAGGCTTATTTCAGTGGTGCCATTCAATTACTCTCTCGTCTCTGGGATGAAGACATCCGTGTTTAGAACTCTTGGGATTTTCAGAAGGTGGACTTCTTTTTAATCTTTAGAGAGTAAAGTGATGTTTTGGTAAGAGAGAAGGCCTAAAAATTAAGGTTTCCAATGTTTTTCTGGGGTTTTGGGTGCTGGGAATGGAAGCCAGGGCCTTGTGCATGCTAACTACACGCTGTACCCCTGAGCTACCTCCCCAGCCCCACTTTCTTTTTGTTTTGTCTGAAGCAAAAAAAAAAAAAAAAAAAAAAATTCAGTATGTTGTATGCTTAATTTGGGGTTTACTTGACTTGGGGAAAACTAAAGCAGTATCACTCATTCCCTTATCAAGCCAGCTCGTGACCCTGAACCTCCACCTATCAGCCCATGTCTACAGCTCTGCCAATCCCCCAAATTCAGCTCCAATTGCTAATGGGGGTTGGGGGGCAGCCCAGTTTGAGGATGCCAAGTACTCAAGAGCCTATGTAATTTTAGATGGTATCATTATCATATCCTGACCTTATGATTTTACAAAAAGCCTAATGTCCTATAATCATGTTTCTCTTTAGCTGGTATTAACCTTTCAGTGACTTCTCTCTTCTCTCTCTCTGTCTCTCACGCTCTCATAACTACCCTCTGTTAATCAATTGTGCACTGCAGATGGGGTCAAGGAAACCTACTTCCTCCTTCGATAGCCTCCAATGTTTCTACTCTTGGGGATAAAAGTGCTTTAAATGGAGTTATATTCTAGGAAAATCAATATATGATTACTGCAAAGATTTGTATTGATTGTCCTGTTGCATTGCAAAAAGGCTAAAGAAAAATGGCACGGCGCACATTTCCCTTCAATTCCTACTCCAGAGTTTGTTGCAAATGTTTTGGGAGAGAAGAAAATGCTGTGACTTTATTTAACGACCGAAAGTTTTCATCATTCAATCCACTTACTTCGTTCTCTCCCCTGCAAAGCACGTCTTTATTACTCCGCTGGCTTCCTGTCTCTAATACTGGCCAACATGGGGGGCCACCAGGAGAGTTCACAGAGCTGAAAAGCATCTACTCAGTAAAGGGGACTGTGCCAGCAACTGCAGGGGGCCTTCCTAAGAGTCGCTCTTCCCTTCTCACTCCCTTACGAATTCTGATTTTGTTGGGAGCAGCAATGAACCCAGCTGAAGATTTTATTAATAGGCATGGACTAAATTGTGGCCAATGGAGTAGTTTGGTGGTGACTGTTGGGTGGGACTTCTAAAGATGTACCTTAAAAAGTGGGTGGGGACTTATCAGTTACCAGGCATATTTTCTCCCCTCCCACTCCTTCTCCCTCCCTGTAAAGTAGATATTAGGGGCTGCAGCAGTTCTCTTGTGACTCTAGAAACCATATCATCGAGACTATGGCAGAAAAGATAGAACTAAAGGAGACATGAACATTGGTGACAATGAAGAGCTACCAGAATAACCCAAATATGAAGGAAAGATAAATTCCTATGTGGATTAAACCACTGATTTTCAGGTTTCTGATATCTGCAAATTGAAATATCTCTCTGGAAAAATGTCAGAGCTTGTGAGTTCACGATGCCATAGCAAGTAATAAAAAAATAAGTAAAATAAGCAACATTTATCTTTAGGACTAATGAGATAGTTTATATTGCCACCAGCAATGTTGGAGCACACCATTTTATGCCAATAGCTTTGGAATTTATCCTGGTTCTTTTACTCAAAGGCAATGGCTATGGATGGCTTAAATACTTCAAGGTGTCTACAATGGTTTAATTGTTTTCCAATCACCAGTGTTGAGAATTTAAGAAGTTCATTGTATCACTGTTACTTTTAGCTGTCCTGCCTCCATTTCCCCTTCTATTATTAGACTCCAATTTTCTTTTCAGATACCCATGCCCCGACAGTGAGCATTCTTGGTGGAAATGTCATCTTAGCAGAGAACCAGGTACAAGATACAGACTAGGCCCCAGCAGTCTTGGACTCAGTCTTCAAGACTGTTCTGAAATCAAAGCTGTTTTATTATAATAAACTAAGAGGTGGATCATGGAAAAGCCTCCACCTCCCAGACAGAACACTCATCACATTCTTCCTAATGGCTCGTTGCCTAAGTGACTGAAATTTTTCAGTGAAGACAGAAGTTGCTGCTTATGGAAGTCTATTGACCACTTAGCTTCAGTGGTCTGTAACTACATTTCCTCTAAAAACTGCAACTTGAATAGAAGTGATATTAAATTAGGAGAAAATTAAATTTCGGTTTTAATTATATAAATTAATATAATACAACAGCCTATGGGGTAAACACTATTATTATTCCCCTTATTTAGATGGAAAACTGAGGCCGAGAGGTAAAATAATTTGCTCATTGCCATCTAGTTTGCAATTGGAAGAACCAGGATAAATCCCAAAGTTACTGTGATAAAATTTTATACTCCAACACCGCTGTTGGCAATATAAACAAACTACTATAAGCAGTCCAGGAACACATGTGCTGATATATGGTAAGAGTTACACAAATGTCTGTGCCTTATGATAATTCTATTTAAAATAATATATTTAAGAGGAACAATGTAAGTGCTTCCCCTCCCCCCAGAGCTGAGGGTTGAACCCAGGGCCTCATGCATGCCAGGCAAGCTTCTACCACTGAACTACACCTCCAGACAAAGAGAAATGATCTAAATCAAGACAACAGAGATTCTGATTACAGCATGCTTCATAATAGCTAAACTAAAAAGAAATGCGTAACTTTTCAATAATGGGGGATGATTAGATAAAATATAGCACATACATATAACAGATTATCAATCATTAAAATGCATAACTATTACATTATAAAGCATCATGGGAAACACTTTGATATCAGATGAAAGAGCAGAATATAGAACTTAGGGATTAACAATTACACCTACATTAAAGTATGAATTCATATGGCCAATGTCTGGAAATCAACTTTCAAAGTAAACACAATCGAGTTAGGAGAATGGGCTATCAGGGCCCTCATTTTTTTCGCTATATCCCCATTTTCAAAATTGGGGGGAGAATGAAGAGAGAAAAATGCTCTCAAGGAAGAAGAGAAATGACACCAAGTTCCCAGTGCCCCAGGACGCTTGCAGATCTCTACTGGGAGAGCCTGCCATTCGCCCTTCACTACAGATTAGCCCAGTGCTGCACAGGGGGGGCAGCTTAGCAACGCAAGGCTCTTTATCCAGCCAAGGTAAATGAAGTTCGGCTGGTCAGGAGAGTAAATAAGATTAGTTATGGGCTCCAGGTCATCTACTCACGGAGGTCAGAGAGTGTGAGATTATTATCCTTGGTAGAAGAGCAGCAAAATAGCATTAAGGAATAAATTAATGAAAAAGGTAGAAGATTATTTGAACGAAAGCCCTAATCAGTTTAGAGATTTCACTCAACTGCTCTACTGGCCATCAGTCAAGCTCACAAAACAAATATGCTTGTTCTCTTAAGTAATTCCAGGAGATCTCCCCTTCTTGCTTCAAAGGCATCCAATCTAAGGAAAGTCATGAATAAAGTTACCTCAGTTTGCTGTTACGCCTCATACAAAACCCACTGAAGCATTAAGGTGCATGCTACTAAAATAGTATATACTTAGCGAGCAGACGACTTGCCGAAGATGCATAATTGCTAGGCCTGCTTGGTCTTTGATTCCAAATAGAACATCATTCCATACCCATTCAGAAACACTGAATTCACCAATGTGCAAACTGCATATTTTATTAAATAAACACAAACTAGGAGATAATGACATACATTTGTTTTCATTACAAGTAGTAATGCAATATTTCTCCAAGGCTTACGGCATTAGCATTTCTCTCCACGTTTCAAATGCCTTTGAACTTTCTGAAAAGCTACATCTGTTAGCTCCCGTGTATACAGCAGGAAGTTACCAAGTGAATTAAGTTTTAATATAAATTGCTTTGTTCACTATTAAGATTGATGTTGGACACACTGTACTGTAAGTTGCAAACTGCAATTACAATTCGTTGCAATTATCTTTGGTTGTTAATAGCACAAGATAGCATGTCACTTTCTACCAAGTGTATAATTTATCATTTGTGTTTTTTTTTCCCCCTGAACTCTTGTGGTATTCCAAATGTATAATCTTGTTGTATTTATTTCCCAGTGGTCCAACAAAATGCACAGCAAGTGCTGACTAGAACAAACTAAAAAGCACTGCTATTGACAAGCCGTCACTTGAGCAGTAATGAACATTCTGCCTCCACTTTCACCTCAACAAACCAGCAGCTTTAATTTATGATAAAGCAAAGGAGAGGCAACCTCCAGGTTTATTATACCCTCAGTGCTGTTTCAAATAAAGTAATTAGAAGGTCAAGAGACAGGTTTGGAAAGCCAAATATAAATGCAACCCTTCTGTACTGACATTTAAAAAAAAAAAAAAAAGTGTTCAAAGAGCATTTTATCCATCTTTCTTCTGAGGGGGGCAAGTCCGTTTTTGTTTTTTTTTAATACTACCGTAACCAATCAGAACCAGCAGTGGCACGGTTCTTTCGTCCTCTAATTTGCTCCATATGGGCTACAGGCAGCTCACCTAAGGGACACTGTCCTTAGGAGAACGCGGCCAAATAGTCCCAAACTGCTCTGAACTGCTAACTTAGGACAGGTGGTTAGGAATGGTGGTGGTTTTTCTTTTTCCTTTAAATAAATAAAACTCAGTAGGTGAAGCAATAGAAGGGTTCTGGTAGAATCTAAGGATGTAATAGTAGCCCCCAAGAAAAACTACTTACAAAATCCATTACAGAATATTTTGCTTTAAAATTTTTCTTGGGGGAAAAAAAACATGTAAGGGAAAGGGGTCGGTGAGAAGAAAAACTACCCTTTCGAGGTGCTTTGTCTTCAGCAATGGAACACCCAATCATAATAAGCTGGCATGTTATTTCTAAGAAACTATTTGTATTATACGTTGGTTTAAAGGCTCCTAATTTTGTGTACGTTGAATTCTGGGTTGACTTTCCTCCTCCTCTCCCTGCCCCCCCATATAACAAATATACCACCCTAAAAATTCTCCTAAAGGCCACGAAACCCAGTGGTCCTTGGCAATATGCCTTGGCCCAAGTTAGGCAGTTTGAAGGACCACATTAACTCTTTTAGGCCAGCTGCCTCAATTTTTTGATCCACGTATTATGGTAGTGAGAAATCAAGTTCCAGGTATCTACTCCATTTCTCCCCATTACCTACTGTTTCCAATCCTTCTCCCAGTCCTTAAAAGAAAGAAAGGTTTAGAGAAAGAAGGATAGGGAGGGAAGAGAGGGGGAAGGAGGGAGAGAAGGTGAATAAGGGTGGGAGGAGACAGAAGCTATGGCAGATATATATATCTGTCTATCTATCTATCTGTCTATTTGGGGTAAGAGCTATGTTTGAAAAAGTAAAAAAAAAAAATAGTTAAAAAGATGAACCTTCCTAAATGATACAAGTCATTCCTGGTGCCACAACCTAGGGAAATTCTACTAGCTACTTGAATGCTATTATAATCATCTCGTTCTACGTCTTTTGGGGGTCTGTGGAGCATACACTCCAAAAGCTTTTCTGAAATAGCATTTTGTGGTGTAATTTTTGCTTCAAGAAAATTTTTACCATCATCTATTCAAGCAGTCAGTCTAATTGCACTTGATTATATAAGTGGTGGAAATGTATGTAATCTCATAATAAGAACATGTAATTATGTTGTAAAAATCCTTATGAAACTGTAAAACAGAAAGTGCATGAATACAGTAGGTGGTTCTTTTCTAAAAAGATTTTCTTCCCAGTCTCCACCCAGAATCAATTCTCCACCCAGAAGCAATGAGTTTTCATGATGCAGTGGGAAATGGATGTATTCTGGGCTCTCATCTGTGAAGACGAAGGGCTGGGAAGCTTTGGTCCAACATCCCTTGATGGTCCTCATGCCAAATAATATTTATAAGTCAGGGGCAAAAATCAAGAGATAACATCTATATCCTATAATCCCATCAGGTGCATGAAATGCAAAACAATGTTGAACTTCTGAGGCATAAAGTAGAGTGTCTAGACTGGTCTCTTCGATCTAGGAACATGTTTTCTTCTGTCATTGCCCTTTTATGCTGTTGCTTATCTATTTTTACTCCTAACAATCTGTACAACTAGTGGGAAAATAAGTAGAGAAATATGCTAGGTAATTTTCCAGTAGCTTTTGAGGCAACAATTTCAGCTAGTTCTCCAACTAGATAAAATAAGAGTTATTTGATCTGAATTCCTCAACTGCCCTTCCCCTTCTTTGCTGGAGGTACTAATGAGCAGTGAAATGTTCAAAGTGGAGTGAATGTCCAGAGTGTGAGCAATTCAGATTGGAAAGCAGACTCATTCCATCAGGCCGTAGACCTTTATCTCAGGGAAGCCCTGGCAACAGCACAGTAATAGATGTCAGATCTCCACCCAAGAGAATCCTCCAAGATGAAAACCAGTTCTCCAACTTCTTTCCCATAGGAGAACTATGCACCAGAGGGATACAGATATATAGGAGGTCCTGGTTTCTGTCTTAGGAGACCAGCACTGAGGTAGGTTTTAGGAAGACATATAAACAATATGGAGCATAGTCACTGACCACAAGGACCTTTCATGTAGGACAAATCTCAGGGCTTGGAAGATCTGCCAGCTGCTTTTGCATGTATCTATCAAACGCATAAAATGTTACTAAAGAATTCTGAATGGTCCCAAGAGTATGCCAGAGACTGCAAAAGAACATCATGGGGAAGGCACTGTTGGTATACCTCTCCAACAATCATTTCCTTTCTTCCTTGCTAACAGGATCTCTATTTTATTTATATATTCAACACTCAGAGGAAGTTGATTCCATTGTCAGCTCAGGTCAATAGCCAACAATGGTGTTTCCATCTCCCTTGATAGTGTTTGGTATAAGGGCTGATGTGAGTGAGCCTCAGATCTGGGCAATGAGACCAGAGGAAAGGTTGACTAGGAGCTTCTAGGAATGCTTTCCCCACTCTTGAGAAGGAGAGAATAGGCATCATGTCTGTTGTTTTCATGTCTGGATGTGATGCCAAGGGCTACTGAAGCCATTGGACGCAAGAAAAAAGCCAGTGTGAGGGTGAAGATGATAATGACTAGGCTTGAAGAGAAGAACCCAGGTCCTCAGTGATGGCCCTGGGCTTTCAATTCTATTGTACCTACAGCTGTTCTACCTTCTGAACGTTCTGAAACGTGAGATGATAAATGCCCTTGTTTAAGCCCATCTGAATGAGGGCAGTTTGATCCTGTGTCCATTTGTCCATTTATGGGAGAGTAACGTATTTTTAGCTTAACTGTATGAGCAAGTCAACACAACTGAACTTAAATCTCACTCACTAAAATTAAAATGGTATCTGCATTTATTAGTGGTAGAGTTGGTTTTTTTTTGTTTTGTTTTGTTTTGTTTTTAAAGTGGTGCAATCCTTTGGAAAGCAGTTTTTCAATGTATATCAAGAGTCATAAAGAAGCTTAGGAGTTCTAATCTGGTACTTCACTTTGGCAATCTATGCCAGGGAAACAATCCAAAACATTGTGAAATATATGCTGTACATTTAATAGAGTATTATGCATCTATTAAAATGATGATTGAAACTGTAGAAAAAGTGAGAAAAATTATTTTAAGGGAAAAATAAGATACTATGATGATGATGATGATGATGATGATGATGATGAAGGCAATGATGTTTGGAACAATAGTAAAAGTAATAAAATAATAATCCAAAACACTTGTGTGTTTAAGAGCTTGGATTAATATCTAGCAACACATTTACAGACATAGTATCACGGTGGGAGACAGGGGAGTGACTTTTTTTCTCGTCTTTCTTTTCCAAATTTCCTAAATAGAAAAAAAAAAACATATATTCAAAATTCCCCTCCTTGCATTATTCAGCTGCTTAGAACAATCTGTGGGCAAGGCTGATTGAAGGTGTCTGGAGAGGGAGACTGGGCTAGCCTGGGGAAAAGACTTGAGGCAGATGCAGAAAGCTCATTAGCACCTGGATTTTTTCACAACTAGTTGGATTCTTCTTTTAAACTCTGACTTTTCTGTTCCCTTTTTTCCCCCCTTAAAGGAGATGATTATTCCATGATTTGGGTAAGGTGAACAAAAATCATTAACACATATGGGGTGGTGAGGCAACACAGTATCAGCAGTGGAGAAGCCCATTGGGGAGATTCCTGTTTCTGAGTAAGAAAGAAAATGCCAGCTGCCTTGATTCAAGTGTTCTGCTTCCGAATAAATTTGCCTGGAAGCCTATCAGGGTGCAAGGTGGGGGCTGGGGGGCAGTAGTGCATTCTTCTAAATAAAAGCAGGGACATAGGTGCTGCTTCTAATCTAAGCCAACAATGGCACTGTTGACAGTCCCAAAGAAGCTTGTGATATTCCACATAATTAAGAGGGATTGTTGGCATCAGAGGGTCCAGAAATGTTCTGTAGACTAACTGCTTGCTTCATTGCTAATGACTGCCCAATTTCTTTAGACTAATTGGTGCAATCTACATTTTTGCTGCAAAGATGAAGTATCAACTTGATTTGGTGTCGATAAAAAATTGATGGATGCCTCTGACTGCTACTTCCCAACAATACACGGATTATTACTACTATAATTATCATAAATGACAAAACATGGGCAAGTGGTGATTACAAGTCTAATTCTATCTTGAGGTTTTAATGGCATAAACCACTCAGGCTTTATACTCATGATTTACTGCATCATCAAAATCCCTGAAAGGATTACCCTTGGGTGAATGCCACTCATTATCTTACCAATAATGCAGTGGTTTGGCCCAACATGGAACAAATAATCAAGACTGAGTTCTTAGAAAAGCCCTTTTTAAATATATAAATCTCTAGTTCAAAAAGGAGGTGTGTGCCTGCCAGTCTCCTTCTCTCCATTTCTGGATGTTATAGCTGCATTCTGTCCTGGCATGTACAATGGCTGGGTCTCTATGTCACACAACAGCCTACAAAAGCTGCGTGCCAAAGCCTGAAGATACTGTCATCACCTTGGTTGCTGCCAATCCAGCACTACCATAGTGCCACCAACCAGGAAGAGACAAAAGGCTATAAATCCTGTGTTCCCACCTGGTTGGATGCAAATGTTAGTTGCGCAAGGCTGCCCTTCTTTGGAGGAAGATGCAGAGGAGGAGTAGATTGCTATTTTGGGGGGATGCTTCCAGAGGGCATTGAGCAACCTGTGCTATAATAAAACATACTCACAGAGGCACCCAAGTCCTGGGGAGGCAGTAGACAGAATCTGCAAAATAAAATGCCCCAAAGTCCAGAGTAAAGGAGCGTACCAAAGAGTGCAGAAGAAACCCGGTAGGACATGCCACTCTAAAATGGGGAGCAGCCCTTTGTTGACAAGTTGGCACAGGACTGCTAGATCTGAATGGTAGCTCTGTTAACATTTGGGACAAGTAACTAAATCTGAATCTGTTTCCTCCTATGTAAACTGGGGAAAATAACTGCTGCCTGTTTCATGGATTTGTTCTGAGAATTAAATAAAGGAAAGAACGAAGGTGAGTGAAATAATCGTGAAGCACAAAAACGAATGCTCTGTAGCTCCTATTGTTACCTATGGCTAGATGTGGCCTGCTGGCTCTCAGTTATGGCTTCTGCTGGGGGCAGAAAGAAGATAAGAGAAGGTAGAATAGAAAACAGTCCAGCAGCATTGCTTGCAAGGCCGCTCACATGGGTTCAAATCCTGTTTCCTCTGCCCTGCTTGGGGGATGCTGTCTGACCCTCACTTTAAGCATCCTCAGCTTTCTCATCGGCAAATGGTGATAATAAAGCACCTGTGCCACAGACCGTCGTGAGGCTGAAATCTAAGGGAGGTACACAGCATGCAGTCCGGCACATGGTAAAAGCTCTGCCACTACTGCAATGATTATTCATGTTAGTTACTTTAGCTGAATTTTCCAAAGTCTTTGAATTTTTAAATCTTTCTTTTTCAAAGCTGATTTAATTTTTCTGCTCTAGTTCCATTCCCTTCTGCCATGGATACAGCTTTCTTACTTTACTGACTAAACCACAGGGAATTCACTTTTATTTTATTTTTATTTACTATGGGTGGGCACTGTACTACTGAGCTACACCCCCAGGCTTTTTATTCTTATTTTCAAAATTTTTAGGCAGTGTTTTGCTAAGTTGCTCAGTCTGGCCTCAAACTTGAGATTCTCCTGCCTCAGTCTCCCAAATCACTGGAATTATAGGTGTGTGCCACCATGTCTGGCAAGGAACTGTTTTGAAAACTCACCTTACTCTCTTGAAACTTGCTTCTTTTGGTGCTACCACAACTATTTCAGCTGTACTACTTGAAAAGAATTGCTGCAAACAACTTGACCTGTGTAAGAGATGCACATCTCAGGAGTGCACCCTTGAGATGACACTATGCTGATGTTTAACACTTAACATAAAACACGACTGCCTTTATAATATGCAAATACCTACTCATGTCCAGTTCAAGGGAATCTATAGGTGAAATGTCCAGAATCTCTCTCCATGAAAAAAGGCCTGAAAATCAAGGTACCTTTTCTAGCATGTGCTTTGGGGAGGCTAGACTTGTGGAAATGACATGGCAATTGGTTTTCTCCAGTAGAGTCGAGAGGGTGACTCTTTGGTTCAGTCGATCAAATTCTCAGGCACAAGACTAAAGGAGGCTCCCCAGTTTGCTCCACGGTATAGTTTAGACTAAGCGGCCCTGTAAGTCTTCTCCCTAAAAAACAGCTTTCACCAAAGCACTGGAAGCTCATGAAAACCACATCATATATGTCACTAACAAAGGCAAAGACACTGTCCATGAGACAGGTGTGAGGGAGAGAGGGTACCAGTCTCCACAGGAGGACACTGCTGAAAGTGGATATGTTCAAGTCACCAGAGGTCCTCTGTCACTTACTCATGACTTTCAAATATCCTTCTTAGAGCATGGAGAATCATATGTTACAGCTATTTGAGAAAATAAATTACAGATACGATCTGGCATTCTGAGAACTCTTAGCCTGTCAGGTACAGGTTGCTATGTTTTTATATCCAGTTTGACTCTGCCACTTGCCAGGTCTCTGTGAATCTCAAATTGTTGCAAATGAGCCAATACATACGAAAGAGCCATGCTTTGCAACCGAAAGTCATCAGGAAACTTTCCAAAAGAAATTTCTCCTCTAGATACCAATCTCCACGGCTTCTTGTTTTATGCTCCTAGTCATGGATATTATGACTGGATGTAAATTAATTTTGTTTTCTCCCAGATTAATTGTGTATCATTTAAATATTAAAAAGAGTAATGTTCATAATGCCATCTTCAATTACTTCAATGTCATCCCCTTGTGAATGGAGAGGTCACTGGATGCTCAGGAGTCAGGGCGGATGAGATTAAAGTGAGGTTCCCTCTGGAAATATTCTAATGCAACCATCCACTCTCCTTTCTCCCTCCCTTCCCTCCAGAAGACTCACAATTTAAAAATGCCCAAATCCAATAAGAGATATCGCTTACTGTCGGGGATGCACATACCAGAGGAAGTGCTGGGGATAAAGGAAATCTGTGAATCAGAGAAAGATGTTGGTATGCAAGATTGAAGATATACCAGCTGGCCCGCTGCTTCAGCTGGTTTCCAGAGGCCAGGAAGAAATTAGTCTCACAGTTCAGTTGAAAGAACACCTGGCCATTCACCCAGGGGCACAAATATACTATTGAACAGGGTTATCTTTGTTTCTATACCAAACACACCTAGGAATTGAGCTATTTAGAATTCTGTGGCTCTTGTTGTCCTGAACTGCTCGCCTTCATAAAAACCAGGAGGTGGAGAAGAGTGAGGAGGAACTGGTCACAAAAATATTGGTGTCTGTAGGACTGATTTTAATGTAATTTTTAAAAATTTGGAACTAGGGTGCAAGTGCTTTGTCACTGAGCTATATCCCTAGTCCTTTTTATTTTTATTTTGAGACAGTGTCTTGCTAAATTGCAGTGGGCTGGTCTCAAACTTGGGATCCTCTTGCTTCGGCCTCCCAAGCTGCTAGGATGACAGGCGTGCACCACCATGCTTGGCAGTAGGACTGGTTTTAAAAGCTAGACTGTCTTCCCCTAACTTTGATGACTGGGTTGGAGCATGCCATACTGACTTCCCATGTCTGCTTCACTGAAGACTTACAAATGTGAAGGGGTGGCAGAGAAGGAATTGTACTAAAGCCAAAGAATTAGCACCCTGTCATAACCAAAAAGGCACTGGAACGATTGGCTTGATAGGATGGTTACATTAGTTTAATGTTTCCCTATGGTTTGGGATCTGCACAAAGCTCAAAGAGACAGTCCCAAATAGATGAAAGTTTCTCACTGGCATGCAAGTTTACGAGTGTGGGAAACATCACTTTATGGCTGAACCTTCAACTCTGACACTCATTCTTGATTACTCAAAGGAAGGTCAGGTTGAAGGTTGCCATGAAGCTGAGGAGGCGGCTGGGGAGGCTGAGCCATGGAGGCAGCTACATGACTGCAGAGCATACTGGGCTGGGTTCAAAGCAGAAAGCCTCATGTGTATCTTGGAGGCAGGTGAGAAAAGTGGTAGGGAGAAGCTGGCAAGTTGTGAGGGCAGAACTGTGCTGGAAAACCCCACTGGCACAAGACGTGGTAGGGGGACTGAGCAAACTCAGTCTGGAATGGAGTCTGGGAACTGGATTCTGGAGATTCTGGAGGTACCATCTTGAAACCAGCATAAGGCGCTTGTTCCCTCTTCTTGACCTGTTTATCAACATCTTTCATTTTTCTTTCTTGCTCCTACCTTTCAGCTTGGCAAGATTTGCAACATATATGTTTTTAAGCTGAGGTACAGTTTTAGACACTTGGAGAGCTGAGCCTGATGAACTGAAAGTAATGTATAAAATTTTCATCTCTTGTTAACATCACCTGATATACACATATAGCCATTCAGAGCTCGATTAAGCCACAGTGAATATGGTTACGAGAATGACAAAAGCAGTCTGGTAGCATTCAATGTCATTTACTCATGCCCACTGGATGAGGACTCGGTGTTTGGCGCTGTGCAAGGTTCAAGGGTAAAAGTCCCTTTCCTCCCAGAGTTTACGATCCAATTGCCAGGCACCAACAACCTGGCTGCCATGCTCCAGTTGCTAGACTCCTTGGAAATAAAGTCTGAGCCTCTGGAGGCGCTTTTGTCTGTGGATACTGAGGTGGGGAAGAAATTATAGTTCCCAGCAGAAATGACAAAGTGACAACTGTGACAACCCACTACTTCTACAAATGGGTCAAGCAATATCAGTAACTCAGCACAGGATGGTACAGTAAGTGGGAAAAAAGGATGAAGGTGTTCCTTGGCCAAATATTTGGGAAATATTTATTTAGACAACGTTTATCCACTGCAGCTTTCCCTTAGAGCTGTCAATGAGATCTGCTAAAGGATTTTGTGAATCTTCAAGGAAGGGATATATAATATTCTTAATTTCCCAAAGGACACTGGGTTAGCTCATAGGATGTGTTCTATTGAACATCCTTTAGAAACAGGAAGGGAATTTATATTCCTAAAGAAAAAAACTATAAATATTCGTGAAGCAACATACAAACAATTGCAAAACAGCACAGCCCAAGACTATAAGAACTCGGTTGATAAGAGGAAATAATCAGGAAAAAGTCAGGACACTCACACTTAAGAAGAACAGAGCTTTAGTATAGTATTTCTGTGAGAATATCCGTAGATTCTTTAGTTTTTAACTGCATCACTGGTACCACTCAGAAACCTCATTAGCTCCCAAGTATTCACAGCATCAATTCTAGACTTATCAAAGATAATGAAAAAGGGCTGGGAATGAGGTTCAGTGGTAGAGCACTTGCCTAGCATGCATGAGGTCCTGGGTTTGATCCCCCAACATCACAGAAACAAACAAACTAACTCAGCACCAGCTCAGGCACATAGTTGGAACTCAACAAAAATTTCTGGAAGGAAAATAAATCCCTCTTTCACAGTGAAATCATTAATCAGATGGATTTCTATAAGCCAAATTTCATGATCTAAATCGAGTTGCATCCTTAGACCAAAGAAGTTATTAGCTGGTGGCGCACAGTCTGTAGATGGTGTCTGATTTGAATTGTACAGTATTTTAAAATAAATCAACCACATTTAGGAGTTGGGTGATGCTGACAAAATTCAGATTTCAAGCCGCTTCTGAAACTCTGAAGATCTGGCACTACTACGGGGCTAGTATTCCCGCAGGCCACAGTGAGTGGGGGGAAGTGGCTGTGGAGAAGAACTCTCTGTCATTGTCCCTGCCATTCTCTACCATCTCTATACCACTGGGGCCAGCAATCACTGAGATGATGCTCCAGGGCACTGTAGGCATCTGATCTACAATAACGATAGGTGATGATAATAATAATTCTAAATACCTTTGTATCTATTAACTCACAACAACCCATTTTACAGATGAACCCAATGGAGAAAAGGTAAATAACTTGCTCTAGAGTTCTGATGCCTAGTAAGTGGGTTTTGAATTCAGACCATCTGGCTCCAGAGTGGTGCACTTCACCACCAGGGTCTGTCATCTCTGCTGTATAGCCACAACTGAGAAACTTTGAATTGTTTCCAAATTTTTCATGTATGCACATCTGTACATCTTGCAGCCCCCAAAAGCCATATTGGCTTCAAAGGCATGACATGTATCATATTTCCTTTGTATTTTATTTAGCAGCTTTCCCCCTCAAATTCCTTTTTTCCTCTTGATCACGAGGATCTGTATAAGTAAACACATTTCATAACATCCCTAACCCCTATCCGGAAACTAGCCAAAGTCTGGCTCGCTGATGGCAAGTCCAATATTGACCAAAGCTGCCTTTGGCTGGCAGGGGCCAAACGGTTGAGGACGGGAGTGGGTCTTCACACGTCTCACAGTGACAAACACCATGGGCTTGCATTACACGTACTCTCAGCGGATGACTGGAATACACACATCTTAAGTTTCACCGGTCCCCATTTGGTTTGGTGTGGCTTTACCCAAACAGCTGGCCTGGAGCCTACCCTCTCACTTAAATTAGTTCTAGTTCTCTACAGTTTTGATTTACTGACAAAGCGCTCTCTTTATCTGCTAGGGGCATAAGAGTTTTGTCTAGGCAGAAACTGTGGTTGGTACAATTGGGCCAGTTGGATCATTTAGCATTTCCATGTGGGGCACTGACTAGAGAAAGGTATTTTAATTCCCAATTAGTCCATATCAGCAAAGGAAATGTTTTTTCTATTATTTCTTTATTGTGGATTCTGATTCATAAAATATCTTAAGGAAAACACATTTTACGTTACTGGGTCTTTGATTTCCCAGGGAAACTAATAAATAATCAACAAAAATATGATTAAAGACTGCTTGAACTACCATCCAAAAAGGAACTCCAGGCAGCAAAGAATCTTTCTGATCCAAATCTTTTTATTCCTAGAAACAGAATTCTTACTTAGCCTTTCAAAAGCTTGATGAAGGCTTCAGCTAAGTTTTGACATGAGATTTTCATATTCAAAATATCTGTTGAAATAAGGGGAGAAAGGGACATGGATCTTGAAACCGCATTAGTCTGAAATAGAGCTTAGGAAGCTCGAAAGGGAAATTGCATCTCTGTAATTGGAATTCTGTCCTAAAAAATCCCTTTGAAATCATGTTCAGCTACTTTCCCGTTATGTGTCCCAGAGAAGATAAGGTTAACCCTTTCCGGAACTACCTATCATAAAAGTTATTTGATAGTTATACATTTCCCTGGGAAGAAATTTCTGAGCAATGGGCCATATCCTCAAAGAACTTAATGATGGAATAGTAGTTCCTAAGAGTCCCAGATAAAGTTTTTTCAAAGTGCTTTCTGGGATACTTCTTCCCATCAATACATTGTTGCTTGCATTTATATATTACATTAATCTTGGCCAAATATTCCTAAAGTAGCTGCCAGCAAAATGCCCAGTCTGAGTGCCTTTACCTTTGAAATGATATTACTAAATTCTGCTTCAGTGAAGTTATTCACCCTAGACTGTAGCTTCTTGGAAAACAGGTACAGTGTTTGATCTTTTATCTTTAATGCCAGTATATAGTTATTTAATAAATGCTTCATGAATCATCAGTGAATGAAGGAGAGCAGCTGGGTAAGCTAGGCATACCACTTAACTCCTATTTTCAGGTTTTCTCATCTGTAAAATGGTAATAAAACCTTCCTTAAAGAACTTTCATGAGGATTAAATGAGATAATACAGGTAACATGTATTATATTAGCACAGTTTTGGGGACACAGCTATGTTACATAGCTATTAATATTGCCAGTGAATAACAACTATGTGTGTGTGGTGTACAGCCAAGTCCTATGCATATTTCTAGAAAAGTGAGCTGGAAGGTTCTCCCCTCTTTAAAGAGCTACCTTGATGTGAAGACAAGGAACTAGAAACTATGTAGAGATATCCCACAATGCTAAGGTACTCCATTGAATTCCCATTTCATCAGGCTACAAAGGTTTATCACATTAAAATGGATACCTGGTATCAATCAAAACCAAGAAAGGCCTACAGGGCCTATGGGACATTCTCATATATTTGTCTGAAGTGGCCCATTTTGAATCTGTCCTTCCTTTTTAAGGATATAAACTCATCACATGGGGTGCCTCACATGGATCATACTCACTTGATGGTTATATTCTAGTTCTGCAGAGTAGCTTAGCTCATGATAAGGCTGAGTAAATATCAACTCAAACTTAATTTGGAAGAGAGATCCACAGAATAATCTAACATGGAATCTTTTGCTGCTTTACTTGGTCAATCTTTTTAGGTTCTTCTCCCTAACAACCTACCATTCTTAATAAAGATTACCAAACATTTCACAAGCCTAGGTCTTAGTTTTCACTTTTTAAACATTATAATGTGAAAATAATGATCTATTATCCAGAATTAAGAACAAAATCCATTTGGTAAAATGTCTTTTATGTTTTAACAAAATCTCTGGAGGAAAGTCACTGAAAAATATGAAGTGTTCTCTAAGGGTAAGGGTAAATTAATCATATAATATCATCTTATTTTACCCTATTAAGAACTGAGGAAGGCCAGGTGTTATTGTTCTCTGTTTCAGAGTAATGAAGCTTAATATTCTAACAGAAATTACATTTGTTCTAAGGAAGGAACAACGTTAAACATGGCACCCACTAAAAAGATGGATATAAATATAAAATATAAAAATGACAATATCATTTTTTACAATGGCTGCCAACCATAATTATATATGTGTTGAAAGACACAGAAATTCCTTTTTAAAAACCTAAACTATTTAGGAAATAACCTAGGGCAGTATGTCTCTAGAAAATTTCAAGCAAAAATTCTAGAGGTTGGAGTTGTATACCAGGGAAATGTAACCCAGGAAAACCAATATAAATCTCAATTTCCCACTGTGCACTTAATGGTTAATTAAAAAATGTAAGAAAATGACATAGGATAGCAAGTACATTATGAGTAAAGTTTTGTTTAAACATAACAACTGATGGGGGATAGATCCTCTCCTCTTCCCATGAACCCACATTTAGGATCTCATGATCCAGTTTGGGGCAGACATCAACAACATCTCCTGGAGAAGGTCTTCAGTTCCCAAACGTCTGTCCACTGACTCAGCAGACCAGCAACTCCTCAGGGCAGCCAAGCCCCAGAGTCTCCCCTGCCATTCAGATTTGATAAAAGGCAGGAAAGGGTACCATTATTTCTTTTAGTTCTTCCCAGAATCCCCTAAGAGGTCACCACTGCAAGGCATGAGCTGGCATTGCAGGGGAAGGAGAATCATTTATTTCCCAGTTATTTCTCCTTTCCCCAGGACCCAGCACAGTGCTACATGGAAGGGCAGGACAGCTGGCCGTCCACACCAGAGCGATCCAAAGAAAGACCTGCCCATGGAAGGCTGTCTGCTTTCTTCCTGTGGAGAGCCCACAAAATCCTGTGCTACTGTCCCTACAGCTCTCTCCACATCTGCAGCCAGACTGGTGCCAGGAAGATAACCTCTAAATACTTCCCACCCCCTCTGGGATCAACCGAAGGTGGAACTCATGGTCAGTAAGACAACCATGAAAGTATCCCATTCCCAGGATGAGGCTCTCTTAACATCCAACTCAGCACCTTGAGATGGAGTGACTAGAGTGAAGAGGTGATTGTTGTTGTATGTTCTGTGTACTTCTGGAACACATGACATTGTACATGTGTCAAGGATCCTAAGGAAAAAGCACATTTCCTGCCTTCAAGGAATTTCCAATATGGATGTTATGGGCCCAAAGAAAAGTCAACAGAAATACAGCGTTCAATTACAAAAGTGTAAGAGGAGGAAGTGTTTCGGAGACTGGATAGGAGTAAACTGAATTTTGAACAACATTTTGCAAATCCCCAATGAGATTCCAAAGTCTGTTCATTTTTTTCCCATGTCTCTGGGTCCCCTCTGGTGATTAGGGCAATACAGCTCAGCCTCCTCTGTATCTCAGGATACATCAGAAAAAGGAAACAGAGGCTCCCAGAGCAAAGGCCTGCAGCAATTCCCAGTACAGGGGCGACTGCAACCACACCGGGCATCCAGTCTCAGCTGCCAAGCAGAACACCGTGTAATGCCCATTCATTCTTCTAACACGTGTGGCGTGAGTGCCTGTGTGTCCGGCACTGAGCTGGGCTCTGGAGCTCTAGGAGTGAGTCTTATGGAGCCTTCATCTTAGTGGAGAGACAGGATAAATCAGAAAAAAGGGAAGTCTTTCAGATTCACCTGAGTGGTCTGAGAAAAGGGGAGCAGGATGATGAGACTGTTCTAGGGCCAAAGGGAACCGCAGGGCAGCAGCCTGGAGACAAAGACATAGTTCATGCCCTGGGAGAACAGAATAGAGCCCAGGGCTAGACCAAGGAGGGACGGGCACCCAGTGCAGGCGGGGGCAGGTCCTGGGAAGAAGACTGCTTTTTCTTCTAAGTGTGACAGAAGGTCTCTAGCAGGGAAAAGGCATCGTCTGACACAGGTGTTCTTTGTTTCTTAATGAAATTATTTTTTGTTAACAGCATTTGATGGAATGTAATTCACATGCCTTAAGATCCACTATTTCCAGAGTGTGCGTCAGTGGTTTTAAGTGTGCATATTCCTCACCACTCACTCAGGCCCCTGACAACCACTAATATATTTTCGGTCTTTCTATATTTGCTTATTCTGAATAGTTCATATGAGTAGAAACACAACTTCTGCTACTTGCACTTGACCCAGTGTTTTCAAAATTCATCTAACAGCACATTTTAGTACTTCATTAATTTTATGGCCTACTGTAGGCATGTGCCACATATGAATATCCATTTATCATTAGATGGCCATTTGGGGTAATTCCACTTTTTGGCTGATATGAATAATCCTGCTTTGAACGTTTGTATACGAGTTTTGTGTGGACTTGTCTTGGGTAACTAGTAGTGAAATTGCTGGGTCACACGGGAGTTCTATATCTAGCCTTTTTCAGAACTCTAGACTGTTTTCCAAAATGGCTGGACACATTCTACCAGCAATGTATGACAGTTTGATTTTCTCCCCCTCATCAACATTTGTTAATACCCATCTTTCTAATGACATCAGTGCTTTAAAAAAATACAATTGTAAAAGCTGACTGCTCATTAAGAGCTTTGACGATCTGGGGTGATTCAGGAATTCTAAAGGGTAACAATGACATCAGGAGAATTAACAGATTTTTTTCCATGCAACGATCAAGTGCAAAATAAGAACACCTAAGAGGATGAAGTAAATACCTTTTTGCTTAGAATTTGATAAAACTGAATTCAAGAGACTAGAATAAGATTTGGAATGGCTGAACTCCCAAGTGGAAGGCTCTGTAGATCTTATTTAGCTCAAATCCCTTATTTTATAGCTGAGGAAAACAGGGTCCGAAGAAATAAAGTGATTTATCCAAGGTCACCCCGCTGATAAGCAGTAGAGCCCAGCTCCGAGGGCAGACTTCTTGACTCCTATTTTATGTTGTTAAGAGATTCTGATGAATCAAAGAAATAGCTCAAAGGTAAAAGTATACCTAGTGGTTCCAGCTTCACGACTCATGGCACATTACGCCAATTAAAATGCGATATACGGGTGATCACTGCTGTGCTTTAATCATATTGTGTCGTCTAAGACATGCTGATGGACATGTGTTTTGGAAAGTCAAATAAAAACCACAGAGTCGGTTGACGCTGGCTCTGTTTCTTTAATTTACATAGTCTCAGCTTGCCTTTGGGGAATTTACAGACCAAAGCAAACCTGTCCCCTAGAGACACTGTGGCAACAGTTCTTCAAGCAGAGTTATTCTCTTTGTTGTTGCAGTCACTTATAATCAGAGAAATCAGAATGTTAGCATGATTCTATACAATTACATGGCAGCTGCAGTTGGACCAGAATTTCTCCCCCTTAGCATTCTCAGGAATTACCAGTAGCTGAGAAAAATATCCACGATCCAAGATCTGACTTAGGCCCAAAACGCCAAGAGGATTTTTCCCCTCATAAATATATCTGTTCTCCCTCCTCCACACGGCGGCCCCTCCTTTCCTTTGAAATTTGAGTGTGACTTCTACGCCTGGTGACCTGTTGGAATATACTTGCTTGTTTGCTTTCTCCTGTGTTTTTCTTAATGCAATAACTTGAAATGTCAACATGAGGTGACAAGTAAATCCTCAGTCAAAATAAGTTTGCAACCAAATAGGAGGAGGAAAAGAAAATCCATATAAAAAAGCGGCTATGGAGGCTGCTGAATGGTGGCCAAATCTATGGCCAAAGCAGTCACAGAGCACAAACATGGATCAGCGTACAAGATCATTCTGGGTCTCCTGTCCAGCGCTGCATGCTGGGTCCTTTCCTTTGGGACTCCCCATTTGCCCTGACTTCACATCCATGGCGGCCAGTCGAAGAGAGACCACGACATGCTGGCTACATGCCTCAAAGCCAGAGGTACAGATATGAAGAATGTCTATTAGTTCAGAGGGACTGGGGACAAGTATATCCCCTGTGAGGTGGAAACAGCAATATAAAGCGATCCTCCACAGTGTAAAATGGAGACAGTCCAGTCTTTTCCATTCTGACCCGCCACAGAGTTTGGGAGAATCCAGTCCATGAATGGCACAGCTCTGACAGAGGTGAAACGAAGGTCAGTGGTTGTAAGTGGAAAAGAAAGGGTGACCAGTACCCTGCAGCCCGCAGCCCATGGCTCTCCTGGGGTCTTCAACAGCTCGGGGACCCCCAGGCGAAATGCACACAGTGCCAGGTTATGGAAAACTCCCCCTTCAAGCAGCTCCCATATTTTCACCATAAATTCTACCCCTTTCTTCTTGGTGGGGTTGTGCCGGGCCCATGGCAGCTATGGCGGCTCGTCTCATAGGACCCAAGCTGGGAGCGATGAGTTACAAACCCAAATCCCTGTGTTTGTTAAGGGGATTTATGAATTAAGTTCTCTGAAACTTTACCCGGAAAGTCTTCCCCAGTCCGCTGCTGGGTTTCCGGAAGAGAGAAATCCCCACTGCGGATCTCCCTTTGACTCAGTGATGGATACGGGCGCATATAAATCCTGCTAATGGCTTCTGCCTGTAGCTGACAGAGTCTGGTCTTGGGGGAAAGCTGGGTTCTCAAAAGCTGCGTTTTGTTTATTTCCAAAGGGGATTTATTGCATGGCTTCTTCAGGGAGCATCAGCATTCCCCAGGACAGCTGTCAACACCCTTCACTTACTTGGGTGCTCTGAATGGAGGGGTCTAATTCATGCTGTTAGATCTGGGACCCTGAACATTCCAACATTTAGAAGTTAAAATCATGTTGGGTAAAATCAAAGGGCTCTGTTATGGAAGTTTCCTCTTTTGGAGGAAGAAGGCTCCTTTCTTGACATACTCCACTCTTTGGATACAATACTCTTGGTTTTCCTTTGGGAATTTCCACAACTCAGGGGAATGGAGGGAGTGTTCATGGAAATCAACTGATTTAAACCATTGTGTGCCTTATCTCCTAGTCATTTAAATTGGTTCAGGGATGGACAGATAATTCAATAGGGTCTAACTAGGCATGGTTAAGAAGTCAGGTATTTCTTCTTTCATAGAACTTATAATTGTAGATGTGAAGTTGGGAGCTACAACATCTTCCAATTAGGAGACAAGAGGCTAAAGCTCTGACGTCCATGAGGAAAATAAGAATGGAACCAACTGAGAACCTTAGAGAGAGAGGTCCTGAAAATATGGCTAGTGTCTGGATCAAGCTATGCCTGAAGCTAGGATAACCTGCACTTGCAAATTATACTAATAAACTTTTTTTTTTTTAAAAAACTTAAGTTAATTTAGGTTGGGCTTGCTGTTGGTTCCAATGGGAAGAATACTAACAGATAGCTAGATTCACTAGGTAGATTTTGATATGTTCATTAAGTCTAATCTAAAGTCCTACCTTCTCCTAGAACACAGAAACACAATATTATAAAGTTCTTGACATTTTAAACAGAGACGCGAGCGGAAGACCTCTAACATTTCATCCCTCCTGTAACCTCAAGCACTTTTGCTTACCTCAGCAATCATCCTCCCTGCCCAGGGGTCTTTGGCCCATTTCTGTTGGTCTGTTTTGCTTCTCTCTTGCTTTTTTACTCTCATATAACATGCTCTAGATACTTGGAGCTCATGAAATGTCTCCCTTTACCCATGTTATGTCTGGTGGGCCACCCTCCCTCCCTCCAGAGCCACATTTTCTGTACGGTATTCTATACCAACCCTTCCTAATGCCTCAGTTCTAGAGACGGTTGTGTTAAAAAGGGGAGGGGGTGTTAAAGACTGGAGCATTTTGGGAAATGCTTCAGCGGGGCAGCCTCCTCTTGGACAGTAACAACCAATATGAGAAGAGTAAGGGCTCTGGGAATTCTTTTGGGAATGAGCACTACTCGATTTTATTTAAGTCACTATTTCCATTTGACCATGGTAGCCACCTCCCTCTTCTGTTCTGCTTCAGTCACTTAACACTGCATGGCCCTGGGGTGCTGGGGATCCGACACTGGGGAATGAAGCCTTCTATTCATTGTTTCTCATTCCTCGCTTCTCCTTTATTCACTTATAGTTACTATAAATTTTTTAAAAATAACAAAAGTATAGAGAATAACATAACAAGCATGTTGGTAGCTACCATTGGCTTTGCCAAGTCTCCATGGAAAGCATCCAAATCAAATATGGCAACATATTAAGATCTACCAGTCTCCCATCTTTTAATTGTGTATCCTCTGAATCCTGAATTGTGCCAAGAATATCTGAGATAAAAATTTAATGTTTCTTGAATGATCAATGTTCAGGGCTACTCAGTGGATCGTGCTCATCCTTAGAAGAAAAGAGGTCACATTTCTTAAATATTGTGCTATCATGACTTCCATATATTTTATCCAGTCACAGCTTTTCTGCTTAAGATGCTGTCTGCATGTTATTCCTCTAAAAGCAACTGAATCAGATAGGATATGTTCTGTTTCAAGTAGCAGAAAACCAAATATCAAAAGCTTATGACATCAGGACACTTATTATTTATTGAATAAGAAGTCTGGAGGCGGGAGGTTTCAAGGTTGGGCACCATGGTCCCAGGCTCTTCCTGGCCTTCTGTTCTACCAACATTACTATAATAGCCATTTGTCCTCAGACTTGTCATCTCCTGGTTGGAAGTTGGTTGCTAGACCTCCAGCATCAAGTCCTCTCACCGTGTGCCGTGGCAGAGAGCAAGGCTCTTAGAACAACACAGGCTCTGTCTTTTTACCAGAGAAGAATTCTTCCCAGCAGCCCGCGGCAGTCTATGTCTTCTGTCTCACATGTCAGAACTTGTCCCTGTGGCTCCATAGGCGCAAGGGAAGCTGAGAAATCGAGTATCTAGCCAAGAATTAAGAACACCAGGCCTGGCTTAACTCGGCCATGCTGGTCCCCTGGACTGACAGACAGACCCACTGGCCCTGAAATCAGGAGCCCTCTGCCCACCAGCTGAACAAAATTTAGATTCTCTTAGTGCAGCTGAAGAACACCGAGCAGGGACAGGGATTGGCTATGGGGTTAATAACAGAGTGCACCTGTCAGAATAATATTGGTGTGGTTGCCAGGGTACCTGACCTGGCTGTGAAACTGAAAGATCAGGTTTCTAGACTCAGGTCTAGAAATTGCGTGGCATTTTTTAAGGCAAAAAGCCATTTGTTCATGTGTTCGTTTGACAGTTAGCTAAGACAGGCTGTATCCTCAAAAGCCTCACTGGTGAACAGACAAACATATACAAACAACGAAGTTCAAGGAGGTAAGTGCGCTAATGAAGATCTGTGGACAGTGCCTTCAGAGGAGGCCAGTTTACTGGACGGCAGCACAAAGATTCCAGCCTCCAGCTACACAGGTGTTTCCCACAGGCTGTGTAGGAAGAAGCCCTGGATAGGGAGGCCTCTTGGAGGAAGAAGCATTTGAGATGGAGGCAGTTTGGGAGGAGAGGACAAGGTGAAGAGGAGATCAATCCATGGAGAGCAGAAAATTAAAAGTGGAGCATGGGGCAAGTTTGAGATGATGTAAATACCTCATGGTGCAGATCTATCGTGGAGAGAGGGAGGTGGAAAGGGCTGAGGTTATTACAGAGGAAACAGGAGAGGAGGCTGCAAAGCATGGAGGGCTTTTTAAAACCCGACTTTATCCCACAGTCGGCAATAGAGAGTTCATGAAAGTTTTAAATAAAGCATTCAAAGTCACTCTCTCCTCCAGAGGTTAGGGAGGCCAATCCCATTTGTAAATTAAGTAACTACTAAATCGCAGCACTCCTGAATTACTACAGACTAGGTTTAATAAACACAAAGAACTTGTTATAATGTTAAGAAATACCTGTCAGCTGTGTTTCTAAGTTTTTAAGAAACTATGATAAAATGAATCCCTGCATTCTGTCTTACCATAAAACTGAACAGGTTAGGGATACGGCCTGTAAATCCTACAATTATTTAAAGCACAAAGCGTAGCTTGACTATGTTATCGCTTTTAAATAACACTTCACCAGATTCTGGTCCCAAAACCACTTTGGGGAAAAATGCTTTCCTTAGTGACATCACCCCATTTTCCATATAAAATGAAAAAATAAAGGCTCATATTCAGAAATAGTAGGCTACAAAAAGAAGGAGTGGTGTGCCTTAAGAGCCTGCCATGGAACTCCCAACTGCCCTGGAGAGAAACAAAGAAATAAATTAAAAATATAAAACCCCCCAAATACACATAGTTGAGCTTAAAAGGGGTGGGCTGGTTTCTCCCAAATCCATTAATAATATAAATCACTATATTTCATATTCACAGGCATCGCTGAAAGTTCTCCTCTTAATTGCTCCATGGCATCATGTTTTATTTTAGAAAAGTTCAGATTTTATTGCCAGGGACTAATGGGCATAGAGTCCCTGAAGAACTTGTTTTAAAACATCGACCAGTCAACCATAAAAGGGATATTAAAATGGCTACAGAGGCTAAATAAGAATTAAAAAGTATAGCCACTTATTTTTAAATTAGAATCCTCTTTCACATTTAGGGATATAATAAAATGTGTCATAAACTTTCTACTCTCATTCCAAAGTATTGTTGTAAGAATCGACAGTAATACAGACACAATCCTATGGTTAAGCTGCACCCATTAAAGTCAAGGGCTCTTTTTAAGCTTTATTGAAGGCATTTCAAAATTATAAATGATTACAATGTCATAAAAACATTCCAGGGATAGAAACGGAAAAGGAGAAATAGGAAGGATCTAATGAACAAGGCTGTTAATAAACTTATACCATCAATGGGTCAAGTCCTGGTACAGATGTAGATTTTAGTCAAATGGGAGTCTATAAATTGTGTTCAGATAAGATTGTGTGGATCACTGCCGAGTCATTTTAGGTCCCCTATTGTGGGGGAGACACCAGCTTGACCTTTTCCATGACCACAGAATATCATCCATTTTACTGATATACAATGCTCCTTACAGAAGCTTGGTACCAATGACCAGTGAAGTAGCCCCATTTTCCAAGTGGGAAACCAGCAGTGGGGGATGGGAGAAATGTCCTCAAGTTCAACCTGTGGGGCATGCAGATCCCCAAGGCTCTCACAATGGCTGACAGTCCTTCCCTTCATCTGGTGGCCCAGAGGAGGGTAGGTGTTGTTCACCCAAGAGAGGACACCCTCTCTGATAAGCCATGCAGGGCCCAGTCACATCCGGAGTGTGAAAGTGGTTTTTCAGCTTCCTCTTAAAATGGGGCACCAGGCACAAAGAGAAAGAAGATGGCTTTTCCCGACAGAAGCACTCGCTGGCCAAATAGGACAGACACAGGATGTTCAGCAGAAAGGAACCACCTTTCAGTAAACACAATCTCTGAAAAGACCCGAAACAGAGATCTCGGCAGAAATCCAGGTAGGTGCCTAAAGAACCCCCCCTCCACCCCAACAAACAAACAAAAAAGCAGCGGTCAGCTCAGGAGCAGGTCTGCAGAGAGGGCCCTGTGCCACTTGATTTCCAATTCTGCAGCACCTTCCGCTCCTCTAAACAGCTTAAATAAAAGCATCTTGAACTGGTTTAGATTC
Organism: Callospermophilus lateralis; assembly: GCF_048772815.1. NCBI lineage: Eukaryota > Metazoa > Chordata > Mammalia > Rodentia > Sciuridae > Callospermophilus > Callospermophilus lateralis. Next base: position 38,040,498 of record NC_135322.1, on the reverse strand, counting down.
GTCCCCACCAGGCACATTTGTAAAGATAAAAAGAACATGGTTGTTTTCCTTCCTCCGAAAGGGGGCTGGGAAGAGGGGACAGGAATGGCCTTACAGGGGACAGAAAACTAGAAGAATCAGGCGAGATCTTTTGCCCACACATGACACCACTGCGCCAGGTTGCTTTAAACTTCCGATGCTCAACGTTGTCCTTCTTTTAATCCTTACTGGTCACAGAGACAGCGGGGCAGGCAGCAGGGGCTGGATGGAGGTGGAAAGAAGTGTGGTTTTCGTCCCCATCCTGCAGTTCCTGGCAGCGGCTGGCCTGTGTAAACATTCAGTAGCCCATCTGAACCTTATTTTAGAACAAAACAATTTCAGTTTTAAAGTGTTTGAATTGCTTTAGCTAAATCTGAGGATTTGCCTATTGAATCTGGAGCTGCTCCCTTTCAACTCTGAATGAAGGAAGAATTATGAGACTGGAGCTATTCAATGAGAGCTATCTGTCCTGGCACTCAATCAAAGGGATTAGGATTTGGAAAGAAAAGCCTACAGGTGATCCTCCAGGAAGCATACCAAGCAGTTATCAAAAACATACAAGTTCAAAGCAGCTCAATTTTCATATGTTAAATGTACTTGGATGCAGCCCCAGGCTCCTTTCTAGGTAAAAAATTGTGTTAAAGCTGTTTGTACTTGCATACTTAGCAGACAAGGGAATAAAAAAAGCACGTGGTGCAGTGGTGCCGGGTCCACTTCACCCCCGTGTAACACAGTAAATCAATCTTGTTCTCTTGGTGCAACAGATCTGATCCCTTGTCCTGGCATCTCCCGCATCATGGCGGATGCTCACTCACCTCATCTGTGCGAAAGAGCTACCACACCACCATGCCGCCAGGTCAGACACTGGCATCAGCAGTCTGACAATCAACAGCACGGGCCAATCACGAACCTTGGGTGTTGTTTTCCCAAGAACCATGATCTGGGCTTAAGAGTGTATTATCTACTTAATACCTGAACCTGGACACATTGAAAGGAGGAAAGTAAGAACACACACTGAGATCTGGGTTAAAGGAGAGGGTACATTTTGGGTGGCCTTCATGTAGCAGCAAGTCAACAAGAAATATACTTTTTATTGCCATGGAAATTCTACAGGACACACACACAAAAAGGTCTAACTCCCTCTGGTGTGCCCAAGAGGCCTCTGGAGAAATAATGTCTATTTTTATAGGAAGAAAGTAAAGCAAGAGGATGAAAACCTGCATTTAGTTATTAGAAATGTTCACAAACCATGTAATAGTATGCCAAATCCATAATATATGTTTAATAAATGGCCACAGGAGGAGAGAGAAGAGGCCAGCCTCTACCACATTCCACCTCTATGGGAGGAAGTCAAAGTGCCCACGAGACTCAGCCTGGCACTGACTGATGGGAGGGCAGTGAGGTACCTAAAACCAAGCAGGACAGAGACTTCTCCAGGGTGCTGGCGTCTGGGTCTCCACTCACCCCTGCAAGCCCTCACTGCTGAAGAGCTTTGGAAAGTGACGCTTCTGCCCAAACTTTGATAGTCTCATCTGTGAGACAGAGATAAAAGGCTCCTCTCCCAAAGCAAGAGGCCACTAACTTACTGAATGTATGCTGTATGGCACTGTGTTATGGACTCTACAGGTATTGATTTATCTCCAACAATACTGTGAATCAGTATTAAAATGATTCTATTTTATAGATGAGGAGTCTGGGGTCTAAACAAGAGATTTGTTGAAAGTCACTGTATCACATAAGCAGTAGAGCACAGATTCTGACCCAGGACTGTCTGAATACAGGGTCCATGTTCCTACCTTCTACTGATAATACCCCCTAACCACGAGGAGTTTTCTGAACCTGAGCTGCGTGTTATGATTACACTACTACACTGCTGAGCTAGAGACCCCACACCCCCTCCCCGCTCCCTACTGTTAACCAATCGCCAGATCCCATCCTCACCTGTGCAGCGGCCTTCTTCTTCCTGCTTTGTGTTCCCTCGGCCAGGGCCCAGGTGCAGGCTTTCACCATCTTCTGCCTTAACTACCGCAACCCGCCAGCTTGCACTTCCTTTCTCCACACCCCTCTCATTCTATTCCCAAGGGTGGAAGCGCCTCCTTTACTATCACAAGCCTATACTTTCTCTGATACCCAGGTCAAATGAAGCTTCCCATCTCCTCTGTGTCCTCAGTGCACATCAGCGGATCTCTATTCAGCGAGCCTGTCACCCTCCTTGACATTCTATGTATCCACACTCCCTCCCACCCCTCCCCAGCTAAGTACCTTGAACACCAGACCTTATTTCTTTTGATCTCGGTGGCACTTAGGGTTTTCTAAAACTGGTTTCCTGAACTGGTAAAAAGGGAGGACGCCAGGAGAGGAAAGAGGTCACCGATGTTTGATGCAGACGACAAAACCAACAGTAACAAAGAAATAGTGACAACGACCCTAGGATGTTATGAGGTATGGCAAAAGATAGTGGGTCAAAATCGAGGCCTTGGTGTCAGTTGCCAAGGTTACCATGCTAGCTTACTAGTTATATTACGTTGAGAAAGATTCTTAACCTCTCTGGTCTTCAATTAATTCATGAATAAAACAGGGGACAACAGTGGTACTTATGCCCCATGCATTTGCTGTAAAGGATTTCAAAAGATAGTAATGAAACACAATAGTAGCTGGCACACACAAAGTGCTAAATACGTACGTGGCAGATATACTGCTGCACTGGGTAAGTTGTTTCCTTTTCTTGTCATCTAAAATTCCAACTTCTTGCAACTGGTATGAAAGAGAAGTAAACACTATAGTCCACACTCCCTCTTTCAGAATCAGAGAGGAAGAAACCCCCCAAAAGCTAGATGTTGTGAGCCCTGGTTAACGTTTTCTCCCTAGCTGAGTTGAAGGCCCCAGTGCATCAGATCAATGCCATAAAGCTGGCTCCTCTTGGCTTGCCTTGTTTTGGCACTGAACAAGCAATTCGAAAGTACATTAAGTTATTTAACAGGTCACCAAGTAGCAGAAAGCTAAAAGTTTAACCATATTTACAAGGAAGAATTATATGAAAATATTTTTATTGATGCTATAAAAACCACCATTAAAAATGACTGCATTGAAAAGCTGAACATGTATGAAACAAATGGGCAACTCTTAAAATGTTACCTGGTTCCAGACAGTCCAAATTTTGTGTCTCGTTAGCAAATAAGATAAATGACTTTGTCTGAGATGATGTTTTATAAATCCTATTAACGGGCTATAAGGGAAGCAATGGTTCCCTAAACGGGAGAATTAATTTTCTGAGTTCAATCCCTGTTGTACACACAGAATGAGGGGGGTGTCTGGGAGGCTCACTGTTCACACTGTTTTCAGACTAACATGCTAACACTACTCTCTACAGATCACAATTCATGCTTTTCATAGTAAGAGTACATTCCTTATCTCCCTCATGAAAGCCTATGGGTCAAGCTGGGAAATAAAACTCTTGGGTGTTTTTTGTTTTGTTTTGCTATGTTTTAAATAACACAGAAGGGCACAGTTAACTGATGTTAACTTAACGTCAGTTAAAAGCAGAGGTAAGTCAGAATCCTGGCTGGCCCTTGATTCCTTCTACCCTGTGGAGTTTTAAGAGCCAGTGTTGACCACGTGGAGGTGGGGATACCCCTGTGTGGACAAACCCACAGGATGGCGGAAGCTCCACTGTCATTTTAAACACTGTATCCCGATGAATTCCAAAGCACTGGTTTGTTTTCTTTAATTTTTTCTTTAAACTTCTGAAACACAGAAGTGATGTATCCTTACCACCATATAAATAAGGGCATAGGGCTTGGTATATAATGTTTTGGCTTTTTTTTTTTTTTTTTTCAGAGAAAGACGTACTCCAGTGATTGGTGCAATTTTGTTTTTGCCTTTTCTTGCCAAAAAGAAAATATGGCTTTAATAGAAGTTTACATCTGCGTGGTATTACATGCATGTAAAACAGATGTAACCTAATTACATTTTCATTTAAATTGCTAAATAGCTACTTAAGTAAAAAGCTAAAATAACATACAAACAACAGTTACTATAATAACAAGTGTACTTAGAATTAAATGAAAAGGATCAAAGCTACAGCAGACAGAATTTGAGTTGGTCTTTCAAAAAGACAGAGTGACATAACAACGCAGCCTTCATTTACTCAGTAATTTAATGTCTCTACAGCTCAGTCTAGAGACACAGCTCAGCTCAGCCTAGACACATGGAAGAAAATCCATAAAGTTTATATAAAGACTCTGGGTTTCATGAAGATCAGACACACTCTACCAGAGATTATATAGCAAAACCCTAAATTGGAAATTAGAATTCCAGGGCAATACAATCAACTTGATTATAGTTTTAAGCAGACCTGTCTAGGCTGAAATCAGAAATCAGCTCCCAACTCTGAGATCAGAGCACCGTTTTTATATTTTTAGCAGAAGGCAACACTGCATGTCAGCAATTGCATATTCATGACCCATCCCTTCCTGTGTGCCACACAAAGGCTCATCAGAGGGATCCAGAGCATTGGGGACGATATTCAGGGTTGGTGCACAGTGAAGGGGACACATGGCTTGTCCTCAGAGGAAGAGGGGAAACCTTAGGTTGCCAATCAGATGGCTAAAAAGGAAGATGAAATCCTAAACAGTGTGCTCTGGACACACTTGAACCTGTTTAACCGGGACTTGCTAGGTAATATCTTAGTTTTCTCTTTTATTTTTTTTGGCGGAGGTGCTGGGGATTGAACTCAGGGGCGCTTGACCACTAAGCCACATTCCCAGCTGTATTCTGTATTTTATTTAGAGACAGGGTCTCAATGAGTTGCTTAGTACCTCGTTTTTGCTAAGGCTGGCTTTCAACTCGCAATCCTCCTGCTTCAGCCTCCCGAGCATCTAGGATTTTTCTTTTCTATTTTAATCACATTTTTAACTAAAGTGAATTTCAGGCATTTGCTGGTAGTGGTTTTGTTTTAAACGCAATGAGAAGAAAACCAAACTCTGGAGTATTAGAAAGGTCTAAACTTATTTCAAAATCAGAATAGTCTACCACTAAACACGAAGGATTCAGACTGGGAATACATAATGGAAGTACTCCCCCACACGCTTTATTCTCTAAATTAGACAAGCCAGTTTTTCCAAATTTTGTGCAGGAGTGTAGAAAACAAAGAACTTAAATCCAGTCAACCATTGTTTTATTATGGGCCTGAAATTAAGAATTTAAAAAAGAAAATCTCTATCTCTGCTAAAACTGTGGGTTATACTCTTTAAGTTGAGAAATTCCTTATCAAAGAACTAGCCGATTTCTTTCCCCATCCTCCAGTTTCTAAATATAATTATTTTTCATTTTTTATTAGTGCATTAAAATTGCACATAATGATGGGATTCATAGTTAAATGTTCATACATGTATACAACATAATATGACCAATTTGTTCACCAATATTTTCCCTTTCTACCCCAACCCCCCAGCGTGGCCAATTTCTTTTTTAAAATTAGCATCATATTACACTCCAATATGTGCCCTAATTAAAAATTTTTATTAGCTTTTAGTTTCCCTTCTCATGTTATTGAGCAAATATCCTCTCTCTAGAGGTGGGAACAAATGAAAAGACTTAAGAGCTAGAGGTGAAGAACTGAAAGTTGATTTGGAAAATCCGAAAAATCACCTGAGGCCCACAAGAGATGTCAACTTGGCATTTATTTGCACAAGGCCACCTCACACAGCATTTTAATGGAGGAGGGACCTAGAGGGAGGCAATATGCATGCTGCCTCCCAGTGACTCTTCCTTCATTAACATGTGGTGCTCAAATCTTACCAAAGACTTAGCTGGAAACTTAAGACTTAAAAGACCAATGCATGGAAAGTTTAGGGGTTGATTTTTCTTTTTCACAGCTCGCTGTCCTACCCCAAACCTGTGGTGATTTCCTATTTGAGGAACCTACAAATCCCCTGGCTCTGCATCCACACTGAGGTTTATCTGTGAAGAGAAGGAGAATCTACTCCAAGAACCTTCTGTCCCACAGCTATCCCCAGCCTGAGGGCCATGGCTTGGCCTCTTCAATCTGGCTCCGGTTGGCTTTCAGCAGAGTGTTCCTGAAGTTTCACAATGTGTTGAGAACAAGTTTGTAAAAGACAAGTGAAGGCTTGTCATGATTTTGTAACCAATTATTTCATTTGTATTTTATAAATGGGTCGTAAATGTCATTGACTAATTGCTACCTTTCTCCTTCCCTTTAACCCCTCCCTAGACATACTGAGCAAACAGGCAAACCTTGTACCAACTCTTGCCAGAGGCCTGGAATTAATGGAAGGTTTTAAACTAAACTTCACCTATTTGGAAGGACATCAATGGCAGCTAAGGACACACTTTAGTTTCTCTACTCCCCACTGCTCTTCTCTGTGTCCCCCCGCCCCCCCCCCCCAAAACAAGCTCACTTCCAAGATGACATGCTCTGCTCCAGAAACTCAGATACTAGGAGAAAAGGTGACAGCGAGACAACCCAAAACAAGCCAAGCCGATACTACATTAATCACATTATAATACCACTGACTTCGTCAAGGTCTTTCCTGTCTACCTGATCATTATGAAACCAGTCATTACTCAAAATTACAATTAAAGTGATGATTTCTCTGTTTGACCACGGAACAAACACTCTTTTCTGTTGATGCTTGGGAGCTCAGGGAGAGGAAACAGGAATACAGTCTGTCTCAGAATGCACTTTAAAGAATCATCACATTCCAAAGGCTGATTGACAGGGCTGGGGGTGGGGGCGGAGGAAGGGAGGAACTACTCACTTTGTGATGGGTTCAGTGTCAGGAAGAGAAGCAGCTGAGGTCGGCTCTGCCCTATAAACTCTTCTGAAATGCCACCCCCTTAAAAGCCGGCCTTGACAAAAGCTCTATCACTGGGAAGAAATGATATGAATGAGACAAGCTGCCCTCAATCTCAGAGTGACTGCATTCTCCACAGTAACAGGGCTTTAAGCCACAGTAAAGTAATTGTTCCGAAGGTACCAGGCTGCAAAACACCTCCTTTGGAGAAAGGGAAGGGACTGCCATCAGCACCTAACTCTGCCTTTTCTGAATGCTAACATCACAACATGTGGCTTGTAGGCCAGATCTGGTTCTCAAATATCTTGCCAAAATGTTCACATAAGTACCTTTCATACAAAAATCTAGACTCCTGGCTTCTTTGTGGGGAATAAATCTGAGCCATCCACAGCAGAGGGTCCACACTCCATCATGGCAACAGTTGACTGGAGCAGAGTCGCGGCTGTCCCCTTTAGACTGGGGTGTGCTTTGGAGTTCTCTATGTTCCCAGCTCCCTATTGAACCACACCTGGCCTGCTTAGGCCACTGTCATTGCTGCTGGTTCCTGCAAGGGTCTGAGTGTACCACTGCTGGGGAAAGTGTGTGTGAGATTACTAACCATCCAACCAATAATTATTTCCCCCACTTCAAAGGTAGAGAGAAAAGGGTTTCAGAAACTCTAATTCCTCTGTTGCAATTCCAACCGTCACCAAAATTCCACTCCACTGAGAAAGTCGGTATTTGAGTTTCAAAACAATGTATGCCGCTCAGCCTTACTCTTGCCTGAAGACATCCTGGGCCCCAGTGCACTCAGACTGGCTGACCATCAGGTCAGCATCTCCTCTAAAAATTATCCAATACCCTAAGGGTCTGTTGCATGTTTTAAAGGCAAACTATGAAAATGAACTCTGCTATTCTCTGAAGAGAAAATGGATCCTAGTCTTATTTATTCTTATTTATTACTCCAAAATTAAGTTTGCTAAAAAGTTGAACTATCCGACATACATTTTCGGCTTGACTCTTTTATACAATCATGGAGAAAAACCATCATTCCTCATGATGTATTTTTTTTATTTTTTATAATGAGGACCATAAAAGCACAGGGAAATCTCAGGATCTTTGGAAATAAAAATGAATGTACATATTTTGCACTAGCTAGCAGTAATTACTTTACCATGTGAGGCTCGGGGTAGGTAGTAATGTGCAATATCTTTAAACTTGGAGCCATCCCAAAAAACAAACAGAAAAAAAACCTGACCCCTGACCCTGTTTTGAAGCATCACTCCCCGCTTGGGTAGTGTTTGCATGCTGAAATATTTATTTCCTTCATAAAAAAATCTATCTGAATATCCAATCTCTCAGCAGTAAAGAGTCTTATTTCCATGTTAGCAGAAGCCCTTAAGTAATTTGGGGCTATGATCTTAACACTACAAGCTTTACCCACTTAAAACTTTGCCAGCTTGGAGCTGCATATTTTCCTCACCAGCTCCTCATTTGCAAAACACAGCAGAGATTCAGGTGAAAGGTGAGGAAGTTTCAACAGCTGCAGAGCCCAGTTAGGAAACTAAGTTTCTTGGGCACAGCTTCCAAGAGAGCAATATTTCTGAGCTTTCTGTCACTAGAAAAAGATGGATTTGTACCAGTGGGGATGAGCAGGTTCTAGCAAGCAGGTATGATAATGGCAACCACTGGACCTGGCATGGGAGAGGTGAAGCCTCTCTGAACCCTATAGATTGACTATTTGCTAGCAACATCTCTGACTGTAACTAGGGCACATGACTATCATTAAGCTTTTCTTCATCTATTTGCTGGTTATGCTATGTGAACAAGAAAGCCTGATAAAAATTACTTGGTATTTAATTTACACCATGAAGAAGAACCTAAATCTCATAAAAGTGCTTTAGACTACATCAAATTCACAAACTTGAGCAGACCAAAGAAGAGGTGTACTGCCCTGTCATCCAGATGAGAGCCTTATCTAGAGTTAAGGCTGAGAAAACCCCAACGCCTCCTCCATATGCTTTCTAATAACATAGGGGTGAGGTGAGTCATTGCTGAATTTTTCTCAGGTCTTAGATCAAGATATTGAAATTAAGCTCAGAAAATGGCTCTTAAAAAGCAGGAGGCTTCAGGCTTCCCTTCATGCCTACTGACATTACTTAGAGGGTAAATGGCTTCCTGTGGTGCTATGATTTAGGAGATCATTGGGGAATATGGACCTCTTCTTTCAGATGCCATTAGAAGTTTACCTCCAGATTTAATCATAGTTTGCTGGACCTAAAGCACTATAGAGGAACTCACACTAGCTCTGTGAGGTGAACTGACTATACTTTGTTTAGACTTACGAATGTGTGAGAATTTTAAAACTAAAATTCCAAGCTGTATCAGGAAGTGGTTTTTGCATCTACTCCTCTATCAGTTATGGTTTCTTTCGGGCTGGGGAGCAACAACATGGCAACAACAACACAGAAATAAAATGGTTGTAAACTGAGCTACTTAAGTATGGAAATCTCTCTGCTTAAGAACATTCAAGTTAGAATTATTGATTAGAATAAATTTAAATACTAGAGCAAAAGTATGCCCCCAACAGACTATACTGCAAGTGGCTCCTTGATGCCACCTTTGCTTTGCAAACAAAAGGTTTTGTGATGCACCTTGAGAGGGAGGCACTTCTATAAGTTGTTCATGCTGTGAATCAGGGCTTGGCCTGGCCTTCTCAGCCCATCTGGGTAAAGGAGAAAGAGGTTCCCCCCAAATGGGCAAATAAGGTCTCCCAGGTTCCAAGAGGGGTGTGTGCACTGGACCTCAGCCCCTTACACCTATCATGTCAACCTGCCTCCCCCAGGTATGACCTAATTACCAGCACTGAATATGAAAAAAATGTACAAGGCAAGTCTCCCTCCAGCCACCCTGGTTTTTAGGTGGCAAGATTCTGTCAATCTCCCTTGAAAGCAGAGACTAGTTTCTATTTTTCACAATTGTTTGGTAAAATGAACCCAACAGCACCAATGTAGAAAAATGTGGAATACACCAAGGGATTTGACAGCCAGAAATAATTAGGAGACCTATTAGAAGAGAGAAGTCCGGTGGTTTCCCTTTGTGACAAACCAGTTCTTCTTGACTTAAGGGTGGGACTGGTTCTAACTTCCTCACAAAGAACACCCACAGAGCTGAGATCTGCAAGCCTGGTTCTCTCAGGGGCATGAGGAGCCTTATAAGTAGAGAAGCCAGGTTTTAAGATCTAGAGATCAGACTTAAGGAGTCACCATATTTAGGCTGAAGGATTCCTGTGGAAGCAAAAAGCTCCTGAGGAAAGGGCAGGCTGGTGACTTCCCAGGGGGTGTGTGAGCATCAGAACAGCTTCGAAAGTCATCCTCAGAGTTGGCTGGGAGAATAGCAATTCTTAATTATAAATTATGGTTTGTGATTTAGGAAAACAGAGTCAGTGAAAGCAAAGTTGTGCCAGGTGGACAGACACTTTCATTCTCTTGTTGACCTCAAAATTGAGACTTGCCCCACAAAGATCCACATACCTGTAAATTATGTCGCAACAACTTGTCAGTGAGCTCAAAGCCACCGCAGCTATTAACAAGTAACACACATGTCAAAAAAAAAGAAAAAAAACGGGGAGGGGCGACAAGGAGGAGAAGACAAGAAATTTATACACACACAGCCATCCACACGAGAATCGTTCAAACTCAAGAAAGAAAGAAGTGAGATGTTACTCTTTGTCCATCAAACTGGAGAATCTGTTTAAAGACAATATTCCATACTGCCCCACATGAGAAGGGAGAGGCATTCTGAAAAATTACTGAGGAAATTATAAATTGGTACATCTTTCCAAAAATCAAATTAGCAAGGTTTTATTTAACACATATTTGTCAAGTCCCAACAATCTGTTTGTAACTTAGAATGTATATTCTCTAACACCTAGTGATCCACAAGAAAGTGTCAAAGATTCTTATTAAAAGATGTCTACAATAATATTTAAAAGTAAAAAATTAAAGAGATATACTAAAAATAAATTGTATACTTTGAGGGAAATTATCTTTGAATGATGAGTAGTAAATGAGAAAATTATGATATATTCTGTGAAAGAGTACAAATTTTTAATACAGAAATATTTCTAATTATACACCAATGTTAATAGCTGGGTACTAGGATTTGGGGTAATTATATGTGCTATCTGTAATTTTCTAGAATGAGCATTTATTAATTTTCGAAATAGGAAAAAAAAAAAAAAAAAAACCCTGAGCAATGAAAGAGGAATTAGCTAAAGAGCAGACATATTTAGAATCTCAAAAACATGTAACTAGTGGGGCATGGTGGCACATGTCTGTAATCCCAGAGGGTCAGGAGGCTGAGACAGGAGGTTCTGAGTTCAAAGCCAGCCTCAGCAAAAGCGAGGCACTAAGCAACTCATTGAGACCCCCCATCTCTAAATAAAATACAAAATAGGGCTGGGGATGTGGCTCAGTGGTTGAGTGCCCCTGAGTTCCATCCCCATATCCTTCCCCTCAAAAAAAAAAAAAAAAAAAAAAAAAAAACCCATGTAACTGAATAGAAAATGTGATAATAAAATTATAAATACACAGTTTAGTGGAGATTTATAAATCCTTAAAAGTTCTAGGACCTAAAATAATACTGAAGGAGCATGTAAAAGAGAATCAGAAAATACTTAGAATAGGAGATCCATCAGAGATCCCCCTGTTTAATCTCCTCATTATGTAGTTGTGGGAAGTAAGAATTAGTTGTGAGATGGCTTGATCTGACATTGCAAGATAGACTGAAATCTAGGATCTTCACCTTCCAATCTATGCTGTTATAAAGGACTGTAAATAGGTTTCATCTAAATTGCAAGTAGCAGTCAAGTGGTCACAGCTGTCTGATGTACTGCACTGAAAAGACTACACAGAGGGAGACACGCGTTGAGGTGAGTGATGTCTTCAATAGGGAATGCACCAGCGAAAAACTCCACAATATTGGCTTTTCCAAACCAGTGTTTCTCACTATAAAATAACAAGTATCTATTTCTAGGGGGAACATTTGATATAAATAAGGAGTAACTAAAACTATTTCTTCTAAGCCGGTGGCATATGCCTATAATCCCAGCAGTTTGGGAGCCTGCAGCAGGAGGATCCTGAGTTCAAAGCTAGCCCCAGCAACTTAGTGAAGTCCAAAGGAACTTAGCCAGATCCTATTTCTAAATAAAAAAAAGGGGGCTGGGGGTATGGCTCAGTGGTTAAGTGTCCCTGGGTTCAATCCCTGGTACAAAAAAAAAAAAAAAAGAAAAAAAAAAGACCCTATAGTCCAATGCACAAAGAATGAAGAAAAAGAAAAGTACAAAATTTTCAACCAAAAGGGAGAAACTGTAGGTTTATAAAGGTGCGCATCATGCCACAATGAAATATTTATGCTCTCTTCCCATTAGCAAGCTGGGTGGAAGAGTAAAAAAGTTGAAAGAGCAAACTCATGCCCTTCCTCTGGAAAGCTATAAATAGAAAAAAACTTCAAAGTTTTTAGGGAACTTGCATTCAAAGGCCTTGATGCTTAAATGGCCAAAAGCCAATCAAGCCTTGGACAAACTTCAAAAGGGTCAACATCACGGGAAAGTCAGGAATGAATGAGTTCTGAGAACTGTTAACTGGGGCCCTGGAGTGGGGGTGGGGCACCAGAAAATACCTCTGAAAAGAAATCCCACCTATGAAAATCCTATCTAAAACACCAGCAAATCAACTCCCTGCTCATGTTACATCAGGACCAAACACGTTTTATCTCAGGAGGGCAAGGATGGTTCACAATGTAATATGACACCTTTAAAGATTAAAAGAGAAAGTCATGTGATCATCTCAGTATGCCCCTCCCCCAAATAGCAAGTCTCAAGTTGAATTGCAAAACAGGAGAACTATTCCAAGTAACATCAGGAAAAGAAAGAACATATGTACTATCCCTACTACTATTCAATATTATTCTAGAAAGTCAGCTACGGTGGGAAGAGGGAGAAACTAAAAAGCGTTATGAGTTTTAAAGATTTTTAAAAACTCCTTAAAGACACAGAAGGTGACACAAGTAAAGAGTATATCAGTGGATGAGGAGAAAAACATTGGCTTTGGAAAAACTTCTGCAACATATAAATCCATAAAATCCAACACATTTATAATAAAAATGGCAACAGAGTTTTTAAAATAAAATTAAGTGCAGAAATTGAGACATTAATTTTCTGCAACTTGGTAAATGATACAACTGTCTCCTTAAGTCAATGGAGGCAAGAATGGTTTATTCTATAAATGGTGTTGTACCAACTAGCTATTTGAAAAATGAAAAAGTTAATCCCTACGTAACAACTGTTTACAAAGGTGAAGTGTGGATTAAAGAAGTAAACATTAAAAACAAAATTTGAGAGCTGGAGTTGTGGCTCAGTGGTACAGCACTTGCCTGGCCTGTGTGAGGCCTTGGGTTCAATCCTCAGCATCACATATAAATAAGTAAGTAAGTAAATAAATAAATAAATAAGCAAGCACGTAAATACATAGTATATAAAATAAAAGATCCATTGACAACTAAAAAAAATTCAAAAAAAATTTGAAATTCATCAAAATATGAGAAAAGTGAATATATTTAAAAGCATAGGAAAAAGAAAGGTAGTCTTGAGAAAGACACAATGTGCAAAAACTCTGAAGGGAAAGAATAACATATTTTTAAAAGAGTACCTGAAGAAATATTAAAACAAGTAAGATAAAAGCCATAATTAAGGGTTGCAGCTGCAGCTCAGCACTAGTGTGCTTGCCTAGCATGCATAAGGCCCTGGTTTTGATTCCCAACACTGAAAAAACAAAAGCATAATTAAATTTATATGAATAAGAAGTGACAGAAAGAATATATTTGAAACACATAACAGAAGAGTATTAATATCCAGAACATACAAAGAAGTACAAGTTAATAAAGATAAACAACCTAACAGACAAAGGCATAAAGGATCTAAACCAGCAATTCGAGAAGAAACAATGTAAAAAGAGGCTCACAAATAATTAGAAACATGAAAATTAAAACCATTTTTTCACCTATCAAAGTGAAAAAAATAAGAATGGTAAGTTTATATCAATTTTTCATACAGAGTAGATAAGAATGAAAATTAAAGTTTTTATAGGCAGCTATCAACATTTAGCAAAATTTTAAAGGTGCACAGATTTTAACCTATTAAAGCCATTTCTTGGTATTAACGCTAGCGAAGCAGCTCAAATATACACACAGGGTATTCATTACAATATGATTTATAATAGTGAAAATGGGGGAAAAAAGAAAACAAAACAAGGTAGTTAAATAAAGTAGGATACTATCTATCTACCATGATATTCATATTTGGAATACATGCAGTAATGATAATGGAAAGGAATTTATTAGATTCTATGTATTACCATGAATAGCTTTGTAACTCAGTTTATAGTACATAAACTAATAAAGTTGTACAACTATAGGGATTATATCATTTTAAAAAGAAAAAGAGCAAGAAAAATGAATGAGAAAAGAAATGAAGATAAGACTTTCCATAAGAGAAAAAAACGAATAAAAAGAACAAAATATTGTATATTTTCTACTGGCACATATGCGTGCAGAGGCACAGGAGAAAGACCTACTCACAGGAACTGATTACATTACTTTTGCAACTGAGAGCAATACACTTGGGTAGGAGAGTCAGGAACTTTGCTTTCCTGGAGAGGCAGCTCCAAGTAGTGTTATGAACAAAGGCTCTGGAAGTAGACTACCTGGTTCAGACGGTTAGTCAGTCTGTGCCTCAGCCTTTTTATCTAGGGGGTAATAACAGTACCAATCCTTGGAGTTGTTGTGATCCATAAATGAATCCCTATACATCCAGCATGCGTCTGGCATACAGTAAACACAACATTAATATTAGCTGCTAGAGTGAGCTATACAAAAATCACTAATATATGACTGCTGATCTACAAAAATGGCAATTTTATATGGTTCAATCTAATATTATTTACATTATTTTGATCTTTTAAAATTCAAATGATAATGCCTTTTTTAAGGACTGCAGAGAGGGGAGTTGAGGAGAAGATCCCTAGAGTGAAGAGAGTCTGGAGGGAGTCCTCATTGTGTAGACAAATTGAATATTTTCAATATCTGTGTCTAGAAAGATCTTGTCTTTGGGGAAAAAAGCCAATATTTAGAATAACTTTGCCAAGTAAAACTTGAGATATGCTTTCAAAATCTACTTACACATATTTCCATATAAATCCACGATACCAAATCTCTACACAAATGACTAAATTCTGTGTAATGGAAAGAACTTTATTAAATTCAGAATTTCCAAGACATGATACATCAATTAGCATAAAATAAATAATTAAATTTATTCGGGTAAAGTACTTTACACTAAATAAAAAGCAGGTCTTAAATATGTTATGATTGTAACACCCTTACAATGTTTAGAACAAATTATAATATTTGAAACCAAATTAAGCAAATCTTTATATTTAAAAAGTGCTCGCCGGGCCTTAGTTTTAGTGCTCAAATGCTCATATTATCAATTTTTAAATGTGCTCTATAGAGAAAAAGTAAAGTGCGACATCTCAGCTGAAGTCAATTTAGGAATAGAAAAACATATACATATATAAAAACAAAGCTCCAGCATTAAATAAACAACTTGAGGAGAGTGGAGATCCTATAAATAGTTTGACATTATTATACAATCTTCTCTGCATATCTCGTAATGGAGACATTGCTGTGGGTGATTGAAGAAATAAGCAACTTTGACATTTCTGGATGTAACTTGAGGAGATTATTTCATCATAAAGGATTGGTATGGAATATCCTAACCAACAACTCAATATCAAAACTCTCCTTGCAACTCTAAAACAGTGCAGAATGACATTTAAAATAATCCATTTATCACCATCCAATACAAGCTGCTTGTTCACAAAATGTCAGTGACAAGGCTGGAGGCTTCCCATTCCTAGGCAGAGAGTGCATGTGACAAGGAATCTTTAATATAGCATCAACTTCATTTCCTTATATGCTATTGCTGTACCTTGGACTTCAGCTCACCGAGTTTTTGCAATTTATATGAGCAGCGATACAAATGAAATGCCTTTTCTTTTTCCCACACACAACAGAAAGATTCTCTTCTAAAGATAATGAAAAGTCTGCATGATATTTGTAGGCAAGTAATTTACTCATGGTGAATCCTTGATTTTATTTTTTAAAGCCATCTTTTGTAAAAGTCCAGTAGTTTAATTCCAAATAATAATTCCAAAAATTCAAATAATTCTTTATAGTGACAGCAAAGGTAATAGTGACTTGCATTTATATGTAATTAATTCAAAGTAGTTTTGTACAAGGTTTATCATAAGTCCTTCTCCTGACAAACTGCTACATCCCTAGGGATGTAGCTTAGTGGTAGAGTACCCCCGGGTTTAATCCCTAGTACTAAAATAGAAAAATTAAAAAAAAAAAAAAAAAAGAAAAGAAATTCCTGACCCAGTATAAATCCCTTTGTATCACAAACAGCAAAACTTAACCCCTGGTAGAAGACAAGCCAGAAGAAGAATCCAGGCTTCCACATCTCTAGTCTATAATGTCATCCTCAAAAGTAAGCTCTGTATAGGAAGAGACAAAGGATGTGAACAGGCTACCTGTTGCCTTAGGGTTAACCCAAAGGAAAATGTCAAGATATCATCATTGCAGGCTTTAAAGAGGTAACCAGGATGGGTGACCAATTAAGGCTATTACTTCACTCTCAATGAATCAGATTTGGAAATGGCAATTAAGTAGTAATTGGGAATAAGTTTAGACAGAGACCTTTCTGGGAGTGTAACTGTGACCTAGATTTGATGAAACTTATTCCCAGCAGTGGAGATGGGGGTGCTCCATCCCACCAAAGGGAGAGCATCTGGGGTCAGCCTCCTGCTGAGCAGTCCTGCCACTGTTAAACTCTGAAATGGCGGGGGCCCAGCAGCAAAAATAACCTCGACTCTCTGTGCCAGGCCACCTGCTTCTAGTCTATGCCTGATGATCCTCGTTGGGAGGCTAAGTACCATATGGGATCTTGAACCCCTATTTTTTTATTATAATGCATGAAGTTAAGCATTTCTGCATGAAACTGATTTGGTGCTTTATTTTCTTTATTAACCACCTCAGTTAATTAAGTTCCCACCTGAGGGTGAGATAGGAAAACAAAAGGGGAATGGGTAGATTTTCTTTTCCGTATATTAAGGGATCACAGTATCCTCAGAGCCAAAGTAAGCACTGCCTTAAACTGTTTAAAGTGGCCTTAGAGTGGCCAGCAGACATTGGTCTATCAACCGTGCTACTCTCTGTGCACACCCAAGAGCACAACTCCTCCCTAAAAGTGTACAGTTTCTTCCAAAGAAAACTGGCTGAGAGTGACAGAAGTGCCTGAAATGCAAAGCTGACTTCAAGTTCAGTCTACACAGCCTCGGGGACCCATGTAGGCTTTTTTCACTAAGATTTGCAGCCAATAAAGAAATGATACAGCTGAATGTAACCCATGAAATTAACCTGGGTTAGTCTCTACATTCTGTGAATACAGAAGCTAAGGACCAGAGAGGTAAGCTAGGTAATAACTACAACTTATTACATGTCCTGGGTTTTAACAGTTAATGTAACTTAATGTACACATGACACCATTTTAGTTTCATGCCAACACAATGAGTTATAGAGAAGCAATTCCATTTTGCAGATGGGGAGACTGAGATCTACAGATATGAAAAACTCACCCGAGTTCAGAGAGAGGAAGTGTGATACTGGATAAGTGTTTCTGAGCCAGAGTTCTCTCACCTAAACGGGGAAAATAATACTGACTACCTCATAGGATTGTTAAGAATCAAGAATATATAGCTGGGAATTGTGACACATACCTATAATCCCAGAAACTTGGGAGGCTGAAGCAGGAGGATCTTGAGGTCAAAGCCAGCCTCAGCAAAAGCAAGGTGCTAACCCACTCAGTGAGACCCTGTCTCTAAATAAAATACAAAATTGGAGCTGGGGATGTGGCTCAGTGGTCGAGTGCCCCTGAGTTCAATCCCCAGTACTCCCCCAAAAAATAATATATGAAGAATGCTAACAGGTATTTCAGCACTGGCTAAGTATTTGTTGCTTTTGTTAAGCTATTACTAAATAAAGGGCAGAACCAGTAATAGAACCCCCTGTCTCCATATTATTGGCTCAGTTCCCTTTCCATAGACGGCGCTACAAGGAACTCAGATTACATATCATTTGTAGTTAGAATATACACCATGCAGAGTGATGAAGGAGGGAGGAATGGAGGCAAGAGACGAAATCCATCCAAGACATGGAGATTAGCTGTTACCAAAAGAAAAAAATACACATATATATATGGCATCAGGCAATCATCATCCACATTTGTGACTGCATTTCATAGAACAGTGTGCATGGGATTTTATTAGATGGCTCTGCCAAAAACATACTGGCAGATATAGATCTGAGCTTGTGGTTCACCAGAACACAAAGGCCCCTCTTCAGGAGGGGGATCCTGCTTGGGCTGGCCCAACTCCAAGTAAATGCACAGTTAAAAGTAGCAGCTGCAGCGGTGCCCCCCCTCTTCCCAAATTACTTATCAGTTGTTAACAGAGAGAACTTCAAACACACACACACACACACACACACACACACACACACAGTGAACAAAACCTCAACAAAATTTAGTCTTAGAAAAAATACAGATGTAATAAGAACAATACAAATTAGTCAACAGATTTATGGGAAAATGTCAAAAAATTGCAAACTTAAACATTAATAGAGTCCAGTTGTCACATATCATTTTGGGGGTTGATCTCTAAGACGGAATAATGCTGGCAAGGATGTACTGAAAATTCATATACTCATTCTTGGCTGATTGCAGTGTAAATTGGTGCAACACTTTTGGAAAGCAATTTGGCAATATATGCTGAAAACCATAAAAACAGTCATACCTTCTGACTTAGTAATCCTCCTTTCAGATTCTAGGAAATGAATCCAAAATAAGGAAAAAAGCAGTATGAGCAAATATGTAATTGCAACATTACTTTGAACGGTGTCAAATCAAAAGCACTTGAATGTCCATAAATAAATTGACTTTGCATATGATGATACATGCCCTTTATGGAATATCCTATAGTCATTATAAATTCCATAAGGAAACTGCCTATAATGGTAAGTGAAAAATCACAGGCTCCTTTGATTACAACTATTTCAAAACATGCATATAAAATGCAGATGCAGTACACAAAGACTCAAAGGGTAATATCCAAAATATTAATAGTTGTTTGGGACTGAGTTTTTCTTGATGTCTCTACATTTTCAGTTTAGTATTTGAAATAGTGTCACTTAGGTAATGTATATGTATATGTATAGGCATTACGTATATCGGTGTACACAAACAGCTCCTAACAGACGTGCCACTATAAATGAGTCTCACCTGGCCTGCACTGTTTTAAAACAGTGAATTATTTGCCAACATTGAAAAGTCACAAAGTTTCACATTCACAACATTTACTGAAAAATCCGAGGACTTGCAATCCTGGGCCCATATCCCCACATGGTAATAACTAGAATTAGGAAGTGACCACCTGACCCTCTCCCATGGCCTAAGTGCCTGCATATTTGACCTGTGGCTGCTGCCACTCCTGTGGTCTTCTCACCTAAGCCTGTCTCTCTCTTTTATGTCACCTGCCCAATTCCTAGACCATGGAGAACAGGACCTAATTTGCATGCCCTTTTAAGCTCAAATCACTGCAAATTAAGCTTGATCTTTAGTTCAGATGTTAGGTCACCAGAAAATCATGGGCCAATCAATCCAGTACTCTCCTCCCCATACCACTGGCAATTCTGGGGTCTTTCCTGGCAACAAAAGGAGAGGTGGGACCACCTAGTGTCCCCTCTCCTGAACAGTTCCTCAGTCAATGGTCTCTGCTGGTGCAATCTTTAGCCTCTCCCAGAAGCTGGTCCCTGGCAAGATCAGGGTCATCCTCCTGCTCCAGGCTTCATAGAATTACAGAGGTGAAAATGCCTTTAGATGACAGTTCACAGCCACACTGTCCCAGCTGCTTTGCCCCAGTGTGGGTCTAAGTCATTTTCTGGATTTCCTGAGACAGAGAGTGTGTGGGCTAAGGAAGCAGCCTTCTCTCTCCCGATGCCTCTTCCAGCTGCCGTCTGGCAGATCCTGGCTCTGTTTGCTGCAGGCAAATGTTTGCATTTGTCCCTTCCCAGGGGCAGAAGGTATAGAAACAGAGTCTGTGCAGCAAAAAAGTGGGGAGGTGGCCCTGGAGGATACAGGTGCTGTCATATGTCATATGTACCGCATAAAGATGCAGCATGGGGGCGCTGCCTTCAGACTTGCTGTTTGTGACTCTCCACCAAAAAAGTCACAACTTATCATCACTGATATATGTTAGGTTCATTTACATAAGCCCCCCTCCCAGCCATATCCTGGTAAATTAAGAAAAGACAAGCAAACAAACAGTGTCTTTCCTAGTCTGCAACAAAATGCAAACCCTTTCCTAGTCTGCATGCCTGATCTGGTGATTACAGAGGGGCAGGACAGACACTGGACCTAGGACCTTTACTAAACACCAGGACACGGGGTACAGTGTCCTTACCTGCTTCCTAAGGCTCAGGAAAATGTTCTTTGGCCAAGAGAGAAGATTTATTTCAGATAAAGGACAAATGCTGTCCTTTAATTAACAACATCTATCTCTGGGACAAGCACATCAGGTATACAATACAGAAGATTCTTTTAATATAAAGGACAGATGGCAACTTCACCCCTGGGACTTCCAAGGCTGCCCCAGAAAAACACACAATTTTAAAAGGCTTTGAGAATCCTCCAAGGAGAGCCAGTCAGGAGACAAGAATGCTTCATTGCCCCATTTACAAAGTAAACCAGAAAGTGTCTCCGAATGGTTCAGAAACACTTGAAGAGGAGCCAGGCCCACCTAAGAGACTGAAAATAAAAACTTTTGCCTCCTGGTCTAGTAGTGAGTTGTGCAAGTGTCCTCTCCTCTCAACCCGCGTGGCACTAGATGAAAAGGAGTTTTAAAGTGAAGTGTGAACACACTGGGCTTTGTGATCACACCCGACACCGCACAGAACAACCGCTGCTTATAATGAAAACATCCAGCCAGGACATCTCCACCAGAGGAGCACTCGGCTTGTTGGCCGGAGGAGGACGGGACGCACCCCCAGCTTGGGTGGAAGGAGTCTCCTTTTATGGTTCTCATTAATCTGACTCAACACACACATGTGTTGGTACAAGATTCCTAGCGCATGTGTTATACCTGCCTAACTGGGTGCTAACATTATAAACCACACATCAACACTTCTTGCCCGAGTGTTAATGTCTATTAATGTCCTGCTGGGGAAAAGGCTCTGAGAGCCAGCCCAGAGCCACAATTCGACACTGGCTGCCACAAGTTTTAGTCTCGGCCTGCTGATTAGGGATGTTGTATTTCATTAACAGAAATTCTGGAGGAGGGGGCTTGGGGGTGTTGTGCTTGGTTTTACGTTTGAGATTATCTTCATACGGGGAGCTAAAAAAGCCATATAAATCTGAAGGAATTTAGGGTTGAAGAATTAACCATGTGGATTTGGCTCCTGATACCCCAGATACCAAATTAGGCTTTTCTTCTGTTGCACTGTGGTGCTTTACAACACATTGATCTGGGAGGAAAGGGCTTGCCAATGTCACGGTGAAATGCCTCGTCTGCACGTTTTCTATAGGGCCTGTGAAGTTGTATATGTTATCCTCCGACTGAACTTCCCAAGTTCCCAAGTGCACACACAACGTGCCTATCTATGCAATATGTATACACACGTCACTGAGAGAGCAGAATAAAGGACACGTGGTGGATTTTTTTTTCTCATATGAAGAATGCTAATGCTATGTGAGCACACACATATGCACACATATATATGAAAGCCATCTAATGAAATGATAATTTCATAAATTTGGAGGCATTTCCTCAAGTTTGCTTGGTACTGCATGAAGTGCATATTTAACCCACACAACTCCATTCCTGCAGATTTAAAAAAAAAAAAAAAGACGCACACACAAGCACAACCGTCAAAACCGGATTTGCCCTTCTCTAAATTAATCCAATTATTCAAATGTCAGTTATATCTGTCACAGCCTGGCTCCTTGGGCCGAACCAAACTGTTAAAAATTAAAACTGTTTTACTTCGTTTAGTCTTTCTGCCTTTTTAGTGTAAAATCCACAGTCTCGACAAAAAGTTGTGGGATTTGACACCCAGCGCAACACAACCCTATTGCTGTCATCCATGCATAATTCACTTTGGAAATATGCGCTTGCTTTAAAATATTACTAAAATATACATGTAACATATGCTAATTTCACTGCGTTGGCTTGTAAACTCTAGCTACTAGGTTATATGTAAACTTCGCCAAGTGCATACACTGTACATAAAGGGATTATAAATGAAAGGAAATATCTCTGTCCCTAGCTCTCTGTCTCCAGCCTTGGCCAAACTGACAGCCCCAAATCCCAGCACCATCTAACATGCCCTTCCCGTGGAGAAGACAGCCTGTTCTCAGAGTCTTAATTACATCCCAGCTGACTGCCCAGCGTTGCCAAAATCAGGCAACAAACGCTGGCCCTTCACTCACAATATGGTCTGCTAAACAGATTCCTGGTCGCACAGAAAGAAACTTTCGCAACGTGGGGGAAATAAAGGGACAAGCAGGAGATCAAGGGAGAGCACAAATAGTAACCTAGGGGATGGGAGAGAGGGAAACAATTCATCCCCACCATGCAAAAAAGAAAGGAAAAAAACTTCCCTTCCCAGAATCCTTAGGCACCATGGAGCAGCAGAATTTTCACAAAGCTGTCCTTATTACAATGAAATCAAAGCCATACTCATCCAGCCAAGTACTGCTGCTCCTCAAGATGGGACGCTGATACTGAGACTCAGTAGATTAATGATCGTTAAGTCAGACTCAACCACCCCACATGGATCAGGCCATTATAATTACAGAAGAACAGCATGCAACATTCTACCACTGCAAATGGTATCATATGTTTTCCTGGCTGGCTGTTTGGGAAGGGTTTAGCTTATTTGACATAGCAGAAGGTACTAGAGTCTTACACTTATGTGGGATATATCCTACACAATCCACATAAAATTAAATTTCTTTCTTTTCGTGATTGCATCATGTGTAAACGATGGCAAACACGGTCGCCAAACTTAGAGGCTATTCTTGGCTTGGGACAACTCTAAATATAGGCTAACGGCAAATATGAAATTTACTTTAGGGAGCTTTGGAAGGCAGCTGTTCTCCAGAACAACAGAAACCAAGATCACCAACCAAAGATCCTGAGAGAGTACGCACAGAGAAAAGTCCACCCTGTGTATTAAGATGCTGTAAACTGAGGAAGCAGTGGTTACCAAAATGAGCCCCAAACAGAAATGAGAAAGGTAGCTGCTTGGAATTTCACTCATTGATTTTAGCATTTGAAACTGTGTTTCCAGGGGTGCCATTTATTAACACAGTGGAAACACTGCCCCCTGGCATCCTGTCATAATTAAGCTGCTTTTCACAGGGGCAATTCTGCATAGAGCACTCTGATACGAAGAACGCTATGGATTTAGTTATTTTAATAACGATAGAGGATTCTCCTGAACAAGGCAGGAATAGGTAGACAGTAAAAGTGACTCACAAATGATTAACCCAATTTGCAAAGCACTGAAACCTACATCCTCATTAGATCTCAAAAGTGCTCTGTATGGACTGGGGCTGTAGCTCGGCAGCAGAGCACTTGCCTAGCATGCATCAGGCACTGGGTTCGATCCTCAGCACCACATAAAAAGAAACAAATAAAATAAAGGCACTGTGTCCATCTACAACTACAGAAAAATTTTTTAAAAGTGCTCTATAACCTAAGGTTAATATCATTTTTATTTTTCACAAGAAGAAACTGAAGGTCAGGAAAGATAAATGGTTCACCTAAGATAACAGGGGTTTTGACTGCAAAACTCATACTTACTCACTGCCCTAGAAAACAGGTGAGAGATAGAATAAAGAGAACTCAATATTTCACAGGTACTGTGTTGGGTAAATCAAGAACCTGTGGTCACAGTAAGACAAGGGAGGTGGTAATGAGCAAGGACGTTGAGATTTGAGAATGCAGTTATTGTTGACATCCTCACCCTCTCCTCAATACAGATGCCTTTGGTAAGGGTCCCAGTGATGCCTTAAGTGGAGTTTTAAAAAGAAAAACTAACTACCCAAACATGCTATCTAGTTACATAGTATATTGCTACCACTAGCTCCACCACTAATTTCCTGTGCAAAAGAAGTTGATGCCACTAATCCGTATTACATGGTGACAACATGATGAGATGTTTTACAGAAGACAGTCTTTAGTTAAAGGGATGGAATAACAAGAAAACATATAATTGTTAGGATAAATGATTCCAGGACTTACAAATTAGTGTTTCAGGTTGTTATTTCTTTTTAGTTTTTCCTGTTAGAAAATGCTTCGTGGGAAAAAAAGTTTCATTACAATATCATCTGAGTTTATCTCAGCTTAACTGGAAAATCAAAATCTAATACTTCATGTGCAGCTGTAAAATAAAATCTTCATACCATTTTCTTCTTTGAGCAGATAGAAAGCTATAAGACAAGAAAACAAAGGATTCAGTATGCCTTAACAGTGCTGAGTAACAGCCAATTCAATGATTCATTATTTTCTATGGACCTTCAATAATAAAGATTTGGAATCCTGTTTCCATGATGGAAGTAGAAACATTCAAATTGCATCTTGCGAGTTGATACCAAACATCCTTTGGGGATAAATGCACTGCAATTTGAAGTCTGGGACGGCAACCAAGATATTAAATGGAAAGAACATGGACATACTTAACATGTGCTTAAACAAGAGATTTTTAAGAAAAACAACCCCCAAAACCCAAAACCTTAAAAAAAAAAAACCAAGCCAATGAACAGAATTTCAAGTTATGCTATGAGTACATCTCTCTCACTAGCAACCTACATAAACAGCTAAAAAAAGGGAGGAGAATAAAACATTTGTTGTATTCTAGTTCTCTCAAACATAAGCCTTCCGTGGCCTAGGGCAGAGGTTGGTAAACTGTGACCCATGGTCCAAATCCTGCCACCTGTGTTAGGTCCTTTATTGGAACACATGCACACACTCATTCACATATGTCTATGGCTGTTTTTGCACAGGAATAGAGAAGAACAGTTGAGACAGACTATATGGACCACCATGCCTAAAATATTTACTATTTGGCCTTTTGAAGAAAAGGTTTGAAGGCCCCTGATCAGCACAGAGATCTACTGTCATCCAGATGACAAGGTGGATGGCTACTCAACTGACTCTGAATTACTCACACTTATGAAAATGAGTTTAAAGTTTATGTTTTATTATATTGCAACTTTTACTTATGTTATTTATTACGTATTTTATATCCTGGCAGAGAGCAAAAGCCCTGGGCTGAGTTGGTATGATTATGAGGAACAACAAAGATGAAGTTGAAGCAGCTGCTTGAAGTTCCTTGCTGAAAGTTCTCCTGTTTTCCAACGTAAGATCGATACATCTCGCAAAGTCCTAGCCATCCCAAATAGATGATAAGGCTTTAAAAGCAACAGACAAAGGTTCAATTCCATGTTTCAAATTTTCTTAATCAATGGTCGGTGAGAATTAGCCCTCAGCTCCCAGTTCTCTCGCTGGTGGAGGGAGGATATTCCTGCCCAGTGAATGAGTGAATGACAGGAAATGTTATCACGAATTCGAGGCACTTAATGTGAGGCCTGCAGCTCTTTAACGTGAGCACATGAAAGAAAAAGGGAATTGTTTCAGGATTTGCAGGATAAACCTTCAGGAGTCCTTCTTCTTTACGCCCTTCTCAAAGCTCATCCAAACATTTACCATCTTAAGACTCTTTTTACTGTAGTGACCTGTCTATATATAGCTGTTTAAATTCCTGGTACTGGAGAGAAGAGACTGTTTTCCTTTCAATTTGCTTTTTGAGATTCCACATCTTCTCTGTTGCCCTTGTCTCAGGAATCTTCCAAATTCTGACTCTTATTTTAAACATATTGTAAAAATAATCAGCTCTCAAAAGAGCTCTAACATAGGCTTATCTGCTGAGGCCTTCCCTATGTTCTCCACATAAATACAAAACAGGTCCAGCTATCTAGGAACCCAAACAACTCCATATCTACAGAATAGTAAGTCCAGGTACGACTTGGAAAAGTGGACTACCCCTGCTTGAGAGATATGGATTCAGGAAAATGAGGAATTAGTTCTGGGTCTGAAAGGCACACATGCAGTTATTATATTGCAACTTTTGCTTACGTTATTATGATGCATTAGGATCCTCAAATACCAAATACAAGAATAAATGTGCATCAGAAGACCCCTGGGAACAAGTCCATGTATGTCTGTGAATATATTGTTGAAAAATACCTGAAACCGTTGTACATTTGATAATTTCAGGAAATACAACAAAGATTAGTCTTCGTTTTAATGAAAAATGCCAGTTTTTTTTTTCCTGTTGGATTTGTGGGTGAGAAAATAAATCTACTAGGATTTTAAGACATATTCTATACTTGATACTCTATCCATAGTCTACACATCTCATATATAAATGAAAGACTAATACTCCTTTCATTTTTCTCAGTGGGAAAAGAAAATATACATTTCTCGTGCTGTAAATTATAGTAATTCAATTTCAGCAGATTTGAGTTTTCAAAACAGCTTATTTAAACAAAGCTTATGAATATCAGAAATAACACCAACCACCAGACATTCAGTGGAGGACCACAGACAGTCTAATCCCAGGCATCAGCATGAAAGGATGGATATTTACATCAGGAGAGAAAGCACCTGCGTAAGTGTTTTGGATGGTGTTTTATGGGCTTCCCCTGCAGTCTTGTATTAGAGGAACAATGAACTTGAACTAGTCTGTAGATGAGGAAGCACACACAATCGAAAAGCCCGAGGTCTACCCTCCTTTTACTCTGAGGCTCCAGCTTCTCACATTTCCCTCTAATCAAATATGGGCTAGCACCTGCCTCTCGCTTCTGCGTGAGGAAGTGCCAAAAACTTGGGATTCTGGAACTGTGAGTGTGCTCCTGGAATTGACAAAGTCCTGTTCTGTCTGCCGGGTGCAGTCTTCAGGGAGAAAATAAAGTAGCATTATGATTGTGGTCACTGTCTCCCCAAAGTATTAACTTGAAGGCCTACAAAATGCTTTCCCCACTAGCCAGACCAGAATTCTCATTCTGGGGCCTATCTGGAGCCTCCATCTTGAATGTCATAAAGGACATGGTCTCCTGTGTCATCCCCAACAGGAACAGAGGCCTCAGAGGCTGCACTGAAGTCTACATATGGTTTACATGTCACTATAAAAAGTCTAAAGTGACCTGTTCTCACTCTGCAAAGAGAAAGTGGTTAATAGGGACTAGACTACAGTGAATGCAGTAGGGGAATGGAGACTCAGACATGAGACCTTTTGCTTATTCTGATGACTTCTCAGTCAGGGGGTTCTACCCGAGGTGTTTAAGGACTTCCCACCAGGGCTGAGGATTCCAAAAGTCTCCTGTGGGAAGACACTTCACAGTGTCCATTCGCCTAAGCACACCCGGTGCAAGAGACTCACGGCTCCGAGTATGTGTCATGGACCAAGCAGATGAGTGCTAACCACGTTCAACGCTGGTCATTGTAACCAAATTCCCCAGGGTGCCTCCCAACATATGCTGACTGAATCAGAAGCAGAAGTGGACTCCAAGGCAGATTTCAGGTAAAGCTGATAAATGCTCGGCCAGGCCTCAAACCGGAATGTCTCTGATAATAATGAAACCCAAGTCAGCGCATCTGGCTAGCGAAATCCGTCTTCCCAGCCTTGAACAGAAGCTGGAATCTACCTTGGAAGAATGCATAATAGAACTCCCGTGAATCAGCTCAAAGAATTTAATACCTGTTGCAATTTTCTCCAATTTACTATATGAAATAATAACACAGGCAGCAATTACCATAGAGAAAAACTTCAGGTGCAACAGCATTAGTTCAACAGCTGGGATCGAGTGTCAGCCCAGAATAACAAATTTCATTCATTTTATCTGCAGCACTGGAGACATGCTGCTACTAGCTTTAATAGTCAGGAATGTCTGTTGGCTAAATGACTCTGCAGAGCTAGTCAAGTGAGGGCGGCCTGCGACAGTTTAATTGGGCTGCTCGCTATAACTCTATCTGGGGGCTATGAGCAGTGGACTATAAACAAGCATAAAGCCGCACTCAGTGCCGAGCAGAACAGCCTGCAGGAGGGCAGGATGAGAGGGAGCGCTTCTGATGGCAGGAGCTCTCATTTACACTGGCGTCAGGTTGGCTACAGGTGAACGGGAGCAATGTAACCGCGGCCGCACAAGAAAGGCGGGGTTAAGAGAGCAATCGTTTATCTTGTATTGATTTCTGGACACTGTCCTAGATCCATTCTGAGATAGAATGACAGTTTTCAGTCTTGTGCTTGCAAGAGACAAAAAAATGACCAAGCACTAGCCTGACTGTTTTCTGATCATATTACCTTCAGAAACACACCACCCATAGATTTCTTTTTTCTTTTTTTTTTTTTTCCTTTCCTGGACAGGGAAATCCAAACAAGTTTATCACTGAAAAAGAAGGTTAGGGGCTGGTTAATCAGCCATTTGTCTTTGCTGCTCTGGATCTGGGAGTCAAGGGGTCAAAAGCAAGCACAATTGGGCCCTTTGGTTTTATCTCAGGTAACCTCCCATCTCTGGTAATTGAACCCATTCCTTGCGGTCAGAGTTCCTGTCACTCATATTCAATGTCTGTCATTACTGAGAAATGCTTCATGTCATATTACACTGACAGAAGCACTACAGCAAAGCTCGCAAGTTTCCCCCAGCACCAGGGTAAGACAATGGGAGCCTCTCTCAGACCAGTGATGTTTAACATTTTATGTGCTGACACTGTGTCTGTAAGCACAATATAATGAAAGTCTGGTAAATGGGAGATAAAAATTCATACTTTCCCTCCTTCAGGGGCTGCCAGGCAATATCAGAAATAAAACAAGTTGGCAGCTCCAATGATACCCGTGCACCGGTGCCACGGCAGGCGCTTTCCGAGGGCGGCGAGTGGATTTCTACAGAGGCACGCTCACAGGAGGGCGTGCACCTTTCCATTTGCTTTTGATGTGGCTGTGCACCAAACACTTCTCCCCTGGCTGGGCGTGACTCACTGTTTCAGGGGCGCTAACCTCAGCAATCCAATTCTTCTCTGAACATATTCTGAGAATCTCAAACTGTGCATGGCAGAAAAGAGGTGGCCTGGTAGCATCTTCAATAAAGGATGACTCTGCCATTCTGTTTGGAAGTCCCCAGAGATGACTTCTGAGGCACAGTGTGCTCCTGACAGGTGCTTGGAAGCTCAAAATCAGTCTGGAGCACCAAGGACTCTTCAGTTTCAAGACTGCTTGACCCACTTTTCCAGTCTTATCACCCTTCACTTCTTGCTTGCCAAGCAGGGTACACGGAAGCCTCCATGTTTTTCATTCCCTATCACATCTTGCATCTTTGTGCCCCTGGGCCTTTGCACAGATCCACTCCATTTAGGAAGCCTTTCCTCAGCAACCTGCTCCTGCAGGGCCTGGCTCAGGAACTAGCTTCTCTATAAGTGTGCTCCTGGTTCCCTTCAACTGCATGTTGGTTTCTACATTGAAGAGTTTAGGCTCTGACATTAGGTGGGGGTAGTTTGAATCCTCAGGCTGCTATTTAGGCAAGTTTTAAAACTACTCCAGTTCTCACATAGTAAAGGAAGGTTAACAGTCTACCTCATGTAGTGGTTGTGCAGGTTGAACAAGATGGCTCATGGTCACAGCCACAGTGGGGACATGATTACAACAGTGTCCAGCACAGAGAAAGTCCCAGATAAATACCAGACATGACAATAACAAATAATATTAGTGTTGTCGCTGGTACTGGTGTTCTCAAAGCACGGTTTCTGTCAGTAATGGGATATTTCACTTTTCCTTGTGACAGGTTTCTATTGTTTCTTCTCACTTGTCACAGAGCTGTGAGCCAGGCCATCTCCCAGAAATGCGAAACTCTCAAGTCCCACCCAGAACTAGCCTGCCACCTATGTTCCACAAGGTGATTCAGATGCTGAAATCAGAGGAGTCCTGGAATAGAGCATGGGTTCCAGAACCAGACCTCTTGCTTTGGAATCTCAGGACTTCTGACTCCAAGCTTTGTGTCCCTGGGAGGTTATTTAATATCTTTTTATTTTTTTTTTCTTTTCTGCCTCAGGTTTCACTTCTTAAAATTAGGAACAATAAAAATACCTGCTGTTGTTAACAGTGAATTCACAGAAAATACTTAAAAACAGCCTGATATGGAAAGCACTCAATAAATAAGGACTAGTTGGTACTATTATTATTTAGGATTAAATGTGTATAATACATGAAAAGTACTTGAAAACATCAGTAGGGGTTTAATGAGAACTTTAATTATTAGAAGTGTTCATCGGACTTTAAGCCTCCTGAGGGCAGAGACATGTCTCATTCATTCTTGAAATTTCCCAGGGCTGAGCCCAGGCTCTGCATTAAGCAGGCACTGAGTGAGGCTGCTGCCTGGAGTCCAGAGGCCTAGGAGTCAGGCTGGGCCTTTATCTGGGGCTGGTGTTCTGTTGGCTGAAAGGCAGAGAAACAAGGAAATCCACTTGGGCTTTAGCAGCTTTCGGGGCCACCAGCCTGTGGGCCAATTGTCTTTTACACAGATCCCTCCTCCCCGGCACCCAGGCCCCTTTCACTCAAGGTCACACCCCCTAAGCCTAGTAACTGTGGATTTAAAAATCATTTTGACTTGATATTTTACAGGGAACATGGCAGGCTTAGAGAGTTTAATCTCTCACTCTCTCTTTTATACACCGAGGGTGGGACACCTTTGAACCTATCTGACAAAGCTTTAAAAAGCTTCCGTTTAGAAACTGACTGCAGCCTGGAGCAGAATGTGAAGGCTGGCCTTGAGCTCTGCGCCAGGGAGGGGCAACCCAACAAAGAGCCACCATCCCTCAGGACTCCTCTGGCACCTGCCAAATAGCATTCACCTGTTTGTTTCCTCCATACCCTGTCTCAGAGAAAATCAAATTTGAGGAAAAGAAACAGCTATGGAGCCAGGAGCTGGTCCTCTCTGAGTGGTCTGCTTCACTCATCTCAAAATAGCCAGGAATACCTTGCACCAAGGATACTAAAGAGCTGATTCTGAAGCCAAGACACGAACCCACCTGCTTGGGAAGAGTTCCCATTTTAGACAAATGCCCAGACCATAATAAATAGAAAATGGTAGCTATTATTTTATTAGATGAAACGACACTATGACATTCACTAAAAATAAGACTCACAGAGCTAGTCAATATAGAGCTGGGCATGGTGGCTCTTGCCCGTAATCTCAGTGACTCAGGAGGCTGAGGCGGGAGGATTTGAAGCTAGAGACCAGCCTCAGCAACTTGGTGAGACTTTCGCAAGATAAAAAAGATGGGATGAAGCCCAGTGGCCAAGTACCCCTGAGCTCAATCCCCAGAACCAAAAAAAAGGTAAAAACTATAAATATTATAGTTTTTATTATTAAAGCCAATCAGGGTCTGCTACTTATGCAATAGAAGACGGAACTTCCATCCCAAAGATAAACACATTCATAGTTAGCCACCGTGAGCAATCAATAGAAGGTAGGCTGTAAATACTGCTGACAGCAATACTGCTGTCCTGGTAGCAAAAAGAATATACAGGTCTTTAAAAACTTTGCATTAGAATCTAAAGAATAAATAAAAACATTACACGGGTGACTGTTTTTTACTGTCATGCCTCAGGATACCAGGTTACTGGTAATTTGACATTTTTTTCCTCCTATTTCCAATAGTAAAAGTTTAGAGGATGAAAGAACTAAAAAAAGACAACAAAAGCTATCTTTTGATTCAAGGTAGCAACATCAGGTAAGTATAGAAAGTAGGGAGACTATTACAGTGGTATGGAAATAGTTCATGTTTCTTTCCGAAGACATGATGATCATTGATCAGATTGGACATAATAATATGCCAAATACAATCCCAGCAACAGGGTCTGTCACAGACCCGGTCCCACCACTTCCCCAGAGCAGACCTTGGATGGAGTCTGAGAAACTGACTAGATCCCCACACTGCCCAATGGTCGCCGTTCTCTGGAGCCCCACAATGAGCCTTGAAGGAATTCAGATAGGTCAGTTTCAGATCTCAAAGCGCCACACTCTAAGAATAAAAATGAATGATATTTAGCAAGCCAAGTGGGGAAAGCATGTTACAAAGATATTTCCACTGCTGAAATATTACATTGCCAAATGTTCCTGTCAAATTGTGGTTTAATTACCTTGGCCCCTGTGCCTCTTATAATCACCTGTCATTAGCAACAATGCATGCATCTGTTTACACGTCTGTCAGAAATGCCAGCCCAGCTGAAGCCAGGGGATACGGAAACCCTGACTGGGATATGCCCTCAGTTGAGGAAAAGGTCATCTTAAGTTGACCTCTCTAGGCCCAGGGTCATACCTCAAAAAGATGACCTAAGGAAAGGATCTCTCAAGCAGACATCTAAATATTAGAGAAATGTTTTCAGCAGGATTGTCTCCATGGTAAGGGGGGGATACTGGTGTTTCGTGGCTGTATTATCCTTCTTTTATAGCATTTCTGCTGTCTCCAGGAAACACCTTGGTCATGACATGTTCTACACTGCAGTGTCTCCAGGGTCTCTTAAGGGTCCTCAACCCTACAAGGTCACACCTGGCACCTGCTTCTTCTACTAACTGTCCTCTCCTCCTCCAGGGTCCAGGTCTGCTTTAACTTACCACTTACTACCTAACTCTATTCCAGAAGATTTTCTCCCAAAGACTGCAGTCAGAAATGGCCACATCTCTCTAAAGTCTTTCTTCCTTATACTGCTAAAAACAAATATGTAGATCCTGTTGGTTTTGATATTTCGAAAAGAAAATGAAAAAAAAAAAAGAAAGAAAAACACCACAGGGATATTCAAAACCCTTTAAAATCTTTAGTTTGTGGTCAGTGACTTAGGTTTTGGGTTTCTTCCAAGATGGGTTTGAGTTCAAGTTTTATCAAAAACTATCTTCCTTTAAACTTTCTTTTGAACTCAGTTGCACCATCTATAAGATGGGGGTAATAACATTCACTTTTATATAATTATAAGGAATAAACATAATGCTTATGAAGTATAACAACAGTGAGTGCTCAGCAGCTTCTGAGCTCCATCTGGATTCCTTCTTTCTCTCCATAAAAAACTTCCCCAACTTAATGACTTTTTCTTTCAAAGAGTGCATTTTTTTATTTCTAGCTGATGCCATTTACTTTGTCACTTTTCTCATAATTAGTTATCTGTTTTCCAACAATGAAACTACATGCTTGATTGGAAGGACTGTTTTCCACAACACCCAACATAGCGCAAGTCACAGAGGGGAGCTTCCCTAATACTCTGTAGGTGGAACTTGGATTCATTTTTAATCTTAGCAAATACTAAGATGAATTAAGCCCTTCCCCCAACCTCCTTCCTCTCGGGGCCACCTCGCTTCCCCTCAGTCACTGGGCTTATCACACCCACTGGGTCCTCTTCCCTCAGCTCCAACAGGGCTTCCTCAGAGGTCCAATCAGAGGTTGCCCTAAAAAGCTCCATGTCCAGTTGCCCACCTGTTCCTTTTCTCTGACATTATCTTCCTGTTTCTTTGTTGACCTGTTTTTAGTGTGTCTCCTGCCCCTAGAGTATAAACTTCACCAGCACAGGAAGCAGACTGGTTTCTGCTCAACTGGTACCGTGAGCCTGGTGCGTCCTTGAGTGTTGAATAAGCTTCTGCGGAGTAAACAGTACTTTGCTTTCTTCTTAACCATCCATCTGCATGTGTCTGCACAGCTGGATGCAAACTAAGGAGCCACAGGAGCAATGCCTGACTCAGATAGCCCTAGAGCTTGAAGAGATGCTTTGTAGCAGACAACACCCTGGAATTAGCCAAGCACAGGCAGGAACATGGGAATCTTTCTTGCTAGTCTGATTAGAGAAGGTGACAACTTGATGAAATGAAGTTTCTGCTCTACAGGGAGGCCTACCTAGGACTCAGGGGTAAATCGAGTCTTCACAAAGCACCGCTATGACCATCTCATCTCTTTTACTCTAAACCATGCCTTTCCTCTCGTTCCTGTTCATCTAAGTTTTCTCAGGTCCCCCAGACCCCTCTCCTCAGCCTCCATCTTCTCCTTGGGCCCACTGACATAGTATGTCTTAACTGACCAGCATGCTCACCACGCCCCTTTGGGTTCAGCTGCCTGGGGGTTCTATTGTGAAGGCTAACTAGAGGCCCAGGTGTCACCCCTGGCCCATTCTGACCAATCCACCCTTTCTCCACCCTGTATCCACACCCAGCTGCTCTTAGGAATTCTGCACCATATTTTCAGGTCAGCCACTTCCCTTTGACCACCTTTTCTCTTTGACTTTTAACCTTCATTGATCAATATGTTCAATGATAGTGACGTCATTAAAAACCAGCTTTAGGACTAGTCAAGGTGCATCATCTTACCTTAATGGACAAAGTATCATTACTGGTTGAGTTCTAGGAAGATTCACAGCCCTGTGCATACTTTTGAGGTAGGTTTAAGGATTTAAAAAAAAAAAAAAAAAATCAAGTCTCTTTTTAAATGAGAGACCTGCCCGCAGACTGCCACGTTTCTGGCGTATCCATTAAAAGATGATTTCTTTGCCCAACAAAGAAACCAGAGATCATTGTATTTCTCTTGGTGACGATCTTAACAATTCTATTTAGTAACTCTTCACTCTTCAGATTGGTAAAGTAGGTCCAATTTTCCTCTGTGGTTTTATATTTCAAGATGGATATAGGTGAGAAAACCATGCACTTCCTTCACGTACACCAACAATCCATCAAGACTGACTCCTTGCCCAGCATGAGAGCCAGATACTGGGCACTGCGCTTTCTGTAGGAACCCTACCTCCATCATAAAGTCCGAAGCTATAGGTAAAGAAGAAAAAGTGCAATTGTTTTAGAGATGTGCATTGAGGGCAGCTCTAAAGGGTCTTTTACTAGTTCAATATGGTTAAAGCAATCAGCCATGGCTGGCACCACCAACACATTGTTTCAGAAAAAAATGCACGGTAGAGAATTGACACCGTACCTATAATTTTAAAAGATTTGCTCATTTAAAGTAACCAGCAGCATTTTCTGCCACATAATGGAGAAATTCACAGGATGCTGGGCCCCTCACGGCTTCTGTGGCTATAAAAGCCCCTTCATGCTGGACTTTTTATATTTGGTAAATTAATAGTTTACTGTTCCAAGATTCCTACGTGTTTATATTATTGCTTTTCTAACATAAAAGTTTGCAGTTGTTATGGAAACATATGGTAACATTTGCTGCTAAATTTTAAATGCATTTTCTACCCCTGTTACACACCTGAAATGAAGCCAAAAACTCTCTTTGCTTTACATTAGAGTGAAATTCAAACTGGTCTGGGTGACTATAAATGGTTACTGTTTGTCTTGGCTCCTACCTGTATCAGATTTAGACTGAGGAATCTTAGGGAAGAAATTACACGGGATAAAATGGATATTTCTAAATTACAAGGCCTGCAATTCCAGTGGCTCCAAATATCAGCTTTCTGTTTCATCTCAGCCTGCCAGAAAGAAAATGGTGGGGACGGACAATAAAAGACACACAACATTTACTCTCCAGAGCCAAATGCTTCTTGTTTTGATTATACTGGAGAGGGAGGTTGCAGATCCTGATCAGTTAAGTCTTGTTAGCAAATTAAATGGTTGTAGACTACAATGGCGCAAGATAGGAGTTTTAGCCCCTGGCTTCAAGTTGAAATGACAAAAGTATAAATTCTTTTGACTCATTTTGTTCTGCAATTTTCCTCTTTGAGTATCTCACAGTTCTTGAGTAATTGTTCATAATGACTCTGGGGCCATGGAGAGGGTGACTTGGAAATGTTCATTGAATAGTGTATTTAAGTGCCCCAATTACCTATTTCTTCAGACCGAACTACCTCACCCAAAGTCAGGTTTCCTTGTGCAATGTAACTAGTCATAAATACTACCTAAGGAAACGACATATTTTGGCTCAGAAAAATATCAGATGTGAAAGACAGTATGAGGATTTTTGCCTGCTGGAGCATTTTCCTGGGTCTTTACATCACAGTAAATCAAAAGTCACAGAAGAACTTCTCTGTGTGCATTAGGTCTTGCTCTGGGACCTAGGAGACCTAAATTTCCAAGTGCATTTTTAGTCCTGTGGGCTATACTCTTCTATTCATTTCAGTATATTTCTTAACAGTCATGATTAATTCTCTCACATTAATTTTGTCTTTTCTTTGGGAGAATATCACCATGCTATTAGGTAGAGATTTTCACTTTAAGTTTCCCACCAGATTAGACATTGCTTGCATTTATTTGACTGAGTAAGGAAAAGAATTAGGATACTAAAGTGTGGAAATACAGGAAGTTGCCATTTTTTTTTTCCAACACAGACCCTTGTATAGTGAGAAAGGTGCTACTTATCCCCTAATAATACACATTCAGAGCGTGTGATGGCAGTAACTCAAAAAATAAGGGCTTTTTTTTTCTCTCTCACTGAAATAAAAAGTTTTAAGTTCTAAGGCATCTGTTCTAGAATACATGCAGGAAGCTAACTAAGGAAGCCAAGGACTCAGAATATAACCACAGCAGCGCCCAGTCAGCAGTTTAGGTTAGAGCCTCACAAAACATGGATGATTACAGCATTATTAGACACAGTGCTACATGTTTCCATGTTTCTCCTTTACTTTTTAGAGAACAGACAGCAGATATTATTTCTTAATCCATCAGGATTCCGAAAAATGATGTGCTTAAAAAGAAACTAGAGCCAGGCACAGTGGTGCATATCTGTGATCCCAGCAGCTCAGGAGGCTGAGGCAAGAGGACTGCAAGTTCAAAGACAGTCTCAGCAACTTAGCAAGAGCCTCAGCAACTTAGTGATACCTTGTCTCTAAATAAAATATATAAAAGGGCTGGGGAAGTGGCTTAGTGGTTAAGCACCCAGGGTTCATTCTCCAGTACACACACACACACACACACACACACACACACACACACACACAGACATTAGATCCTGGCTTGTTACCTGAGTAATCCTGGGCAAACTTTTCAGAATCTTAGTTACCCTAACTGTAAAATGGCAACAAAAACAATATATTACTAGGTTTGATAGGAGGAGAAAATGAGGAAATATGGATAAACACTGAACATAGTACTTGGCTTACAGTAAAGCCAGCTGCTTTATGTTGTGATGTTCATGATCATCTTCTTCATCGTCACTAGCATGATTTTGACTGAGGCACATGTTTCTGGATCCCTCCAGTTTGTAAGGCCAGCATTTTCTAAATTTTGATGATGTAATCTACCATCAGGCCTTTCAGTCATATCAACCACCTACATTATAACACTTTAAGCATTGTTTTTTAAAGCAACTTTAAAAGAAACCACTTAAAGACTGATTTTAATCTTATCTTCAATAATATATTTTGAGAACCTTGGATCCAATATGCTGATAATGCTTTCCTAATCTAAAGTAAAATGTGTTTGGTAGGAGAAAATAAGTTTTTGAGATCTACTGCATAGTGGGGTGACCATAGTTAATGATAATATGCTGAATATTTCAAAACGGCTAAGAGTCAATTTCAAATATTTCACAACACAAAAAGCAAAGTATCTAACTTTTAAAATGAAAAGTATTCATTGGTGTATTACAAAATCATCTTATGGGTCAATCATAGCATGTACACTATATTCAGGAGACTGCCAGGCCTTGGCACTGGTCTCAGAGTTTCAGGAGAGCCTACCTATGCATGAATTGGGAGACATTTTAGATTCCACAGAAACCTACTGCCACCCTCATCCATGTGGATAAGGGCCTTGTCGAAGAACCAAACTTGGATGACTGTCATGAACTTAACTTTGCTCAGCACAGATTCACGTCTGAACCCTGTCTCACACCCAGGATTGAAAATATTTCCTTCTTAGCAAGGCCCTAAGCAACTTAGCAAGACCCTGACTTAAAATAAAACTTAAAAAGGCCTGGAGATGTGGCTCAATAGTTAATTGCCCCTGGATTCAATCCTTGGTACCAAACAAACAAAAAATAGTTCCCTGTTAGTAGTCTTTAGTAAGGTGAACACTGTATTGGTGGGTAGCTTGGAGACAGGGCAAGGCCTTTGTGAAAGAAAAAAATACCACTCTATCCAACATTCTCATCCAATCTCTGCAGACGGGTTTAAATGTATTTTGACCCCTGTGTTAACCCATTTTCATGTGATATATTTGGCATAAGAAAAGATTAATCACTTATGAAAAACAAGCTAACATCCCTACAGCAAATATATTATCACGATATAGAACAGGACATAAAGGTTTACACTTGCATCATTAGCCTGGCTATAATAAATGAGACACTCTATGTGATGTATAATATGGTAAGGAAAACACAGCTGTTGGCTTTTGTAGCAAAGTGCCTAGGTGCACTGCACCTGAGTCTGCAAATTCTTAATAAGCCCTCAACAATAAAGCTGTATTGCTCAGAACAGCAATGGCTGAAAACCATTATCCATGGATAATTAACTATGTCAGGACATTGAGGTCCTAACATGAGGTCCTCATAATTCCCCACTAAGGGAAAGACAGTAAAACATTATTATAATATATTACTAATATTTAATAAGAAGACTGTTCTATTTGTGTATTATTAATGCAAGCCGTAAGTTACCATACCACATGAATTATTATTAGTTCTGCTGGGCACTTGAAGGGCAAAGTGGCCCTTTGAGTTTAAGAACAGTAAAGAAATACTTCCATTTGGGATTAAAATTTTAAAAATGTATTTGCAATATGTTCTGTTTATTTTCCCTCTGATCCCATGAACGTATCTTATGGCGGACATTGATCACTGGAAAAGCCGTCACTAAAATCACCAGTTCTGAGGAAGCCCAAAGCTATATACTTGTAAAACATTCCTAGTGTCCACACTGGATCTTTTGAAAAGTCCATCATTTTGCCTTCTCCAAATATCTTGGTCATTTTGAGACTCTCCCCTATAACACAAAGTATTTAAATTTCTTGGTTAACAAGGCTTTTGACACTTGAAGACAAAAGCTCCACTCCATTTATTAAGACGACTTCCTACTGTGTGGGGCTGTTTTTTTACCTCATAATTAAAATAGCACCTGAACAGGACCATCTGTGAGCATGGATTAAGTTTTTTTACAAAATGTATCTTTTCATTTTTTTTCCCCCTGCCACATGCCTCTAAAAATCTCATACATACTTTGTGTGACATAAAAGAAAAACACATTTAAATGAACTTTTTATTCCAAAATAAAGAGAGACAGAGAAGGAGCACAAGAGCGAGTGGGGGAGCAGTCAGGGTAAACATTTTGCTCTTCACCGTAACCTTCCATCATGCATTAATAAATAAATGTACAGTTCTGTAATTTGCTCAAAGAATGAACAAACTGTCAGTCTTTGCTTCCTGCTTCTAGGATTCTGTCAGTTTATGGCCACCGGGAGACACAGTTTGCCACTTAATTTTCTTCTCCCTTCTTTTTCAAATACACACATTTTTGAGAAGATATTATTCATTCAAAAGGCTGCCAAGACAACGGGTTAGGATGGATTTCGATATACAAACTATTTCACAAGCTAGTCTTGTTTAACCAAAATACCAAAATAAAGTCTCTTTGGGATTTTTTTTTTTTTTTTTGCACAAACTGCAAATCCATAAATGCAGGGATTATAAACATCAATACAGACATTTCTTCCAGGGGGTTTGCTGACCTTATGCTAGCTCTGCCACAGAAATTCATTTTTCTTTGGAAATGTTGGCTTACTTTAATGAAATGGTTCCTTTGGTATAGTTGGGGCTGTGACGTCAACCTGGCTCCATTCTAATAACTATGAAATATTTACAAGGAAATTTAACCATGCACACGGAACAGCTGACTTTAGTGGCAGCCAAGGTTTAGGCTTAGCCTGTTCTCTTTATTAAAGGAAAGCAGTCCTTTTTACGTTTCCCTCTTCTCCAGAAGATCAAACCCACATGGATTTAACAACTTCCCGAACCACTCTTCTATGTGGCCATCCGTCTGGAGCAGTGAGACTAAGATTTGGACCCCATGACATCTTTGTGCCAGTTTCACTCATGCCCTGAAAGAACTTTTGGCTTTCCAAGAAGGAGCTGGGGACCAGGCAGGAGTTCCAGGGTTTCATGGGAGACATGGTAGTTCACTGGCAAAGAAGTCCCAGCCCACTCTTTCTGAAAATCAAACCCTTCATTGGGTCCAAAATGGCTAGTGGATTTGCAGACACACTCTCTATAGTAACAATGAGCACCAAACACACCTCATTCACTTTCAAAACCTTCATATATTTTCTCTGGAAGAGGAGAGATAAAACACAGCCACATGCAGGCCAAGAATAA
Source organism: Callospermophilus lateralis (assembly GCF_048772815.1). Lineage (NCBI taxonomy): Eukaryota > Metazoa > Chordata > Mammalia > Rodentia > Sciuridae > Callospermophilus > Callospermophilus lateralis. The sequence goes on along the minus strand of NC_135322.1, from coordinate 38,000,105 downwards.
TAACAACACTGATGGACATGCACGTATCTCCTCCAGGCCAGAACAGAGCAGAAAGAAGTGATAAGCCACAGAGACAGTGCCCAGACCGGGTCCTGGTCTCCTGGCCAGCGCCACTGCCTCTGTCCTTGAGGAGTGTGAGAAGGTTGGAAAGTTCCACCTACATCATCCAGCCTCCAGGCATTCTGATCAGCCCGAGCAATAGTTACAATATCTGACTTTGTTGCTAACACCTAAATAGCTGGGAGACTTCACAAGCATGCACACAGTCTGAATTTTCCATTTCTCTTAAAAAGTGGAAGGCCTGGTAACATGGACCTGGCCTCCTGGCTAGGGGAATGGCAGCCACCCACTTCAGGCTGGATGTGGCCTCCCCAGTTCACCTACCTCCCACCCCGGTGGCTTCATTCATTTCCGTTATTGCCAGGCCCTGTGGCCATTTGAGTTTGCGACTCTTAGTCTGAATTCATACTTTTCATTAGCCAACACGAATATCCAACTCCATGCAGTCATCAGCAAGAGCTCAGAGGAACACTTCCTTTGGAAAGACCAGTGCCTCTTTGGGTACAATTCCACCATTCCATGTGTCCTGCTAACCCCTCAAGACCAGGTTTCTTTCTGTTATTTACACAGCCCAGGTGGAGCAGTTTTAGGCACAAAAGTTGGTAGCTATACAAATACAACCAAAGTGCTCCAAAACACACAGGGAAATTCCCCAGTGTGGGGGATGGTTTTTACTCTATGATGCAGAGTCTTCGACTTGCCACCCACGTTCACACTGTTTGTGTGTGCTTCGCTCAAACTCACACTTGGGTTTATGCACGGTTGCTTCACACACCATCTCTGACTTTTCTGCCTCAGCCAGTTTCCAATGCTGCTAGAAGATGCTGGGCTCAGTACAGCTCCCAATTCTCAGAGGCCCCCTCAAAGCTTTTAAGGCTGGCATAACATGCAGAATTTCAAATGAAGAACCAACAGCAGAAAGATCATTTACAGTAACTATACAAACAAGCTAAATGAAAGACTTGTGTTCCGTCATTAAAAATAATAATGCTAAAGCCCCGAGGGCTGAAATGTAAAGCTTTTACTTCGTGTGAGGAAACAGAAAAGGAGTGTGTTTATTATTCCAATAAGATAACCTGCTAATTTATTTAGGAGGCAATTTTAGAGTACATTCGTTCACAGCGAAATCTCACTTTATCAGATTATATGAAAAATAACAACCACAAATAAAATGCTCATTCAAGCCAAGGGCTTTTGCAAGAGAGAAATCAACAACGGGGGAGAGGCCAAGAAAGGGCTGCTGGAAGGTTCTGCCACTGAGAGAGTGCACCTCTCGCTCTCCTGGTCTCCTGAACCAAGCCCAGAGTTAGTTATAGAGTTATCTCTCTCGTACTTTGCAGATGATGCCTAACATCATGACAACAGAGAAGAGGAAAGGTCTCTGGACCTGCCTACCTACAACAAGTTTCTGTAAAGTAATGAACACAGACAGCTTGGGGACCGTCCACCTGCGCAGCCTGCCTCTTCTTGCCTGCAAAGTGAAACCACCAGGGATTGGCAGAAGGTACCGCTCTGACAGGGCCAGGACAGCCTTTCTCCTCGGTGACAGCCTGGGCCTACCCTCTTAAACTTGACCCACCATAATTCCTTCACAATGCAGCAGCGAGGCAGCTGACAGTAGCAGCTGTACCTCCTAAACGAGATGGATGGAATTTTCATAACTAGTTCCCCAAGTTACATTTTACCTTCAAGATAATTTATGAGCTGCTCCGGAGCCTTGAAGAGACAATATGCTTGCCATAAAATTAACTGTAACAGTCTTGTAGGTTATAATTAACACTGGGAGGGTAGCACCAACTGGATGAAACACATGGCATAATTGATGGTGAAACTAGAAACGAAGCAAGCTAACAATATCATTACTGTGCACACTGCCTTAGCAAAACCTGCGCCTCCCCAGGGTTAATTACCATCACCTTGCAGGGCCATATTCTGGTGGAGAAGAGGCCAGAGCTGGGCAGAGAGGTGGAGTTTTGCTGGCAAGATCACAGGGCACCTGGATGGATACAGAGGCTGTCGAGAGTCTGGAAAAAGAAGCAAGTCATACCAAGAACCATCGGTGCATCTGGGAGTGTGGATGGTTCCTGGAGCTTAGACCAAGACCGAGAGAAGCCTTCCGTGTAGACATAACTTCCTTTTCTCAGTAAATAGCACCTGTTTCACTGAGGGAAAAGATATGGGTAAAAAGAAGAGAAGAAGAACTTCCAAAAAGGCCCTTTCAAGACTTATAGTATTTGGAATTTCTCAGAACTGAAGCATTTCAAGTGAGCACTGGCATAGCTTAGTGACAAATTAAGATGATAGATGAAACCTGAAGGTTTATTAAATTCAAAAGTAACATCCAGAGCCCCCTGTCCACTGGAGACTATGGAGAGAAAGCAAATCAAAACGGTCATGTCAATCGCTCCCATCTTGGACACAAACTGTAAGTTGTCCCTCGGTTGCCTGGACACTAAATAACCTGACCAATGCTCAAGAAACCAAGAATATTCTAAATACATTGGAACTACTCAGATAATTTTAATGAACAATTTAAAGGTGATTGACCTATATTTTGGGGTTCTGATTTGTTTATTTGGGGTTTTTGTTGTTCTTTTTGTCCTGGGACAAGTCATTAGAAAATTCTGATGAATGATACAACAGTGTCCCCTACAGGCCAACAGAGCTGTTCTTTCCCCCTGCCCCCCATTACTCCATCAACTGAAAACCAGAGCTAAACTTTTATCTATAACCTGGAATATACATTACAGAGTAAATTTGTAAAATACACTGGGGACACCCCTGAGATAGGATAAAATTGCTATTCTTCACGTGCAGTAAATTGTTTTCTAGATATAAACATAGTGTACAGCTGGTATTAACCCATGATGGAGTAGATAAATTGCTACCCTTTCACCTTAAGGGCACCTACTCAAATCAGCCTTGACTAACACAGCCCAAAGATTACTTGACTTGGAGGATTTACAGATTCTTGGAGGCTAAACTTTGATGTTCTCTTCTTCGCTCCTACTCTCCCACCTTCTAAAAGATTGTAACCAATATAAAAGAAATGATATAGCTATAAAGGTAATAACTTCCCTTTAAAAGATTTATGGGAGGGAGATTTATAAAGCATGAGCTGGAAACTCCTTCCTTATACAGAGAGAGGCACCCACAACTAAAAAGTGTGAAACACATTTAGGTACCAGAGGAAATAAACATGTACAGATACACACAGGCTCCTCTGCACTCGAGGAGGAACCCGGAAGATCTGTACTGTGAGGCTGGAGTCCCAGCAGTTACTGAACCTAAGAGAGGTGGACAAAGCTTCGTTACTGCCCTCACAGCAGCCGCACAGCATATGTGGTCTGAGCTGGGCCTTCTTGGCTTAAATTCCATCTCCACTTCATGTGGCCATTGCCCAGGGCACAGGACTGTGCGTGTCTATGCCTCTATCTCCCCGTCACAGAAAGCACTTAAAACTGCCTGGCCCGCCTACCTTCAGCTGCTCTCTGGGATCTAATTTAGGGAGCCACACCTTGTCAGAGCTAGAAGATGCCTCTGTCTTCAGACTGAACCCACCTTTTTTATTTTTTTGTTTTGAGACAGGGTCTTGCTAAGCTGCCTACATTGGCCTCAAATTTGTGATCTTCCTGCCTCAGACTCCTGGGTGGCTGGGATTACAGGTGTGTGCCCACCTAAGCCTCTGCTTTTCTGGATAGTTGCTGAGCTCCAAGGTGTCTGTGGTGTGCCCAGATTCCTACAGCCAGCTGGTGATAGGATACAACTCTGAGTCCAGTTCAGGACAATCCTATCTAGAGTTCCTTCCTACCAGTACTGGGCCTCTACCTTGGGGCTGGGATTTATATGCTGGCACTCTCACAAAGGATAGGAATTTATTCTTGACTTTTCTGTTGTATATCAAGATGATGATATTATACGTGATTTAACTGAACACTTAGTATGTTTCAGGTACTCACTTTAGGTGTTTTACATGAAATTGCTTAATCAACCCTATGAAATAGGTTCTATTATTACCATCCCCTAGGCAAACTACAAATGAGAAAATTGAGGCTTACAGGAGTTAAGTAACTTGTCTAGTTACAATCTGTAATTGAAACTTGCCTGGAGTTATAGAAGTGGGTCCAAGATTCAAACCCAGGCAATCTGATTCAGAGTCCATGCAACCAACCACTATGCCATGTTAATGGAATTTACTCTGGAAGAAAACTTTCCCCCATCAACATTGAGATTTAAAAAGCATGAGTTGGAAATTACTACTTTATGGAGAGAGATAAAATAAAAAGTATGAAACATGTTTGGGTACCAGAGAACGTGGTGCCACAAAATGCCCACATCCCCCTGGAGAGAAGGTAGCACAAAATTTATCCCCAAACCCATGATCATATATAGATTCTCTTGCTTCTCACTCACTCTTGGAGACAAAGAGCTAACTGCCCACTTGTAGCCAACACAATGGATCCACCGTGGCTGGCATCCAATGAGTCACAAAACAACACTTAAGGAGAACTTGCTTCCTCCTTCCCTGGACCTGGGTTTCTATGGAACCATGACTCAATCTCTTCCATACTGTTTGTTATTCTATATTGTATAATACAGTTCCCAAGTCAAGTATTACTCAGCTCTATAGCCTCAGGGCCAAGGACAGTGTCTCATACCAAGTACGCACTCAATAAACATTTGCTGAACCAACACTCAACTGGCAGATTACTCACAGCAGGCACCACTCCATTTATGAAGTGCCCTGGTGTATTACCACACCAGGCCCCAGCACCCACGAGCCTTCTCCAGTTCTCTCTTAAGAGCGATCTAGGTGAATTTAAGTCCTCCCTAAAATGACACATGTCTTGGAAAAGTAACTGGGAACCAGGTGCACATAATCAGAAAAATTAATGTGGATTCCCCAGGATCTTCCTGCTTGTAAAACTGCTATCCCTCGAAGACCTCATATACACAACCTGCCACAACTAGAGGTGCAAGGTGTATCCCAAGTGATCACTTCAGGACAAAGATCAGAAAGGAAACTTTTCTGTTTTTATCCCAACCAAATGACTTTATTTTGGTCCTGCAGAGTGTTGTTAATATGCAGGGTCCCCTGAGGGAAGCAGCCCTTGCTTGGTGTCCCAGTAGAATACAAGCTCCAGGAGAGTAGAATTTTCATTGGTTTTGTTCACTGCTATAGTTCCAGAACCACTTAACAAATGTTTGTTGAATAAACAAATGCATGAATCAATGTTTCCTCAAAACATTTCAGAAGCACTGCCCAGAAGAGCCAGCAACTGATCACAGTCAGAAACCCGCCAGAAGCAGAGCTCGCGCTGAAGCCCACGTGTTGATTTTATAAATAAGATGCACAGAAGTCAATTGGCTTTTGTCCTCCATAAAACTGTTCAAATGATGACAGTAACAATGGTAATAACATTAACAACACTTGCCTCCTTAAGATAAGTTGCTGTATCTTGGGAAAGAGGGAACCCTATCTCTAGACTCATTTAATCCTTGCTCTAAATTTATACAATGTTTCAATTCCTACACATTTATGAGGAGGTTTTATGGAGTTATCGGGTTTTATAGAGTAATCTGGTTCAGAGACACAAAGGACATTCTTCTGCTAAGGGCAGCAGAAAGCAGAGATTGTAATTATTAAAGGAGAAGCGACAGCGGCATTAAAAAGAAAGACATCAATGGCAATTAGCAGGCCAGAGCTTCTCGGCTTCTCCCTCGAATCTCTTCCGTTTGTTCCCAGTGCTAATGTTGCAAACAAATTCAGCTAGCTGCAAGGACAGCGACTAACTACAGAGGCCACGACTTCTAGTGCCCAGCTAAGTCTGCCAGGAAAAACAGCCACTCTTTCAAGAAGGAAGGATAGCAGCTGACGTGGTCAGGTGACACACAGTCACAGGTGGTCTCAGCAGATAAATGCATCAGCCTCGTCATCCCAGAACCCATCCTTAGGGCTAGTGGCTCCATTTTTTTGTGACCATAACTCCCTAGGGCAGAAAACAAGCTCTGGCCCAAGTGCCAAGTCACTAAGGCTAATGTTCATGGCTGCACTGATATCACTGGAGCCACATCAGGACATGAGCAGGGAGCCCGGAAAAAGCCGCTGCCTGGAGCACGGGAATTGAGGCCACATGGCCCGCCCCACCTACCCCAGGTTTTCCTCTTCTCTCCTTCCGGAAAGGGCAGGGAACCAGGAATGGCCACAGGGATGAGACCACGTCTGTTTGTTCTGGTTGAACCTACACCCAGGGCATTCTCGTCCTCAAGTGTCCCCGAATCAGCCTGTAACAAAGCACCCTTCCTCCCTCGGGCTGCGACAAGAACCTGGGTGCTGGCTTCGGGCTTAACCACTAAAGGACGGCTTATTGGTGATCTCTCCTCCTTCCAACTTCAAGGTTCCACCCCTGGAAAGTTAGATAAATGATCAGTACTTACTTCCAATATCAGCGATCTATACTACATCCAATGTCAAGGTTAGGGAAAAAATAAAAAAGCATCTTTTTCATAATTAAGAAAAATCTTAATTAATCTTTTTCATAATTAAGAAAAATACAGAATACAGAATACTACTACTACTACTACTACTAATAATAATAATAATAATAATTATTATTATTATTATTGGCACGGGGATTGAACTCAGGGGCACTTGACCACTGAGCCACATCCCCAGCCCTATTTTGTATCTTATTTGGAGACAGGGTCTCACTGAGTTACTTAGCCTCTCACCATTGTTGAAGCTGGTTTTGAACTCACGATCCTCCTGCCTCAGCCTCCCAAACTGCTGGAATTACGGGCGTTATATGAGAATGGGTTGAAGTTAATTAATTTTGCCAGATGTTCAATCAGTCTGAGTGCCAGGCACACTTTTAGATGCCAGGATACACAGTGAACAAGGTGGCAAGGTCCCTCGGCCGTATAGGGCATTATTCAAATGGAGGAGACAGCATAATGTCACAAAATCTGGGGTGCAGACTTTACAGTCAGTGAAAGAACAGACAAATGCCCTGCCCTCATGAAGCTTATATTCTGGGAGGAGGGACAAAACTGTAATCACAGAATCCAGTATGTATATAATGTCAGGTCTCCTTTTCATAAACTTCTAATAAAATATCGGTTCCCTTAAAGCATAGCCCATTGCTAAGTCACCTCTCAATTTCCCACAGTGCTTCACACACAAAAGAAAGAGAGTATGTGTGCTGGCTGCTGTGTTCTTGTCAACTGCCCTACCCCTGCCTTAAACCTTAGTTCAGAGTTGAAACTGTCATATTCTTCCTGAAGGCATCTAGCACAACTACTTGCACACAATAAGCAATCACAAAATAAGTCAATGCTAAACTGAACTGCACTGATTGGCCAGTTGTGGGTATAATCAGGACTGCGAGAAGCCAAACGATAAACCAGTTACCAGGGGGAAAAACCTGAAAGGGGCCATTCTTAGAACCCAACCTGCTCCATATAAGTAACTTATGTACCCAGGGCCTGAAGCCGACTAGCTTAGAAAAGTAAAGCCTATTCCTTACAAGTTCTAGGTTCTAAACAACCAGATTTTGGAGTCTTAGCAAAGACGTCCAGAGTGACCTCTCATGGTGATGGTTGGGGTCATTGAGAATAGGAAGCTGGTCCACAAGATGTTGTTTGACTTGTCCAGTGGGAAGAAATAATTAGTTGGAAGGGTTTTGAGCTGATGAAGCCCCAAATGAGAAAGATATATCTATAAAGCCATCTAGGTCGGTGGAGAATCACTTTTAACTTGGAAGTAAACAGTTCCAAAAGCTTTTCTAAGCAACTGTCATAAATATTTTAAAATTGTTTAAACCATTTTAAGGCTGCTTGAACCTATTCAAAGTTGTCTACTATGCGAATACAGTTAAGTCCCGTGAAGCCTAAAAGCTGGGGAGCTATAAATGGACAATTTCTACTTAGGTCACATTCCTTTCCAGAGTACAATGTTCTAAGATACTGTAATGAAAGAAATGTAAGAGAATACTAGAAGAAATAAGTAAATCTCTAGAGCAAATAATCTGGGCTACATGCAAAAGCATAAAGGGCCAGATCTACTCATGGCCATGGCGAAATGGGTGTAGCCAGAAATTAATGAAGTTCGCCGAAAGTTAATGACAGCTCCATCTGAAAGCCTGCCCCTTAAACAAGTCAAACATCTGTACAGGTTCCTTAGCTCTTTACCACTAACAAGAGGGGTGAGAAAGTGGGCCATGTTTAAATATATCCTACTAAAAAACTAATGGTCTTCAATGAGAACGTGAAAAGATGCTCTATATGGTTAGTCATTAGGGGAAATGGAAATCAAAACTATGATGAGGTTCTACTAGGATGTCCACGATAATAAGAAAAATGAAACGGGAACCAGGAACCTTTGTGCATGTTGGTGGGGATGTGCCACAGCAGTAGCCAACGTGTAGCCAATGTGGCAAACAGTCTGGCAGTTCCTCAAAAGGTAGAAGCAGAGTTACCACCTGACATAGCAATTCCACTCCTAGACAGATACTTGCTATGGTTTAGATGTGGCTTGTCCCTCAGGGGTTCATGTGTTGGAAGTTTGATGCGCCGTGTGGTGATACTGTGAGATGGTGGGACCTTTAAGAGGTGGAGCCTAATGGGAGGCTGTTGGGTCACTGGGGGTGCTGCCTCAGGAAGGATTAAGGTGGTTTTCATGGAATCCTGAGTTAGTTCTCTCTCAAGACTTGTTATAAAAGAGTAAGCCTGACCCTTACTGCCTTTCAGTTTCCTGTCTTGATATGTGATCTCTCCCTCTTGTGTGTGCTCCCCATACTGGAAAGCTATTTACCATGAAGCCTTCACGAAAGCCAATCTGATGCAGTACCATGCCCTTGAACTTCCAGATCTGTGAGCTAAATAAACTTCTCTTGTTTATAAAGTACCCAACCTCTGGTATTTCATTATAATAATAGAAAACAGACTAATATGATACCCAAGAGAACTGAAAACATGTCACTCAAAAACCTATACAGGAATATTCATAAGAGCATTATTTATAATAGCTCCAACATGGAAACAACCCAAATATCCATCAACTGATGACTGGAGAAATCAAATGTGGTAACATTCATAAAACAGAATATTATTCAGCAGTAAAAAGGAATGAAATATTTACATGCTATGACATGTATGAATCCTGACTCATTATGCTAAGTGAAAAATGTCAGATACAAAAAGCCACATTGTATATGATTCTATTTATTAAAAATGATCAGAATAGGCAAATCTATAGAGACAGAAAGTATATTAATGTTTGCCAAGAACTATGAGGATTAGGGAATATTGAGAGTAGGTGTTCACAGATATGGGGTTTCATTTTAGGGTAATGTAAATACTCTGAAATTAGATAGTGGTAATGGTTGCACAATCTTGTACAGACACTGAAAAAAGCAATCATACACTTTAATATAATACATTTTATATGAAATTTTGTGGTACATGAATTACATCTCAATTTTTTATATATCCCTAATGGCCTGATCTTTGACTTATTTTTTTCTTTTTTTGTATCTGCACCTTTATGTAGCAAAATTTTAGAGGCACTCCTTTATAGTTAAAAAGCACAGTTACTTTTCAGAGTGCTCCCCATCTCTCTACATTACCCTTCACCCAATTTTTCTATTCACTGCAAATCCCCCCCCCCCCCCGCCACATATACCAAAGCAAAACCTAGGATGAAAAATGTTAACTTCAGGTAACATTTGGAAGCATTTTCATTTCTATATTTAACATAATTAGTCTGGACAATATACCTCAGTGTCAGGGGTTTTCAATACCACAATGATCCAAGCCTGCTGAGACATCCCCAATTAAATACCACACTCTGTTGTGGTGACGATGGTTCCATCAGTTTCCTTTCTGCAGCCTTCACCACTTCTTTCTAGCAACTTGGAAAATTCTTGTCCCCAGATAATCCTTAAACTGGCTGCTCAGCACTCTATAGCATGCACAGCATTCATGAAGTATTTTGTACACAGACTATACAAAAAGATGCTTCCTGAATAAAACCATCCTCATTTCAGAAAGTAGAGTCATGGCTTGTGCCAAGTGTCTCTGCAGGAAAGCAGAGTTTCTTGGTCTCCAATGTGACTGATCTGAAACCAGAACACACCATGCTCATGGGAAACTGGGGGGAGTTTTAAGGAGATTGCCATTATCAATTGACAGTAAGTAGACATATAGCTTTTAGTGACCTAGCCACTGTTGGCACTAATTATCATCACTGTGATGTTCCTCTGAAAGAGGAATCAAGAAAGGAACAAACAATCTACTCAGTGAACATTATGCACTTTCTTCTTGTTTTTACAGAAAAAACTGCCAACTCAGAGTAGGAATAAAACAGTGTCCTCGAGCCAGACCTAAATCCAATATTGAAACACGCACAACAGTCAGACAAAGATATGGGCCCAGATTTTTTTTTTTTTTGTAAAGCATTCTCTCTAACTTGATTAACCTACACCATTGAAACTGAGCAAGCGGGCAGAAATGGAACGCCTGATTCTCATTCTGACATGTTCAAGGCAAAGGAGGCCCCTTTTTTCCCCCCTGAAGCTGACCACGAATAATTATTTCATGATAAACAATGGCCTCCAAATTTCCAGCAGTCTAGGCAAGAGGTTGGGGATGGGTATAAAATAAACAAAGGCACTGATTTTTATATTTTATTTAGAAAAACAACTCGGGCATGGACACTGAACTGTACCTTTTCTTTGGTGCACCTTTCAAATGATAATTCCTTCCACTGTCACCATTAAATCTTAATCCATTCCAGCTCCTTGCATGGGTCATTGAGTCTATATGTAGTGCTGTTATTTTAAAATGTTTCCCCTTGGTAGGGAAAGAGGGGGAGAAAAGATGTTGAGAGCCAGATGGGCCTCTTCACAGTTCATTTATCAAACCTAATACGCTGGGCTCCACCCTCCTCTGACTCACTATTGCGGTTAAACTTCCATATAATTTGGTAATCATTTTCATTATCAGAGAGTGACCCCAAAGCAGCCGATCCTGGGATACCCAGTCGTTGCAGCTGCTCTTTTTCTGCCTCCGTCTACAGTAGACCCTAAGAACCTCAGAGTTTATTAGCTGCAGACTGACCTTTGGGCTGCGGAGGTCAAGAAGGGGTCAGATCAGAGGGCTTGCCCAGTTCTTTAAAAGCTATAACAAGCTGTCCATCAGGCAGAGTGGACTGTATAAACAAAGACAAATCTTCAGAAATTCTGTACCACTTCTGTTAACACTTACCCTGCATTCACACAGCGTCTCCTGACGTTCTTTGGATCATTCAACTCTGGGGAAGTGAATAGACAGCCCTAATAAGCCTATTTGGAGAGGGCTGTTTATGGGATTACCGAGTTTGGGGAAGGAAACCCACAGCACTCAGATGTGCCTCTAGAATCGCAGGGTTGTGTGACACTGTGACAAACTCGGTTACCCCGAGTCAGGCAGAATTGACACTTTCCTCAAGAAGCTCAATTACAGGCAACATATGCTTTCGGTTTAAAAGACTGCAGCGAGTCTCAAACAATGGCTGGGCTCCTGGCCTGAGAAAGATACAAATATTTGGGGACCGAGTTACAAGTTGCCTTGAAAATATTCTGCCTGATCTGGTGATCATAAATGAACCTGCTGCCGAGAAGGTTTATTACAATAGACTTACGCTCAAGTTATTGCCAGCTGCAGAGTCTCGGCTGACCTAAATTTCTTGAAGCTGTACAGTTCATAATGCATTCTCCAATGTGCAATATAAGATAATTAGAGTCATCTGTATGTAACTTTCAGAGGAAAAAATTTCTATTATCTAATCTAACTGATCCCCTGATAGCTTTGATGAAAGTAAAATGCTGTAACCTATTGCCTGGCCTTTGGTGAGTGCTAATTATTTTCTGTCAAGGCACATTTTTCCTCATGTAATTCCAAAGTACACAATAGGCCAATCTCTGAAACCCAGGCGGCTGGGTAGGCCCTGCCGTGGATGTTTTATAACTTTCACCACACGCTGGATGGCTACTCCAGGCAATGGCTCGCTCCAGACGGCCAGGGGACGCTTTGATGAGGGGAAGAGAGGGATATGGTGACTGTCTGTTTACACAGATCATATGGATGAGTCTTTGAGATAGGGCACCAGGATGGGAAACATCACATGGGGTTGAAGAAGAGCTGGGGGAGGACTGCGGTTATTCAATACTCTGAGGACACTTGGCCTTCGGCACACTGGAGACATCACCCTCTTGAAATTGTCTTTCAGGTGTTTGGTTTTAGGGGTGTCTGCAGAGTGTCAGCGGTTAAGCTCTCTCCCTCCTCCGCCCCTGCCACAAAGGACTTAAGAATTTTTGTTTCAGATGCTAGACTACATCAACTTCAACACTGGCTCCAGCTCCTGATTAAATTGTTAGCAGTAAGGGCCAGAAATGCTGAAAACAGACTCCTTTTCAAACAGGCCATTTTGGCCATGTTGTCTGAGGATTTGGTGTGTTAGGAAATTATTGTTAACAAACCAAATGCACTCAACACAGGACGGCCATGCTCAACATCTGCTCTCTCTGGACTGCGCTGTCTTTGGGGGAAGGGGTGTGGGAAAGAGATTACAGGGGAATTCTTTCTTCCTCCTTTTCCTGTTTAATAAGAATCACCAGGAGGAAGATCGGATACATCGAACAGGAGGATGCCTCTTCCATATCGCCATGCTGATGCGCTATTATTGAACAAAACGCAAGGGCCTGAATGAATATACCACTTAGACAGTCCTACAAAAAAAAAGTCTAAAATTATGGAAAGTTAAATTGGAAATTATTCAGACATTATTGTAGTTGAAACTGTCTGTCATTTGCTGTAGCCACACAAGAAAAAGGGGGAATATTATTGTGAGTTTTTAAATTATTATTTGCATGCAAGTCTGAAACTAGAGATAATACACATATTTGAAAAAAAAAAAGTAGCTTTCTGATATCCAATCCGAATCAATAGTTCATACTGTCTCCCTTCTTGGAAAATGCTCATCTCTTCAGTCTTGTTCAGACAAATCTATTTTTATGATAATTATTACTAGTGAAGCTATCAATTATTATAAACGCTGTTATATGAAGTCACTTGGAGAATATGATGGCCATCAATAAATGTTCTTGACTCCAGGCACACAGAATTTTTATGTATCAAATAAGACTCTGAGACAAAATACAGTACAATCTTTCCAATTCCTCTCCCTCTTGCTTACAAACGGATGATGATTCTTTAATTTTTACAATCCATGGGTGTAAAGGAGAACTTTCACACTTGGAGGTACTAGTTCCAACCTTCCATGTATCAATTATCTTTTCAAAACGGAGCAGGGTAACATGCTATTCGTGATGCAAGCACCAATTCTGTAAAAAAGTGATGATTCGTAGAAACTTTCCACCAGTAACAGCTTTCTAACCACAGGCAACTCCATGTGGAAAGAAAGTAGGTTGGAGCAAAAAGTAATTCCTATCTTGGTCGATTCTAAAAATGGGGTAGAAAAAATAGACTACTTTCGAATAATCTGCTCTGCATCCAGTGACAGAAGAGCACTATGTGGATTTCCCAGACATCTGCCTGACTGAATAGCAATGCAGGCCTTCTAGACTGCTGAGTAAAAAAGAGCTTTTCAGCTTCGGGTACTTACATCACATTATGCTCAAGATGCAAACATGTATGCTAAACGTTACCCAGGGAGAAATCACATGCACATACAGACGGTGTCATGGATCATTACAATTAATGTAGGTTAGCCTAGGCAGGAGAACTAACTTTAGCTGCAAACGTCTTAAACTTGCTTATTTTTCACGGCCTCTCAAATGAGAGGGACGAGACCAGTGGTAAGGAAAGGCTTAGCCAAATATAGCTCTTGTTTGTCAGGGACAACAAATCCCATTTCATGACCAAACTAACCTGGCATGCCACTCCCTCCTCAGGTTCTGGCGTGTGGTGAGCGGGGCAAGGATGGCCGTCAGGATCCCATTCCTTTGTTCGACGGGGAGCCCCTCTCTTTTAACCTCCCGAAGCACAGCATTTGTCTAGAAGAAAAGATCAAAAAAAGAGAAAGGAAAAAGTGAAAAATTAATAATAAAAAAAAAAGCCCATAAGCAAATAAGGACAGTAAATCAATGGCTTTTTTATTACAGTTCCCCTGCTAACAAATCAATACGGTAAATGATGGCCAAAAATGGCCGGCATATATTTTGTATTTAATCAATGTACATGGCACATAGGTAAACTCCAAAGCTCCATTGCCTTAAGTAACACATCAAGACACTGTGCCTTCTCACTCTAATTTTCTCAGCAACCAACGATTTTTTTTTTCCCTGGGAATTGCCTACCATGAGCTATTATTAGAAATGATTTTCACGTACACTTCGCTGTGAGTTGTTTGTTTTGCCTTTTTTAAAAAAAGAGCAGTCTCTGACTTTCGCACTCTGATTCCTGCCGCCCAGCTGAGGCTTGCTGCACTGCCTCGTATTTGAATCATTACTTTCAATTTCTACCCATGCCAATGATTTTGGGGGGTAGGGGTGGGAGGAGGGGTTCCATTCATTTTCTTTGCTTGCTGCAAATTCAGATCTTGCAAAGAAAGAAACAAGCACAAAAATCACAAAGACTAGTATATCTCAACACACATCTTTAGATTTTTCCATATATTATTTTTAATTTAAAGTCAGTGTGGCTTCTTTGGAGATTTTACAACCGAGGAAATGGCTAAAAGGAATGGAACTGTCACTTTCTGGGCTCCGGGCCCTTAATGCCATATACTCCTTATCTAATTGATGCAGTGCAGCTGATGACTTTCTTGCACTCATAATTGGTTCTTACCGTAACATGAAAAACGACTCCTCTATGGTGTCTTACAATGTGTATCTAATATCTTCATGACCACCTAGAGAGTGGTGTGGTGAATATTTGTTTTCCCTGTTGCCTACATCCATACCTGGTCCCCTGGCAACAGCACCCAGATTACCTCTTGGGACAGTCTTTTCCCTTAGTGTTTGTAGTCTTGGATTCTCTTATTTTGGATTTTAGACCCATAAGAAGAATGACAAAGACAGGGGGGGAAATTGGCAGCTATTCATCTGTTTCTTTAGTTGCTGCCCCCCATGGTCCTTGAGGTACCCCTGGTTTCTTGAACCTTCTAAGTCCAGATCATTCTCTTTTCTTTGTTAGGTTGAGTTTTCAGTATCCTTTAATAAAGTCCCATTTAGTTTCAATTTACCAGAAATCGATTTTATTGCTTAGAATGAAACCCTAAATGACACAACAGATAAGGTAGGGAATGGTATTTTCATGGTGAAGGATCCAAGATCAACCTGACTAGCACCAGCTTGGAAAAAGATGCTGACCTCTGCCTCTTGGTCCAGTATTGCATTGACTAGACTGTGCAGATGGATCCAGCTAGACACGCAGCCAGCTCCCCTTGCAGCAATGGTGTCAGGCTCCAGCCAGAGAGAAATGCTCCACTTCTCCAGGCAATTCCAATACCTGAAACTCTGCAAATTCAGAGACCCACTAGGGCCAGGTAGATAACATGAATGGGCTCAGAAAAGGTTACCCAGAGAGAGCACGTGCTCTGTCCATAATGGCAGCCACACTACAGTGCCTGCTAACTTCCCCATTCAGAAAAGCTGGCTTAGCAGTGAAGTGAAGTTCATGAAGTTTCAAAATAAACAAGAAATTGATGGGGGTAGGGGTTAAATACAAAAAATCCTGATTTTGTAAATGCTGTAAACTGGCATCTAAAAAATGTTTTTAAATACCATGTGGGGCCAAACAAGAATTACCAATGGGCTGGACAGAGCTTAGGCAATTGCCAACTTGTGACCTCTGATCTAAAAGCTGTCTAATTTCAGAGGCTCTGGTTATCAATGAGGATTCTAACCACAGCACATCTCCTTGCCCGTGACACCTTATTTCACGCAGTTAAAGTTGAAAGGAGCATCAAAAAGCCATATAGTGCATTATTATATCTTGCATAAATGTTATTTTACCAAAATATAAAAAAATGTATAAAATAGAATTCCCATACACATCCAGATGACTCCAAAACCTTGATGGGAATGGAATAAGTTTCCTCTCTGCATCTATTAGATGTGTTTTTTAAGGTCATTTAGCACTTCCATGCCTTTCACATCACTTAAATTTTATCCACGGACCCTGAACAGCCCCCCACCATGAGGAAGGGGAGGATGGATTTAAGAAAGTGAAGTTTCACAGGGCAGAGGACATGGTCTGTGCAGTTCACCACTGTATTTCTATTCTCTTTCTAACAAATTTTAATGAGCATTTGTCAAATCTATACATAAAGAAGGAACCTGAAAAACAAGTACTGCAAAAACAAAGAACCAGGGAAGGCCTTTTGAGTAATCCCTATTACATAAATAATAAATTCATAAAATAGATAAATTAAGAGAGTTGTGTGCTTTACCAAGGGGCTCTTGGCTTCGCTAAAGGATCTGTGTTTTTATAAAGACCTTGACCCAGACACCTTGATCTGTGTCAAGGTCTTTTTAAAAACACAGATCTCCTAGTTCAGAGTTTCCCACTCTAGCACGTCCTCATGATTCTTGCCAGACATTTGCACAAGCTAAATAATTTCTAATGTTTTTCTTTAAAATGGCCTAATTTTGTTTTCATTAGTACATTACAGTTATATATGATAATAGGACTCATGTGACATGATCATTAGTGCATAGAACCCAGTTGGCTCATTCTCAATCACCAAGACTTCTCCTTCCCCTCTCCTCTCTCCTCCCTGCTGATCCCCTTTCTCTACTACTGGTCTTCCTTCTATTGATTTATCATTGTTTAAATTGGTGCCTTATAGTTATACATAAAAGTGGAATTCATTGTGATGTATTCATATGTGCCTATGGCCTAATTTGGTCAATTTCATTCTGCAGTTGCTCCCCTTACCCACCCTTCCACCCCTTGACCCCCTTCCTCAATTCCACACAATGGACCCATTTTTAAAACATAAAATAAATTCACTTCAAAAGAAAAATGGAAAAAAAACAGTGATGCTTGTCATAAATAATAAAACAATCATAAAAATAAGTATATTAAAAAAACAAGCAATATGTTTTATCTTATTCTAGATATTATCACTTGCTAAAGGCTCTCAGACTGAAGCAGGCTCCTCCTTTGTAAAAGAAGATATTGACAAGGGCTGGAGAATATGAAAGATGTATCAGATTTAAATGAAGACTGCCCTCACATGCATGGATGCATGGAAACGAGGCTGAAAGGGATTCACTTTCTCACCATGTGTCCTCATTACACGCAGAGTCCCTAAGTGTCAACTGGCATCATCTGGGTAGTACCTGTGGTCCACATCCCACACTCTAGATGCAATGCCCTATGCAGTGGTTCCTAACCACCTTGTAGATAGATCTAGTACCCTGCAAGTGCAGTCTACATGGAACTCCAATGCACACAGCAAGTGAAACTGAAGCAGTTCTCCTTGTTTCTGGTATGGAGGCCCTCCAACCCTCACTTTGTCTTGGGACATCTCAAAATCTCAAAGCATTGTGAAACACAATTTGCCAAGCCCAATTCAAAAAGTATTTGATTTTTTAGAAGTTTATACATGGCTGGTAGGAATGCACAGTATTGTGATCCTGAAAGCCGTCTGATAGCTACTTATAAAATTAAACATACACTTAACATCAGACCCAGAAATTCCATTTTTACGAATTTATCTAAAAAAAAATTATGTTCACACAAAAACATGCATACAAATGTTTACAGAAGCTTTGTTCATAATCACCAAAAGCTGGAAGCAACATAAATGTTCTTCAAGTGTCAATGGGTAAAATACACTGTGGTACATCCACAAAATGGAATACTACTCAGTCAAAAAAAAAAGGTAAGAGCAACTGATATGTGCCACCACTTGGATAAATATTAAAGGCGCTATGCTAAAAAAAAGGTTAAATGTTGTATGACATTCTAGGAAAGGGAATACTACAGGGACAGAGGACATATTTTACATCCTAATTGTAGTGGGGTTAAATGAGTGTGTACATATGTTAAAACTGTGGAACTGTATACTGAGAGAGAGAGAGAGAGAGAGAGAGAGAGAGAGAGAGGAGAGAGAAAGGGGCCAGTTTTATTGTGCAAAAATTTTATAAAATTCAATTAAAAATTTCATTTCTACTACATTTTTATCAAGAAAGAATGCAGAGAACAAGTTTACAAGTAAACACATCTAATGAATAAGCAGTAAAAATACAGAGAAATATGGACGATAAAAATAAATTCCATTACAAAAATGTAGTCTCAACATTAGAATACGAAAAGTGAATTTAGATTCATCATTCAGACCCTAAAATTCAGTATGTCACAAAATTTAGGGTGAAAAGAAGTCAATGCACAAAAGGAAATTCTAGAATGTCAAAAGAGCATTCTTTTGACACGGCAATTAATGGTGATATTTTTCTCTTCATACTGTGTCAGCTCCTCTAGGGTCGACTTTCCCCAGGGAAATGTTAATAGGCCATTTTTCCTATTAGTAGTAACACAGAACTGTCTTCAGATAAGTACCAACTTTCGAATAGTCCCCTAATACCAGTCTCCCCTCAAAATAGAAGAACAAGCCACAAATCGGGAACATGCCAGGGAGGAGAGATTTCATTTCAATAATGATTCTTTTTCAATAGAAATTATGGAAATGTTGCCAGATCAGCAAGGACTAGGCATATCCCTAAGAGGGCTGGGTGTTTGAATCTCACTTATCTCCTTGCCGAGGATCATCTCCACATCTGCAAACAGACAGGAAGAGCGGGTTCTGGTGGGGATGAGCTGCCGGGTGCATCCGTCACTCTGCTCACTCTTGCTTAGTTCCCTCTTAAACGTAGCTGATCTACCTTGCGTGAGGTTGCTTAACAAAAGAATTCCTGAAAGTACTTATTACTTTAAGTGAAAAACATAGAGCAGATATCAAGCAACTATTAACAATCACGGCCCCAAAAAAACTTCCACCTGCACCAGGAACCAGAGGCAGAATCTTCTGCATATCCCCGAGGTGGCACATCACCTTGAGGATGGGTTTTATTCTTGGAATAGGAATCAGTCCTGATTTTATTTGCCCTCTCTTCATTAATGGACATCTCTCTCTGCTAGGCCACGGCCCAACACGGAGCCTGTCCTTTTCACTCCTCGGTGGGGTCCTCCTTCTGGGACTTTCAGCTGTTGTTATGCCAAGGTTATAAGCTTCCTTCTCCTCTCGTATCCCCTGCTGGCTCTCTATGAGGGTGATCTCACCCATGGCTTTAAGGGTCCCTGCAGACTAATGACATCCACACTTCTCCCCTCAGCAGAGCTTGCCACCGAGCTCTGGCCCCATACTGCCACTTACACTGGCTGCCCCTGCTTAAACTGGCTGCTGCAGACATGACACCTCAGCCTTAACCTGCCCACACTGGACTGGTTATCTTTGCTCCCCAGTCTCTTCCCTCTCCATCTACCCAGTCTTCTGCCTGGTTTCTCAGAGTGGGAACTGGCACCATTATTCATGTGATAACCCAACTAGAACCGCAGGAATCATTCGAGCCACCTCTCCTTCCCTCCCTCGACAAGCCCCTGGGTCGTGCCACTCTCTCCTCTACATGACTCAATGGCCTCCCAACTCGTTTCTCACCCCTTTTGTGAATTTCCTTGCTTCAGGTGTAACCTTTTAGAAGTCCAAGTCTGAACATGTTACCTCCCTTCCACTAATTCTGTCTTACCGACAGCCATGCTTCTAAGCTCTCTTCATGAAGCCCTGGTCTTCCAAGGAGTACCTTAGGGTTACCAAGGACAAAATGCAGGTGGTTTGACCTCCAAAACCCCACTTAAACCAGAACATGGGGAGTGGGGCTGTGGCTCAGTGGCAGAGTACTTGTCTAACACATATCAGGCACTGGGTTTCAATCTCAGTGCCACATAAAAATAAATGTATACAATAAAGGTACTGTGTCCAACTTAAAAACAAAAATACTCAGAGCACCTCTGTTTTTATATGCTTCGGTTATTGGCATTTAAGAGATATGAAAGAATAATTTGGTTTTGTTGTTGTTGTTTGTTTTTTATAGAAAGCTCAAATTCTTTAGCCTGGCATAACACAAACAAAAAAAAAAAAAATCAAAAAGTCTTGATACAAGTCCTGCTTACTTCTCAAATTTTATCTCCTGCCATCTTCTATTCCATAAAACACACGGCTGTTCTATACTATACATTTATCACACCCTTGTTTAATCTACAGGTCCTACTCATTCTTCAAAAAAAAACATTTCCCTTGTAAAGTCTGCAGTGAGCCTAATCCATGTACCAAATTAAGTAGAGCTGATCACGTGTTTTCTGCGCCTCCAAGAATCTCATACACCGCCTGAGCTCCACTGCACTAAGGTACTCATCTAGATGTCTGCTCCTCTGGACTGTGAGCCCTCCTAGAACAGACAGAGTCCATGACCATTCCAAGGCACCTAGTATGGCCACATGCCATCAAAGTAGACTCCTGATGATGTTTGTGAATAAACGAAGACAAATGACATACCAGGGCAGGACTGGGGAATAAGGCAAAGGATCAAGCAAAGAATACTATTCAAGTCAAAAATATTAACTGAAATAAGCCTTGATTTGATTCAAAGTATTCCTGAAGACAATTATAGGAAAGATGTTGAAAAAACCATTTTTATGCAAAAAAGGGGAAAGAATCAAGAAAAATAAACATGCACCTTTACTAGAAAACTACTTAAGCCAATAATCATTTGGAGGGATATTTCTAAAAAATATAGTTTCGTTATGCTATGATCATATTTAATATCTTCCTAATAAGCCAAAGAAAGAAGTCTACCTTTCTCCATTTCAAATAGAGAAAACTACTTTGGGCTCTGGCAACACACAGCATACTAAGGACCCTTGAGAATTCCCCAGGGTCTTTAGTTTCTCTTGGCTCAAAATTTGATGCACAACACCAAAGCAAAAAAAAATCTACAACCAGAGAGTCAGAGAGACAGAAATATTGAGGTAGAGAAAAGAAAAACCAAAACTCTAAGGTCCACTAAACTTTAGGCATAAGTTTCACATTTTTCTTAAAAAAAAAAAAAAAAAAAAAACACCTCCCAATTCTGAATTTAAACAGAGCAATCCAGCTAATTTTTGCTGGACACATTGGTACATTCAGTAACTATCAGGGTTCCCCATTTCTACAACATCATGCAGAAGTTTTTCACAGAGGGTTTTTAGAGAGGAATCAGTCTGAGATCTCAAAGGAAAACTGTACGTGCACTCTTTACTAATAATTCTATTTAAGTCTTTAATTCTTTGGGGTTCTCTCTGACATGGAATATCAGCTTCTGTTAGGCCTTTAACTCCCAAACTCAGGTTTAATCTTTCTTAAACATCACAGAACTTGGAGCAAATGCACAGAAACAGAGTGACATTTTACAAACATGGCTAGTAGTTCCTCTGCTTAGTTTATTAAAACAAACAAACAGAAAAAAGACTTTTCTGCTACCATTCTTGCAATTTCAGAAGGCCTGTCGATGCCAGGACCCCAGAAGTGCATACCTTTCTCACCTTCTATCTTCACCTTCACCACCAGCAAGGAAGTAATACTGTCATTATGGGAAAAAGGCCACTCCTGACACCCTTCATGTACATAGCTGTCTCATGTTAAGGTTGTATTTCCCCTCTGCGCACACAAATTACAAAGATATGCTCTGACTGATAATGAGGGCTAGGGTTCAACTTGTGAAGAAACTTGGTTTAAGATGTTATCAGCTGGGAAAGCTATTTCCTCACATCAATGCTGCCACAGGCTGTCAAAACCCAACCAGGGCTCCCCTCTTCAAAAATCCAGGAGCACTTTATTTTTTTCTTCTGTCCTTTCCCCCTCCCCCTTTCTTTCTTTCTTTCTTTTTTTTTTTTTTTAAGAAGAAAGGCACAGAACCCACTGAGATAGCCTTAGTCCCATCAAAGAAAGGTCGATCTCAGGTCTTCCTTCATTTACTGATTGTCAGTTTAAGATGGCTCTTTTGTGAGGCCTCTGTGGCTCAATGCTGAGTGATGCCTTCACATTTTCTAAACTGGACTGGGCACCACCAAAGATTTCCAGCATGCTTGGATCCATGGCCTGCAGAACAAATAAACATCCCTTGCAACTCTTCTGCCTATGTTATCTCCCTCTCCAGGAGCAGGAGGTTTTGGGGGTGCCAATGTTTACACAGTGTTAAAACTTTCTTTCCCCTGTTTCCTGATTTTGAGAAAACACATCCTGGATGACCTCGGTGAAGAGATAACACCAAGTCACCGCTGGGTGCCTGTCTACTGGACTACTTGAGGCTGCTGTCCTCGACCCCCCTCCCTCCCCCACCCCTGGAGCCTGCTCCCAAGGAAAGCGATAAGTGGGCTGCCTTGAAAGGGAGGCTCAAAGCAGACCTCTCCGGAGGCTGCCGACAAAGGAGCCTTTTATTCCCACCCAAGACACACTTGGTTCTGCTCATCTCAAAGACCCACTTTAGTGAATGAATGTCTCAGGAGAGTTCACCAGATGGGGGTCCTCCAAAACATACCAGGAAGGCATATTCAGCATTTTTCCATCATGGACTAGTGCGCTAGGAGAGTTAGCTGAGAGTAATCAAGAATGTCTGAGGGAAAAGAATTCAGGAGGGAAAAAAAATGTGTCTTTGATTAGTTTACTCATTTGTAAAGGAATGTAAGTAAAACAGCAACTAGCTTCCAAAACTGTTGTGAAGATTAAATGAGATAATCCACATAAAGCACTTAGCCCAATGATGGGCATATACGAAATACGTGATAAATGTTAGAAATTACTATTACTACTTAAAAAATTGGGAATATCACCAAAATAAAGATATTGATTTTAAAAAAAAAAAAAAAACTTTAAACACTGCATCCATGGCTTTGAATGATAACTTAATTCTGGTTTTGTTTTTTTTTTGGAACAAGGTTTCTACCATGTTTTTCCTCCTACTAGTAGAGAAACCCTTCACCTCATCCTGTATCCCTGTGAGCCAGGGAGCCACAGCAGCCTGCCAGGCACTGCAGGCAGTCTTGGGGACAGCGGTGTGGATGACCACTGGAATGTTTAGGCTGCTGGAGGGAAAGATGGCCCGCCTCCACGCATCTAGCCCGGAACACCAGGGCAGTGTACACAGCCAGACCTCAGCGCCTCATCTGGCAACGTTGGTGTTTCCGATGAAGGTGAAAAAGTAGTCCACGTGTTTGTCAAGGAAAAGAAAAATAACAGTAAAGAAAGAAAGAAAAGGGGGGAAAAGGGTGAAGAAGGGGGGAAAATGTGTTGTTTATAGAAGCCAGCTGCTTGGGCCATGGCGCCAGCAGCCCCTCATCCTGCTATTTTACACTGCAACCCCACTGCCCCCACTGGCACAGGTACAACGAAATGTTGACTTCAATGCTTCAGAGAGCACTCGACTGATTTTGTACATGATTAATTGCCAAAGACATGGCTGGCCATATGGAACAGAGAAAGCATCAAGTAATTCATACTTCTGTATGTGATCGCTTGGCCCCTGTTGTTTTAATGTACAGGAAAGAGCTAGTATAGCACAGCCCTGGTGTCTTGCCCCTGACAGCCCATTAAGAAATCTCAGAGCACCTAGTCGAAGTTATGCTGTTGGCTTTTCAATAGCAGCCTAATAAAACAGAAGCAAAGCTTTCCAACTAGTCTTAAATCTTTCACATACAGTACATTAACCACTGTGGCTGAAACAACGGGCTTCTTATGATAGGAAATGGGGCTTGATTTCTAGTTTCTGCATATTTACTGATGACCCCCCACCACCACCACCACTTTTTTTTTTTAACCTTTCTGGAGTTTACAAAATCATTGTTCTTTTTTCACCCTCTGTTTTCCAGATAGCCTAATAGATTCGTTGGTTTCAGTCAAGTTGACTCTCCATCACTGTTACATGCAGTCTATAGAATAAAGTTGATTTGTGGAGAGGGAAAGACACCGCATCATTATTCTTACCCAGGAATCATGCTAGCTTTTAAAGCATTAGCTTTCTTTAAAAAACACAAGAAAACTTCCACAATGGGGGGAAGTCTCACAAATATACTTTTGTAACCCTTACTGCTTTCCCATAACTGAGAAAAGAATCCCCTGGATGTGGGAAAGAATATAGTTATTTTCCAGTTGTTGTGCTGTTGGCTGGTGACACTAACAGGCAAGGTGAGAAGGTGTCACCTTCAGTGTAGTTCTACCCCGACTTGCAGTACCTTAGCTTTACCTGCTCCTCAAATCCTTGCGGCTTCTAGTGACTTCTATATATACACATTTCTTCAGTGTCTTCCTTTCAAGAATTTCAAATGACAGCATTAAAAATTATGACACCCTCAGAAGCTTCCTTTGTCAGCTCTGACACGTGTTGATGGGGATGACTTTGTTGCTACTTTCCATTACAAAATATTTATACAGTATCTTTTGTCTGTGGATTTGGAGGTGTTGCAATTATTCTCCCAGCAGAAGACTCCATATATGGGAAATTCCACTTGGCTGCGTGTTCATCAGCAGGACTGTAATTGCCTTCTCTGCCGAAAAACAATCCATTCAGAGCTTCAGGCCAATGGGAAATTCTCTGCCTCCCTGCTGCCTCTCCCTCTTTGGAATATGCTGGTGCTTTCCAGAATGAGCCACTCTACTAATAAACAGTATCAGGAAACAGAAAGCATGAGCAAGGCTCTTGGGGAAAAAAAGAAAGACAACAGCACTGAAACTGACTCAATAATAGGGCAATGAAGACACAACACAAGATCTCTGCTAACACAAGCAAAGGGTTCTCTTGGCTATTTTCTATGAAACTGTTTTTGTTTAATTATGGTATGCTCTATAAAGTATGATGATAATGTAATCCCCATTTTGCAGATATGCGTCGGCGGCAGAAGTGGTAGCATGCTAATTCTGTAAATCTCTAGTTTACTGTTACTGTGACAGTAGCTCTAATGGACAATACATAATGATTTAAATTAGATATATGTATACTTGGTAAAAAGTCATATATAAAGGTATCATTCTAAAATATCACCAATGGAAATAGACCCAGCAGAGCTGTAAAACCTTCAATTAAAAAATAAATTAAAAGTTTCAATCTATAGCCGTGGTACACAGCAATACTATCTGGATCTAGAATTCTGCTGGACATACCTACATATTTCATATAATGAACTAGAATGACAGATGATTTTGCTCCAGCTTTTTAAAGTACTCCTTGTCTTATCTTTGCCTTTTCATTTTATAAATAAAAACAGAACTCTCCCAACCCAACCAACACACACACACACAATAACACACACACGCACACACATGCACACACACACTTAATTTCCAGAACCACATCTCAGAATCAGCACTCATCTGTTCACTGGCCTAACTGTTAATTGAAGATGAAGCAATGGCTAACTCCACCAAGCACTAAATAATTGGGCCACTGATGATGTTTGGCCTAAGAGTAGCTTAGCACCTTCCAATCCTTGGGCAAGTGAAAAGTTATCCAAGATCTCCATCAGATCAGCTCCCTCCTTCCCCCAAACATCAGTAGCACAAAGACTGAAGTGGTCTGCCATGCACACTGGATTATATGAAGTGTAAAACATTGGGGGAGAGGGGGTGGAGGGAGGCCTTTGAAAGGGAACGGGAAAAAGAAATCACACTTGCAAGAGGATCCAGCTGACAGCTCAGTCCCTAACAAGTGAGACAAGTGAATATGTTGGGAAACATTGTGAATGCAGGAAGAGCAGGGCCTTTTGTCTGCAGCCCTACAGTGTGTCTTTAACCCAACTGCTGCCTGCATCACTGAACATATGTTTTCTACATAAGAACTGAAGCAGAAAGGCTCTTTGTTATAATTCACTCCTTTGTATATATCTGCCCCCCTTCTACTCTCTGCTTCTTTCAGTAACATCCAAACCGAAGCCCAAGTAGAAATTTTAACCGCTCAGGAGAGTAAAGCCAGAAGGTCCAGCAGAGACCTTACTCTTGCACCCAGGCTTAGAGAACTGGTTCTAAGTTGCAATAAGAACATGAGCTACATTTACTTAATGCTTCCTGTCTTCCAAGCCAACAAGGATCCCCTTAACATCTCCCATTTAATCCAGGCAACACCATGTAAGAGACATCTTGATTTTGAAGATGAGGAAAGTGAGGCACCGAAAATAAACTCCTCCCCGAAGCTACAAGGCAAGAGTTTGGTTTTCGAGATGTGCACTTCGAAGTGCCGATAGAATGTGCAACAGACAGGGGTCTGGAGCTTGAGAGAAATGTATTCCTAGAAATTAAAGATTTGGGGAAATTATACATGTTCACAGGGATTCTGCACCTTTAACATCAAATCATCTGAGATGGAATCTAGACTGTACAGAATGTAAACATAAGCAAAGCTGATGAGTGGGTTTCTCAGCTCTTGGCTGTAATGAAGAAAAAGTTATGTTTTGTGAGTCAGGAGTCCCCCTTATCTTTGAGGATAAGGTTCTGGATGGCCAACTGACTTAGTGGCCAAGTTGGCCCTGGGTCAGTTATTTATTCTCCCCGGACCTCAGTTTCCTCATCTGTGAAATGAGGATATTTATAGTACCTCCTTCAGAGGGTTGACAGGATTCATTTTTCACACACAAGATCCTTAGAGAAGAATCTGACACATGATAACTAGCCAATATGTGTGGGCTGCTTATTTCTCCTAGAACTCTGCTATTGAGATGTAGAATAAATCTAGAGTGCTGGCCAATTTGAGCCACATTAGAGCTACTAAAATCAGTCTTCACTTTTATACTGGCAAAGCCGTTCTTTATTTCTCCCTCTTTTTCTGTTCAGCATTAACAGTGCATCTCTAACAGATAAGCTGATATCTCTTACCCTGAATGCTTTTTGGATAATGATGGTGATGATGATATAGCAGCTAACATTACTGAGCACATTATACACACCAGGTGCCCCTCACATGCCCATCATCATTGGATCCTAATAATAACTCTATGAGATGAACTTCTTATTTAATTCCATTTTGCAGATTTAAAAAAATGGGACTCAGAAAGGTTAAGTAATTTGCCAAATTATATTTCATTAATTAGCAATAGAGCCAGATCTAACTCAGGCATCAGATTCCTATGCCTGAAACTAATATATATGTAAACTTATACTTTGCAAAGTGTTTTTGTGAACATTATCTCATTTGATCCTCATAAAAACTATGAGTGAAGTAAAGCAAGTACTATTAGCCACATTTTTATGGATAAGGAAATTGAGGACTAGCTAATTTAAATAACTCACTGAATATCAAAGGTAGTAAAGGAGTTGAGGTAAGTCTAGAAATCAGGTGTCATGAGTCCAGACCTAGCACACTTTGTACTGAGCACATGAAACTGAGGCAAATGTCCACATGATAAATTAATGCTACTCAGGTCTCTGCTATTTTGTGGACATCTAGAAGGTCACAATAACTGGTCATTAGGAGTTCACAATCTAGGTAGGAAAGTAAACTACATACATAGGGTGAAGAATGACCAAGGGGATACATAAAATAAGTGTTCAATTCTATTAAGCTCTCACAATTGATTTTGATTCCTGGGTGTGGTGCATGCCTGTAATCCCAGTGACTCAGAAGGCTGAGGCAGGAGGATCACAAGTTCAGGGCCAATCTTGACAAGACCCTATCTCAAAATAAAGAAAACAACAACAAGAACTGAGGATGTAGCTCAGTGGTAAAGCACCCATGGTTTCAATCCCCAATACCAAAAAAAAAAAAAAGAAACAAACAAAAAAAAAAACCATTATTTCCATTTTGAGACAATGAAAACTAAAATGTATGCCTCTAAGAACAAAGATAACACTAATAAATGTCACCATATAACCACCCACCCTTAATTATGCTATTTTTTATTAAGATTCTGGAAATCAAAATTATGTCTCACCATAATGAAGTGGCTCATGCTACTGACAATGTGACATTAAAACTCTAAATGAAGTGACAACCTGGTAAGGAAAGATGATCCAGAGAAGACACATGGGCAGAGCCGGAGCACTGGTCCTTGGATGACATCTACCTACGACAAAGGCAGTCCCTGACTGAAGACCACTGAAGGCAGGGCCTTTGACATCAGCACCACCTACTAAGTGACATATATTTACCAGGAGAAGGATGAACAGGGATGGGGACACACACATACACACATTTATATCATTTTATGGTATGGTTCTCAAGTAGGAATTCAGAAACCTGAAATTATCAATTTATGTGCCTTTCATTAAAGCATTAATAGTAGTTACGAAAATAAAAACTCATCATAGTAGCTACAGAAACAATTATAACAATGACTATTGATTATTTGACATTTACCATGTGCCAAGCCCCACCCTAATCACTTTTATGCATTCCTAATTTAAATTCTCTTAACAATTCAGTGAAATAGGTTATATACTATTCCAGCTGATAGATAAGAATGTCAAGGTACAAAGATATTATGTCACTTGCCTCAGATCACACAGATGGTGAGGAGTGAGTGGGGTTAAGATTCAAACCCAGGGGGCTGGGGTTGTGGCTCAGGGGTACAACACTCACCTGGCATGCGTGAGACACTGGGTTTGATCCTTAGCACCACATTAAAAAAAATAAAATAAAGATATTGTGTCCACCCTTAACTAAAAAATATAATAAGAATAATAATTAATAATAATAATAAAAGGTTCAAACCCAGGCAGGCTGGTAGCAGAGTTCACTTTCTTACCCACCAAATCATGTAGTGACTTATAAAATAGGAAGCTCTTTCTGTGAAGTAGGCACACAGCATCTCACTTAACCCTGCCAACAACCTGACTAGGTAGATTGGAGCCTCAGGAAACTCATTTCACAAGTGAAGAAACTAAGACTCTGAGTGTTCAGTAACTAAGTGACCCAGGACCTCAGCTGCCAGTGTCGGAACAGGGATAATTTGCAAAACTGACTAAGCTCTTGACAATGGCTCCAGTAACTAACCTGGGTGCAGAAAGACTGTGCTGGTAGAAGGAGTGACTCCCTCCCTGACTGGACACACAGACAGAGGCAAAGACCTGAGATCGCAGAGACCAGCATCATTTTTTAAATGGAAAAAGACACCAATCGATTATTGAGCCTCAGATTTACCAAGCTATATTTCTGCAAAGAACGACTCCAGATTCTTTGTAGCAATGTCCCAAGTCAAAGCTGAAAAGGATAAAACAACTTAGGATTTCTTTTACCCTTCCTCCCATTTTTGAGAATCACACATTCACAAAGCACGAGTGTCAGACGGGAACACTGCTAGTATTCTCTAGAAGGTTACGAAGACCTCAAGTTTGGCAGATGCCGTTCTGTGTATATATTTAGTGCCTCGGACAGCAAGTGGTCACTGGACCTGACATGGTTTAAGCAACAGAAACAGAAGCTTCTTTCTGGTTAGGAAAGAATATCTGGTGTTTGCAGGAGCAATTAGTGTGAAAACATGATTTAGGGAACAGCTGCCAACATATTAGAATTTGTGTCTGAAGTTTTTAGGAAGATTTTCAACTCCCGAGTTCTCATGAATTTATAAAAGAAAACTATCATGACACTGCATTCATTTTCTTCAATCATCCCAACTGTGATGTGGAATAAAAGAAACAATTATGGTTAGCTCAATGAGAACACAGAAGGACTTGGCACTTGAATGGGATATTTGGTACCCTTCATCAAGAGCAGCAATAGGAATTTGTCTGGTAGCCTGCCTCTGCCCTTTAGCTCATCTTTTACCGCCTCCCATTTAGGGTGCTCTGAGGTCTAGAGTTATAAATTACATTCCATTCAGTTTTAGGGGGAAAACAATTATTCTAATTTCAATTATTAATCTCTTTCAAAAGCTATCTCCCTGGCGAAGCACCTTGATAGAAATAGGCATGGGCTGTGTGGGATTTAACCTTCACTTTAGACAGCTAATGTGGTTACCGCAAGTGGCTTTGAGAGCCCCCAAGGACAACAAAAGCCACATTTCTGCCTTGAATAATAACAGTCTCAAATCTGCAAACTCCTACCCCTGTTGGCACAAATTCCTACTTAACTCTAACTTGCCACAGTTTTATGCTTTGATGAGCAGATATTATTGGCTCATCTCAGAGAGATAATTGCCTTCTCCTGCCTTGTTTGGAGGTTATACATTCCATACCCAAAGATTAAACCAGTAGAAAACCAGCAACGGGCACAGCCCTTTCACGCTAAAATTGTCTCCATGAGACTGAGCAGGGACACTTTAACTTCGGGGTTTGGACAATGGGTATTCTGAAAGGATTAGAAAAATGGGCAACAACTGAGCCTCCTCCTCCCTCCTGTGTTCGAGTCTACCACCTGCTGCGGTATTTTTGTTTCAGCAACAAAGAAGCCTTCATGTTTGAGGCTCATATTTAATGTTTGCTGAACGGGCCCCTTGAGTTTTGGTTAACTCTTCAGGAGGAGAAAAAGAAATATTTCTTGGCTGACAAACAAACCAATCCACCAACCTGCTTTGCTGATTGGCCCCCACAAATCAATACATGTGTCTCTATGGACATATGCGCATCTGCCTGTCTACCTCTATGCACCACCCCAGAGGCGGGAGAATACTCTATTTATATTTAATAAAGTATTATGGGTCAATAAGGGCTGCATAACATTTGTGATTTCATGGTTCACTACAGTAACAGGTGCTGTGGTAAACAGGAATGTGAAGTGTTAAAAGGGAAGGGGGGAGATCACTTCAGAGACATTAAGCAGCTTTCAACATTGACAGCAGAAAGGGGAAATTTTTAAGCAATTTGGTCGGGTCAGTAAAATGTAACACAGGTCAAAGGAACAAAATGGCACCCAAAATTCTGCCTATTGATAAAGGAGCATACTGTTTTGTGGTTGGGTGCACAAGGCAAAGGCTAAACAACTGTTGTATGGGACCAAAAAATATGCTCTCTTTGTGGCTCTTTTACAATAAGTTACTTCAGCCTGGTGAACGCGGGGGCCCCCCATTCTCCCTGCATACGTGGCTGGGGTACACATTAATGAAAACAAAAGGGTCCATTTTCATTGTAACCATGCAGAAGGGTTAAGCATTTGACCTTCAAGTATGGTGTGCTTGTGCTCAGTGGAAAGGTTCTTGACAATATAAACAAGAATTACTGCTGTTAGAGACAGGGGACACAATTAAAAACAATCTCAGATGCTTGTTGTACAGCTGTTCAAGTTTCAGCTCTGTCTGACCTCTAAGGATGCTACATGTTTAACGGAGACGATTTAAGATATTTTAGTGAGTCCCTTACCCATTCACCATTGCCATCCTTCCTCTTGGGAACACCTATCCTTAAACACAAAGAGCTTTTCCAGTAATGAGATTTTACGCCGTGGGGTTTGCCCTTAAAGCTGTTTGCCTTCCCAATCTGTCCTCCACTGGCTATCTGACCACCCTGAGAAGCAGCCAAGGGGGACAATGTAAGAGGGACTTGGCAGGAGGCAGGGATGTTTGACTTGAGAGACCACAGTTCCATTAAAAAAAATTTTTTTTTTCCTAAAAATCAAAATGGGATTGCATTTTCCAAGAACAATATTAATGCAGGAAAGTTTACTGTGTTAAATGATCATTTATATGGACAGTCGTTTTCTTTATTTGCACAAAAATACTGTCATTTATTTTCAACCTAACAAAAGGGAAAGCTGTGAGACAGCCCAAACACAGAAACAGACAAAAACAAACTCTAAAAAAAAGAAAAAAAAATATCTTTTCTTCTGAGATATCACAGAAGACAGTTTAAAAAGAGACAGAAATTCTAAGGTAAAAGATGGAGTCTTTTGTGCAAGCTGAGGGAAGCCACTGTCTTTCCTGTTATTTGATCCTCCTAGAGTCAGCAAAAGGCTCTGAAACCCTTCCACAAACAAGAGGGTCCCTGGGAAGTGACCATAAGACAGCATTGTCTTCCATGGGGCAGGAGAGCGCTGGAAGGCTGAGGGGCTGCAGCCCGGGCCTACACCAGCTTTCTAGGAGCCAACCACGGCAGCCCACTCCACATGCCAGGAGGTGATGCTCCCTACTTCCCAGGAAGAGAGGAAGTCATGCCGAGGTGAGACACAGGCAAGAGACAAGCCAAATCTCGTAAAGAACAGGGCGCAGGGAAAGTTTTGCTTGTCAAACACACTTTAATCTCTAAAGTCACTGGGCTTTGATGTTGCCCCAAACAAAAAAAACCTACATGGTTTGCAAGATTTACAGCATTTCTAGTGGGAACAGTTTCATGCTCCGGGGTTTTTCCTTCGGAGATTAAGGTCTATTTTATCCCTGATGTTCAATGTGTCTGACTGTAAGAGACTCAGCAGAGACAAGGACATTTCCCTGCCCTCTGACTCATCAAATACACCAAACTTGTATTCATCAAATCAAGTTCGTTTTTCAGGGAACAAAGCTTGCTGGAGATGATCCAAACTCTGGAGTAACCACTGTCATTCTGACAAGACAGGAGTGTTTCTTTTGTAAAGAGTCAGCTCCTAGGGGAGATAACAAAAATTGACTAAAAATGGCTGCACTAATCTCTAAAAGACCACACAATTCATCGCTTCAGATGAAAGAGGAGAAGCAGAAGAGACGTGGGAAGAAAGAAAACAAATCACCACCTTTACCCATGCACCCAAAACACAACCTACCACAAATTGTAGCACTCAAATAATTAGAAGGCACAGGGAACAGAAGCAGTTTAAAAGGGCCGGGTGGGCAACTTTCTCTGAAAGGAGATCTCAGTTTTTCCACTGGCACTTCTTTCTCAAAGTTGCATCCTCTTTTGACCATGAGGTGAGGCCTGACCTATAAGGATAATGTACTAAGCTGAGAAGCTGATGGGAAATTTCACCTGGATCATGGATCATAATTAATTCCAACACTACTTGAGAAAATGGCAGTTGGGATCACAGTATGAATCTTTGCCTCTAGGCAGAGACACCTGTTCCTCATCTGAGCACCACTGAGGACCAAAGGGAACCCGAACCCGGGAAGGGATGGTGTCCAGCCTCTCAACACCCCATCAATAAAAGGTTCTACCCTTAAGGCTGCTGCATTTAGTGCAGTCTGTTGAGGATGATTCTTTTGCCATGGAAAACAGGGATCATTCATTTTTGCCAAAACAAAAGGCAAAACAAGAAAGGATTCCTCTACATCAGCCTCTCACTGTGCAGGCTTCATAGAAAAGTCTATTTACCCACCTCTAGGAATGGAAAACAAAAACAAAGTCTTGGGTGTCTTATTCATAATGATGCTAATGGAAGACACTCCTTTTTCACTCAAGAATGTCAGTGATTCTCTGAGGGACTAACACAGGAAACCACAAACACATCAGGAGGGGAAGAGTGGTGTCTGACACCAGCATGTGATTAGCAGAGGCTAAAGCACGACCCAGGTATCCTGGCTTCTGACTGTGCAGCCTTAGGACACACATAACTGGAAGTGAGGTTTTACTCTAAATCGCAACAATTTGATCCTTCTCCTAGCTGTCCCCCAGCTACGCTGTAATAATACCCAACCATTTTCCTCTGCTTTTGCGCCCAAGATACACACTTGTGAAAAAAAAAAATGAAGGCATGTTTGTCCCTTTGGGGGTCAGTTTCTTCCTTGCAATTTGCAACAAAACACACCTTGGATTTTAAAGAGAGCTATCCTGTAGTTACGATATTGATTTTTCATTTTGCTCCACAAATACTACCACAACTTTATAACTGATATACAGCATTAACAGTTTCCTTGGCCTTGGAGACCAAATTAATCACAAAATCAACAATCTGTTTTTATGCCACACAGTTCAATGTTAGTTTTCAACATAAATTGCAAAGCCACAGCCAGGAGCCCAGACAATTTTGGAGATGCATTGCTAAATTGCCTCCCATTTGTGATTTAATACAACAATGGTTTTGCAAATTAAAATGTTTAAGGCTTTAGGTCGGCCTTTGTTTGGTCAGTTGGTAGGCAAGGGAAATTTCCACAGGGTGATTTCTGGAGGAACTTAGAATAAGGCTAGCTGAAGCACCCTATCTGGCTAAAATGTGTACCTCATGATGACCTATAAACGTCGCTGGCAGATGGAACTGCTCTGAGAAGCTTCCCCTCACATCAGATCACAAAAATATGTCTACGTGCTCACCCATCTTTCCCCACCTTGTCCTTCTGGCCTGACCATTCAACCCCAACCCTTCCCATGCGGAATGCAACAGTAGGCTCCTCCCTGACTTCTCTGCAGCGTTTGGCATTAGTAATCTCCCTGATTCTCCTCCTCCTGGTTTTCTTCCAATCTCTCTACCTGACATCTCAGGCCATTTCACTGGCTGCCCCAAGCTTGTCCTTTACCCTAGATCATCCTGTGTTTGGCCTTGTGGCTCCTTACTCCACCTGTTTTCTCACTCCAGTCACTTCAACTACCTTCTCTATGTAGATGGCTGTCAGGGGTAAAGTGCCTTGTCATGAGTTAACATGTGAGGGAGCATGCTTGGCTTGACAGGCACATAAGGAACGTCCGCTGCAGACGTGTCTCAAACCCCCAAATCTACACTTGGCTCTGAGGTCTCCACCAAGTTCAAGAGCAGGATTGTTCTTTGATGCTCTCCTTGATCCTCAATCTCATATGCCCTTGAACTTCCTCCTCACCTATGTTCCTCAGCTTGATAAATGGAATCAGCATTCTGCTAACAATAAGGAGTAAGAATAGTGTAAAACTGCCTGTGACTCTCCCTTATCTACCATCTCTGTCATCTAATTGATGGTGAAGTTTTATGCATCTGCTTAAAAGCAAAACAGTGCACCACAGTGGCGCGTGTCTGTAATCCTGGAGGCTCAGGAGGCTGAGGCAGGGGGAATGCAAGTTTGAGGCAAGCCTCAGCAACTTAGTGAGACCATCTCAAAGTTTAAAAGGGAGCGGGGGGGGGGGGGAGTGGGATTTAGCTCAGCAGTAGAGCAATCAGAATTCAATCCCCAGTATCACAAAATAACCAAAAACAAAACAAAACTCTGAATTCATTTCTCCTCTTTGTTCTATTACTGTCCTCATTATTTCACAATGAAATTTTTGCCTCGGGTCTTCCTGCTGCAGATTCTCTTCCCTAGCTATCCTCTATTTTGTAACTGGTTGCAAATGCCCAGAATGGACATGAATGGACCCCTTTCCTATCTTTGAATCCAACTCCCACCACTGTCTCCAAGAGAAAGGCCAAATTTCTAAGCATGTCATTGAAATGCTCTTCAGCAGTTGTCCCTATTACTCCCAACTCCACTTATTCCCTTGTGACTGGGCACCTGCCTCTTCCTTTCCAACTGCCCCCACCAACCCCCAGCAAGGTTCTGCAGCACCATCACAAGGCACTGTGTCCTGTTTTGCAAACACGCCCCACTATATTACAGAGCCCTGCCCCTGCATCCACTATTTGCACTGACTCAATGGGACCCCAAATCTCTGCCTGTTAAAATTCAGTTTACCCTTCAAGGCACAACTGAAAGGCACTCACTACCTCTTCCAGGAAGTCCTCCCCACTTTCTCAATCTGACACGTACTCTCTGGGACTCTCACGTAACATTCTGTTTCTCCCTCTCATTTGACATCCCATGCCATGTGCTATTTACGGGATATCTGTTTCCTTGGCGTGAATGTGGGCTCTATGGGGGTAGTGACTTTGTGTTCTATAATGCTTAACACATAAAATCTTTTTTTAAAAATCTAATAATTGTTTTTTGGATAAACTAAGATACTACCTGAATTTTGGATCCTTCTAGATGTCAGCTGAATATGAATTATACTTCAACATTACTGACTCAGAAGAAGAGAATGACTAGGGAATGGCAACCCAGGCAGCATCCAGGGCTACTGGATGGAGGAAGGAGGAGGGATACAGGACTCTCAGGGACGGGGCTAAGCTATCTTAATTTCAGCCCATACTCAAAACAAATAGACGTGCTCCTGAGGCTCAAACGTTTCCACATTTCTTCTTCAAGTTCAAGACATGTTTATAAACACAGAGGACCATAATAAAACTCACATGAGAGACAAAACTCAACTTTAGAAAGTGTTTACATTCTAATCAGCACAACAAATCACTTCTCACCAAGAAAGCCAACTCAGTTCAGCATGAAGATTCCTGTACTTAGGCCAAGGGGACCTACCTACTCTAGGCCAGAAAACCTGCTGGTCCCTTCAAGCTAGCGGGTCAGTGTGGGCAACAATACAGGAGGAAGAAGAAACAAATGGCATCTAAATGATACTTCTGAAACCAGGATTCTGCATGGCTTCCAGGTTAGACAGGCACAGGGTAATGTTAAGGAAGATGGCCACACCCCATCCTGTTTGATGGAAAAGACCGATGAGCAAGATTCTTGGAATACAGGCTGCATTTTCCTGCTTCTCCCACTACGCCAGCTATTCCTTCCCCAGAAGCATCCACTCTTCCCTCCTCCATCTCTGCCTATGAAAATTCCTCTCATTCTAAGAATTGACTCGGAAGTCCCCACTGACTAGGAAGTCTTCTGGAATTCTACAGCTCCAACCCTCTTCCAAGCTCACAGTTCTGATATACCTTCATTTCTAACATTGTCTTCCAACCTCTGTAAGAACTATGAATACAGGTTTCCTTCCTGAGTCCCCAGAGAATTAAGGAAAGGTAGCAGAAACTTAAATAAGTTGTGTTGGCTTAAAGTGAGAAGGCCTTCCTGTTCATTGCTAAAGGGTTCACATGTTCATCCATTCAATCATATCTAACTCAGAGAGATGTTGGGTTGCTGTTGAATGGCAGTTCTCAACCTCTGAGACTTTTTAAATGTCCTGCAGCTTGACAAAACATTCAAATCATCTGGGAGCCACGGTTTAGACAAATTGAATCAGTATCTTTGGAGGCAACACCTAAATGATGAGATTTTTGGGTTTGTTTTTTGGTTTGGGGGTTTTTTTAAAGATTTTTTTTTTCAGTGATTCAAATATAGAGCCAAGATCAAGAGGTATAGCTGAACTCAAATGCCTAAAGATGCCACTTGTGTCTTTAACAAGTCACACAGGGGTCTCTAACATATAGCCTAACACTGAATACCTCTAATGCAGAGGAATTACATTCCAGAGAAGGTTGAAAAGATGATTTCTACAGTTGAGTATTTTTAAATAAGGGAGTTTGACAAGTGGATTAAACCAAGAAGGAGGTCTGGGCTTGGTGGCTGGTTCATGCCTGTAATCCCAGTGATTTGGGAGGCTGAGGCAGGATGATTCCAAGTTAGAGACCAGTCTCTAAAACTGAGGAAGACCCTTTCTTGGAATAAAAAGGCTGAATCTGTAGTACAGTGGTATAGCATCCCAGGGTTCAATCCGCAGTGTCCCTGGGCAAAAAAAAAAGAAAAAAAAAAAAAGAACCACAAGAAGAAGGGACTGAGGGACAGCAGTCTATTCAAAAAATATCACATCCACACTCAAAGTACCACAAAGATAAAAAGGCCCACCAGACCAAGCCTGCACCCAGACACTACTTGTTCTTCTTGGTTCTTATACAATCGTTGTGCTATTACTTTGTATCAGGAGCAGAGAACACAGTGAAACACAAGACAACCTTCCTGCCCTCAGGTTGCTTCTAGCCTAGTGTGGGAAGGCGGAACTCATGTAAGACATCATTTCAGATGGATTATTATCACTCTCATTACGGAAAAAAAAAATCAGGATAAAAAGATAGGAATGACTTCTGAATAGAAATCTAAATAGAAAGCATAGTTTGTACGCATCTATAACCATAAGTTGAGAGTCTAAGGGAGGAATAGGAACTCAGGTGAAAAGGAAGGGGCATCAGATAAACCGATGGAAGAATGAAAGAAGTGATCAGGCTTAAAACAACAGAGCCAAAAACACGCCAAGCAATGTGCCAAGCATTACCTGCATTACCTCAGGCAACTCGCACAACAATCTCCTTACAGATGAGGAACCCGTAGACTCCCCACATGACTGTCCACAGCTAAATGATGCAGTTTGACCCACTTGAGAGCTGAATCTTTTAACTCAAGACTAGTGAAGTTGATCACTTCAAGGGTCTTGGGGGCTCACACTGAAATGACTTCATGACTGAATCCATGGGTCTCATAGCAACAACAGAAACTGAGTAGCAACACAGCAAGAGATGTGGTCCTGGAAGGGCTCCCCACACTGGAGCCTACTGATCTGGTTTACTGAAGGCTCAAAGGAAAACAATCCACCCTTGCTGAGATCTTTTATCATCCTTGCCTTTACTAGAAAACATAATTCCAATCATATTCCAATCACCTCTACTCTCCCAGTGTCTTCTCAAAATGACCTCTTACCGAGGAACAGTGCAGCAGGGTAAAGGCTTCAATCTGCACTTGTGTAGCCAGGAAAAGGCTCAGAACAGGGAGTGAGTCAGTGTTTCAATGACCCTAATGAAGACTGACAGATGGAGGAAGAACGACGGTGAACAGGAGAAGCCAAGGAGCCTCATCATATCAGAAAGCGATAACTGTAGCTCAGACCTGAACAGACTCCAACAGGAACGTAACTTTAAACAGAAAATCAGGCAGCATGCCATGTTTCCACTGATGAAAATAGTCACAGCACAGAGCCCCCAGACTCTGCAGGGAAAGGGGCCACCTACCTCCTGTATGGAACTCAATCCCACCACATAAGGCCATCAGCGGACGTCACGCTAACTGCACTCATCACCTGGACTCATCCAGCTGACCTGGCACACGATTCCACAGTGGGAGAGCAACCATCCCACCTTCACCAGTCAGGGCTGTATGAGAGGTCCGTGCAAGAACCTCTGGATCTATCCAGATATTCGGGTCACAGTGACAGAATGACACTTTGGCTGACACCAGTATCCTGAGTAGAACAGCAGTGGCCTCTGCCTAACTAACTGCAAACCCCAGCTCTGTCACTCACCAGTTCTAGGACCTGGGAATCAGTTAACGACTCTAAGTCTCAGTTTCTTCATCTCCAAATAGGAACGAACAGAGAGAATGCAAGTGCACACGGCACAGCGAGTTTCACCAAGCACATTTGCAAAAAATCAAAAGGTCTGGTAATATGCTGTAGTGGTGAGGATACGGGAAAACAGGCACTATGTCGCCATGTCATTTAAATTCTAAACACACAAGCACACACATGCACACACACACACACTCCACTAGAAACTCTATGAGGGAAATAGGACCATCTCCAAATAAAAAATATGTATATACCTTATGATCCAATAATTCAACTCCTAAGTATTGCTACAGATCTCAAGTGTAAAAATTTTAAATTATATCTTATAATAGTCATTACATCATTTGTAAAACTTGAAAATTTATTATACTTTATTTGAAATTTTTGGTTATATATTAGGATATACATTACATAATTTGTAAGACAGGAAACTTGAGGGCATAGGAGTCTGATTAAATGAATAATGAGACCATACAATGAAAAGATATGTAGTAATTTAAATAATATACAAATATAGGGACATTGCAAGATATATTATTCAGATGATCAAATGCATACATGCTTATTACTATATTGAATATCTCTGGAAAGGTATAGGCAAAAACTGGGAATAGTGCTAGTATCTGAGGAAGGAAAATGGATGTCCAGAGGACAGAGGGGAAGAAAGCCACTTTTCACTGTGAATGTTTTTATACCTCTTGAACTTTGCACCACGTGCCTGTGTAAGTAGTCTTGTGTTCATCTGAAAGACCTTGCTCAGGCCACAGGCTCAGGGAGTAGCCATGCTAAGACAAAGTTCCTCCCCTGCCTCCAGAGAAGGAAACAGATCTACAAGGAGGAATGAATGCCGAGAGAGTAAAACCACGTTCCTACCTCAACAGCCTAATTTTGATATGCTAGAATCAAACATGGAGTAAAGGAAAACGCTCCAGGATAAAACTTCCCCCTGTCATATTTTGCTACTTACCTGAGCAGGTAAAGACATCAGAAAAGGCACAGCCTGGGACAGGCAGGGACTGGGGGGAATCCTGACCTGGAAACAGGGAATCTGGGTTCCATGGCCACCATTATCTGGCTCTGGACCCTCAGAGAAGTGAGATAAGTCTCTACTCCCTCCTGAGCTCTTCTTTTCAAAAAGGAAGAGGAGAGGATGCCCATCTCTCTGGCCCTTCCAACACTGACATGCCATGATTCCATGAAAGGGGGCTTCAGTCTGTCAATGCCTAGCATTTGGGCCCTACCAGGGCAAAACCACCACCACCACCACCACCCCCCAAAAAAAGCACCAAATAAACATTCCTGGCCTTGGAAGAAATTAAACAATGCTTATACGACCACATCTCTGTTACCTATTTCTCTGGCAATATGAGAAACAGATATTTATTTATTTTTGGTATCTGAGATTGAACCCAGGAGTGCTGAACCACTGAGCCCCATCCCCAGGCCTTTTTTTTTTTTTTTTTTGTATTTTATTTAGAGACAGGATCTCACTAAGTTCCTCAGGGCCTCCTAAGTTGTTGAGGCTGGCTTTGAACTCTCAATCCTCCTACCTCAGCTTCCAGAGCCACTGGGATTACAGGCGGCATACACCACCATGCCCAGCAAAGAAGAAGCCACTCTAAAATGCACCAAGCCCATTTGTTTTCTAAGGAAAGTGCCACTGTAGGATGACTGTCATAAACGTGTCTGGGGAAATGACACAATGGCCCCATAATATCATTTCTCTATCTCACTACTATACAAGGATAATGGGGTCCTCTAAAGTAACCCCAAGTCCTTAGATTCCTAGACAGAATCAAAGGAAATCTTTCAAAAATACAAATCTAAAGAACAAACAGGGTTATTATTCACTCAAGAATTAACACCTTGCTAACATCAGAAGTAATAAAACCAGTCACCGGAAATCACAGCATCACAGGGAGGGCGAAAGTGAGGGTCTGGCAGAATCTACAAATAAAAGTAGAAGAACTCAAACACGCACCACCATCTACATTCTCAACATTTACTCAGTCTTTTAATTGGTGTGATTGACACATGGAAGTTCAATGGCAAATAAAGGACAACAGAGTGCACAACCACCAATGTGACACTCTTGGCCAAAGAACGAGGAGATATGCGTGGGAAAGAAACCACTCTATTTCAGCAGTGGAAATAAAATTACCACACCTGCTGTCTGGAACCAAATTAAACAACTCATTAATCACACTTCAGCTGTATTTCAAAATAGTGCTATGCAAGTACTGAGTCCTCAAGACTATCACCTGGATAAGACGCAGGGGACATGTCATTTCCTCCAAACCACAATTCCAACAGTGAAGGTAAAAGGAAATACAGCTAGCGCCTCTACACAAGGAAGAGAATTTCTGAAGTGGTTCATACACGAGAAGACCTGCCTCTCAAGGCCCCAAATTATTAGTCTGGTATTAAATTTATGAGGGAAAAAAATCTCAGTAGGAAAAAATACCTAAGTTCATTTGTAATTCCCATTCTGAAAATGTAATGTATTCTCATTTGCTATCCTCAGGATGCAGATAGGTCTTGAAATTAGGACAAATAATAGGATTTGACTTGGTTCCCGAGTAAAATCTTTGCAAATGCAAGATAATAAAAATAGCCTTCATTTTTTTTTTTATTTGTACATGTGTAGAATTCTGCTTCCAAGACTTTGATAGAAAAACAGTCATTATGGGGTAAAAGTCCTATCCCTTGCAAAGAAATGCAGAAAAGAAGAAACAAAGAAAATGGTCCTTCCTAATCTTCCTCATCTCTCACTACTGGACTCACACAAACCAAACTCCATGCAGTCTAATCAAGTTTGTGAGCTGATCTTGTGTTTGCCCACTACAGTGTCTCTGCTTCTGCCACCTTGAAATCTCTTCCACCCATCTCCACCTATCAAAATTCTTCATATCCCCAAAGGCCTATGTCAGAATCTCCTTTTCTCTTTTGATTTTTCTTCCTCTGAATTACTTACTGCCTTGTGCCTTATCAGCCTGGAAGATGTAAGTCCCGGCTCTTTGTATAACTTCGCACTTATCTGCACCACGTGGAATAGGTGTACGATTAAATGACTTGGATGAAGAGAGAACATTTCTCTTCAGATGTCACTTAATTCAAATAGATTTCAAACATAATTATTGTCCAATTTTCAAGTTCTCTTTCAGGAAAATATCTGAGGAGCAGAGAGTAATAAAACCTAAAATGTAAAAAGGGAGAGATGCTGAATTCTCAGATTTGAAAGATGGAAACTAAGGGTCTTAACATATTGGCCTGTTTATGAGAATTTGCTCTTCAATTTCCAGGTTTTTAAGATCAATCAATAAAAAGGTCAAGTTTCTTCAGAGCTCATATTAGCACCCCCAAATGTAATCAAGGCTATTCTAACCTAGACAGAAAGCAACACTGCTTAATTAACACAACTAAGAGAGCCAGATTCTTTCTCCCATTAAAGGAAAAATAATTAAAAAGACAGATCCTAAGAACCCCAGCAGGCCATCCCCGTGCTACTTTTGCTTGGCTTTGTGGACACCATATGCAGACTTGGCCTTGAGCTGAAAGGAAAATAGAACACCCCAACAGCCAGCCAGGCGACCTCAGCATCAGCTGCAAACACAACTGATTTTTCTCCTTCTTCCTCAACAAAGTGTTGGGGGTGGGGCCAACCTCCAGTGGAATTCACATCAAAATCTTTTATAAGGCTTCGATCCCCCCACTTCACTAAGAGCCAAGTCTGCTTCCCACTCTCAGATAGCAACAGTAGTTCTCCTGCTTATAAAATTACGAACCAACTTTTTCCTTTGTTCTAGCAAAAGACTTCCTGTGAGAAAGCAGTAATCCTTTAAAGCTTTCCAGTCCAAAGGTCCCTCCTGGTTTGGATTCCCCCATCCCCAACCCCCAGAGGAGACACTGCATCACATCACAAGGCATTTCTTGGTTCCAAGCTGCACTGGGGCTCAAGGGCTCCTGGTGAGGAAAGAAAACTGGTCATTTGAACCACCTTTCCTGGGATCTGTCTGAAGTGTAGACAAGCAGCGAAGATGAATATTAATATGCCTTCCATCATCAAAAGCTATTGCATACCCAAAGGATGATAAATATTTTAATCAGTTTCCAGCCTGTCTAGCGGAAGTCAGTTTACTCCTTGGGGACTTCTCAAGTTCTGTGCCCAAAACCTGTCCAGTACCTGCCACTTTCTCTATGTAATTTTGTAAATTAAGAACAAAAAAGTTCAGGCTTGATTGGAGACATCATTTAATTTTGAGATAATTTACCTCGATTAGCTTTTTAAGAGTAGGAAAATCTAAAATATGAAGGATGCCAACCAATGAGACAAGGTGTCATGCCTCCAAGTTTGAGCCACACGATTACTCTGAAAAACTAATAACCTCCTTACTCCTCTCATTTAAAAAAAAAAAAAAATCTCCCATGTTTATATAAGTTGTTCGCCACTGACTACTCAATCTGCTTAGGTAGAAATGCCAAAGGCATAAAACAGGACATGCCTCTGTGCCCTCCATATTATTATTTTTGTAAAAGAAGTTGAAGATGTTTGGTGGTATTGTAGTGAGGGCTATGTTTATTTAAAAATAAAATTACCACAAAAAGATTCCTGTTGCGCAGGAGGTAATATTTTAGGAAAATGTACATAAGAATTATTAGAGGCCACAGTGACCAACAGGGGTGGGAGGAAAAAGCAGGACCTGAGCACAAACCCGCATCAAATCTTCCTTTAACAAACATGTCCTGAGCAACCTCAGTGTCCCAGTCACGAAATCATAGTGACTAAAACAAACAACGTCCCTCCTGCCCTCACGGATGGCACCGGGTTCAGACAGACAAGAAACAAACGCATTGTCCAATGGCAGGCAGAGAGAGTGGTGTGAAGCAAGAAGGCAGAGCTCCCCAGGAGAGGGAGCCTGGCCAGAGAACTGTCCTCTAAGAAGGGACATGGACAAAGATACCTGAATGAAGCAAGAGAATGAGTCAAGCAAATAAGAGAAGAATATTCCAGAAAAAAGCAAAAGCAAATGCAAACATACTGGCCTAGGCACTTTCTAAGCCCAGTGAGGTGGCCTGTGGAAGAGGGGAGGAAATAATGGAGAAGGGTGCATGGACTGACCCTG
Organism: Callospermophilus lateralis; assembly: GCF_048772815.1. Classification (NCBI taxonomy): domain Eukaryota; kingdom Metazoa; phylum Chordata; class Mammalia; order Rodentia; family Sciuridae; genus Callospermophilus; species Callospermophilus lateralis. The sequence continues at coordinate 37,955,939 of NC_135322.1, read as the reverse complement.
CAGGACTCTGGCCATTGCGAGGAAGGGGGATATCTGAATATGCTGGTAGGTTTGGACCACAGGAGTGAAATGAGCCACCATGTATTTTAAAGGATCTGACTGTAATGGATGTAGGATAGCAGAAGTAGGAAGGCTGGTTAGAAGGCTATTTCTACAAACCATGGTGGTGTTTACCAAAGTTGGGGAGTGGGCGGAGTCAGACCATGAGTGTATTTTGAAAATAAAGCTGACTGGATTGACTGATAAACCAAGAGGATTCTGAGGGTCAGCTGGGCAACTGGATGGTTCAACTTGTTTTTCTTTTTTAAAAATTACTGTATTATAGTGATACACAATTGTGGGATGCATTTTGGCATATTCATAAATGCACATAACATAATTTGCTCCATTTCAGTCCCCAGTATTATCCCGTTAACCTTCCCTCTCCCTGATCCCCTTCTTCTACTCAAATGATCCTCCTTCTATTAATTTTATTTTTTAATTGGTACATTTGGGCTACACACAAAGGTTGAACTCGGTGTGATCTATTCCTACAGGCGTGTAACCTAGTTTGATTCACTTCACTCTTCTTTCCCACTCCCCTTTCCCACTCTCATCCCTCCCCCTCAACCCTCTTCCTCTAGCACACAAACTAAACTTGAAATGATACACAGAAGATTAGTATGGTTCAAGGTAATGAACTATGAGAAACTGGGGGAAAGAGCAGGAGATTACAGGGAATTAAGAGTTTGGTTTTAGACATGCTAAACTTGAGATACCCATTACTGGATGGCTGGATAGAGCCCATCATTCCTATCTAATATTCAGGTGTCCCAGGATTTAGACTTCAGTGCCAAGAAAATATTAATTTATTATATGCATTGGCATATCTCACCGTTCCCATCCTTTAAAAAATTCACTGTTAATTGCATGAAAAGTCTATGACACTTATAAAACCTCCTAATCCCCCAACATCTGTTAAACAACATCTGATACATAATTCTGGGCACTTTATAATTTCCCATTTAAGTTAATAATATTTAAGTAATAGGGTTATATATTATCAAGTTACCACCAGCCCCAAGTCTTTATAACCAAAGCAGGTATGCCCAAAACACTGGAGCTTGATTTTGGATACAACCCTAATATTTCAGATTTTCATTTGAAGGCAATCTTATCAATTGAAAACAAGCAGGAAATTACCTGAGATTTTTATACACATCAAGGAAATGTTACAAGTGAGACTGTCATGGGTGGTTAAAGATGGGCTGAGATCGTGTAGGGAAAATGCGAAGAAAATAAATCATAACTTACTTATTAGGAAGAGATAGAATTAAAAGTATCTACAAATGGGGTGTACGGGTGCACACCTGTAACCCCAGCTACTCTGGAGGCTGAGGCAGCAAGATCACAAGCCTGAGGCCAGCCTAGACAATTCAGTGAAACCCTGTCACAAAATTTTTAAAAAGGGCAGGGATGTAGCTCAGTGGTAGAGCATTTGCTGAGCGTCTGCAAGACCCTGGAATCAATCCCCAGCACCACAGGGGAAAAGAAAAAAAAAAACGACCTGAGAGACTTTCAAGAATATAGAAAAAAGCAACATACCATTATTTCCTTTGATTGAAAATAAAGGGTAATTATTTTACAGAAGTCAATGAGGAGAGAGCAGGATGATGGTTATGTTACCCTTAATGTACGGAAGAGCCAACTTAATGTGTTCCCAGAGCTCTTTGGTAAGTCTGTTTTTTGGCACTTGGAGCAAATTTCTCCATAGAGACATTTTTTTTATGCAAAATATGGAAAAATTCCCAGCCCCATCTCCCCAAGTATTTAACCCACAGTGGACAGAAATATACCAAGAATAGTAGTGTGCTCCAAAGTGTCTTTAGTTCCTGAACTGAACCCCAGTTACAGAGGTAGGGAAATGAGGAGAGGGAAGGGAGGCAATCCTAACGGAGACTCAAAAGTAAGGAAGCCTCCCACGTTGAGGACGCGTCCTACTTCCTCCTAACATCACCGCTGGTGACACCTTGCACATGTCATTTATACTGTAGCAACTTTCTCGTGTGATCATCATCATAACACTCTTCAGAAAGGAACAGTTTTAGGGACCATTCATTTGCCAACTTGGGGGAAAGAGAGCCTAAAATCTGGATAATACTTCAAATAAATGGCACAGCGTCCATTGGAAATCTTGCTTCCCTTTCAAAACTGCAGGTCTGCTGGGGTTTTTTTGTTTTTTGTTTTTTTTTAACATTACTTCATTCTTCTGGACTGAGATTTTTTAGGATATTGCAGATGTATTGCAGACTACAGCTACATTTAATCACCCCTCCTACACTCTCTTAAAAACAACAACAAAAAAAGCTAGAGAAAAGAAAAGGAGGCATACTTTCATTTTCTGCTGTATCCTTCCCAGGAAAAATGGAAGTTTCTGACACCCCAATCTGGCACCAGAGTTCTTGAATTCACATCTAAATGCGAGGATGGCCTGTTTGTCAAAGCAACCCAAAATAAATTCCAGCAGCCAAGGCCGCAAGAGCACCCAGGGGAAAGCAGGAGGCTCTGCACACCTTTTACATCAATTTGAATTTTAGAGTAATTTAAAACACATAAAACAAGAGAATTCATCTATTTCTTTTTAACATGTAGAACACATAAAATGTACAGGGGTGTGTGTGTCTGTGTGTGTGTGTCTGTGTGTGTGTGTCTGTGTGTATCTGTGTGTATTTAATGAAGATTGGCACAATTTAACTAAACCCTAAGAAATCAAAGCAGAAATCAAAATTGTGTTTGTGGATTTGCTTTTTCTCTCCACATACTAACAAGAGTTAAAAGGGATAGCAAGGTTTTCACTTGGCATTGCCTAACCCCTGTCACTTGTCTCATCATCTTCAGCGATTTTAGTCTTATTCCTGTTGTGTGCAGAACAGAGGCAGCAGAAATATCCTCTTAACATTCCTGGGAAGTCCCCGGCACATCCTAATACTGGGTACCAATAAAGCACAACTCACACAGCTCTTGTAAGGGTTAAAAACAGAAAGTCCTACCCACTGGTTTGCTCTGATGTTCTTGGAGATATTGTCACCGGATGTATCCTCAGTAGAATTCTATTCAACACCTCTGTCTTTAAGTACAAAGCTGTAGGCTGTAGCAGCTTTAAGAAACATAAGTATCCCTTTTTTCTGCTGCACAGTATCTGTGTGTGAAATTCTCTAAAGGGGTTTAAGTATTTACCCTGAACACTATCAGACAGTTTCTAAAATTTTCCTTATCCAGTTGCAAAAACACTTCAAAGAGAATCATAAACACAGTCCTTTGTGCTTTCCATACACATACTGTTTTTGAGGCTTATGCCTGAATTCTTTTGGAATTGTAATTCCCCCCCTCACAAAAAGACAGAATGCACAACATGTTTAAAAATTCACTATTAAATCTATAGCAACTAAAGGAAGGAAAATGGAAAAATCTGAAATTCAGAAGGCAATCAAAGGAGTTTAGCAAAACTTTCTAGAAATTAATTGCTTAATTACATGCTGAAATCTATCCCCAAGATATTTTACTTTTAATACAACAATACAGGGGTGGGGAACTGGCGTGGGTGGGTGAGTAGGGAGAATGGAAAGAACCAACCTACAGTGAACACATTCAGGATACCCAAAAATGCAAGCCAAAGATTTCAAGCTATTATGGCTGAAAATGACTTTTCTTTTTTCCAAATTTCCAAATCTAAACATAAAGTTCCCAAAACATAGTGTTCCAGAATTTGAATTATTGGGTGCTTGTAACTGTTTAACCTGCCTCCAATCTGAACAATATCTTGAACCACTCAGAATTGTCCCCATCAGAAAATGGAGAAGGGAATTTAAATCTTAGTTTTAAACCACCAGACATCTTATACCAGAGCCTAAATTATCATAATATGTTCTGCTTCTAAATCAGAAATGCTAACCCTGAAATATGGAAGATAGGATTATGTTAGCACATGTAACTTACTACATTAATGGGAAGGGAAAATATATACATATATAACATAGAAATATAATATATTATATACACTGACTCTACCATTCACATGAACCACTAGTTAATACTTATATTTTATCACTTTTTCCCTCATACTTCTCAAAATCTTTAATCTAGAAGAAGGTTTAAAATAAATTTAGCTAACTGAACTATTATTTCGCAAGAATAATAGCAATAAGCTCAGTATATTTTTCAGTATGTGAAAAAGTAGCCTTGTTCCAATTTCAGTTATAAGAATCTAATTTAAATTGCTGCTTCATTAATTGTTCCCCAAACCACCTCCGTCACTTCCTACAACAGTATAACCTCACTAAGGCCATCCACATCCGTTTGGCAATAAGAAGGCTCCCCAAGATGATTTACACAGGCTAAAATGACAAGGAAAGAGGCAGAACTCATCTTGAAATTAGAGTATTATAAATACCTTGTCAGGGACAACCTTTACATTCTTAAGTACATTTCTCTCTTAAAACTTTAACAACAAGAAACTGGTTACATTATTAAATAAAACACCTACTCATTTTCCACATCTCTCTGCTCTCCTGTGCCAAATTTTAACATAAATGGGTGGAATTAAATGAAGCCTATAGCTTACCTAACATAATTATATGTTGTGTTTTACACAGTTTCAAAACGGATACATTAAAATAATCCAGTCTTGGCTCCTGCCCACTGAAGTCAATAAAGGTTATTAAGGCCAACCGCCATAGAAATGTGCCACAATTCCAGCAGAAGGAACTGTCAGGACAGGAAATGGGATTCGAAACAATTCAAAATGATCAGGATCTACTTTCTCTTCAAAAAGGAAAAGCAATGAAAAAACGCATGAAGAAATTTCTCTCCAGTATATAAATCAACTGTACTTTTGAAAATGTTTACTCTGTAAACTATTCTAGAATATTTTCACTGGATTAAAGCAAATAGGTTTTATTTTGGTTTTTCTTTTTCTTTTTTTTTTTTTAAGGTCAAAAGGAAATGAATAAATGTCATCAATTTAGAGGATTTCACACCTAGCATTCTTTTCAGTGTCACTGTGAATTTGATAGTGTTAAAACATTTTTATAGGTAAAATAAATGTCAGTTTTGCAAAGAGCGATACCAGACCCTGAGAGACAAATGGCCTATCCATTGAATCTCTGGCCACAGCAAGACTTCCTCACCTCACAGGAGATTTCAGCTTTTCATATGCCTCTTTACCCAGAAAGCAAAGCTTATACAGTTTCTTTCAAATGGTAACTCTCTCTTATCCTGAAGAGACTCCTCATAATACAATAATCTTGGGTGGGAGGTAGTAGGGTGGTTCAAAAATAAAATCAAATACAAATATTTGAATAGCATGACAGTGTTCTAACACTTCTTGAATAGTCACAAAGATGGGGGGAAAAGGCTAGGCTGAATTCCTGGGTTGTAAGGAAGGGTTACGTAGCGTTGGGCTTAATGGCTCATAAATTCATGAGGTAATATTCAGGGAAAGTGATATTTTATCAGAATGTCATTCAAATGTAAGGTTTAACATTTACATCACAAGAGCATGCACAGGGTAAAACTATCCTACGGGAGAGAAATGGCATGAATAAACAGTGCGATAAAAATGGTGCTTGCTGGGACAGGGAATGGGAAGTAGAGGCCAGGGGAGTGTTAGAGACAGCTGACTAAACTTTTTGAAATATGTGACTGGTTATGACATGTGAAGCAATTACCATTAATGGAAGAAAAGCTATTTCAAAGCTCATTTTCCATTCTTCTCTATCCTTCCTGAGACTACACCTCCCAACCACAAAGCAGGGGGGGGGGGGAAGAATACAAAGACAGAGAGAAATTACAACATAAGTCTCTTCCGTGATACAAGGGCCGTCAAAGGTTGCTTTACTCATAAGCAAAAGGGGAAAAGTAAAACACACATTGCCTGAGGTTTTTTATTTTATTTTCTCGCCAAAAGAGATCGATGTTATGTTGCAGAACAGACAAAATGCATTGATTAAAGAAATTTTTCCACAACACACACATGGATTTTACAATTCAAAAAAAGCATAAAGATAACAAAGAATCATTTGTCTAAAATGATAATAATTTTGAGTAGTATATTCCCTGGAAGCAAAGTTGGTACATTCAGAAATGCCGTTTAGATTAAGTCTAATTCTATAGGATCCAAATGTGCACCAAACACTGCACTTTTTATGTTAAATTGCTGTTGAATTTGTTAACCCACAACTGATTTCCTGTGTTATGGAATCTTGGAGATTACAGCTAACTTGAAGCAACAGGGATAATTCCTGACAGTTAATGGTACATTTGTATGCATTTTCCTGAAAGGCTAGCATCTTGGGGCCTCAAAATGGCAGCTCAACATTGCCCCCTACTGTTTGCAACTTAAAAAAAAAAAAAAAAAAGGAGCTGGGCTGAGTAGGAATCTAACCAGCTAGGGCCAGTTCCACCCCGTACAACAAGTACCAGATGGCAGTGCACTAAAAGAGCCACAGAGCCCTAGACCTTTCCAATGATTATTCTCTTCTGTCTCTTCCAATAGCAAAAATAAATTATTATGAATTTGTTAAAAGTCATTTTGAAAGGCTTGAAGCAGTGCTTAAATTTAATTTAGAAGGACTATCCCTTTTATCTTGGCCCAAACCTTCACTCTGCTGATAATGATCACCCTGAGGCTTGCAGAGAAGAGGCACCAGGCCATTGATTTCCTACAGCACACTTAGGAATGCCACACCAACCGAAAGGAAACTAGCTCTGGAAAATTCCCAGGGTTGCTATTTCTTTTGGTATTTTTTACATGAGAGCTATAAAATAAATAGAAGATAGTCTCTCAATATGCCACCAACACCAAATACATACGTGTGTGTGTGTGTGTGTGTGTGTGTGTGTAGCTCCTATGTATGTGTGTGTGTATATATATATATATATATTTTACACACATATGTATCTTTTAAATGAATTTATAGAGAACATCTCTCATATGATCAAAGATCAAAGATTTTTAAAAACAAAAATAAGCTATAAAATTACTTTTTTACAAAATCAATGAGTTCCTTTCTTATTTTCTCATTCTTAACATTTACAAATTACAACTTCAAAGTCAAGCTGATGTCTTAGAATTAAGGTTTAGCAGGTAAAGATATATTTTTTATTTTTATTTTAGTTGTAGACAGACACACAACCTTTATTTCTTTGTTTGTTTGTTTATTTATTTATTTATCTATTTATCTATCAATCAGACCCAGTGCCTCACTTGTGCTAGGCAAGCCCTCTCCACCGAGTTACAACTCCAACTCAGGTAAAGATATTCTAAATTCATATGTAAATAGATAAAATCCAAATTACACATTGGGAGTTTTAAAAAGGAAATTCCCTGGAACTGAAGTTGCATACATCCCGTAAAGAGAGCACATCCTCTAGCCAGACTTCATTTAGAAACAGAACTAACTATGGAAATGTAGGTAAGAACCTCTCATCACCTCCAACTCAGTATTACAATGCTCAGTTTTGCACTGATTCAGGTCTTTGGAGAAATAACTTTTTGTGATATTGTTAATACACTAAAAGAATAATTACAACATCCCTTCCCCTTCCATAAAAAGGGCATGGTTTAAAGACTTGAGGAGAGGCCTAGAAGGCAGGGCTTCCTAATTCTGACCCAATCTTTAATACTGGGGCCTTCATGGTTGAGATTTAACATTTTCATTATTATAAAATAGGGATTTGGATAGATTCTGTTAACTGTTCTTATCACAATACTAACAAATAAGAAGGTGGGAGGAAACTTGGCGATGATGGATAAGTTTATAGCATGGATTATGACGACAGTTTCATGGGTATACTTTTATCTCCAAACTTATCAGGCTTTATACATTGAATATGTACAGACTTTTTAATGTCAATGATACATCAATAAAGCAGTTAAGAACATAAAATAGGGATTAGCGATGGCTACCATTTCTGCAGATTAGTTTGTTGTTTTCGGCACATTTCAAATTTCGTGCAATGGTACTCTCTCCAGAATTTAGCAGGCTCTTATCACTTTTCCACTACATTTCGAATTCAACTGTTTGGAGCAGAACAGTGAAGACAGTGAAGGACAAGGACCTCAGAGTCAGCCTTCTTCAGTTCAAATCCCAGCTCACCCACCTATTAACTGCAGGGCCTTGGGAAAGTTACGTAAGACTTTAGTGGGAGAAAATAATACCTACCTTATGGGGTTGTCATATAGGTTAAATAAGCTACAAAAAAAGTGCGTAGATAGTGTCTGATATTTAGCAAGCATCATCTAAGTGTCTGCTATTATGACGACTATTTCAAGGAAGACTTAATTAAGGGGCTTCAACTTGCCTTCCTGCTATTTCTTACTATGCCCCTGGTATTCCTTGCTCAGTTCTTCATTTGTGATCTTGTTTCTATAGTTCCAAGAGCCTAATGTTCCTCCCCAGTGCCCTAACCCATCCCTCTCCTCCCCATCCAAGGTTCCCAAAAGTCACATCATCTGCAGTTGCAAAACAGTCCTAGCTCCCGTGGCCTGAATTTAACACTCCCTTGTCTGGACTGCGATTGTAGTTTTTTTAAACTGTTTGATAGAATTTCATTTTGGCTAATGTAACCCCTGATGCCACTCATGTCTCCCTCCTTGTTAAATGCCTGGATCACAGTGATGAGGAGCACCAGCTCTGGCGCCAGCCTGCCTGGGCTTCAGTCTTGCTCTGCCACTTACCCAGGGACCTTGAGAGGCAATTCTTTGAGCCTCGGTTTTCAGAGCTATAAAGTAAGGCTCATAACAGAATTTGACACCACCTAGCGTTGGAAAAATTTTAAAAGTTGGTGCATGGAGAACCCTTAGAATAGTGCCTGGTGTATTAAAAATGCAAATGAACTTTAGATATGATTGTCATTACTGCTTCCCAGCACACCCCTGGCACAGAGCCTTCGATGCAGAATAAACCCTCGGTCTGTTTATTAACTGCGCTGAGGCTGTATGAACAAAATCCTGGCTGGTCCCATCATCTTAACAAGAATAATCTAAGTCAATAATTTGGAATGATTAAATATGCACTTGCCTATGCAAATTAGAGAGCTCGGGAAATGAACACACAGAACTCAGGAAACCGCGGCCCCAGACCTCAGCTACTTACCACACTCTCCATCTTCTTCCACAGTCCCTCCAGCTTTGACATGGGTTCGCACCACCAGTCAGTGCACTTCCTGTATCGACTGCCTTGAAACCAGAACTGTCTGAGCCACTCAAACTCGACCTGGGGACCAGAAAGAGAAGGTGGCAGTGACGAATGTCCTTGTGATGGACAGACAAGGGCAGTGACTTCCTCACTCAATTTTCCTCTGGTCATTTAATAGCCATATGGTGAGAAAATGTGAGAAAAGCTCAGCCTAGCCATTCCCAATATAATTGGTATCTCCAGAGTGTTTGTCCAAAGCCAAGAAAAGAGCAGTTTAAAGTTGAAGTCCTCGCAGGAAGACAGCCCTGCTCAGGACAGGGAGGGGTTTTCAATCACACTTAGAGTCAGACACTTAGTATCTGACTAATAAATAATTGATCTTAGTAGCTGACTAATACTAATAAGTGTATTAGTCAGATACTTAGAGTGAGGAAACTAAGTCAATCAACAACAAATACTGAGATCACAAAGTATAAGCAACCTACACGATGTACAGGAAAGACATAATCAAAACAAAATGTTCTCTTTTTTAAAAAAAATATATTTTTTAGTTGTCAATGGACTTTTAAAATATTCTCATTAAAACATGTTAATGAAGACAAGACCACATACTAGCAGTATCAATTGCAAGTTTCTTAGATTTAAATAAAGAGCTTTCCTATAGACTAGTAGAAATTGTTGATAATCTCCGCCCATATAACCAAACAAGGTAAAATTAACTATGGAGGGATACATTAAACCTGCAAAGCTATTCAAATTGTCACTTGTCAACTCAGTAAGGACTAATGGCAACAGGGAAAAAATGGCAAAGATACCAATAATTTATTTCCCTTCTTATGAACTCACTACAGTGAACTTTTCTTTTTTGCTACCCTTAGCATTCTCCGACTAATCTAGCAGAAACTTAGTATTCTTTTGGTAATCCATCACCATCCATCCCAAGTCTCAGTCCATGTGATCTAGGTAGAGCTCTGGTACCAACACTAGGGGCAGAACTGACAGCCCAAGTATAAGACAATCAGCCTATCCCATTTTTCTAGACACAGAATTGGATTTAGGAAGAACAGCAATGTGTTCTGATGATCAGAAAGGGTCACAAGATTGTCAGAAGATACAGGAAGAAGACTCTATAATAGTCATCCTGCCCTCAAAAGAAGAGTGGAATCAACACAGAAGGAGACAGCTACAAGATGAAAAGTTAAAAACCAGGTCCTGGTAACACCAACTGACTCTTGATCAAGCCATTCCTGAAGATGTAAGCCAACTCAGGCTCACCATTCTTTCCCTTGTAACTGAAATAACCCCAACATTCACAGATGAGAAGCTGAGTAATGCTTCAGAAGCTTAACCAATCATTTCCTATCTATGCTCCAAGTCTCCTAGTACCCATCTTCATCTTGAAAATCAAATTGTACCATCAAAGTATAACACCATTTAGTCTAAAAACTTTTTACCTCTACCCTCTAAAGAAATGTGCAGCAATCACAGTTCTGTGCTGGATCGTCTGGTTTTGCTATGGTGATTGTATTCCATGCACAGGTGCCCAGCCATTACAATTGTCACCTGTGACCACAAAGAATTTTTTTTTGTTTGTTTATCCACATTGAACTTTCATGAAGCAAACAAAAGCAACTTGTAAAGGTTGGACAATGGTAAAAATGGCTCACAGTAAGTAACCTGAGAACACCCAGGCATATGAAAAGGTTTTAGTTTACATTAACTAAATGTTTGTTTGATATGTAGAACTGATTTCAGTTAAAGCTGTTTAAACAAAACAAAACAAAAAAGGAATGTAGACAATATTAAGACAACAGTTGCTACACCTAATCTGTGGCATTGAAAGACAGTGGTTAACAGAAGTGAACTTGAGTGCTTTGAAAGGAGAACGAGGATAAACATAGTTTAACTTTAGTGAAGATAACTTCAGCGAAGATACAAGCTTAACAATATTTATTACAAGGGGAAAAATGAGCTCTTTTCAAAGAGTTTCACATGAAATTTGTTCACACTATCAGAACAGCCTGTCAGCAATGCATCAAACCCCGTGTTGGTGAGAGCTGACAGGCCTTCTAGCCTTTGGGCTGGTTATTTCCACCAAAGAGGGCAAAATGCACAAACCCTGGCAACCACGGTATCCCAGGAAATCCAACACACTATCACATACAATCAGGTCATTTAGCCTATCAGGGTTTGCTAGAACCTGGATTTCAATAAATCAAAACTCAGAAGCAAGGAGAAAGGCCTATCTGGCCACTCTGTCACTAGACAGGAAAGCAAAGAAAAAGACCTGTCCCTTTGACTGGATAATGCCTTCATCTTCCTCTCATCTACCTCCCTGTTTCTTGAGGCAGATCCTGTCATGGTTAAGAATAAGAGCTCTGGAGTCAGTTCAAAACTGGGCTCCACTACAGACGACCTATGCCATCCGCAGAGGAGGGATAATTACACAATAACCGCACAGGTTTGTGGTGAGGACTGGCTGGGTTAATAAGGAACTGTCTACTGAGTGCCAGGTCCTGGCTGGAAGCAAAGAATACAAATTCAACAAGAGCACAAGCCCTAGAACTGATCGCTGGCAAGTGTCTCATAATCTGATGAGATTTTCTGAGCAGGAGAAGTTTCCACATTGATGTCAACTCTGATCCGCCCCTTCCCCTGGTGCCCATGAGAGAATTCAACACTGGGGACCTACTCCCAACAGAGCTTTACTCACGATTTGAAGGGCTGCCCACGAGAGACGATCTTTGTGGACACCGAATCCACTGGCATGCATTTTATTCCACGCCATGACCTGACTTTTTCACTTCAACGTTGTGGGCAAAAAAAATTTTTACAGGATTTTAATTGAATGCCACTCTTACCAGTTCCCCCACTGCCAAGAGGAGTAATTGCTTTTTTTATTCCTTCTTAAAATCATGTAAAGAGGCAAAAAATATTTCCAGTTGATTCAGAGTTTGAGTTAAAAAACTCAAACTAGAAAATGGTGGGGAGTATGGATTAGGGTAAGGGTGGCTGCCTCGCATGGATGAGGCCCTGGATTTGATCCCAGTTGCCCCCTAAACTCGGGGATAGAAAGGCGAGTTGTAGGGTGGACTTTACACAAAACTAGAAAGACAGGACTTAGAAACCAGTTGGAGCCTTATTACTTTGGACTAAGAAAAAAAAAAATCAAAGCTAACCATAGTGACTGACTCATGAAAGTTTCTAACCATGACAGGGCCGGGGTCTTCTCCCTCCTCCTGGGTGCAGTCCCCCCAAGGAGGCCTGCAGCTAACAGAGCAGAAATAAGAGACAAGTTGTCAGGAGGGCAAACACTGTCTGGGGGCCAGAAACACTCCGTGGTGATGGGGGTCCCTGAAGACAAGAACAAGAGGAGACAACTTTCCAGGTTCGGTCTTCTTTATGCTTAGAAACCAAACTCCCTGATTTCTGACATGCACTTAATGAAGGGTCCCTATTATCTAATCTTTTGAGCACTTACACTAGGAGGAACTTAGAGCCCGCAGGCATCAGGAAGAAGATTAACAGTCAGGAGACCATGCAGAATCTTGGAGGGGCTTCTAGGTCTCCAGAGAAAAATGAAAACATGTTCACAGTAGATTAAGGTTCACAGCTGTGACCCAGAAAACCATCTCTGTAACCCTCTTACCTGTACCTGCCTTCTCCACGGAATAGTCAAAAAAGAGATCGACCAAGAAAAGCTTTTCTCCCAGAAATACCCAGAGAAACAAACAGGATCTATCACCTGCCGGAACCTCTGTCACCAGGCACTTGGGGAATAAAGCTTGTAAGACTCTAAAATCCTAGTTCTAGGATGCTAGCTGTAACACCAAACAGTTGGAAATAATCTCCCGCACTCCTACAGGTGAGCAAATACCACCGGCTTTTCTTCTACCACCTTTGTACAGACTATTGATCATAGCTGCCTCATGAGATACGTGAACATACCCCTTAGAGCTGATATCTCGCTGTAACAACCAAAATAAGCTATTTCACTGAGGAAGAAACGAGGCCAGGGAGATATGCTAAGGTGCAATCTACAAAGAGGTACCCTATTCAGACCCTGGCACCACAGCTATAAGGAAGACGCAGGTCTGATCAGAAGGAAAGGAGAGCCAAAAAACCCACCAAACAGGATGTCTCCCAGGAAAAACTTACTAGAAGAGACTAATTCCACATTTTACTGTTTTTAAGAATGAGAACAAACAATTTAATAACACAGAGGGAGATTACGCTTATAAATGAACATGAATCTTTCCCAAGCATCTTAAAGTAGAAAAAAAAATCTAAAAGGTACTCAGTTCCTGGGCCTAAACTTCCCAAATTGCTAAGTTAGAAACCATCCTAGACAAGGAAAACAAGCCACTCTTAAAGCCAGACAGCCTGAAAGCACATAGCATTTAAAATCATGGGCTTCTCACCCTATTATTAGTCCTGCAAAGGTTTGTGGCTTTGAAGAAAGAGGAAAGCAAATAAGAAGAAACTGAGTAACTATTATGGACATTGGCACTTTTGTTTAACATCAGAACACAGTACAGAGAAGATGTGGGGGTGCTCGATCCCAGGCCATCGTGTACGGCAAAAGAATACTATCTGCCAAAGCATCCTGACATATGGAATTGATTCTTAAGGAAGGAGATGACCTTGAAGAATTGAAGATGGAGGGTGGGGGTGGCAAATGCTGGCACACATGATACTGAGACTCAAGATCTCTCTCCATTTAATCCCAGGCTGGTCTCAAGGGACTAAGATTGCTGCTGCATCTGTGCCCCCCTCCCTGACATATACAATGTCAAAAACAGCCCGTCACTTTCTGAAGCAGATGGATTCAGATGACTATATTCTACTGTGAGATAAACAGTGTGATTTTGTAGATTTTCTTTGCCCACAGATGATAACAAAACATCACAGTCAGAGAAGACGGGAAAGGAGAGCAAAACAGAACAGCACCCGATCTGCTAATCTGACTCCCAGAATTGTGAGATCTTTACAGAAGGAAATAGCTCAATTTCCAGATGAGAATTTTTACACAATGGAAAAAGACATAACTTGGCTCCCAGATATAATTCGGTGAGGTCACCAGCCCAATAAATGTGTATCTTTTCTGCAATTCTAGCTATCAGCAATGTCTCCAGCCAGGATTGATGGTAGGGAAAGTAGGACCCTTATTAGGCACAATTAAGAAAAGAAAGTCAGCTTCCCATTGCAAGTGGTTACCATTCCCCTCGAAGGAAGAACTTCTTCGCCTTTGGTTCTGGAAAGTTTGACAGTGTTTCACAAAATTTTTAAGATATTAAAAAGATGTATGTCAGTGTGGGTGCAGACGCTGTTTATCTTCTGTTCCAAACCCTTCAATGACTCCTCACTTTCCTCCAGTGTAAAGGAAAGCCCCGTCCTAGGGTCCTCTGAGGACCTTGACAATCTGCTCTTCCTCAGTCTCCTGACACTCTACCTGTGACCTCAGCTCCTTCTGGAAGCCTCATTACCTGCACTCACACTCTCCAGCTACTCCACCAACACCAAGCTCTGCCTCACCCATGGCCTTTGCAGTGGAGGTTCTCTGTTTGGAATGCTCTTCACCAGGGTGATCATTTGGATCTGGGATGTCCCCCAGAGACTCATGTGTTGAAATAATTGGTTCCCAGTTGGTGATGCTACTGGTAGGTGGTGGAAACAGGAGTCAGGTCTAGTTGGAGGAGGCTTGTCACCGGGGGTGTACCCTGGAGGGTTATGTCTTGTCCCAACCCCTTTATCTCTCTTTCTCTCTCTGCTTCCTGGCTGCCATTAGGTGAGTAGCTTTCTTCGACCACACCCTGCCATGATGTTCTGCTTTGCTTTAGGCTCAAAGCATTGGAGCCAGGCGACAATGGACTGAAAAACCATTATAGAAAATAAACCTTTCCTGCTTTAAGTTGTTTTTCTCAGGTATTTTGTTACAGCAAAGGAAAACTAATTAACACATCTAGATATCTTCATAGCTTACTCCCTCACCTTCTTCAAGTAGCTACTCAAAGGACATTCTATTTCAACAGGGATGCCCCTTAGTTCTCTCAGTCCCCTTTAACTGTTGGTTTGCTTGTTTCAGTAGCACTTAGCAACTTCTAACATCATTTACCAATGTATTGTTTATTGTTCATGGTGATTGCCCTATACTGGTATCTTTTTTCTTTACCAGTATATCCCAGAAGAATGTCTGGAATATGCTCAGTCAGTATTTATTGAATGGATGAATGAAAACACTTATATTACCAATTCTCTCCAATCCTGATTATATTAGAAAAAATCTCAGATTGGCAACAGCCTTCAATAATTCTTTACCACTTGTTAATTCTTTTGACAGTTTTTTAAAAATATTTATTTTGTAGTTATAGGTGGGCACGTGTCTTTATTTTGCTTTATATGGTGCTGAGGATTGAACCCAGTACCTCACACATGTTAGGCGAGCGTTCTACGTAAGAGCCATAACCCCAAACCATTGACAGTTTTTTAAAGGCATAATTTACTCATCATAAAATTCACTTAATTGAAGGGTAGAATTAAATAATTTTTTTAAAATTTAGGAAATCATGAAACCATTGCCACTTACCTCCTTTCTTTCCTGAAGAAAGAAGACCTTAGCCTCAGAGTCTTCTCCAGGCAAGGATACTCACTAGAATATCGTATCATTACTCTTTTTTCATTGGATCTTCTTACTCTGCTACTTTTTTTGACTAGTCATGCTGGATTTCCACTAAAGTAGCAATATAAATTTTCCCCTTTTTAAAGAACATAATTTTTGTAACAAATGAGTTGGCTTAAAGAAAACTAGTAGTTAACAATATATGTGAGCCAAAGATAAAGCAAAAATTGGAAGAATAGTAAATTTGTGAAACACTAATGAAGCGATCAAGACCCGAGGGTCTCACAGACTGCCGAAATGCACCTGATTTCATAAGGAAAAGGAGAAGCACGGTCACTAGTATTTCTGTATGTGTTGTGAGCAAGGCACTGACTGACTGTCCTGTGTTTCAGATACTCACTGCAAGGAGTTTGTACAGTGAAGGGCCTTGGAAGACAGCAATAGCGTCTCCCTTGAGAACAAGGGGAAGGTCTGCTTACAGACTTGAAAAGTAAGACGCTATCTCCATCTGGAGCTAAGGACAAGCCTGCTGACTACCCACCAGAAGAAAGGCAGGCTCCCTTAGTTCAAGGCTCCTCTCTTAAAATGCAGCTCCTCCCAGTAAACATATTTTCTGGCCCATATTGCATCACCCTATGGAAATAAGAGGCTCAGAGAATGCTGCTGTTCCCTACAAATTCTTATGTTGAAATCCTAACTCCTAAGATGATGGTATTAAGAGATGGGCCTTGGGGAGGTGAAAACTCAGGAGAGCTGAGCCCTCAGGAATGGATCTAGTGTACCTACAAAAGATGACCAAGGGGACTCATTTGTACCATATGAAGACACAGTGAGATGGGAAAATCTAGTACCAGGAAATATACCCTCATCAGACACCAAAACTGCCAGTACTTGATCATGCACTCCTGGGCCCCCACACTGTGAAGATACATGCCTGTTGTTTAGAAGCTACCCAGTCTATCGGATTTTGCCCAAAGACCAAGAACTAGCACAAAAATGTTGATAGTCTTGCTGCTGCCATTGTTGTCATAACCTGTCCTTCACCTTTGACTTCAGAGACTGCTGTCTCATACCAGCACGACACTGTGGCAGATCAACTTGTTAGCTTGCAGGGAGGGTAGAATCTCAGACGCTTCACAGTCTCTGAAAGTATTTTACTCACCTCATTGTGAATTTCTTCTCCTTGTTTCAAAATGGCAGGCTCAAAGGATTTCAAAGAGACATCGCCATTCTCCAGGTCATCACGGATATTCTGCAGAGCCACCTGGGAGCGCTGTAAAATATAATCCAAGGTTCCCGTGGAGCACTGCCAAGACAGAACCAGCAAGGGAGAGTATGAGAGAAATTCAAGGCTGCCATGCCACTCTTCCTAGCACTGTTCGCATATCTTTTCTGTGAATTCATCTGTCATCCCCAGACTCCTTCACCCAAGAGTTAATACGGTGACCTGCTCACTGGATCCATCGCTGCCAGCATGGCCCTGGCCACTTGGCTTACAGCTTTTCTTTTAGCATGTGAGTCTCCTATCTCTAACTACACAGTAAGTATCCAGAGACTAAGGCCTTCTGTATGTACATGTTTTTTTTCTACATATACTATAGCATCTAGAACTGAGTCCTAAATGTGGGAGAAAAGCAACAATTATTGAACAAATAACTACTTAATCAACAAGTCAAGGACATTGATTTATCTCAAGTGTCATGACTCTAACAATGAGAAAGAAAGGTACCCAGGCTGTAGAACTGATTCAAAAACATGAAATAGAATAGTTATGGCAGGAAAAAAATTGAACTTATAAATAGAAGGCAAAGAAATTTATTTCCCTTTTCTACAAAAAAACATATACTAGCAGTTGAGGTCCTTAGCAGTACAGATTCAAATAATGGAGAATATGTGGTTCATGCCCTCAAAGCACATTCAAAGGCAGAACTTAGTACGTGGGTATCAGCAAGGGCACTGATAACTAGTTCATCCCTCTCTGACTCTGAGGGAACAAAACAGAGGTCAAATGGACAAACTCCTCTGAATGATCATGTGTCAGAAAAGAAGAGGGTACAGATGGAGTATGCTTCCATTTATTTTGATAATGAAAGGATTTCCTACAATGATAAAAAAAAACAACAAGCACTATATATATCTATATCTGTTAGACACAATGAGGGAAATGTATCCCTAAAATATTTTTATTTTTGTATTTATAATTTAAACTGAGCCCTTAGAAATAACGTTGAAGGCCAATCTTCTGGTATAAATATTCTCTGCACAGTTGCTGCCATTTTATATAATATGACATGGACAAGCCTGGGAAAAACAAAATTTCAGAGCCCAAAAAACAGACGCTTGACTTAATATGCATTTTAATATGACGACCCCAAAGTGCCGAGAGAACAAGGGCAGGGCGGGTAGCTCCATTTTCTACAAAGAAAAAAACAAAGAATAGAGGCGAATTACCAGTCACTTTCATCCCACAGGCCTCCTGCCACAACATATTTTTAAATGACTTTCTAGAAAGTTATTCTACTCCCACCTTTACTTGCCCAAGTATATGGTGACCTACATAAGAGGTCATTAGTTGCACAGCCATTTATCATAGCCAAAGATGGGGAAAGATCTATATTTTCCATCAAAGGGGAACCAGTAAAGGTTGGGAATGTGGCTCAGTGGTAGAGCACTTGCCTAGCACGTGTGAGGTACTGGATTCGATCCTCAGAACCACATAAAATAAATAAAATAAAGGTATTATGCCCATCCATAACTACAAATTATTTCAAAAGGGGGGGCAATTAAATGCACTATGATATAACCTTATTTGCAGCCAATTTTTTTTTTCCTGGTGCAAAGACTTTTATTTGGTATAAAGAATTTATGATCAGAGCTGAGGAGATTTCCTTTCCTTTTTCTTTCTTTCTTTCTTTTTTTTTTTTTTTTTGCTACAACTTCATTGAATTATAATTCACATATATAAAATTCAGCTATTTAAAACATACAATTCAATATTCTAAAATATATTCACAGAGTTGTATGACCATCACTACAATTAATTTTATTTGTTTTTTCTCTTTCCACATATATTATAATTGTACATAATGATGGGATTTATTGCTAGATATTTATAGATGCATACAATAGAACAATGTAATTTGGCCAATATCACTTCCCAGCACTTCCCCCCTCCAACTCCCTAGACCCTTTCCTTCACTGATCTCTCTTTGAATGTTACAATTAATTTCAGAATAATTTTATTACATCAAAATGAAGCCCTTTGCCCTTAAGTAGTCAATCTCTTCCATTTACACCAAACTTTCCAGCCCTAGGCAACCACCTGTCAACTTTCCATGCCCATATATATTCCTATTCAGGACATTTCATATAAGCAAAATCTTGTGACATGTGATTGTTATGTCTGGCTTCTTCTATGTAGCATGTTTCCACGATTCACCCATGTTGCTGTGAGTGTCAGTATTTAATTCCTTTGTACTTCTAAATAATATGCAATTTTATGACTAGGCCACATTTTGTTTATCCATTCATTAAGTGATCAAACTCAGCTGTGTCCACTTTGGCTATTATGACTCAAGCTACTATGAACATTCATTGATAAGTTTTCATTTCTCTTGGGTCTATATCTAAGCATGAAATTGCTGGGTCTTAGGGTCGACTTTGTGTTTAACCTTCTGAAGAAGTACCAGACTGTTTCCCAAAATGGCTGTACCACTGAATTTCCTTCTAGTAGTGCACAAGGTTCGTCTTTTTTGTTATTATCCTTTTTACCCTAGCCAGCCTAATGGGGGTAAAGTGGTATCTCATCATGGTTTTGATTTGTATTTCTCCAATGACTAATGATATGAATTTTTCACATTTTTTTTTTGTCCTTTGTATACCTTCTTTGGAACATGCCTATCCAGATTGTTCACCATTTTAAATAGCATTCTTCTTTCTTATTGAGTTCTAAGAATTCTTTATATATTCTAAATATAAGTACCTTACAAGATATATAGTTTTCAAATATTTTCTTTTATTCTGTGGGTAGTCTTCCACTTGCTGGATGTACTTTGAAACACAAAAATTTTAAACTTTCATGCAATTCAATTTTTCTATTTTTTCCTGAGCTGCTTATGTGTATCCTATGTAAAAAAAAAACCTCACCTACATCAAAATAAGAATTATATGTTAATGAATAATTATCATGAGGTTTTGAAACATAACAAAAAACACAGAATGCTGTATAGGGTAGACTGCCATTTGTGTGTGTATATGTGTGTTATAATATATATATATATATATATATATATATATATATATATATAAAAACACGAAAAGGACAACAAAAATCTGATGATGGTTGCTTTGGGGAAGGGGAGCTAGTTGACTTGAAGAAAAAGAGTCTTTAATTGTATAACTTTTGGCAATTTTTAAATTTTGACCCATTTGAGAACCTACCTACTCAAAAATTAATTATGCATAAAATTTAAATTTAAAAAGAGACATTCTGTGTTGAATCCCAAGCACATTCTGACTCAAATAGAAAAAACTAAAAATGAATAAAGGTCAAAAGCCAAAGGAAATAATCTACTCATATACAACCAAAAAACAGAATAGGTTTCTTCTCTGAGTTACAAAACTGAATTTCAGAATACCATTTCTTTAGACAATCTCCTTTCAGAAAACAGAAGAGAGACCAGAAAGGGGATTGGGAATGGAGGACAAGAAGAGGTACTAGGGACTGAAACTGATCAAATTATGTTATGTGCATGTATAAACATGCCACAATGAAACCCACTATTTTGTATGACTACTATATGCCAATAAAAACAATAGAAAGAAAAAAGGCAGTTTGAAACCATTAAAAAAAGTTGAATAACTCTGAGGAATACATCAAATGAATAGCTATCTTTGTATAACATTTGATTTATGGATTCAGTTATTATGCATAGTTGTATTAAATACATTATTAATGAACTATATAAATAATAGATTAATTTAGGAGAAAAAGACAATCTGTTTTCTACATATTGTGAATACACAGAAAACAGCAAATGATTTTGTTTGGCACAGATAAGACATAATGTTAATATGTAAAGAGAGGACATTTGTAGACTCAGTGAGGGTTATAAAATTGTATAGATTTTTTTTTTCTTCTCTTCTATTGAGGGAAACAATAGTGTAACTTCAATACTGGGAAAAAAATCTTTTCCTTCTTCTAATATTAGAAATAATGATTTAAATAAAATAAAAATGTTTAAATAAGAAAAGCAATCCTACTACCTTAACCCATTTTTATTTGTTATTGTGGCTCTTTGTCCATAAACAGTTGAAATCAATGTAGACATATCAATGTATATGTTTTTTCACTGTTTAACACAAGTATTCAAAATTCCCATTTCCATTGTTGTCAATTAAGGTGAATTTCAACAATTTAATTAACTAAGGATCTGCCCATTTTCACTAGTACTGGTCATGCTGGATAAACCTCTTCATAGATATAATTCTATTGAATTATCTCCTATGTTTGCTTCCCAAAAATGGTGTTATGAGATCAAAGATATGAATATTTTGTTTTGTTCCATGCTAACCTTCTCTGTATCATTCCAGTTTTATATGTTACTGAAGTGAGCACAAGACATGAATATCCTTATGATGCCTAACACATATTCCTATATGTAGTTTACAAAAAGTAAAACCATTCAGAAAAGTTACCAGAATATGAAGATACCCATTTCGCTTGTAATTTTATCAGCACCAGTTTTTACTTTTGATATTAATATTTAGATAGAAATAAAAAGTCACCTAACACACTGATTTAAAAAAAATACTTTTATTTTAAGGTGAATTTTAATGCCTGTTTACAAAGGATCATCTATAATGGAGGTGAACACAATTTTCCCCCTCCTTTGGTATTAGGGATTAAACCCACGAGCATTCTACAACTGAGCTACATCCCCAGTCCTTTTTAATTTTTTGTTGTGAACGGTATCTCACTAATTTGCCCAGGCTGGCCTTCCATTTGTGATCCTCCTGCCCTAGCATCCCAAATTGCTGGGGTTATGGGTGAGCACCACTGTGCTTGGCCACACTTTTTTCTTAAAAGACTAAACAATAAACATTTAGACTGGTAGGCCACAAAGTGTGTATTGTAGCTACTTAGCTCTGCCACTGTAGCTCCAAAGCAGCCATGAATGATACGTAAACAAATAAATGTGGCTATGTTCCAATAAAACTTTATTTACAAAAGTAGCCCACTGGCCCAAAGGCTATAGTTTTCTGATTGATAATACAATACAGAAAGCAAGATATTCAGATAATTCACATTATAGTGTCTGATTGGTAAAATATCATGTAGCTTGAATAAAACACAAAGAATATAAAAATCATAGATTTAGGGTAATATTCTTCTTCTAAAAGAATCACTATATACAGTCCCCTCTTTATTTAATTATTACTCAAAATTTGGTCTAAAAATCAGAAGATACGAACATAGCCATGATTAATCTGAAAATGCTAAGTCTCAGGACATTTTGAAAGTAATTAATGACATTATGAAATTGGCCCACCTGAACAAAGGCATCAAGGCTGGCTGGGGAGGGGTACTTTTCAAACCAGAGGCCAAAGGCTCTTTGAGGGAGCTTTTCTGTGTGTGTATTTATTGCAGAGGGTGGAAGTGAAGAGTTTCTTGTTCTCTCCTAAGATTAACTTCCACATTTCCATTTGTCAGCTAGACCTCTCCACGTGGCAGATCTAATTCAGCCTGTTCAAAAACTGGACCAATGTCCTCCCCTCATGTCTCAGACCCCCGCCCCCATCCCTGGGTGTCATTTCAGTAGTTCTTTCTTGCTTCCCTCTATCCATTTCAGTCAGTTAGTTGCCAAGTCTCTCTCTAGGCCTCCTCCGTGATTCATCCTAATGTTATTGCCAATATATCAACAAAAAGTAACCAATAGGCTGCAACTGCCAACCAACATAAACTCAAACACCTAATCGGATATCCAAGACCATTCACAATCTGGTCTTGTGCAGGCGTCAGCCTCACCTGCCACTCCCTTGGGTACCCTAGGATCCACTCTAGATCCACTCTAACTGTAGTCACTCAATATTTCCCCAACACCCTCATCCCATCCTGATCCTAAGAGTCTCATCTTGGTCCTGGTTGATCCCATTAGCTATACTAAAATCTCCTAAATCCCTTCATCCCTACACGTTCAATGCCTTCTGTCCCACTTTTTCACACTTGTCCCATGGTTCCCTGAAAAGTCAAGCCATAAGGCCAAGCACAGGTAACAAGCTTAGGTGGGAGGTCTACTTCTAATCCTTTTATGATTATCCCCCCACTCCCTGCATAGGGTAACTACTAAGGATTTTCCTCATCACTTAACTTTCCATTCTGAACAAGTCTGATCATCTGACCAGCAGCCACTGCCAAGGGATGGCAGAATTAAGCAATAAAGTCTGGGCTTTGAATACATCTGGGGAGTTCAGAAATTCCTTGGCACCACTGTTAGTTTCTCCTAAATTTACATTTGTTTGCCCAAATAGTTAAGGGAAATGTAAATACTCAACCATTTAAACCCAGCCACCGCTATCACATGCACAAGCACATAAATTCACTCCATTTCCTCTGGCCCATCTCTTTCCCTTGACCTTGAAAGATACTACCAACTAAGAAAATCTTGAGCTAGGAACACCTGCCAATGGCATTTACCTTCTCCAAGAAACATAACCCCAAGAACCAAAACATACTTATCCCATGCTGTGAAAACACTTTAAGCCTGCATCCAATATATCCCAAAGCTAAAAAGGCAAGTAAACAGAGACTAAAGTCAAGTTAGATGGAAACAATTTTTCTATCAAATACTCTTCCAAAGCTCTGTGATAAATTGCTCACTCAACCACTTCTGTCACATCCAATTAAGTGTGAATCACATTTTTATTTACACTTACCTCTGCCACTCGGTGGGTGGAACTAAACCGAGGCTGTGAACCAGCCAAAACACAGTGTTGGTGGGTGGCATTGAGATCATCTGCAGGAAAAATACCAAAAATTCTTTTTAAACATGTTTACTAGTCAGTATACACTTTCTGCTATTTAAGTAAAGACAGAGTAAATTGTGAATACATTACTTAAGGAACAAAAGTAAGCAAGGAATTAATACTTACCCTGTATTCTTTAAACTGTTCCTTATAAATAGGACACATAAATAATACATATACATACATGAGTGATACATGTACATGTATTATATATACTCATACATCTAAAATAGGACACAAGAATAGAAAGGGATCCTATTAGCAATTCCAGGACAATAAGTATAAAACAGGAGTCTCCTCCACAAACATGACAAATGGTCACCCTACTTACATATGGTCTTAAGATGCTAACCTACTATAAAGGTTACTATTTATGGACAAAGGTTCTTTCCCTGTCACATGACAGATCTACTTCCAGCCATGTCTTTAGAATAAGCCAGAATAATCATTTTCTATTATTTGGAAGTGAACATATGAAATCTGCCTCTTTCTCTCTCTAATCAAAGTATCAATTTTGCCTAATATTTTTCCAGGCAACAAACTAACCAACTCAGCATGTTGCCATGTTTGGTTCTCAGAATAGAATTCAAGCCTATGGATTCATGACTCAAGAATGGAGTAGGTGGTAAAATAATCAGCTGGAGAATACTCCTTAAAACCACCAGCAGCCCAGCGGGAGAAAAATCAGTGGCCAAGTTGTTGCATATTCTGGGAACTAATGCAATGCATTAGGCAAAATCTGTAACATCTCTGCTTAGGGCATTACTTCCTCTACTAAAAAGAAGACAGTCGAACAGTATGTTCCCCAACAACATATGACCTCCTATGTCATCAACACAAGCCTCTTAGCAAGATAACAAGAAAGATAAGACTTAGTTTCTAAGAGGCAAAGGCCACCAGGCTCCATACATGTCAGCAAAACCTATCCATATTACCTCTAAAATTGAAGGAAAAGCAAAATGACAACCGAAGAACTTCCATTTCCACATATTATGGAGTAACAGCGACAATGTTTACCCTCTGCCTTAAGCAACTAAAAAGAAAGCAAAAATATGAATCAAATGTCTCTGACACTAGAAAACAGGGCAAGACATGATCCCAGGGAGAAAAGAAACAAAGTAGGTCAGACCAACAACTGCCCTGACTTACTGCCTGGAACTAGTTTCAAAGCCAGAGTAGGAAAGTTCTGGAAGTCAGTTGAAAGGTCAGAGATCAGAGTTTAAGAAGGCCAAAGCAGTAAAATTTGTTAAGGCAGAATACTAGAATGAAAGAAGCTGAAGAGAGAGAGCGAGAGAGAGAGAGAAAGAGAGAGAGAAGGAAACAGAAAGTACAGAGACCTGAGGAGGGTTTCCTACTCTTTAGAGGGATCCAACTCATTCAAGTAATTCAGTTATTCACTGGGACAATTCCAGCAGCATTTAAAAGGATTCAACAAAATCCGGTGCCCAACAAATACAAGGTGCAATAGCTAGCAACCAAATACAACGGTAATACTTCACAACCACTGAGAAAGCAAGAGGTGAGGGGAGGGAAACAGGAGGTTCTGGGTATTGAGTTGATTAAATTGTGTTAAGTGCAGCTTACAGGTATATTACAAAGAATCCTACTATCACATATAATCATAATACACCAAAAAAAATATTTAAAAATTTTTCTTAAAATTATAAAAAACACTCTCAGCATTCTCAATCTTCTCAAACATTGCTGGCTATATTAAAACAGAAGGAGGGCACATTTCTCTATCCCAACCTGAAACCTCTATTTACCAAAACACATTTGGCATCCTGTTACTGATCAGTAAAAGTTTAAGTTTAGTGGACTGCAATCCACTTACAAAAAGAAATAGATTTTCACTGACTCTAAGATGGCATCAATTGTAGGATAAGTTATTTTTCATGCCACTATTAAAAAAAAAAAGGAAAAAAGAGCAAACAAGAAAAAAATACACAAGCTTGTAAAATATAAACATCTTTTTTACATATGAATATGTCATCTTGTACACATATAATGAAGGTCTTAAAGATCAAAACTCCTGCTGAATGAGATTAAGAGAAATTTAGACACTGCATGAGAAGAGATACGTGTACTAGAACACCCAAAACACCAACTATCCAAAATTAAGGAAAAGAGAGAAACTACCAAAAACTAAAAGAATTTCAATGACTGGTAGAACAATACTAACATTTAACATAAATTAACAATGTAACATGAGTCCCAAACGAGAGAGAATGACTAAAAAAGATTTTTTGAAGAGATGATATCCAAAAGAATCCCCAATTTGGTGACAACAACAAGAATTAAGAGGCTCAGAAAACTTACAGCAAAATTTTAAAAAGACCAAAAACTAATGTAATATCATAATCAAATTCTGACCAGTGATAAAGAGAAAATGTTAAACAAAAGATAGAAAAGGGTACATATTATATCTAGAGGGGCAAAAATTAGGATGACTACAGATTTACCATCTGTGGTCATAAAACCGAGGAGATGATCTGGTGACACATTAAAAATACTCAAAGAAAACAAATGTCAGTCTAGAATTGCATCCCAAGTGAGAATATCTGTTCAAAATGAAAGTGAAATAAAAACTTCAGAAAAAGCAATTTATATTTAGCACACTAGTATTTTAAAAAATAAATAAAATATAATACTGTTTTAAAAAGTAGTTATTTCATCAGGCAAAAGAAAAATAACATCTGCATCTGTCCCTAAAATAAAGTGTTGTAAATAAAACATAGCATCAAAAGATAAATTATTGTTTAAAACTCAAATAACAACAATATATTGAGAATTAAAACATAAACCAGAAGTAAAATACATGCAAATAGCACAAGAGATAGAAGAAATGAAAGTCTACTAGATTGTTAAATTAGAATATTACACTACTTGATTGTTACAATCTATGCTACACTACAGTATACTAATATTTGAAGGTACATTGTGGTAAGTTAAAGATGTATATTGTAAACCTAAGATTAGCAGTTCTCAAACAATTTTGTCATTACCACTTTAGTTTCCAAAGGACCTTTGGCAATGTATAGAGAAATATTTCTGTAATAAAAACTGAGAGAGGGGCTGCGGTTGTGGCTCAGCAGTAGAGCGCTCGCCTCGCATGCACAAGGTCCTGGGTTTGATCTTCAGTACCACATATGAATAAATAAGTTAAATAAAGTTAAAAAGAAAATAACAACTGAGAGAGAACAGGGCTGCTACTGGCATCTCGTGTGTAAAGGCCAAGAATCAAACCATGCTATAACTCAGGACTGCCTGATAAGAATAGTTCTACATCTTATTAAGCAAACAGCATCTACAGTTAAAAACCTTCCCACAAAGAAAATTTCAGGCCAAGATGACTTCACTATTGAATTTTAACAAGCAGTTAAGAAAAAATCATACCAGATCTACCCTAATTGTTCAAGAAAATAGCAGCAGAAGGAGTATCTCATAAACCATTTTATACAAGAATTACTATCCTGGTCACTCAAAATTAATCATAAACCTAAATGTAAGAGGCCAAATCAAAAAACTTCTAGCATAAAACAAGAGAAAATCTTTTTGATTATTTACAACATAATTCTAAGTCAGTCCTAAAAAAAAAAAAAAAAATGTTATAATAGTAGAACACAGATCAGTAGGTGAACAGGTGTCAGATGGAAGGCCAGGGTAGGAAACTGACCTCAAAGGGACATGGGGAACTTTCTTGGCATGTTAGGTATTTTCTATATATGATTGATTTAGTTACATTAATCTGCAAATTTTTAGAGACAAATCATATTGAAAAAAAGAATCGTATAGTTTAAATTATTAGACATCACTACATATGAATCATCTACATTCAATGTCAATAAAACAATTTAAATATTACCAGGACTTCCGGGTTTCTAGTCTGACATATAAGGAACTTAAAAGCCATCACTCCATCCTGGCAAGTGAGAAAACAAACTCAAAAATCAAAGCTCTTCTAAGATCCATTAGAGAAGTGAGATCATAAGGCAAACGGCTGCCCCAAAATATGGCAAGAGACAGAGTCTGGAAATAGAAAGTCACAACTTCACAGAGTAAAAACCAACAAGCAGTAATATCTGCGGGAACCAGTACCAGAGTAGGGAAACCTAAACTATAATCACTGCATTGCTGAGATTCAATGAGGACAAACTGAGTGTTAAAAAATCCAGGGGACCCCGAGATAGAAGGCCCCCATGTATGTGTGAGTTTTTTCTCCAGAAGTTCTACCAAGTTCCCACAGTGAACCTGAGAAAAATCTCCTCTTGCTTCCATACCAGGAGAGGAAATTAGCCATGCTGAAATACACCAGAACATTCTGCTCTTCTTCACAAGACCTGCAGTCAAGGGAAACTATTTTACCAGAACCTAACTTATTAGGATTTATCAGATCCCAGTTGACCTGAGGGAGGAAAAATGCCTAATCCAGCCAACTCTAGCTTTCCGTGTGGGAGAATGGAAATACCCACCTTCAGCTCCAATTAGATTTCCACATGGAGGAAGAAAAACATATAACTTGAGGCTCCACTTGGAATCCTGACCCAATCAAGAATGGTAAGGAAAATGAGAATTGCTTGTGAAATTTCACAGTTCACCGGTACAGAGTCACTAAAAGACTGAGAAATAATCATAACAGCACATACCATTTCCCTTTCCCACATACCACACCATGATGCTACTAAAGGCCTACTGACAATAATTCCATTTTATCCAGTATATCATGTCTGCCCATAAAGAAAAATGTATAAGGCATTCTCTTTTTTTTGTAGTGCTGGAGATTGAACTGAGGGCCTTGTGCATGCAAGGCAAGCACTCTACCAACTGAGCTATATCTAAAAGACAAAAAGCACAGCTTGAATAAACTGAGCAAAATTAAGAACCAGAGTCAGCTATGACAGGAATGTTAGAATTATCAGAACATGAATTTTTAAAACTATGATTAATATGCTAAGGGACCTAAAGGACAAAGTAGACAACATGCAAGAACAGATGGATAATGTAAGCAAGGGGATGGAAATCCAAGAATCAAAAAGAAATTCTAGAGATCAAAAACACTGTAACAGAAATGAAGAATGCCTTTGATGGGCTCATTAGCAAATAGGACATGGCAGAGGAAAGATCTCTGAGCTTGAGGATATGTTAATGGAAACTTCCAAAACTGAAATTAAAAAAAGATAGAAAATTTTAAAAAAAAAGGAAAAGAATATTCAAGAACAATGGGGCAATTACAAAAAGTGTAATGTATGAATGTATATATAGTGGGAATACCAGAAGTAAAATACAGACAGGAACTAAAGAAAATAACAAAAGCAATAATGACTAATACTTTCCATAAATTAACACTAGATGCCAAACCACAGATCCAGAAGCTCAGAAAACACCAAGCAAACACCAATAGTAACATAATAATAATAATAATGCCATACACCTAGGCATATCATATTCAAACTGAAGAAAATCAAAGATAAAATCTTTTTCTTTTTTTTTTTTTTTTTTAGAATTTTTTAATATTTATTTTTTAGTTCTCGGCGGACACAACATCTTTGTTTGTATGTGGTGCTGAGGATCGAACCCGGGCCGCACGCATGCCAGGCGAGCGCGCTACCGCTTGAGCCACATCCCCAGCCCAAAGATAAAATCTTGACAAAGCCAGAGAGGAAAATAATTTATCCAAAAAGAAACAGATTACATCTGACTTCTCTTTAGAAACCACGCACAACACACAAGAGTTGAAAGTGAGCTGGGTGCAGCAACACACACCGGTAGCCCCAGCTACCAAGGAGACTGAGGCAGAAGAACTGCTGAAAGCCCAGGAGTTGGAGACCAGCCTGGGCAACAAAGCAAGACCCCATCTCAAATGGGACAAAGTCAACCTCCCTACACCAAAAAAGCAGCATAAAGTGCAACACAAAACAAAAATAAACAAAGCAACCTAGAATCATGTATCCTATGAAATTATCCTTCAAAAGTGAAGAAGAAATAAAGACTCCAGACAAATACAAATTGAGGGGATTGTTGCCAGTAGACTTACTTCCCAGAAATGTTAAAAGAAGTCTGTCAGAAGGACAGAAGGACAGAAATTGAGGTCCACATAAGGAAAGAGCATTAGAGAAGAAAGATGTAAAAGTAAAATAAAAATTATCTTTTTTATCATTAATTGCTCTAATGGATAACAATTATTTACAATAAAAGAAACATATATTCAATTATATATGCATTATACATGACTATGAATGCTTATGTATAAGGGAAATAAATGATAACAGTGATGCAAATGATCAGTGACAGGCATTAGAAATACTTTGTTATTTTAATGTATTTGTACAAACCTTGATGTGGCATAGCGTTATTTGAAAGAATTCTTGGATTAGTTGTAAACAAATATTGCAAACTGTAGGGCACTATTTTAAAAATACATATAAAAAGTATTATTAATATGTTAAGAAAAGGAAAGAAAATAGAATTATATAAAATAAAATTCTCAAAGCCACAAATGGCAGAAAAAGTAGAATATAAAAAAGAAAATGAAAAACCAGGACAATGAATAGAAAACAGTAGCAAATACAGCAGATAATCAACTATGTCAATAATCACTTCACACATCAAGGGTCTAAACACAACTATAGCCAATGTGCATAGAGAACTTGCTCGGGATCAGGTCCTGTGCTTTCAGGGGAAGCATCTATATGAAATACCATTACTCACTTGCATGCATGAGGTATTAGGTTTAGTAAGGTGAGGTTACCTGCCCAAGACCGCACTGGTAACAAATGGTTTAGGCAGGTGCTAACTCTGCTAAAAGGCTTTAGAAGAAAAATTAAACATTGTGGTTCCAGTCCTACTTTCTTTCTAACTCTATGATTTGGACAATGCACATGACCTTCTTGAACTTTATTTCCTTGCTGGTAAAATGACAAACACAATAGTTCCTAATCTGTAGTCAACAATACTTGAGGTGGAGAAGGGGCAAGAAATGGACTTGGACCCCCACTTGGCAAGTGATTCATATGCCATTGTAGTCTAAATACAAGGTATGTTTTGCTTATACGTGTGTTTCTATTTTAGAAATATGTGGATTTGCCTCTGGAATATTAAAATAAACTTTAATATTATTTCTGAATTCATAAAAAAATTATCAGTATGGATCAAAAAGCAAGGTCCAACTATATGTTGTCTACAAGCAACCTAACTGAAGTATAAAAACACATATAGATTAAAAGTAAAGGGATGGAGAAACAGAAACTATTCTAAGACTAACGAAAAGAAAGCTGAACTGGCTATATTAATTTCAGAGAGAGAAGACATCAGAACAAATATAATGAATAAAGAAGGACATTACATAATGATAAAGAGGTCAATTCTCTCAGACAAACATAACTATCTTTAATGTGTATGCACTTAACAATAGAGCATCAAAATATGTAAAGCAAAATCTGACAGCAGTGAAAGAAGAAATAGACAAATCAATGATTACAGTTAAAGACTTAAACATTCCTGTCAGAAAGGTCAAATGCAGCAAGCAGAAAATCATTAAGAACACAGTTGAACTCAACAACACTATCAATCAACCGGATATAACTGACATATATTTTAGTCTGCTTTTTTACTGCTGTGATTAAAAGACCCAACTGGAACAACTGTAGAGGAAGAAAAGTTTATTTAGGAATTCATGATTTCAGAGGTCTCAGTCATAGGAGGCCAACTCCATTCCTTAGGGCTCAAGGTGAGACAGAATATCATGGTAGAAGAGTGTGGTAGAGGGAAGCAGCTCACATGATAGTCAAGAAGAAGAGAGAGAAAGAGAACTCCACTCACCAGACACAAATATATACCCTAAAGCCATGCCCCCAATGCCCCACCCCACCTACCTTCAGTTACCACTCAATCAGTCCCATCAGATGGTTAACTCACTGACTGGGCTAAAGCCCTGATAACCCAATCATTTCTCCTCTAACCCTTCTTGCTTTGTCTCACATGTGAGCTTTTGAGGGACACTTCACATCCAAACCATAACAACATTAGTACACAATTTCATCCAACAACAGCAGAATGTACATTCTATCAAGCTCACACAAAACAGTCATCAAGATAGACCATGCTCTGAGCCACAAAACACACATTGCCAAATCTAAAACAATGAAAATCATGTAACATCCAACCTAAGACCATAATGGAATTAATAAAAACTCAATTAAAAAAAAATCCTAAAATATGTGGATATTGAACAATTCTAAATAATATATGGATCAAAGAAGAAATCTCAAGAAAATTATAAACAAATGAAAATAAAAATGCAACTTATCAAAATTTGTTAGATACACTGCTTAGAGAAAATTTTATAGCATCAAATGTGTATATTAGAAAGGAAAAAGATCTAGACTCATTAATCTAAGCTTCCAACTGGGAAACTAGAAAAAGAAGAGCACATTAATCCGAAGTAAGCATGAGAGAAGACATAAAAATTAAGGCAGACCATTAAAATAAAAACCAGTAAACCAACAGAGATAAATCATTGGAACTAAAAAATGGTTCACTCACCAGATCAATAAATCAATAACTTCTAGCCAGACCAAGAAAACAAAATGAGCCAATGAAAGCAATGACATCACTACAGATCCTATAGACATTAAGAGGATAATAATACTCAAGTAGTACAACTATGTCTATGTACCAAAAGTTGATAACCTAGGTTAAATGGACCAATTCCTCAAAAAACACAATTTGCTAAATCGCACATAAGGACAGACAATATAGAGGCTGGGCTGTAGCTAGTGGTAGAGTGTTTGCCTAGCATATGTGAGGCATTGGGTTCTATCCTTAGCAGCACCACATAAAAATAAATAAATAAAGTAAAAGTATCTGTTAAAAAAAAGAATAGACATTATAGTAATAGCTCTATTAAAAACTGAATCAGTAATTTATAACCTTCCAAAACAGAAAGCAAAATAGAAGCTAGGCAATGTTCATTGTTGAGTTCTACCAAATATTTAAAGATGGCATACAAATTATTTACAATCTGTCAAAGATAAAAACACAGAATATACTGAAATTCATTCTGAGACCAGCATAATCCTTATACCAAAACCAGACAACATTACAAGAAAACTGAAGTCCAACATCTCTCATGAACACAGATGAAAAATCCTCATCAGAATACGAGAGAATTAATTTCAACAATGAAAATAAAGAATTATACACTATGACCAAGAGGGATTTTTCCTAAGTATGCAAACTGGTTCAATATCTGAAAATCATTCAATGCAAGTCCATCAAATCCACAAGCTATAGAAGAAAAACCACATCATCACACCAGTAGATACAGAAAAATATGACAAAATGTGGAATCCATTCGTGATAAAAAAAAAAACTAAGCAAACCATGAATAAAGAAGACTTTCCTCAACATGATAATGAATGTCTAAAAAAAGAAAAAATCCTACAGATAACATCATACATAAAATAAGAAACTAAAGGCAAAATTGGCGCAAGGGAAAGATGGCCCCTCTCATCTCTTTTTTTTATTTTTTTTATTTTTTTTATTTTTTTGGAGCCAGGATTGAATCCAAAGGGGCCTTACCACTGAGTTACATCCCCAGCCCTTTTATTTTTTATTTTGTGACAGGGTCTCTCTAAGTTGCTTAGGGCCTCACTAAGTTGCTGAGGCTGGCTTCAAACTTCCAATATTCTTGCCTCAGCCTCTGGAGTTACTGGGATTAAAGGTGTGCACCACTGCAGCCAGCTCACCACTTCTTTTCAACATCATACTGGAAGCTCAGCTAATGCAGTAAAAGAACACAAGGAAATAAAAGGTGTATAGAAAACGAAGAAAGAAAGAAAACTGTCATGGTTCACAGGTGACATGACTCTGTATGTGAAAAATCTAAGAGAGAACAACACAACAACAACAAAAAAATCTCCTGCAACTAATGAACAATTATAGCAAGGCTGTATGATATAAGATTATTATTTAAAAGTCACTTTCTGGGCTGGGGACATAGCTCAGTTGGTAGAGTACTTGCCTGGCATGCAAAGACCCTGGGTTCAATCCCCAGCACCCCCACCCAAAAATAAAAAATCACTTTCCTATACACCAGTAATGAACAAGTGAAATCAGAAATTTAAAACATAATATAATTTGTATTAGCATCCCCCATATTTAGGTTTAAATCTAAAATTTGTTCAAGGTATCAGGGATTTAGCTTAGTGGCAGAGCACTTGCCTCACACCACAAGACCCTGGGTTCAATCCCCAGCGTGACACAATAAAATAAGTATAGGATCTATATGAGGACAGTCGTAAAATTAAGATGAAAGAATTAAAGAAGAACGAAATACAAGTATAGATATTTCATATTTAATATTTAAAAAATCAATATTCCCAAGATATCAGTTCCTCCCAGCTGGTTCTATAAATTCAATTATTATCTCAATCAAACTCCCAGTAAGTTGATGACATTAACAAACTGATTCTGCAAAGTTTTTCATGGAGAAGCAAAAGGCCCAGAACAGCCAGCACAATATGAGGAAGAAGAAGAGAAAGTTTAAGAACTAACATGACGTGACTTGAAGCCTTGCTATAAAGCTGTGTAACTAAGACAGCGTGGATTTTGGTAAAAGAATAGACAAACAGACCAATGAAACAGAACAGGGAGCCTCAAAATGGTCCCTTGTTATATAATCAACTGATTTTTGACAAAGAAGCAAAGGCAATACTATGCAGGAGAGACTGTTTCTTCATCCATACATGCACACAAAAAGAATCTAGACACAAGTGCTACACCTCCACACTCTCACACACACACATACACACACACACACACACACACACACACACACACACCTCAAACTACATCATAAACTTACATGTAAAAATATAAAAACTCCTAAAGATCATACAGGAGAAAAATTGGATGACCATGAATGATTTAGATGATCATGACCAAAGACATGATCTTTGAAAACAACTTTCTTTTTAACTTCGTTAAAATGAAAACTTTCTGCTCTGCAAAAGACACTGCCAATGTAATAAGACAACCCACAGATTGGGAGAAAAAATTTGCAAGACCTAGTCCAATGAAGGCCTATTATCCAAAATATTTGAGAACCCTTAGGGCTCAGCCATCAGAAAACTAACAACAATTAAAAAATGGGCAAAAGACCTAAATAAACGCCTCATCAAAAGAAGATATACACAGATGAAAAATAAGCATTGAAAAGTCTTCCAACATCATTTATCACTAGGGAACTGCAAATTAAAACAACAATGAGATGCCACTACCTATGGCTTAGAATACCAGAAAGTCTCAAAACACTGACAGTACCAAATGCTGGAACAAGAACTCTCACCCATTACTAGGAAGTGAGAAAACAAAATGTACAGTCACGCCTGAAGACAGTTTGGCCCAGTCTCTTATAAAACTAAGCTTACTCTCACCATATAATCCACCAATCCAAAGGAGCTAAAAACATATATCCATTCAAAAACCTGCACAAAATGTTTATAGCAGCTTTATTACCAGTTGCTAAACGTAGATGAAAGCAAGATGTCCTTCAGTAGGTCAACAGATAAATAAACTGTTAAAGAAGCCAATCTAAAAAGACTGCATTACAATATTTCCAATATATGACATTCTGGAAAAGACGAAACTATAGAGACAATAAAAGATTCAAGGGTTGCCAAGGGGGCTGGGGATATGGCTCAAGCGGTAGCATGCTCACCTGGCATGCGTGCGGCCCAGGTTCGATCCTCAACACCACATACAAACAAAGATGTTGTGTCCGCCGAAAACTAAAAAAATAAATATTAAAAATTCTCTCTCTCTCCCTCTCTCACTCTCTCTTTAAAAAAAAAAAAAAAAAAAAAAAACGGTTGCCAAGGGATGGGGGAGAGAATGAGCGGGCAAGCACAGAGTATTTTTAGGGTAGATCCATGTCATTATCCCTCTTTCAGAACCCATAGAATATACAATATCAAGAGTAAAACATAGTATAAAGTATAGACTGAGTGACAGAGACATGTCAATGTAGCCTCATCAATTGCAATCAGTGTCTCGCTCTGGTGTGAGATGCTGGGAGACTGCACTGCTTGGGGCAGGGGTTCAGGGAACTCTGTTCTTTTTGTTCAGTTTTGTGGTAAACCTTAAACTACTATTAAAAAGAAAAAACACTATTTTTAAAAACATGTCAACTAAAAAGTGGAAAATTTTTTAAGACTCTTGAGTTGACCATCTTGAGACCAATAACATATAAGTACTTAAGTGTATAAAGTTATTCTTCCATGGTATTCTAACAGTTAAAAACAAAAACAAAACAAAACAAAAAAACAACTTTTCACTTGGTGATTTAAAAATAGGGTGTGTAAGGAAATATATTGGCAAAATTGTACTGTTATGTCATGTGCCAGTATGAATATGTAACATCACATCCTGCCATTATGTATACTTACAATGCACCAATAAAAAACATGGAAAAAAAAATTAGGGTGAGCAATTACTAAGCACCAAGCAATTTTCCAGGTACACTGAACAAAACTAAGTACCTGTTCTCATGGAGGTAAGGTGATGAAGGGGAAGGAATACAACAAACAAATCCAAATGTAGAATGCTATGAGAAAATGAAGCAGGACAACTTAACAAGAATTAGTACGGGGACTTGGAAGCAGAGCACCGCTTGGTACAAAACACTCACTGGTGACATTTAAGCGGACATCTAAATGATGAGAAGCCAGCAATGCCGAGAGCTCAAGTGAGAATATTCTAGTTGGGGCAAACAGCTACGGCCCTGGCCCTGAAGGGGAGATCTGCTTGTTGTACCTGAGGAAGAAGAAGGGCCCAGTGACTGTACCCCGGGCAGCAAGCACAGTCACCGAAGAACAAGGGGAATTTGGAAAGATCATGGAGGTCCCTGCCAGTCCCAGTAGGGATTTGGGGCTTTATTCTAACACTCTGGGAAGCTCTGAGAAAATTTTAAGCAGGGAAATAATGTGACCTCACTGTGAAGAGCCTGCTCTGTCAGCTTTCCAGAAAGAGAGATGCTAGGTGTGGATGTGGTGTGAGTGTCCCCCAAGGTGTCTGGTGTTGAAATCTAATCTGCATTGTAAGGTACTAGCAGGCAGAAACCTAATCCCAGTAGGCTGCTTGGGGGGGTGCTGGAGGTTGAAGAAAGTGATTAGGATTAGACAGGTCATTAATGTAGACTCCCATGATTGAATCCTGGTCACTTTAGATGGAGAGAGAGACCAGACACACATGTACACATACGTGCTGCCTGTCTCATGCTCCATCTAAGGACTCTGCCAAAAAGGAGATCATCACCAGATGCAACCCCTTCACCTTGCACCTCCAGAACCATAAGCAGAAACAAACCTCTCTGCTTTATAAAGTTAGCCTCCCTCAGGTGTTTCATTATAGTAACAGAAAGCTAATACTAGAGAAGACTAAAGGCAAACTAGAGTTGACCCAGGAAAACCAGTTAGGAAATTGTTACAGCAGGACTTGCAGGAGTTGATAGTGACTTGCACTAGAATGATGGAGGGATGATGTGCAGTGATCACATTTGGAATGTTTTAGGGAAAGATAAGAGGTCAGGTTAACACACTGAATAAATAAAGTAGGAGAAAGAATGTTACCAAGAGCAATTTTCTTTAAAATTTATTTTTGGTACCAGGGACTGAACCCAGGGGCATTCAACCATATCCTCAGCCCTTTTTATATTTTATTTTGAGGCAGGGTCTCACTAAGTTGCATAGGGCATCACTAAATTCCTGAGGCTGGCTTTGAACTCATAATCTTCCTGCCTCAATCTCCTGAGCCACTGGGATTACAGGCATGAACCACCATGCCCAGCTCAAGAGCAATTCTTGGAATTTTCATAGGAAAACGTGTTTGAAGGTGAACAAATTACAAGTTACAAAAAAATACTACGAATTAAAAAAAATACTACAAAATGCAATATAAGGTAAGGATGAAAATAGTAGTGATATATTTGGAGCACAAGAAGAAGGCCGAATGATAACTCTCTCTTCCACTTTGGCCTCTGAAAACTATGGATAAAGGCACTCGTGAACATTTCTGATTGATCCTATTTTATCTAAAGGGGGATTCAGAATCAAACCCCATGAAAAGTGGACTTAAAGGAGCCTTTCCCAGGCCAGGTTCCCAGAGTTGAACAATTTCTATGAACAAATGCCAGTCTCATCTATCCAAATTAATGCCTATGACTTCCATGCTATTAATATTAGGATCCACAGACATCATTATAGGGAAAAAAATCATCTTAACGAACTTATTTGTTAAGTGCTTTTGTTCCACTGAGTGACAATGAGTATAATATGGTGAAGGCCGACTGGCAAACACCACTTCAGCAGCAACACTTGGGGGCTGGCACCTTTCTCTAATCCTTGGCAACTCTCTAATCAAACAACTCTTTTGAAATTGTTTCCAACTTTCTCTAATCCTTTATGAGTTTTAGGAAAAACCCTGTAATTTTCATTTAAGAGCTTCTAATTTATCTAAAACTCTAAGTCGATGAAAGTGGCTCAAGCTCCGTGGATTATGTATCTCAAAGGATATACAAAAGACATCCTCCGCTTTCAAAGACCATTCCTAATAATTTTTAGAAAGAAAACATTAAAGAATGTACATTTGCCCGAGTTATCTCAGAATATAGCTGAAAACTTCCTGACTTTATCTACAACTGGAATAAGAGTGTGCAGATTACTCAAGAAAACATCCATAAAATAGGGGCTGTCCTTCTTAGCTGGCTAAAAGCTGCATGCCCCGGCAGTGGGTAAAGAGCACTCTGGACATTCACTGTAGCATGAAATCTCATCTCATATAGAAAAAACCACACAGGCAAAAGCATAATTTACACTGCAGTTGATGCCCGAGACTTCTCTGGTTTTAACACGGAAAACCGCATCGCCTGCAGTCTCCTCCCCTGCAGACAAACCAGAAGAGGTGGTCACCCTAAACTGGCCCCCATGCTGATTTGTCCCAGGGCTCCTTCATCCCAATTTCTTAAAGTAACAATCAGGAGCTTTGCTAAAGGCACTCTTGAGGTAAATAAGTCCAATAGTGAAATCCAATCTTCCCAGCTTCACACGACCACTGAAGCTTTTCATTCTTACTCACCTGTCCATTCTCATCTCTCAATCTTAATATTTATGACCTATTTTTCCTAGACGTGGGGACATCCATGAGTGAGATCATTTTCAGAATTTAATAGCCAAAGAAAGCAGGAGGGGTAGCCCCTGGCAAAATGTCAGTCTAGACACAGGCTGCTAACTGCCCTATTCCCAGAGCCCCCAAAACACATACAATGGAAGATAAAAAGAGATCAAAGCCTCTAGCAGCACAAAATATCAGGGAAAGGTGTTCAATGTGCCAGAAAGGCACAGAACTGTGCTAGAAAGAGGATAGGTGCAATCTGGTGGAGGAAGGGCCAAAGGCTGACACATGGCTATGTTTAAAAAAGCAACAAGCCTAGTAAATATACAATTAGGTCCTAAGAGAGGTGTTCACCCTCTAACTCAAAGTGCAAAGCCAGAGGGCAAGGGTATTTGGAGGGCAGGGCTCCCCCTGCCCTCCAATAGGGCAGCTTTGTGTGCCCACACCCCATGGTGCTCACAGACTCCAGGATGCTGCAGTTACAAGCCATCACTCTAAGAGACCAGGCGTGGCTGAGGCAAGGAACTGGAGCCAGCAGTTACGCTGGGGTGGCCCAAAGCCCATCCTGGTTCGCTCATACTGCAAGCATCCACACCAAATAAAGACACAGACAAGTTATTAAGCACAGTCCAATTTATCAAATCTCTCATCTGGCCGTGTACGAATACATTTTCTTCCTTCCTCCTTCAAGGGAAGGATTTGGTCAGGAATCCATACTAATCTCTCCTAGAACCAATCTCAACTATTTGCCTATAAGCCAGTACTAGTCATCTTTGTATGAGGATAAACAGACAAGAGCTCACCAGACTTAGACAAAAACACTGCAGTTCAAAGGGATGGAACCACTTGGACTGAAACTGTCTCTTCAGAATAAGGCTCACTCAAACTGACAGGAAACATGGTTTTCAAATTCTCAGTTTTTTAAAAAGATGCTTAACTCAAAAGGACATTGCATTTTTTAAAAAGGACACAAAACAGACATGAAATGGAAAAGCATGAGAAATACTTCGAGTTGGTTTCTTTGAATTGAATTGTTTCATTTAAAACAATGATAGATAAGGTAAATGGCAGAAGGCATGCTGCCGAAAAGTCAAATTACTCTACTGCATGTGTGAGCTGAAGAAATGACCTGAGAACTTAGAAGGAAAATCAAAAATTAGGAATAGGACACGACAGAAAATTCCGGAGGCCAAAATACATATAACAGGAATCTTCAAAAGAAAGCAGAATGCAGCCAGGCACAGTAGCGCACACCCGTAATGGGAGGCTGAGGCAGGAGGATTGCAAGTTCAAAGCCAGCCTCAGAAACTAAGCAAAGGGCTAAGCAACCTAGCAAGACCCTGTCTCAAAATAAAATTTTTTTAAAAGGATGGGGATGAGGGATATGGAATGGACAAGTCACTCGGTGGTTAAGTGCCCCTGGATTCAATCTCTGGTACAAAAAAAAAAAAGAAAAAGAAAAGAGGAAAGAACCACACAAAGATATAAAAAACATCAAGGAAATAATAGAGAAATTTCTGAAGTTGTGAAAGGGCATAACTGTGCTCTACAAAATGGTTGAACAAATACATAAACATATTCTGCTAAAAAATTAAATAGCAAATACTGCAAATGTCCTAGGAGAAACAAAGCTTCACCAAAATGGAAACAAATGGAAGACAGCCTCAGATCACTCCCTACTGCAAAACACCAGAGGCCCTAGGAACAACAGCTACAGTCGTAAGTGAGAGCGTTGTGCCCAGCTGTCCTAGAACCACTCAAGGACACACGAACATAGAAAGTACAGGAAGTCGCTCTCAGTGCAGGGAGTCGAGAGAGCATGCCAACACCATTCCCTGCTCCATTAGGCTTCATGAAACTTGTGAGAAACAATCTTGAGCTGACCATAAGAACAATCAAAAAAATAAAATCACAGAATAAAAAGGGAAGCAGGAAGCATAAAAGAACTTAAACTATTTCAAATATTCTTCACCATTAAACCATTTTAAGTCAAATGGTTACTTAATTTAACACAAGTTTTTAAAACAATACTTAAATATTAAAGAGAGCCACCTAAAATATATATTAAAAATCTAATTAAAAATTCAGAATAGCGTATGGAAAAATAGCTGGAAAGTGGGCAGAAGGGTGGGATACAGTACATGTTAAGAAAAATAAAATGGAAAACAGAAAAATGGGCTACAGATGATCAATGAATAATAGAAAGAACACAAGTGATCTACAAAAATGAAAAGGGTTCAATCCCATGACTACATGAATAAATAAAATTTAAAACAGCAGTAGGTTAGTTTTACTCGTCAAGTTAGCAAAATATTTTTAAATTGCAATGCCCTGCATTGTCTAGAACATGGTAAAATAAGCTGGTAGAGGAACTGCTGATCACATTTCATCTACTACAGGTGAATAGAAACTGAAAACAATTTTTCTGAGTAACAGTCTTCAATAGAAGACGTGAAGTTTTTAAAAGACCACACTCCCTTCCTCACCGCGGTGCTCCACTTCTAATTTTTCCTATAGAAATAATACATACAGACAAGGTTGTCCACTGTAGCAATCTATATGATGAGATTCAAACAACTGGCAATGAATTGAATAACAAAATGGAGAGGATCATTTTTTTTTTAAATTTAAAGAATTCTTTGAGATTTATAATGTACAAATGATAAATAAAATTTTGTATATTTATGACATACAATGGGATGTTTTAATATATGTATACATTGTGAGGATTCCTACAATCAAGCTAATTAACATATCTATCATCTCAGAGTCACCTTTTTTTTTTAATTGGTTGTTCAAAATATTACAAAGCTCTTGACATCTCATATTACATATATTAGATTCAAGTGGATTATGAACTCCCATTTTTACCCCAAATACAGATTGCAGAATCACATCGGTTACACATCCACATTTTTACATAATGCCCTATTAGTAACTGTTGTATTCTGCTACCTTTCCTATCCTCTACTATCCTCCCTCCCCTCCCCTCCCCTCCCATCTTCTCTCTCTACCCCATCTACTGTAATTCATTTCCCTCCTTGTTTATTTTCCCCTCCCCCTCACAACTTCTTATATGTAATTTTGTATAACATTGAGGGTCTCCCTCCATTTCCATGCAATTTCCCTTTTCTCTCCCTTTCCCTCCCACCTCATGTCTCTGATTAATGTTAATCTTTTCTTCCTGCTCTTCCTCCCTGCTCTGTTCTTAGTTGCTCTCATTATATCAAAGAAGACATTTGGCATTTGTTTTTTAGGGATTGGCTAGCTTCACTAAGCATAATCTGCTCTAATGCCATTCATTTCCCTGCAAATTCCATGATTTTGTCATTTTTTAGTGCTGCGTCATACTACATGGTGTATAAATGCCACATTTTTTTTATCCATTCATCTATTGAAGGGCATCTAGGTTGGTTCCACAGTCTAGCAATTGTGAATTGTGCTGCTATGAACATCGATGTGGCAGTATCTCTGTAGTATGCTCTTTTAAGGTCTTCAGGGAATAGACCGAGAAGGGCAATGGCTGGGTCAAATGGTGGTTCCATTCCCAGCTTTCCCAGGAATCTCCATTCTGCTTTCCAAATTGGCAGCACCAGTTTGCAGTCCCACCAGCAATGTACCAGAGTACCCTTTTCCCCACATCCTCACCAGCACCTGTTGTCGTTTGACTTCCTAATGGCTGCCAATCTTACTGGAGTGAGATGGTATCTTAGGGTGGTTTTGATTTGCATTTCTCTGACTGCTAAAGATGGTGAGCATTTTTTCATGCACTTGTTGATTGATTGTATGTCCTC
Organism: Callospermophilus lateralis; assembly: GCF_048772815.1. Classification (NCBI taxonomy): domain Eukaryota; kingdom Metazoa; phylum Chordata; class Mammalia; order Rodentia; family Sciuridae; genus Callospermophilus; species Callospermophilus lateralis. The sequence goes on along the minus strand of NC_135322.1, from coordinate 37,913,157 downwards.
CTCTGAGAAGTGTCTGTTCAGGTCCTTGGCCCATTTATTGATTGGGTTATTTGTTATATTATTGTCTAATTTTTTGAGTTCTTTGTATACTCTGGATATTAGAGCTCTATCTGAAGTGTGAGGAGTAAAAATTTGTTCCCATGATGTAGGCTCCCTATTTACCTCTCTTATTGTTTCTCTTGCTGAGAAAAAACTTTTGTGTGTGTCTGGTGTGAATATTTAAGAACTACAATTTTCTTGGGCATAGTGGCACATGTCCATAATTCCAGCATTTCAGAAGGCTGAGGCAGAAGGATCATAAGTTCAAGGCCAGTCTCAGCAAATTGGCAAAAACCTCAGCAATGTGGGGAGACACTATCTCAAGATAAAAAATCAAAGGGACTGGGAATGTACCTTAGTGGTAAAGTATCCCTGAGTTCAATCCCCAGTACCAAAAAGAGAGGAAAAAAAACCGACCATCTTAACAAATTTCATGTATGCAATGTAGTATTATTAACAATAAACAACCACCACCATGCTATACGTTAGATCTCCAGAATTTATTCATTCTGCATAACTGAACTTTCTACCTCTTGACTACTGTGGAAAATGCTGCCATAAACATGAAAATAAAGATATCTCTTCAAGATACTGACTTCATTTTCTCTGGATACATACCCACAAGTGAAAGTGCTGGATCATATATAGAAGTTTTTATCTTTCTGTGGAACCTCCATATCATTTTCCATATTGGCTATCCCAGTTTATATCCCTGCTAAGTGAGAACAAGAGTTCCCTTTTCTCCATATTCTCATCAATACTTGCTATCTATGGTCTTTTTGACAATAGTGATTCTAACTGTATGTCTTCTTTTGAGAAATGTCTTTTTAGACCCTTGGACTATTTTTTTAATTTTTTTTATTTTGCCATTGAGTTGTTCATATATTTTGGATATGAACACCTCATCAGGAGTACAGTTTGCAAATGTGTTCACCCATTCCATAGATCGTCTCTTCAGTTTATGGATATCTTCTTGGTTGTGCATAAACTTTTGGGTCAACGCAATCCCATTTGCCTAATTTTACCTGTACCATTTCAAAAAAAAATTCATTGACCAAATCAATAGCAAGATTTTTCCTTTGGTTGTCTTCTATTAGTTTCACATTGTCAGGTTTTATATGTAAGTCTTTAATCTATCTGGAGTTGATTTTTGTATATACCATGAGGTAAGGGTTCAATTTCATTCTTCTGCATAGAAATATCTAGTTTTCTCAATACCATTTATTATAAAAGAAACTGTCCTTTCCCTACTGTGTGCTCTGGGAACTTCTGTCACTCTGTCAAAAATCATTAGGCACATAGGATGTGTATTTACTTGGGGGTTCTTTATTCTGTTCCCTTGGCCAATACACCTGTTGCTAAGTAATAACCAGCTGATTTGATTACGATAGTTTTGCAGTATGTTTTGAGGTCTCTAGCTTTACTGTGCCTAAGATTTCTTTGGCTACTTGGAGTCTTTTGTGGTTCCACATGAATTTCAGTACCACTTTTTCTATTTCTGTGAAAAATAACATTGCAACTGTGGTAAGAATTTCACTGAATCATAGATCACTTGTGGTAGGACGGGCATTCTGACAATATTGATTCCCATGAATATGGGCTATTTTCCCATTTATTTCACTCTTTCTTCAATTTGTTCATCAATCTTTTCATTTTCAGCATAAAGATTATTCACTTCATTGGTTAAATTTATCCCTAAGTAGTTCCTTTTTGATACTATTGTAAATGGGATTATTTCCTTAGTATCTTTTTTTGAAGTTTATTGTTAGTGTGTAAACTGCAAGTGATTTTGGTTTATTTTTTATGTTGACCTTCTATCCTGCAACATCATTAACTTTATTAGTTCTGACAAGTTCTTGATGGAATATTTTTAGAATTGTCTGTATCTAATATAATCTGCAAACAGAGACCATTTTAGTACTACCTTTCTAATTTTAGTGCCTTTTATTTCTTTATCTTGCTTAACTGCTCTATCTAGGACTTCTGTACTGTCAAATAAAAGTGGTGGAAGTGGGTATCTTTGTCTTATTTTTGATATTGAGTTTGGGAATTGTGTAGGTTTCTCATAAATGGCCTCTATTACATTGACATATATTCCATCTAAATATAACTTGCTGAATTTTTATCAAAGGATGCTGAACTTTGTCACCTGCTTTTCTGCATCTCTTGCAATCATATGATTTTTGTCTTTTATTCTGTTAATGCGGTGTATAACAATTATGGATGTGCATTTGTTGAACCATTTTGCACCCAAAGAGTAAGTCCCAATAAATTATAGTATATAATCCTTTTTGGGTGCTACCACATATAGATGGCTAAAACTTTGTTAAGGATTTTTACATCTATGTTCATCATATTTACTAGGTCTAATAATTATCTTACAGTGTCCTTCTTTGGTAAGGTATGAGAGTAAAAATGACCGCGTAACATGAATTTGAAAGTGTTCTTTTTTTTCTTCAATGTTTCAGAAGAGTTTGAGAAGAAGTGGCAATAATTTTTCTTTAAATGTTTGATAGCAAAGCTAGTGAAGCAATAAGTACATAGGCTTTTCTTTGGGAGGTTTTTGATTCAATATTGTTACTCATGATTTGCCTATTTAAATTTTTATTTCATCATTTTTCAGTTTTGATAGATTGTATATGTCTTGAAATGTATCCACTTGCTCTAGATCATCAAATTTATTGGCATAAAATTGTTCATTTTTAATCTCATAAGATCCTTTATACCCCCATGGTATAAATGGTAATATTCTGCTTTCATTTATAATTTTTCTTCTCCTTTTTCTTAGTCTAACTAAAGTTTTGTTAGATTTATCTTTCAAACAAATCATAATTTTATTCATATTTCCAATTGTTTTTCTCATTTCAACTATTTTTTCTTCCTTCTCTGTATCTTAGCTTCCTTCTGCTAACTCTGTAATTAGCTTGTTCTACTTTTTCTAGTTCCTTCGGGTATTAAGTTACATTGTTTATGTGAAGGATCTTTCTTTCTCCTTTAATATAGGTATTTATTGTGAAAAACTTTTGAGAAATTCTTTTGCTGCATCCCAAAAGTTGTGGTACGTTGTGTTTCCATTTTCATTTCTCTCAAAAATATCCATTTCCCTTTTCTTTTTTAACAAACTGATTGTTCAGGATTGAGTTTTAAATTCACATATAACTGTGAATTTTACAATTTTCCCCTTGTTATTGATTTGTAGATTTATAACAATGTGGGGGGAAAATTAAAAAGATGCTAATGTGTTGTCAACTTTCTTAAAATTATTAATACTTGTTTTGTGGCCCAATTTATTATTTAATCTGGAGAATGTTCTGTGTGCACTTGAAAAGAATGCATGCTCTTCTGCTGTTGGGTGGAATGTTCTATATATATCTGTTAGGTCCAGTTGTTCTATTGTGCTCAAGTCTGCTATTGCTTTATTGAATTCCTGTCTGGGTGACCTATCTATTGTTATAAGTTGGGTACTGAAGTCACCCACTCTTTATTATATTGCCATCTATTTCTCCCTTCAGTTCCATTAATATTGGCTTCGTGCATTTAGGTGTTCAAGTGTTAGGTGAATATACATGTACAATTGTCATATGCTCTTTTATTTTCAATATGGAATGCTTCACAAATTTGCATATCATTGTTGACAGGGGCCATGCTTATCTTCTGTGAATCATTCCAATTTTAGTAAATGTGCTGCCAAAGTGAGCAATGTCATATGCTCTTGATGAACTGACCTCCTTATCACTATATCATGACATTTTTTAATATACTGTGACAGTGTCTAACTTAAAGTCTATCTTGTCCAATGTAAGTAGAGCCACCTCTGCTCTTCTGGTTACCATTCACAGGGGGCATCTTTTCCTGTGCATTCATTTTCAGTATATGTGTGTTCTTAGCTAAGGTGAGTCTCTTTTAGGCAGCATACATAGTAGTCCACTCTTATTTGAAGTTTTGCTTTCCATAGTTTCATTTACCTGCCGTCAACCACAATTCTACAACCACTCAACTATGTCATCAAGGCTTGTTGATCCAGGATCATCTGAAGCCTATGATCTTCTTTCTAACATATCATCAGAGGCTCACTAGTAAGCCAAAGCCATGACACAATGCCTACATCCTTCACCTCGCCCTTCAGGTAGGCATTGCATCAGCTCACAAAAACCACAAGGGCAAGCACAGTATATTTTGAAATAAGAAACAATGTTCACAAAACTTTTACTAAAGTGTAATTATAATTATTCTATTTTACTAGTTAATGCTGTTAATATCTTACTAAGCCCAATTTATGAATTAAACTCTATCACAAATATGTGTATATAGGGAAAAAAACATTATATATTCAGGGTGTAGTACTATTCATGGTTTCAGGCACTCACTGGGGATCTTGAAACATATTCCCGGAGGATGAAAAGAAACTGATGTAGTTGGATTGTTTTTTTAAAATTCTTTCAGCCACTCTATGATGTTGGGTTGTAGAATATAATCCATTTGCGTTTAACTCTTTTACTTCTTTTTTTTTATTGGTTGTTCAAAACATTACATAGCTCTTGACATATCATATTTCATACTTTAGATTCAAATGTGTTATGAACTCCCATTTTTACCCCATATACAGATTGCAGAATCACATCGGTTACACATCCACATTTTTACATAATGCCATATTAGTAACTGTTGTATTCTGCTGCCTTTCCTATCCTCTACTATCCCCCCTCCCCTCCCCTCCCCTCCCATCTTCTCTTCTATCCCATCTGCTGTAATTTAATTCTCTCCCTTGTTTTTTTTTCCCTTTCCCCTCACAACCTCTTATATGTAATTTTGTATAACAATGAGGGTCTCCTTCCATTTCCATGCAATTTCCCTTTTCTCTCCCTTTCCCTCCCACCTCATGTCTCTGTTTAATGTTAATCTTTTCCTCTTGCTCTTCCTCCCTGCTCTGTTCTTAGTTGCTCTCATTATATCAAAGAAGACATTTGGCATTTGTTTTTTAGGGATTGGCTAGCTTCACTTAGCATAATCTGCTCTAATGCCATCCATTTCCCTGCAAATTCAATGATTTTGTCGTCTTTTAGTGCTGTGTAATACTCCATTGTGTATAAATGCCACATTTTTTTTTTTTATCCATTCATCTATTGAAGGGCATCTGGGTTGGTTCCACAGTCTAGCTATTGTGAATTGTGCTGCTATGAACATCGATGTGGCAGTATCCCTGTAGTACACTCTTTTAAGGTCTTCAGGGAATAGTCTGAGAAGGGCAATAGCTGGGTCAAATGGTGGTTCCATTCCCAGCTTTCCCAGGAATCTCCATACTGCTTTCCAAATTGGCCGCACCAATTTGCAGTCCCACCAGCAATGTACAAGAGTACCCCTTTCCCCACATCCTCGCCAGCACTTGTTGTTTGACTTCAGAATGGCTGCCAATCTTACTGGAGTGAGATGGTATCTTAGGGTGGTTTTGATTTGCATTTCTCTGACTGCTAGAGATGGTGAGCATTTTTTCATGTACTTGTTAATCAATTGTATGATCTACTATAGACATTTTGTTCATTGTTTCCTGACAGTTTTATACTTCATTTATTCCTTTCTTCCTTTCCTGTTCTCTTCCTTTGTGATGTGATGATGTTCTGTAGTGGTATGCTTTGCTTCCTTGGTCTTTACCCTTAGTATATCCTCTTTGCTTTCTTTGTGATTACTATGAAGCCTACACAAAATATCGTATATCTACTTAAAGCTAATAATGACTTAACTTTGCAAATAAAAAACAGCACTTAAAACATTTCTCTTCCCATTTTAATGTTATTGATGTTGCAATTTACATTTTTATGTTTTGTATCCACTAACAAATTATTGTAACAAGTATTCTATGAGAGTTTAAAGTATTTTATGCACAACTAGAGTACTTTGAGCATACTCTTACTTTTGCCATGAGTTTTATACTTTAGTTTTCATGTTATTAGTCCTTATCCCAATGGGAAGAGTTCCTTTAGCAATTCTTCTGGAAAGGTCGAATGCTGATGAACCACTACAGCTTGTGTTTGTCTAGGAAAGTCTCCTTTATTTTTGAAGGAGAGCCTTGTCAGGTACAGTATTCTTGGTCAGTAATTTTTTTTCCTTTCATCACTTTGAACATATCATCTCACTACCTCCTGGTCTATAAATTTTCTGCTGAAAAATCTACTGACAGTCTGATAGAAGTTCTCCTATATATGACAATGTGCTTCTGTCTTCCTGCTTTCAAATTTTTCTCCTCATCCCTGACTTAAAAACCTAGATTACAATATCTTGATATTATACTTTAGATTTGAAAAGCTCCCCAAAAGTTTATGTGTCAAAGGCAATGCAACAACGTCCAGAAATAAGGCTTCTAGAGAATGATTGGACAGTGAGTGCTCTAACCTCATGGATGGATTAATCAATCTGATGGATTAATGATTTTAATGAGCTATGTGTGGTAGCTGCAGGTAGATGGGGTATGGCTGGACAAAGTGGATCCCTGGAGATATGCCCTTGGGGACTATTTCTTGCCCCTGGCCCCTTCCCACCGTCTGCTTCCTAGCTGTTGAGAGGTAAGAAGCTTCCCTGCCACACATTCCCTTCTATCATGACGTTCTGCCTCACCTTGCACCCCCAGCAAAGGAGTCAGCTGACCATGGACTGAAACCTCTGAGAGAGTAAACCAAAAATGAATCTTTCCTCCTTTAAATTGCTTGTCAGATATTTTTGTTCACAGCAATGAAAGCTAACCAATACACCTGGTAAACACATCTTTTATCATTGTCTGAGATTGTTTGGCTTCCTGAACCTGAATATTCATTCCTCTCTACAAATTTGAGAAGTGTCCTAATTCTTAAAAATCAAGGTTTCTGCTCTTTTTTTTCTCTCTACTCCTTCTGGAACTCCCATAATGCATATATTAGTTCACTTGATGATCTCTCATAAGTCTCCTGGGTTCCTTTGACTAATTTCACATGACTTATCTTGAAGCTCACGGATTCTTCTGCTTGGTCAAGTTGGCTGTGAAAGCTCTCTATGGAATTTTTAAGTTTATTTTGTTCTTCAGTGCTAGACTTTCTATTTGTTTATTAATTTTTTAATGGTGTATGTCTCTTTCTTGAAATTTTCAATTTGCTCCTATCTTGTTTTCCTACTTTAGTTTAGCTGTCTATCTATCAGTGATTTCTTGAAGCTCACAATTTTGTTTGAATATGAGAGGTTCCCACAAAATCTCCAGTGAATGCAGGAAATCCAGAGGTGAGATGATTAGATATGAGAGGCGTGACCTAATCAGTCCATCCTAGTTTGAATGAACTGACTGGGCGGTAACTGTAAGTAGGTGGGGCATAGTTAGAGGACAGAGGTGGGTCACTGGAGGTGTGCCTTAGGTGCAAATTCCCTGTGCCCCTCTCCCCTCTTTCTCTGTGTCCTGAGCTTGCCATAAGCTGAGACGACTTCCTCTGCTGGGCCCTTCCCCCACAATGTGCAGCCTCACCTTGGGCCCAGAGCAACAGAGGCAGCCATCTATGGACTGAGATCTCCAAAACCATAACCCCCAAATAAACTTTTCCTTCTCTTGTTGTTCTAGTCAGGTATTTTGGTGACAGCGATGCAAAAGCTAATTAAAATACTCACTGAACTTCAAGATAATAATTATAAATTCTTTGTCAAAGAGTTCATAGATTTGCACTTCTTTAGGGTCAATTACTGACATTTTACTTTGTCATATTGGTAAAATCATATTTCCTTGATTATTTGAGATACTTGTAGCATTGGGTTGATATCTAATAATTTGATAAAGCAGAAATTTCTTCTATTTTTCACTAGTCAGCCTATTTGGAGATTATGTGTGGGACATCTGACAGGCTCCACGTGTGTGCTTGTTGTTAGGAGTCCTTGGGTGGGCTGGCCTAGTGCTCCAGTCAGTGGACACACTGGCCTAGCTGGGGCCCTCAGAGACAAGCCTAGAACCTGGGTCTACTAGGCCTATGTCCTTGGTTTGTGGAATTAGCCTAAAGCTGGGGACTACAGGAGTGGGCTTGAAGCCTGCTAAGTGCCACTATGACACTAGGGGAAGTCCTAGGCCACGGGTCCATTGATCCAGGCCTGCTTCTTGTGTCCACCAGAGACTATGGCTGTAAGGGCCGGCCTGGAACTAGGGTTGATCTAGTGCCTGGGTCCTAGATTCTAGGCTTTGAGGGCTACTTGGTATATGGACCCCCCTGAGGCCGACCTGGACCCTGGGTCAGTAGAAGTGGGCCTAGATTTGGGGTGAGCGTGGAGCCTACGTCTGTGGACACCTACCAAGAGACTAGTAGGGGCCAGTCTGGCATCATAGTTCATTGGGACAGACCTGTTGTTAGGTCAACAACAAACTGAAGTATTCCTTTCATTTTCCTTTCCTTCTGCGGAGACTATCCCTCTCATTCTTAAGCTATCTGGGGGAAGGAGGGGTAACAGAGCAAGTTAGACTGTCTTTACTGCCCTCTCTAATGCATCTGTTACTTCTGTGCTCCACCCAGTGTTGTAATATCATCCTTTTAGTTCCTATGAATGTATTCTCATGTATAGACAATTGTTCAAATTGATTTTCTATGAAAGGATAGGCACAAGAAAGCCTTACCCTGCCATCTTGCTTGAAGGTAAGGCATAATTTTTAAACTAGTTTTCTAAATTGATATTTTCAAGGAATATTGAATGATAAGGAAAATGCTATAATATATAAAAGCACTGGGAGGTAAACAGATACAAAACATTATGTATATTAATTTTCTAAAAAGAAACATACATAGTTAGCATGGTGGATCACAAGCTCACAGTCAGCCTCCACAACTTAGCAAACCTGTATCAAAATTATAAAAAAGAAGGGGTTGGGGATGAAGCTTGATAGGAGAACATTCCAGGCCAATTTCCAGTAAAAAAAAAAAAAAAAAAAAAAAAAAAGTAAAGAAAAGAAAAAGAAATATATGTTAACAAGTATAAAAAGAAATGCTAGAAAAAATTAGACTAATTAGGTTTAAATAGCATTATCTGTTCTTTACATTTTCCTATAGTTTGAAAATTTTCTACAATGAACATGAACCATATTTAATTAATTCCATGGTACACTTTTTCTTCATTTTTAAAATCTCTGAAATTCGCATATATCTTAAGACTGATGGCAAATTTAGCTAGATATTATTGCACATTTAGTAGTGAAAAATAAAACAATAAATATTATTATGTTTTAAAGACATACATGGAGCTGAGGTTGTAGCTCAGTGCCTGCCATATGTGAGGAACTGGGTTAGATTCTCAGCACCACATATATATAAATAAAAGTTTCATTGATAACTAAATAAATTTTTTAAGAAGATACAAATGGAAACGTACAGTGAAGATATTCTTAGAAAAGAGGTATTCACTAATGGCTATGTACTGCCATTAGTAAAGGCAGTAAAAGTTTTGTTAATCTTGTAAAGGATAGGTACTATCTTTGTAAGATCTTGTAAATCTTCCCCCAAATGTAATTTTCCCTGGCAGTAAAACCTTCTTCATAAAAACAAGTATGAGGCTGGAGGTGCAGAGCACTTGCCAAGCATGCATGAGGCCCTGGGTTCGATCCCTAGCACCACACACACGCATACACACACAAAAAAAAAAAAAAGTATGGGGGAGAATATGAACTCAAGATACCCAGTTTTTCCTCTCTCTCTCTTTCCCCCTTTCTTTGAAAATTAACTTTTGTGGAATGCTAGGTTTGTTGTTTTGTTTTAAAAAGAAAAGATTCTTGAGGTTAATAATTCATTTTTGCTTTTTAAATATGCAAAAAATCTTTAATCCAACTTTGGTGAGGGCTACCTCCCTGCTTGACTCTTCCAAACCTCAACTCTTCCCAAGAGACTGAAGAGCACAGATGAATGGGGAATGGAAAGATAAGAAGGGACAGAATTGGGGTTAACAGTTAAATGAATTAAGTAGTTTTCTTCATTTCCCCTTTTATATAGGCAAAGCCATGACTTCTGCCTACTGCTCCAACGTAATGTGGGGACCAGAACTTCCCAAAGTTAACGAATGAATACTTACACCTAATTTCTGTTCCTTCATATACCTTTTTACCTTCCTCTTTACTCTTACCTTACATCCAATTTTTTATTAGCAATTAAAGAGGGTGGCTATGGTTTCTGGCTAATACAACAAAAACAAAAAAGGATAACAAACAAACAAACAAACAAACCCCCAAATGTGTCGTTTAGTCTTTTTTCCACTGTATTATAGTGTGACAAATAATACACAAAGGATATATAATCCAACTAAAAGCCTTAATAATTCTTTTCCATAGCTCAAGCTTCTAGGAATTATGTTCTGTAGATAAGCAAAGAGACTATATTAAGACTGCTAGCCAATGGGAAGAATTCTGCCCTTCCAACCCATGGATAAGATGCAGCCTTATCCCATTACAGTGTGAATCTAAAAAAAAATACAAAAGAACAAAAAGATTTCACAATTCATAATACCATATCCATCCTCAGCAATACAGAAACCAACATTTGGTGTTTTCTTATAGAAGATTTAGAAAAGAATGTACACATCAATCTGGACACTATGTTGGAAAATTCTATGATGTCACATGATTACTTAGACTATATATAAGAAAATAAAGCACAGGTCACTAAGAAATGGGCTGCCTTGGAAGGCTTTTAATTCTAAATATCTAAAGTATCAGGTAAAGGGCCATTTGTAGGGAGAAACTTCAACCTTTCCCAGTCAGGAAATTTTAAGGACAGAATTAATGTTCTCTTTTGTCTATATAGCTAAGATATATTGCCATAAAAATAAAAGAAAATTCATTTTTTTTGGTTTATTCACTTATTAGATGGACACCTGCTTATTAACCACCTACCATATTCAAAGTATTGTGTTAGTTGCTAGAGGTGATATAAAGGTAAAACAATCCTATTTCTTAGGGTTGAATAGAGGTTTCAGAAAACTCCAATCCTATTTCTTAGGGTTGAATAGAGGTTTCAGAAAACTCCAAGAAAGAGAACCATAAATGGTCCAAGTAAAAATGTAATCATCAAAGGAGCTCAATGATAAGAAATCCCAGTATGCTCACTATGTTACATAGGGTTTGAAGAAGCCAGTACTTATCAAGATATTAAAAAACCATGACAAAATATCTGGTAACATAGAAATAGCACTATAGCATGCTGCTTCTATCAGTAAGAATTTAAAAAGCAATTAACAATTCCAGGGGGAGGCCAGAAAGTCATTGTTCAAATTCAAAGCAAGCCAATATGTGGCAGAATTCTGAATCTTTAACTTGAACTGACACTTGCAACATTCCCCTTCAACTGACACGGGTTGATCCCTTCAGTAAATTACATCGTCTATTTATGGATCCAGTCACTCTCTCTGGTCTGCAATAAATAACACATGCATTAGCATCATTAGGCAGCAGCTTTCAAAATTCGAAATCAACCTATAGAGAAAGTATGCTTGTCCAATCAAAATTACACATCCATATGAAAAGTTATAAAACTCAACAACATCAAAGTAACAATATCCCTATCTTTCATATTAAAACTCAAGAGAGAATATCTTTAAATTGGTTCTCAAGATAAACAACTAAGAAGGCACATCTAGAAGTAAATGTTAACTAGTAAATGAAACTTTGGAAAAATGAGAGATATTATAATGGAGCTAATTCTATTTTTCTTGATAGACAATCAACCAACAGTAGTTAAACATGTTAGCTTAGGTCATAAAGCATAAACACATGTTTAAAAGCGACAGAGGTAATCAAAGAATAAAATGCAAATATAGAAAATGTAGTTACCTCTATGAAACGAAACTCAGGGGTACAAGGCAAGTTTTCTTTCCACTTTCCATTTTAGATCTTCCTTAACTCTTTGAATCAAATCTCCCTAGCACATGTATTATAAGACAATAATAATACTGACATGAAAAAATTTGCAGAGCATACTATTAAGTGAAATAAAAAGTACTATAATGATTTAGGCAGTAAAGTCCCATTTATGTTTAAAAAAGAGCATCCACAGATATGTATATATATGAACAGTGCTCAGAAAGTTTTAATTCTGGAGCTTAGAATTTTCAGATGATGAATATTCAACTGGTAAAGTCTATACAAATACTCCAATATCTGAAAACCTCTGAAATCTGAAACCATCTGGTCCCAAGCATTTCAGATGAGGGATATTCAACCTGTAAACTGTGTTAATGCTTACAAAAAGATCAGCTGGGAGAGTGAACTAAAAGAGAACTTCCACATGTTATTCTAAAAAATTCCACACTGTCTGAATGAGAATACATTGGCATTCTCTATTGTTTGATTTTTTTCCTCCATTTTTAAGAACTTGAATTCAAACACAAACTTCACCAGGTATGTTACTTTGATCAAGGTATATACCTCTTTAAGCCTCATTTTCTATCTTTAAAAGAGTTTTATTGAGACCTAATTGATATACCATACAATTCACTCACCCTGGCTTCTATCACAGTGCCTGACTCTAACCAAACACACATCCCATTTATTTCAGGTAAATTGCAAAACAAAGATGGTATAAAGATGGTCAGAAATGAGCTAAAACCCTAGATATGAAGAAAGTATAAGAAAGAAGTGAACCCTTTCACAGGCCAGAACACAGAGTCCTATCCTTTGAGCATATTCCACAGGTCCAGGCCCTCCCTGGAGTTCTATGGAATCCCAGAAACCCAGGGAGCAAGTTCAAAAACACAAGTTTGAAAGCATCAGCATTTGAGCACATATTTTAGAGTGAAAGTTTCAGGAGGAGAGATACATCCTCACCCCTGCGAAAAACTGAATAGCAAGAAGCAAATCTTGCAGTTACCGGGAAGATAAGAAGAACACCGCAAGTTCACATTGGACAAGCAGCTGAAACTATACTGTCATGTTTCTACTTTTCAAAGTGAAAATAAACATGACAGGTGCTCATTTGCTGTTCAAGCACTTTCCACTTAAATGGCAATTCCTCAAGCTTACTGACTGCAGCCTGAAGTTATAATTTATTACCATTTCTGTGTTATTCCCTTGCCTCGGCAGAAAGCAGAACATAGCACCTACATTTCAAGACCCAGGAGAGGTAATAAAGTATCATTATTTTGAATTTATGATTAAGCCATAAATTATATGCACTTTTTATTTCAGTTGGTCAGTCAGAGGTTGGAGGAGGAAGGCAATGGGGTCAGAGGAAGGCGTAACAAAAGCCTTTTCCTTTGAATAAAATGTCTAAATCAGGGCAGGACTGAGGGACACCTGGAGGATTTACAAAGATACCACAGTCTCCAAGTTAAGTCCCCAGGGAGCCCTGGTTAAGAGACTTTTAACTCCTAGAAGCCTCTGTTCTTCCTGCCCACAGGGCTCCAGACTTCAACTAGAGTGCCCATGTTGACTCGAAAAATAGAAGCAGAGCACAGTTTCAGGTTATACCACATCAAACACTCACTGTGCTCTGGGTCTTGCTGCCTCTAAGCCATATGTATTTCATGGAAGGTGAAACTAATCTATACGAAATACTGACCAGACTGTCTACGTAGTCAGCCTTACCCCAAGTAACTCTGCTTATTAATAACCACAGAACTCTGATTCAACAGTGGCCAGAAGTTAGTGTTCCCTACCACCAAGAGGCAATTGGTGAGATTTCCCTTTCTTGTAGTCCCTTATGTGGCTATGGAACCCTAAGTATGGGACAATGAGGTGCAAAGCTGACAAAGCTCAGGGCATGAAGCAAGAGAAGAACATGGCATTCAGCACTCTTCTGTCACCTACTGGCCTCATTGGTTCCCCAATACGCCATGGCCCAGGTCCCAATCTTTGTCATGAGTTCCCATGTTCAAATGTAGCTTGCAAAGCATGGTCCCATGTATATTTTTATTTGGATTCACAAAAGAACTCTGGGAAGGAAGTCTCATGAAGCACTCAGTTTACAGTAGAGGCAGAAATTCAAAGATGCTAATAATCCAGTACCAATACACAGCACAGTGAATCTGGAACTGTCACCTGACAGAAAGTTCTATAGCCTTTTCATTATTCTACTCTAAAGAGTTGGGGAAGTAAAGCAAAACCAAAACAGAAATGCTCTGCATTGCTTTTTTTTTTTTTTTTTTTTTTCTGTTTTCACAGTGGATTTTTTTCTTGGCAACTGAAGCTTTGAAATACCTGTTTGTCATAGTAACAACAGGTAGATATTAAAACATAAATGGAAGTGAAATTTAGCTGGGTTTAAATAAATAAAAATAAAGAGAACAGAGAGAAAAGTCCTGATGAGTGACTTTTTTTTTTGCAAAAGGAATTATAAATTAAGGGGGACCAAAGGGGGTTTGCCCCAAATGTTTACCTACCACTCACCTTTGTCCCGGAACATCCCACCTTCACACCCAGCTCCTGGTTAATGAACTTAATTTGGTTGATGTCCCTTGAACTGTATAATCTGTTCCACAAAAAACAAACTCAGTTTGTCTCCAACCTACTTTTAAGTCCCTAACTCCCTGGTTACATGCAGTCTATGGAAAACATCTGTGGCAAAGTAAATCATCCTACCCTGAGAAAGACCAGAATGTGCCTTTTTTTTTTTTTTTTTTTCTTTAAGTGTGTTTTGAAGTCCTGGTTGGAAAATTAGTGAAAATTGTAAATCTGTTTGCAAATCTGGTCATGTCCAACTCTGAGATTAGGGCAAAGATTCCAATTTAAAAGTAGAACCGTGACAACCCCAGTTAAGCGTGTCCTCAGGCACTGCCAGCAGGGCCTTCACTCACTTCCACGGGCAGTGGATTTATTACAGGCACCCGACACGTTCCCCATCAGACACCCCTGGAGTATTTACTTGAGACAGCAGGGTTCAGTCTGCACTTCCTCTGCAGACCAATATATTATTATAAATTGAGCTAAACTGTTTCCTTTTCATAAGTGCTATGAAGTTCAGATTTCAGATATCAGCACAGGGCTGAAGGACTTCTTGCTATTTGGATTTCAAAAAGTAACGAGAAAAGGCAGTGTTTGGACTACAGTTGGTTTTATTTTTGTTTCTTCTTTTTTTTTTTTTAGCAGAACATGGAGGAAAATTAATTTTAGAAGACAAACATGACGTCTTAATAAGAAAATACATTCTAAATGCAGACATTGGGGTACACTGTGCCTGCCACAGCTCAGGAAGAAACCAACTATTTCACCTGTATCTGAAGGCAAGAGCTGGGAAAGCTGGAGTAGATTTTATATCTTGTATATCACCTCGTATAAACTAACACTAATTTCTTCTGTTTATCTCCTAAAGAGACCCAATATATAAAAATGTATATTCCTTAGAACATGCAAATTTTAAAAAATGCAATTATTTAATATTTTCATTATTAATGCAGTTCTTAAACTCTAAGAAAAACATAACTTTAAGAAGAAATGGAAAGAAAGAAACCTACAGAACATCATCATCTTCTCTTCCCTTCCTGAAAAGCCACTAGGTGAGGCAGAGGTATGGTGCTGAGGTGGGTAGAAGGGAGCCAGGGAGCAGGGGTCAGTCCTTGAATGGGGTGAGAAGGGCATCCATGTGGTGGGAGGATGGTGGCCTGATGTGAAGTGTCAGACCCCAAGTGGGACAAAATGACAAGTTCCAGCACTCGATTTCTTCTTTTGCAATAACAGCTAATAGTTGCTTCTGAACTCCCCAATGAATGCGGCTGTTATTCATATTACCACTACAATTACAGATGTGCACATGTACTAAAAAAAGACTAAAAAGGAGTATACTAAATCACACATGAAAATTTTGACATTCTTCTTTCATTTTAAACATCAGAGGGGTACATGTAAGAAGTTAGTAAACATAAAAGCTAAACTTTTACAAGATACTTATTTTTATACAAAGAAACAATTAATGAAGCTATTTTAAAAGGAATCATTATAGTTCTAATCTCCTTAGAGATGCAAATTACTAACATAAACTACTGAACATAAGGGAAATAATATATTTACTTTAACATCCATAAAGAGTCAAGCCAAATATCCAAATTTGTGTAGTACATAAAAAAAAAGAAACAATAATCTATTTACATTTGGCCATGTGACAGAAACTTCAGAAGAGAAACTTAGTTCCTGAGGACAGACAGGAGAGGAGGAGGAAAAGAGATGACCTTAACATTAAAAATTTTCCAGACTGAGATTTCAGTGTATTGAGTCAGTCAAAATGGTCCCATTTAGAGTACAAAGAGCACGGCAAATGGATGGAGCCTGCAACCCATCCTGGTCCCTCTTCTGCTTCTTACCAATGGAGTGACCTTGGGCAAATTACTTAAGAAAAGAACTATTTCTGCCACCTTCCTCGGGATGACTGGAGACTCAGATTGCTTATAGAAACTGATCTGTAAACTGCAATGCAATAAGAAAATGGAAAAGCAGAGATTAAAACCAGTGTTCAACCAAAGTAGGAATCACCACCTCATGAGAAGAAGTTAAGAGGTAAAGGGATACAGCATTAAGTACCATTAACTCACACTGTGCGAAAGAATCCCTACATAATCACCTTCCTATCCTCCTACAGACATTAAGGGAAAAGTCCCAGACTGGTACCAGTACATAATTAACACTTCTCTAACAGTTACTAAACGCCCTTTTTAACAAAGACAGAACAGGACTCAGACTCGAGATCTCCAGCAAAGAGAAGGCGGCAGGCCCTTAATACTGCTTTAGTTTCTCTATTTTTATATTTATGAAATCCTTCTAGTTATGCCAAGTGATATGTGCTTTCCATTTAAAATAGTGATATAAAATCTCCTTCTAAAATGAGTTTATTTGGGTGAAAGAAAAAATAGCTTATTTAGAGAGAAATAATGCCTTAAAAGAAAAAGTACAAGTAGCAGGTGGATATGGCAAGAACCTGGAAGTTGATATAAAGGAACTGAAATTTGGAAAATGGTAAAAAGATATTCCAAACCCTGAAAGCAAGGATCAAGATTTATGCATCTCCAATATCTCTCTACCACCTTACCCAGTAGCCAATCCCCAACTAACTGGGAGTTGATTCTTATCATAAACACTGGGCTTGAGCCCTGGTTCTTCCTACCTCCAATGTATCAGTAGATTTCTCCAGGCAGAGAGGAGTGAGATAAACTTTGAATAATAAGAAGCTAGAATCAAGGAGAGAATAAAACCCTGAGAAGCTTTGTGAGTAAAAATGGATATCTGCACACTGAGCACTGGAACATAGAGACCCACCAAAAAAAAAGAGCATCCCAAAAATGTCAAGTAAAGCAGCAAAAACAAAGCCCATAGAACCCCATAGGTTCACTTATCCATAGCTGAAATATTATTTGCCAAAGAACTAAATGACAGGTGGAAAGAAAGACCCTGTAGTCCCACTAGATGTCCCTGAGAAGAAATCAACTACAATGCTAGAAAAAAAATCTTCTCAGTCCTAAAATCTCAGACAGGGGAGTGTTTTTAAAAGTCATACTAATAAGTTGATTTGGATGACTTACCACCTCTGATGAAGAATCCTGAAAACTGTTTAGCACATTTGAAAACTACAAATATGCTAAACAGTTGGAATAAAAAGAAGAGTAACTTTTCAAAACTGAGCAGTACTGTTAAAAAAACACACTTGATATATGTTCTCATAGGTAAGTTTCATTATTAATTCAAAATACTAACATTAAAAATTTTACTTCAAAAGACACATTCTAATATACACCTAATAATCTACACTTAGACTAGAGTGTAAATATAAGTTTGAGACTAAGATTACCAAGCATAAAATAGCAGTCTCCTTGGTGAAGGGGAATTGCCAAACCAGGTGTCTCTATGTCCCACGAGATCTTAAAACCAACATGCCAAGTATCAGGATCTCTGCCTTCAAAATTAGAATCATCATCACTCTCATCTTCAGAACCTGTTAAAAAGAGGAGAAAATGATCAGGAAAAAATATATATATATTTAATTCAAACTTCTGAGCTTTATAATCATTATCTTAAAAATAATTAAATTTTAATAAAATATGGTTATTAATGAAGTACATACATTTTGTCCATATTTTTAAAGAGACATTCTATAATATTTTCAGCATGCATTTGTTTTTCA
Organism: Callospermophilus lateralis; assembly: GCF_048772815.1. Classification (NCBI taxonomy): domain Eukaryota; kingdom Metazoa; phylum Chordata; class Mammalia; order Rodentia; family Sciuridae; genus Callospermophilus; species Callospermophilus lateralis. The sequence continues at coordinate 37,895,044 of NC_135322.1, read as the reverse complement.
TAAAAAAACTTTAAATAAAATGAGGAAATAACCACTGATATTGAGGGAGACAAACTCTTATTTTGTTTAATTTAAAACAAGTAAGTTAGAAAATCTGATAAAGGGATATTTTTTTTTAGGAAGATTTTAATTACCAAAATTAATTCCAGAAAAAGCAGAAGAGCTAAACAAACCATAGAAGGTAGCGGAAAGTGTCAAAGAACTCTCAGGGAAACACAGGCCAAGGCAGTTTCAAAGAATTCACTGCTAAACAATTAAGGAATGGGTAATTTCAATGCCATTTAAATTGTTTAAGAGCATAGGAAAATGAAAGCTTCCAAATTCTTTTTGTGGAAATAAAATAATATGTATCAAAACTTATAAGGAAAACACACCTACAAAAACTGATCTCACACCCGAAAATCAACGTAAAATTCCAAATATTAGAAAATAGCATCCAAAGCTAGCAGCATATTAAAAGAATAAAATCCCAATACTAAGTAAAACTTATTTTGGGAATAGAATGATAGCTAAATAGCTAAAAACTTAGACTTAAAATTCATCATATTCATAGATGGAAACAAAACAAAACAAATTATGAGTTATCACTCCGGTAACAAAAATAATTTATGAAATACAATTGCCTTTCATGATGAAAATCTCAATAAAATAAGAATAAGTGGATATTTTTTGGCCATGATAAACTATAGCTCTGTCTCAATCCCAAAGCCAGCACCATATTTTAATAGACAAACATCAGGAACATTGCCAAAGTACAGAACTAGACCCATCGTTATTCTAAAGGAATGGCCAACATGATGGTACCTTCTGAAACTGCCTAACAGAGCAGCCCTAATTAGACAAAATAAGAGATATATGCCAGAGATATATGCTGGCATGGTGGTTCATGCCTATAATCCCAATGGCTTGGGAGGATGAGGCAGGAATATTACCAGTTCAAGGTCAGACCCAGCAACTTAATAAGACCCTGCCTCAAAATCAAAAAAAAAGAGGGGGGGGGCTGGTAATATAGTTTAGTGGTCAAGCATTCCTGGGTTAAATCCCCAGAACCAAAATAAAATAAAATATGCTAGGTACAAAGTCAAATCACATAATTAGTAACTTCAAAAATATAAACAAACACCTCACTTATAAAAAATATATATAGAAATATCGAGTAAGATTCTTATGTTAATGTTACTAAAGAGCAAAAATGAAGATTTAAACAGATGTAAAGATACACTGTATTCTAGGAAAATAAGGCAGAACATTGTGAAAAAGTCAGTTCTCCCTAAATATCCACCACTTTGTTTGTTTGTTTGTTTGCTAGAGACGGAACCCAGGGCTTCATGCATACTAAGTTCCCAAAATACCACTAAGCCACATCCCCACACCTTTTTGTTTTGTTTTGTTTTGTTTTTTAATTTTGAGGGAAGGTCTCACCAAATTGCCCCACCTAACCTCAAACGTGTGATCTTCCTGCCTCAGCCTCTCAAGTAGTTGGGATTATAGGTATGGGCCACCACACTGGCTTAAATCTACCTGCATATTAGACTTAATCAAAAGAAAGATCAACAAGATAGTGTTTTAGGTGAGTGGGGTTAGTAACTAGACAAGATGGTTCTATAATACAGTAGTCCCTCCTCATCCACAGGGGATATACTTGAATGCTCCAGTGTTTACCTGAAACCATGGGTAGTACTAAATCCTGTTATATACTGTTTTTTTTTTCTATATATACATGTCTATGATAAAGTATAATTTATAAATTGTTCATAGTAGGAAATTAAAATAACAATAAAGTAGAACCATTATAATAATATAATAAAATGTATATCAATGTGCTCTCTATATATCCCAAAATATCTGATCATATTTTCACCTTTTCACTGAGGAAGCACTTGATGCTTTTCTTTGACATGTCCAAATTGTCAGTATCACTATTCTTGTGTGTTGGGGTCATTAGTAAGTAAAATAAGGGTCAACTGAACAGAAACACTTCACTATAGGGAAGCTGATGTGACAATAGAGCCACTAAGTGTCTAATGAGCAGGTCTCGTACACAGCTGGACAAAGGGACCACTTGCATCTTGGGTTGGACAGAGTGCACAGCGTGAGACTGCTTCATGCTATTCAGAGAAAAGGGATGCAAATTGTGAATTATTTCTGGAATCTTCCTTCAGTAGTTTCGGACAACAGTTCACTATAGGTAACTAAAACCACAGAAACTGAACTGCAAGTAAAGAGGGACTACTGTATACATGGAAATCTAAACAAGTGAAAATAGCCAATGGATGCTTGTCTTAATATATAGAATTCCTGACATTGTCAGGATTAGGTTCAGCAGGAAAATGGGCAAATGTTATGAAGACAGAACTTATAAGGGAAACAAAACTAGAGGCTGGGGGTATAGTTCAGTGGTACAGCATTTGCCTAGCACACGCAAAACCCTGAGTTGAACCTAAGCACCACCCCCCATATACACACAAGAAAATAAAACAAGCTCATAAATACATATAAAAAGATGTTTCAATTCATTCATATAAAAGAAATGCAAATTAATCCGCAGGAGTTATTTTTCACCTATCAAATTAAAAAAGACTTTGTGCCTTTGTTGTTTTTTTCCACACTTTGAAAAATATAGTTAGTAAGAGTGTAGCAAAATGGCACATTCACATTCTGTAGAGGACGATTTTGCAATACCTATGAAAATTACAAAAAAGCACAAAAGCCTTTGTCCCTTATAAGAATTCCACTTTGGGACTGGGGCCATAGCTCAGTGGCAGAGTACTTGCCTAGCATGCATGAGGAACTGGGTTTGATCCACAGCATCACATAAAAATAAACAAAATAAAGGCATTCCATTCATCTACAACTACCAAAAAATTTTTTAAAAGTAATTTCACTTTTAAAAATACACACTAAAATTCCTAGTTTCAGAGGTTGTTAAATAATAAATAGTGCTTGAATATTATTTATTATAGCACTGTCTATTTATTGTACTAGTTTATAAGAACAAAAGATGAGAAACAGTTTAAACGTCCATCAAAGGTTTCTGGTTAAATAAATTATGCCATGTCCAGACAATGAAATATTATGTAGCCACTAACAATAGTATGACTAAATGTTGATATGGAATTAATATATTTTTAAGAAAAAAAACTAAATAACTATAATTTGTATAAAAAATACAGTGCATATATTTCTGGAAGGATACTCAGGAATACTCAGATTTTTCTAGGGAACAAGAGCAGAAGAGACACACTGAAGAGGTAGAAGGTGAACATTATAATTGTCTATACTCAGTCTTGTAGGAATGGCCCAACCTAAAAACTTTTTTAAGTCCATCAAAAAAGTATTTATTGAGCACTTGCTAGATACTAAGCACTGTTCCAAGAACTTGGAATATAGATGACTGAAATAAAGAGCTATGTCCCCATAAAGTCCTCCTTCTACTAGAACTATAAATAAGGGTCAATGATAACTATTAAGAAGACATTTAAAATTTAAATTCCATAAGACTTGAAACTGCTTTACTAGACTTTGGTCTTCAAGAGAAAGGTCTCTGCTTCTATTTCATCGAAATTTAGAGCCCTAGTGATTGGCACATCGAAGGCATTCAATGAACACTGGTACTAATTGCTTGCTTTAAACAAAATGTTCTTTCAATTCCACCATTCACAGTCCTTACTAAGTTAAAACTGCAGATAAGAAAATATGAAAATGCTTCAAACTAAAGAACAAAATAAAGCACAACACTGCTGTTAAACTAGTACAAACCTCAACTCTAAAGTGGTTTAGAGGGGCTTCAACAAGGGTTAGAATGCTTAGAGCAGAACTCAAGGAGAAGGTGAATCCTGAAAGACAAGAATGTTTAGATTGGCAGAGGCTATTGTAATAAGTAAGAGAGAAGACAAGATGATGCTAAGTTTTATGCAGTTAAAATGAATAACAAAGCATGTTTTATTTAGGCTAAGTCATGTACACGTTACATATAAACACCACATAAACAATCCAAAAGTGCATGCACCCCAATAGACAGACTCCCTAGATTCTGAACATCTTACTCTAGAGTAATGTTTATAAGGGTCAAAAGCACTAAAGGAAATAGGGGGAAAGTGGAATTCCCCTTTATGACTATTCATTCACATTACTTTGCGCTAAAGCATGATGAGAAAGTACAGACCAGAAAATCCAAGTTTCATGGGTCCCTGCAAGAGAGGAATGCTGCTGAATGACTTTTAAGGACACATCCCACTGTGGGTATTCTTCAGTTTGTATCTAAAATCTAATGCTGCCATATTAATAGAATCGCTTCCTTTTTCATATTTGTTCTTCTTTCTAAGATATTTTTTTCTCAAGAACTTTAGTATCTTTTAATTAGAGACTTTCTTTAAAAATATCATCATATAATAAAAAGGTCCAAAGCCATCTCCTATGTTAACTCCAAAAATATTTTTAAAAGAATCCTCGGGGGGCTGGGGTTGTAGCTCAGTGGAATAGCACTTGCCTAGCATGTTCGAGGTTCTGGGTTCAATCCTCAGCACCACATAAAAATAAACAAAATAAAGGTATTGTGTCCAACTACAACTAAAAAATAAATATTTTTTTTTAAAAAAGGATCCTCTGGGAGCATGTTAATGTCTCTCTTAAAATGTAGAGTGTATGCTTAATAGAGAGTAACTTTATAATTAAAAAAAAAAAAAAGGATCCTCTGGAATAGAGATGACAAACACCTTACACATTAGGGGACATGTTTGATTTGTTGGCTGTAGGTTTTGAGCCCTAGTAGAGAAGATTTCAAAACTTTCTCCAGGCTCAGGTGGAAAGAGTGGTATAATCAATTGCTGGTGTCCGTCATGGTCACTAAAAGGGTCCATGGTAGTATCTGCACTACACAGTTGCTGTCCATGTCTGATGGTATTCTTCCGGCAGCTCCTTTTTATATATAACATACAGTTACAAATAGTGTTATGCATAGCACTCGAAAATACCAGAATTTGTTAAACTAGAGACTGCAAAGCAGAACAGAACTCACAAAGGTATGTAGCTTTACTTGTCCTGTATTTCCTTAAGAAATCTACATTGGTGGCAACTGATAAAAGTACTTTGCATAAAAATCCAAATTCCCAGCTCTTCTTGAATTACAAGATCTGGCATTCATGAACCAGCCACAAATGGCTATAGGTAAGAAGAAGCTGCCCCCTTCAGACAAGGCAAACTGTCCTCAATCAGCAAATTCACTTCACTCATCTGTGGTCCCTGCCTGCACCCTACAGAAACATCTGTGAACCTGCTCTGGAGCTGGGACACAGAGCCCACAGGCAAACTGGACCTATGACCTGCTTTTGTCAATAAAGTTTAACTGGAACATAGTCATGCTCACTCTTTTACATACTGTGGCTGTTTTCCCACATGACAGCAAAGGTTGAGTAGCTAAAACATAAACTACAAGACCTATAATGCTGAAAATATTTACTATTTATCCCTTTACAGAAAACACTTGCCAATTTCTTTAAGTCTTGATATTTATAATTCATGTGAAAGCTGAGGACAAATATGGTGTAATATGACTAATAACACCATAAAACATAATAAAAAATTAATGCTAAAATTAGTAGATACCCAGATCAATTTAGCAAAAGAATAGTGATCTGAGAAATCATGTTTGTATTTGTCAGACTCCAAGGCCCAAATAACAATGGATATAGCAAATGACACAAGAAAAACAAATATTTCAATAACTTTAAAAATAAATGATTCTTCAAACTACATAGTCAGGGGATTTTAGGTGGTTTTAACACCACTGAGTATGGATTTTCTAGTCAGTGGCTATCTTTAGAGGCTAACGGGCTGGTTGACTACTTTCCCTCTCATTTTCATCTTGGCACTCTTCTCAATCTGGCACCAATAAAGTCTGAACAACAATCAGAGACAGCAATTGCAATCAGTGTTTCCCGATGTCTCCCATAAATCCAGCACCTTTGAAATGTGCTCATTAAAATGATGTTTTGTTGAGGGTTTTCCCCCCTTGGGCTCCATAGGAAGGAGAGAAGTTGTAGGTCTGATAAATTTTTTATTACGTAAGTATAGTGCGGCTCACTTTCTCAGTGAAATCAACTTGTAATTATCTATAGCAACTGCAACTGATTACTCTTGCCCCATGTTATTTTGGAAACAAGCAGAGGCAATGGGTCCCTGCTTGCCTTTAAGTAAAATTGGAAGGATTTTAAGTGGCTCAGTGTGTTTAGTACATTCCCAGCTCCCATTAACCAAACTGTTAGAGAAGTAAACGATGTGACAAAATACAAAAGAACACGAAGTTTTCAAGTCAAGTTTAAAATGTCCAGAACTTCCCAAAGAGAAAATAGTTTAAATCTTTTATGCTAACTAGTTTCTGAGGGAAAAAATGTATTCAATTTAATTAAGGATACATGCCATCCAATATTTGGTTTACATTTATAAAGTTATATGCAACCAGTTATAGAGGAAACAAAGACAGAAGCCATAGCATGACTATGTAGAGATTACAATGCTAATCAAAAAGATATATTACAAAAGAGTGTACCATATTTAACAATATGCATAAGTGAAACTGTATGTCAATACAATATAATCTCTCTCTTATATAAGTATACATTCATCACAAATTTTGGTCCATTTCTTGACCCTTTCTTGGTCAAGAGCTAAGACTTCTAAGACTCTATTTTACAATTATATTCTCTATTTCCTTTTTGGAATTTGTGTGTGTGTGTGTGTGTGTGTGTGTGCGCGCGCGCGCGCGCGCGCGCGCGTGATGCTGGGGATTGAACCCAGGGCTTTGTGCATGCAAGGCAAGCACTCTACCAACTGAACTTACATCCCCAGCCCTCTCTATTTCCTTGATTCCATACCCTGAGGGGTTTATATAGCAATCCTTTCCTATCCATGTTCCAGATCTGGACGCAAGAGAAACTTACAAGTTAAAGGTGTCCAGCTGGTAGACATCATTAGGCTCAGCCTAATGCTGTCTTCTTGGCCAGTACTAATCTGTTACAGTCCATTGTCTGGGAGGGGGTCTATTTCAAAAACTGGAGGGAGACAGAAGGTAAAAGAGAAAGATGAAAGGTTGAGAAGACACGTTAGAAGAAAAATATCATGGTGTGTGTACAAAAACAGAATCAATTATGGATTGCAAGAGGGCCACATGAAGAACATGGATTCATAGGAGAAAATGCTGGAAAATCAGGGAGAGACCAAGACATGGAGGATTTGGGGACCACAGTAAGGAATCTGGATTTATACAGAAAGCTACAGACACTGAAGACTTTCTCACAGGTCACATCTGCTTTTGAGAATGACCTCTGTGGAAAGCACAAACTTTATGTGCAGACTTGGTGTACTTTTTTTCTGGACCAGTTCCCAAAGCAATGGCAAATGGGTTGTGCATAAGCTGGAGAGCACTGAGGAAGCACTTAGAACAACTATGTCTCTAAGCTAGAAAGGTTACCCAAGGAGAAGGCTCCCTACCGAAATTCTACAATTTATAAAATGCTTTCCTTGATGGACTAAGATGGAAAAGGAGAGAAGCCTGCTGCTGATACGGCATATACTCCTTTCTCAGCTACCCAAGAATGAATGGTCTGAAGAAATGCAGAGAATTTAGAAAAGTTTGAAGCAGGAAAAAGTATCAATCCCAACTCAGACTCTATAACAAGAAGCTGCTTTCAGCTGCCTGGAAACAGGCAATTCAGGACAAATGAAGTCCCTTGACAGAGATAAATTGTAAAATTAATTATAAGTTTTCTGGGATTTTAGGCGAAATATTGAAAACTCTTTATGGAAAAAAAATCTAAAAGCCCTTCAACATGATGTCTGGCTCTGTCAGGTTTCAGATTAAGCATTTGGGATAAAAAAAAATGTAAGATAAAAATATTCACATATATAGGAGAACCTCATTACATCACGTTTCATGGACTTAGGGGGAAAAGTGAAGTGAGAAAGGAGAGAAAAATTGCTTTGAGGGCCCCTGGCTAAAGCTTCAAAACCACATTAGATGAAGTCAAATATAAAATAAGGAAAAGAAGCAGTGACACTTTTCAAACAATACGTTCTCCAAACCAGAGCTCATGAGGTTCCTTGGGCCCCAGGAAGGTTCAAAGGGAATGATGGAGACCTACAGGAAACCTTGCCACTATAAATAACACTGAAGACCAGACCACGCTGGGTGAATCAAGATGACAATTATTTATTCATCCACCTTCACACAAAACTTTACCCAGAGTTCAAAATACATATCCAAGGCCCCGTTTCCCTCAATCCCAGTTCTTACAAAAAGGAAGACCATGGCCACAAAAGACAGGGGCAGTCATTTGGAAGCCAGGAGCTAAAGTAAAGCCAAAAAATAAAAGGGATGACATTGGAAACTGGTAGTATCATTATTGTTAAAACAAGGTCCACCTGAATCCAGTGAAATATCCTAGTATTGAGAAAATTCCTTACCTTTTAAAATTAAGTTTCTTTAGGTCCAGTTGTTTGCTACCAACAGAATCCTAAAACTGAATACAGATTACAGTTGCAGAAATCACGAGTTACTAGTCAGTGTCTACACTGTAGCCCAGTAGTACAAACTCCTCAAGAACAACAAAGACTTTCTGACTTTGGACACTAAATACTCATTTTCTGTTCTATGCGCATATGAAGAGGCATCAAGATGCAAATCATGCCTCAGTGAGCTTCCAATTTAATTCAAATGTGAATAAAACTTGATCTAGTTTTAGAAGTTGGGACAGTATTTATTTTTTATTTATAATTATTTATTTAGTATTTATTAGGAGGAAGTAGACACTAGCAGAGAAGACTTCTGACATGTGTGTATGTTTTACTTCTTAATAGGAGAGCTAGGTACACAGATATGTTCACTTAATGGCAATCTACCAAGCTGAATATTTATGGCTTATAGGTCAATAATTTTAAAAAACTAAATAGACAGGTTAGATGATACAGTTAAGGAAATCTTACAGAATATATTGAAATATTCAAAAAGATTGAAAATAAAGGAATAAGTAAGAAAAGAGAAGATTCAACAACAAAATCATATGGATTCCAGAGAGAAGAGAAAATTGGGAAGGAAGAAATATTTGACAAAGTAACTCAAGAAAATATTCCACAATTGAAGCACATTTGTTTCCAGATTGAAAAGCCTACAAAATGCCAGCGTAATACATGAAAAATATCACTGCAGTGTTGTAAAACATTAGGAAAAAAATCCCCCCAAAAATGACATAAAAGATGAAGAAAAGTCAGAATCCTCAATAGGAGTAAGGTAAACAATAGTAGTGCTATGTCCTCGAAATTCTGAAGAAAAATTATTTCCCACCAAGATTTCCAGACTCAAAGTCTACACACATGTCAAGGTAAAAATAATTCAAAATATACATGACCTCAAAAATTTCCTCCTAAGAACTTTTTCTCAAGAGTGACTAGAGGACATACTCCACCAAAATAAAGAAACACAGAAGGAAAGAGAACAGGGAATGCAGGAATCTGAAGAACCAATAAGAGAGAAGCGAAAAGAAACCTATGGATTACGAAGAAGAGATATTTATAAGAGGCTGCTGTCCATCAGGCAGAGAAGGCAATCAGTCATGACCAGACAGATGAGACGATTCTAGAAAACATTTCTCCAAGACAACAAATCAACAAAATATCTAACTGTCCTGAAGCTATTGAGAAGAGATTCAGAAGACTAGTAGAGAGTCTGGGATTTAAGTGGTCCTAAGCACATGGAAAACTACAAAAACAGACAAAAAGCAAGACCAGCATTAACAGAAGAAGAAATTACAAGTTGGCAAGAAAATATCAACTGATCACAAACTATTACAAGCTCAGAACAGCATGTTCATGCACATGAAGGCTGAATGCCAATACAATCAAAATTACAAAATATCTGCAATAAGAATAGAAGGAAATCAGAAGAGTGTGCATGCACAGACAGGGAGAGAAAGAAAACTAAGTAAACCCTCACCTTCCATATTAGGAAGCTAACAGACAATGCTCAAAACAATGTAGACACATTATAACCTACCTGAAAAAATAGAGGAGAAAGACCACCTCTAGGGAAATGGAACTGAGGAGAGGGGCATGGATAACTGCTATTTTCTTTTCAAAAAAAAAAAAAGGATTAAAATATGACTTTAAAAAAATTATATAAATGCAAGGCTGGTGCTGTATCTCAGTGGTAGAGCACCAGTCTCTCACGTGTGAGGTACAGGTTCAATCCTGAGCACCACATTAAAATAAATAAAGAAATATTTTTAAAAATTTCAACAACTTAAAAAAATTACATAAATGTACTATTTTTTTTAAAAAAAATGTAGTTGAAGATGGACAGTATGCCTTTATTTTATTTGTTTCATTTTTATATGGTGCTAAGGATCTAACCCAGTGCCTCACACATTAGGCAAGCACTCTGCCACTGAGCTACAACCCTAGCCCAAATGTACTAAATTTTAATAAAAACTAAAAATAACTACACTTATTGAATGCTTACTGCATGCTAAACACTGTAGTTATGTCCTTATCTTTATATGCTATTTACATATAAATACATTACATTTTATGTAAAATACTTGTATTTAATCCTAAGGATCCTGAGGTGGGCACTGTTCTTATCACTATTTCACACATGAAAAAACATAATCACAAAGAATTTAAGTAACTTGCCTAAGAGCCCACAACTAATTAATATCAATACAAATTATGTCAATCAATAGTACAGAATCCAAATACCCAATTAATGCTATAAATAGTAAAGTCTGCTCCACTCCAATTCGCCTGCTTACCCTTTGCTCATCATACCAAGATATCATTAAAAATCCAGCCATTCTTGGAGAATCACATTCTTGCAAATCACATGTCTGTTAAGGAATATATCTAGAATACCTAAAGAACTTGTAAAGCCTTAATTTGAAAACAGGCAAAGGATGTGAATAGACATTTCTCCAGAGAAGATATAAAAAAGGCCAATAAACATATGAAAGGATACTCGACATCATTAAATATTAGGAAAATGCACTCCAAAACCCCAATGAGATACTCTTCACACTCAATAGAATGGCTAATAAAAAAAAAAAAAAAAGACAGAAAATAAAAAGTGCTGGCTTTGATGGAGAGCAATTAAGAACTGTTGTGCATTATTGGTGGGAATGTAAAATAGTGCTATTGCTGGGGAAAATAGTAGGCCAGTTCCTCTAAAGAGTAAGAGCAGAATTACCATCTGGTCCAGCAATTTCACTTGCGTGTATAGTGTACACTGCAGCATTATTCACAACAGCTAAAGATGAAAACAACATTGATAGATGAAGGGATAAACAAACAACAGAGTATCAGTTTGCACCTTAATAATAAGTGAAATACTGATACGCTCTATAAAATGGACAAACCTTGAAGACAGTATGTTCAGTGAAATAAAGCCTGACACAAAAGGACAACTGTGGTATGATTCCATTTATATAAGGAACCTGGAGTAGTCAAATACATAAGGGCAGAAAGTGGAACAGTGTCACCAGGGGATAAGAGAAGGGTGGCTGGGGAGTCTCGGTTCAATGGCCACAGTTTCAGCACAGGACAATGAAAAAGTTGTGGAGATGGATAATGGTGACCAAGGCATGACAACGTGAATGCACTTAATGCTACTGAAATCTACACTTAAAAATGATTACAATTCTAAGTCACACGTATGGGTGTGTGTGTGTGTGTGTGTGTGTGTGTGTGTATATATATATATATATATATATATATATATATATATATATATAATAAAGAAGTGTAAAAAAGGGATGAACTATTGATACAAGCAACAACATGGATGAATCTCAAAATGATTATGTTAAATAAAAGGACATAGACAAAAAAAACATTATATTATAAACTCTATGTAATTCCATTTATAGAAAATTCTAGAAAATGGCAACAAATGTCATTGCTGGTCTTCCTTTCTCACTAGCATTGAAATTTTGCCACTCTTCTTTTTTCCAGTGGTTCCTTATCTGACACCACATACAAGCCTGGTACTTTGTACTAGACGTGACAAGGCCCCACCTTCTGCCCTCCATACCCCTGCCTCTCTGTCTTCATGTCTGGATTCCCCCTCGTCATACTCCATCCTGTTCACACTGCTGCTTCTGAAACACCCCACTCATGTTCTATGGAGTTTCATTTGCATTCCATGTTCCCTCTACTAGACCGCTCTCTCCCTTCCGTCAAATTTCCACGTGACTTGTTCCTTTCTAGTTTTTGCTCAAATGCTACTTTCTGAATGAGGCCCTGCTTGACTCTGTGATGTAAGACTGCAAGCCTGTCCCCCTCTTTTGTTGCACAACCTACTTACTTATTTTGTCTCTTCTTGCTAGAATGTAAAGATCAACGAGGGCAGGAATTTTTCTCCGTTGGGTTCACTGTCACACACTCAACTTCTACAACTATTCTTGGCTAAAGCGATTAATAAATAAATAATTTCACAGGGGGAAAAATGACTTGTAGGACAGAGTGAGTTTAACTGAGCAGTATAAATGATGTTAAAAATAACTGGCAAACTACATCATGATGTAATAAAACCAACCTAGATCAAATGAGTTTTGAGACCTTAAGGATGCTGAGAGGTGCAGAAAAACTTAAATATCAACATGTTTTTAAGATTATGAATGCTCCAAAACCCTTAGCTGCAATTATAATCTAGTTTTTTTGTGATTTCAGTGATGCACTAACGAATATAGAGCTACTTGTTTCAAAACAGAGATTCAAGAATTATGGGACCAGATTTCCATCCTTAAAAAAATTCAACTTTTCCCAAATAGAGAAAGGAGAATCATGGGAATCCTAGAGTTCCAAGGAAATTACTGCCAAGTCCCTATTTTTGAGCCTATCCCATACTCAACAAGAAACATTTTATGAGCCTCCTTGGCCTTTCATGGGGTATCTGGAGATATAGGAGATACTTGGCACTATTAAAAATCTTAAGGATTATTTCTTTATAAAGACAATGTCACTGAAACTATTTCTTTCTGAACAAAGAAACAAAAATGGCAACCAATAGTTACTGTCTAAGTGATGTTTTTGAAGGTGTTCCAATCAAAGAACAAGGTGCTAGGCCATATGAAACAATGGGTTTTTAATGCCTTTCCTGCTAAAATTCGTTTTTTACAGCTAGGAGTAACAAGCAATTGCCCACAAAGCTGGAATAGGAAAATCAAATACTTTGCCTATTTACATATGGTTCCCTGAAGCCATTCCTGATTAAAAATTGTACCATTTCAATCTTCCTTCTGGAGATATCTATTAACTAGAAATGCATGTGAAAGCCAACGAATTTAGTATATAATTACACATATCCTATACAAATTACTTCTCAATGACCTCTACTCATGAAAATAAACCAAAGAGGGATGATTGGCTCATTATAAATCTACAAGAAGATTTCCTTGGGAAAAGGTATTGAGAGTCAAGACCTGAAAGATCTTAAGCTTCAACTGAATTTAATTTCAGCAGGAAGTAATCACTTCTGAATCTGAACTCCCAATGCATTTTACGCAATCCTCTCTAGTGGCAAGCAACACTCTCCAACTGACATCCCTGCTCTTGTCACTAAGTAACTATGTGACCTTGGACAAGCTGATTCCTGACTTCCCGCCAGAGGCTAGAATTAGGTGATTTCAAAAGTCTCTTCCTCATCTAAAGCTTCACAACTGCATAATTATAATCACAAGAGCATACCTATATATATATCACCTATTCTCCCAAGGCCAAGAGAGCATTGTACTAACCCTTGGATCCCATACTGGCTGGAATAGCTCACTGAACTTCCCTGAGCAACTGCTCAACAAACATGTTTAAAGACATGAAAACAGTCCCGTCTCTGAAGTTTCCAATTCTCTGTGACCCTCTTAAGCCCTACCAAGCCCCATCCGAGATTTTAACCCAAATGAAAGTCTAACCTTCCCACAGTTCTGGCAGGATTATAAGGAGGCCAGAGAACTAAACATTATCCCTTGTCACTGAGTGTACTTACCCAAACCTAGATGGTACAGGCCATCCAGACCACGAGGCTTTGATGCAATCAAGCGATGGGGTGAACACAAAATGTGTAAAGCTACTGCAAGCTTAACAGAGAGTTTTAAACTTCTAAAACATAGTGTTTTAAACTTTTTTTTAATCAGTAAAAAGAATACATTCTAAAATAACCATAAAAAGTATAGTACTATAAATACATAAACTAGTAATAGTCTTTTATTATCATCATCAACTATTATGTTCATAATATTGTATTCGTATTTTGTTCTTCTTCTTTTTGCAATACTGGGAATTGAACCCAAGTGCATTTTAGCACTGAGCTCATCCCCAGCCCTTTCTATTTTTAAATTTTAAGACAAAATCTCACTAAGTTGCCCATACTGGTCTCAAACTTGCAATCCTCCTGCCTCAGCTTCCTGAATAGCTAGGATTACAGATGTGTGCCACCACACCAAGCCTGCAGTATGCTGTTCTTTTATCTGAATGACAGTACTATAGGTTTGCTTACACCAGTGTCACCACAAACATTTTAGTAATTCACTGAGCTACAATATTACAAAGTAACTAGGCAACAGGAATTTTTCAGCCCCATTACCATTTTACAGAACCAGCTAGCATAAATACATCATTGATCAAAACATCATTATGCAAAGTATGACTGAACTGTGTTGCTCCTTTGTTCACTGTGCTGTTGTTAAAAAAAAAAAGATAAAATGAATTTAAACATGTAAAATGCTTATAATAGTGCCTGGCACACAGTAGGTATTCAATAAACAGAAGCTCCCAATGCTGTCGGAAATTAAGGGAACAAAGGAATTACACAGCTCTTACAGATTCAAATTCTGTAGTTCCCTCTTGTAGATGATAATTGCAAGTATAAACATTTCTCTATTTATATGTGATTTATATTTGTATGCTTTATCAGTCTTTTAACTACTCCAGACCATAGAAACTATTCATTAAAATTTTTAATTCCTTTCTGAAAGAGATTCTAGGTTTCAAAATCTATTTGATCACCCACGCAAGGAGAGTACAATAGAACTATTAAACTGCAGGGCTGAGAATAAATCAGAGCACAAAGACACCCTTGTAGCAGTCCATGCTATCACATGCCACTACTGCAGTTTCGGAGAGCTGCCTTCTTAAGAAAGAAACTAACAAACTCCATTGTTCTAACATCAGAGTTCTTGGACGTGATGGGTCTAAAATCCCTGGCAGGACCTTATTAAAGATCAGAAGATTTCGATTCTTTCCATTAGGACAGCAATGAATCCCTTCAAGGGATTTTCTTAGGTCAGCATCACCATTTGAGATGCCAAGGATACAGGTGAAATTTCTAAGCACTGAACTAGTTCCTTGTTTTAGACTGAAAACAAGGTAAAGTTAGAAAAGATATTAATTATCCTGGAGAAATTTTCTGAGACTGAGAAATTGTAAGCAACTTAAGAGTACCATGAGATTTTTTTCCCTCCATATAATCCCTTTTTTCAAAACAGTCATTTTAGTAAATAGCAAACAAGTAACAAAGTCCAATAAGACCCTAGAGTTGTCCTAAAATAACGACCTTGAAAGGTTCCAGTTTATTCGATGAAAGATTATCTAGAACTCTTGCTTTCCAAACACCTTTCACAAAAAACAGGCTGAGAAGCTAATACTATATCTTGTACTGCAATGGCCACACTGTCCTCCATACATTCAAGTACATTTTTGTAACCCTGTTCCAATAAACTATGGGGACTAGGCACAGAAATAAACAACAGAAGGAAAATCTGGCGAGGCCACTAAACCATAGCCTGTGACCTTTGTTTCAAGGTGATGAGCTTTTAGAAAACACAAGAACAAGTGGCCCACAGCAACCTCATGAGGTCTAAAACTGCAGAACTGGGTTGGGGCTAGAGAGTTTCCTGAAAATAGAGGAAAGGCTGCTTACAAAAGGCACCTCCAACTGCTTCTGGCAAGGAGGGACAGTAGTAAAACTGGTATGAAGCCAAGAACAAGTCCATACTTGACAAAATACGCCCATCACGATAATGATGTCAACCATAATAAAATATTTTGGCAAGACAAGAAATGTGCACCTGTGAGAACGTGGAAAGATTTGACAGATTTCTGTTTTCCCAGCCCTTTATCAGCAAGTTAATTATAGCAACCGTAGAATCTATGTTGAGTGTTAGAGAAAAGCAGTCAGCTGTGTGAATCCAAGATGCTGCTCTCCTGGGCATGGGAAAGACAAAGTGACAGTAGTGCTTACACGTGGAAATGTTCTGCATACAGTAAAACAATGGGCCAGACAGCACAGCTCAGTGAGAAAGAGGCATATTCTGCAGACACACAGACGAGACAAGCCTAAAAGGACATACAACACAAATACATACACATGGATGCATACACACACACACACACACACACACACACGCACGCACGCATGCACATGTATGTATATCTCCAGAGCCTAAGCAACTCTGGTCATTTTATAATCAGGGATGCTTTTTCCCAGAGCAGACTGTACCTTCACAGCTATAACTGTACACAGCCACCGCTGACCTGTCCACCAGATTTTCATCATGATGCCAGCTCACTGCCATTTTTCCCATGCCAAAATAAGGCTCCTCTTTCAGGTAGGGCATTTTCTGAGGATCCATGAAATTGAGCAGAGTTACATTATATGCTGCTCTGCTCTTAAGATCCACTTCATCTTGTGCATCATAGGATGACCCCATACCGACCCTGGGGAACTCTGCCATACACACTGGCACGGCATCTTCGTTGGCCTTCTCTTTGACAGCAAGTTCTTCCAAAGCCTGGATGGTTTCTATCTGCAGGTAGTCATTGAGCTTGAGGAAGGTCTGGCAGGCGGCAGCGATCTCAGCTTCAGTATAGTTTACATTAGAACCCTTCACTGGCCAGGGGACGGTAAAGAGCCTGGTATTCAGGTACTTATAGGTGCAGCCTGGATTGCCAATGAGGATGCGAGACACCGGAGTGAGCAAATCTTTGCCTTGGATCCTAACCAGGTCCCGAAATAAGCAGCCATGTTTGTGCAGGGTGAGGAAAGCTTCTTGAACCTCCTTATGTAGCTCCTCGGACACACTGCCGGATTCCCGGAGAATCAACTTAGGATATTTCAGCTGCCACTAAGACAGAACCAAAGCAGAAAAGAAACATGTTTATGGATGGCTAGAATTTTATTATTTCCAAAGATACATTACTCTGTAAGCATTAATGGGGAAAAATAAACTCCTAGGCACAATTTCTAAACAGGATGCAGATCTCCCTAGCCTAAAAGCAAAGACTAAGACAAATGTCATAAAACGCTCCAGTCATGATTTTTAAGCTCAAACTCAAACTGTTAATATTAATGATTTCTCTTATATATGGAAGCCAGGAAAAAGGAAAAGGAAGGTGGGGGGGGGGGTCTCATGAGAATCAAAAGGAGACCAACAGAGTAGAAGAAAGGGACCAGGGAGAGGCAGAAGGCAAGAAAAGAGGAAATGCTAGAGAATGATACTGACCAAGTTATATTATTATAGTCTGTGTATGTGAAATAGGCAACGACAAATCCCACCATTATGTATAATTATAATGCAACAATAAAAAATATGGAAAAAAGCTGGGTGCGGTGATGTACACCTGTAATACCAGTTGCTTGGGAGGCTGAGGCAGGAGGATCACAAGTTCAAAGCCAACCTCAGCAACTTAGCAAGGCCCTAAGTAACTCAATGAGACCCTGTCCCTAAATAAAATACCAAATGGACTGGGGACGTTGCTCAGTGGTTAGGCACCCCTGAGTTCAACCCCTGGTACAAAAAAAATGGAAAAAAGATTTCAAGATCATTATTCTACAACATATTTTTAAGTTCAAGTTCAAACTATTAATAATCTTCAATATCAATAAAAATAATAATAATTTAGGCTTTGATCTCCCAGGCTCTCTATGTGACCATTTTCCCCCACCCTTAATATCTCTTTGGATCTCCAGAAAAAAAAAATTTCATTAATTGTCTATTATCTATTTATTAAGGGAAGAATGTTACTCTGACTAATTTATATGCATTAACTTATTCCTCACAACTTTATGCATAATATTATCTCCATTTTATAGGGAAGACTACTGGAGCACAAAGACATTTTAAAAACTTGCCCAAAGTCACACAACTAGTAAATATTGGAGCTGGAATTTGAAGCCATGGGGCTCCAGAGACCAGCTGGTTCCAGAGAATAAGTTTCAGCCATTAGACTACACTGTCTCCCAATAAATGACAGACCAGGCTCTCCTCAACACTTCGACTGAATGAAAACTCACTTGTCTTGGGAAGTTAAACACGAAGTTTCAGGAACACAAGAGCCACAACCATTTCATTCATGACCATAAAACTAATGTCAAGAATATACTCAGTAAATGTGAAATGGGTGGATGGATCAATGGATAGATGGATAAACGGGGTATTCCACTGTAATTCTAGAAAACTGTAATGATTCTGCTTGTGTCACCAGAAGAGAAGGCTATAAAACAATTCCCTTCCCTAATATAAAAATGCATAGGGTTTTTTTGTTCAGGTTGGGAGTGTGTTAGCTTTCCAGTTACCACTTTGACTCCTTAGCACTTGATATATGAACTGGAGTCCAGCCAGAGGTCCCTGGTGCTCTAAAATACAATAGATTTTTTTTAACTGCAGCACAATATTTTACATTTAAAAAATGTATAAAATTTAATCTGATTTGTTCCTAGCTTTAAGCTAAGACCTAAAGGAAGGACCTAGACATGATCAGCATATTAACCCTATCCTCCTACCATTGGGGTATCCATCACTTTTGACATACCTTCCTTTTGTAACTTTATTTAATCATTAGCACTTATATGATAAACAGGGTAAGACCATTTATTCTTCTGTACATTTTGTCATTCAACACATTTACTGATCACCTACCCAACACCAGACAAAAATAAGGTTCCAATTCTCACAGAGCTTTCTACCACGTCAAGTTAATAAATGATGAAAAACAATCCCAAACTGTGTTAATTATTAGGACAGAAAAAAAATCAATAGGAAATCTGTCCCAAAGTGGGAAGATTTCTCTAAGGAAATGGAATTGAAGCTGAGTCCTTCAGGATAAGAAGACACAAGCTACCTGATATACTAAAAGAGTTTTAGGAGGACAGACCCAAAATGCAAAGGCACTGAAGAAGAACCAGTCTCTTCTGGAGACCAAAAGGCCAGTTTTGCCAAGGCACATGAGCCAAAGGCAGAATGACACACAATGAGTATGAAGAGGAAAGCAGGGCCACAACACAGAGTCCTGGAGGTCACAAAGAGGAATCTGGAATTGATGAAAAGCATATTAGAAGATTTCAGAGGGAAATGAATAAATACACGTACATCTTATAAAAATCACTCTTAGCTAGGTGCAATGGCACACACCTGTAAACCCTGTGACTTGGGAAGCTGAGGTAGGAGGATCTCAAGATTGAGGCCAGCCTCAGCAACTTACTGAGATATTGTCTCAAAATTAAAAATAAAAAGGGGTGGGGGTGTAGCTCACTGGTAAAGAGACTCTGGGTTCATTTCCCAGAACTCCTCCCCACCCCCCTCCCCACAAACTCACTCTTAGTTATAATATAAAGCATGATTTGTAAAGAGGCAAATGTGAATGTGAAAAGTTGTATTAGGTGCTATTACAACCATCCAAAAGTAAAGTACTGACAATCTGGATTAAGGTAGCGATAGATAAATGGACAGATAAAATATAAATTTTATAGGTAGAGCAAAAGGGTGTGCTTTTGGATTAGAAGTAGGGATCCAGAAAGGAAAGATGTTAAGGATCACTTCCAGAGTTCTAGATTGAGTAACTGAATAAACAATACACTTTTGTTGTTGTTGTTGGAAGTAAGGGACTGAAACAGTAGGGACAAGGACAAGGAGAATGAACAGGTCCATTCTGGAACTGTAATCTATAAGACACCTGTGAAATCTCTTTAGTGGAAATAGCAAGAGGTAACGCCTGGAGGTCAGAAGCAAAGGTGAGGCGAAGTGACTCCCTGTGGGAGCTGCCAGAACACTGCTGTCAAGACCTAGAGATGGCTGAGATCCCCAGCAGAGCGAACATTACTTCCTGAGTTCCAGAACAAGACTCAGCCGAGGAGAACACGCAGCAAACCAAAGAGTACAGTAAAGCAGAAGCCAAAAGAGAACAGTACATTAAGAAGGACGCAGTAGTCAACTCTGTCAGCTGTGATGAGGTCAAGTGAGATGAGGACAGAGATTATCCACTAGATTCAGCAATATGAAAATCACTGATAATGATGACCAGGGCAATTTCAGCAAAGGAGTAGGGACAGAAGTCAGAACGAAGTAGATTGAAAAGGAGGAAGTGGAGATGACACGTGTGGATTTCAGAGTGGTTTTGCTAAGAAGGGGAATAAAATAACGAAGCTGTTGATAAAGCAGAATGCTTGATCAAAGGGTAATCTTTAATGATGGAAGGCACCAGAGGACACGAGAGCTTCTCAGTGTACTCATGGGAATGATTCAAGAGAAGGAGGCTGATGATACAGAAACAGGGTGAATAACCAAAGGAGCAAAGACCTTGAGTGTCTGAAGCAGCCATCTCCCAAATGGGGTATGCAGGGATTTGTAAGGCAATCCATTAGAGTTGGGAGAGGGGAGGGAATAGTGGAACTAGTTTTGTTTGGTTGTTGTTTTTTTTTTTTTCTTAATCTAACAGGAAAGAAATTAAGCTCTACTAAAATATGTGTGCACAAATATATGTATATATACCTATATGCATATACATACACAATTACTATTAGCATCATAAAACAGACTAACTACCAGTGGTATGCAGGAGTCTCTCCATATCCATTCACTAGAACCTACTGTGTATATCTCTTCTCAACTACTCATTCAGTTAACCATGCTGGTAGCTTAAGACTGGTCACGTCGGAGTATTCACACTATAGAATCAAGGTTGGTTTTTACCTACAGTTAGCCAGTTAGTTGGAGATTATCATACAGTTGAAAATTCTTTACTGACCCAGGTATTTGGTAGGAGAAAAGACACATGATGAATGAAACATGTTCAATAAAGAATGACGGTTGTCACTTCCAGCCTGAAGCATTTCATTGCCAGTGCAAGACCTTCTAAAACACTCTCTTTCCCTTTGGCACAGAGCCACCTGTTCTGTGGAACTACTTGGATTCCTTACTTCATTGAATGAGTAGCTCTCTGCCAAGCAAAAAATGGTATGCAACGTGAATAAGCATGTGAAGTGTGCAAAACCACAGAGATCTGAGGGTCATTTGTTACTACAGCATCATCTAACCTATTCTGTCTGATCCAGAGTACAGGAAACAGAAGGTTTGTGGGAAATTAGAGGAAGTATGAGACAAAAAGTGACTTAGTCTGAACTTGGTAAAAGGATTTCCTTAAGTACACACAGTAGGATTGCCCCTTCTTCTCAAAGTGCTTATCTGAGGTGTGTGATCATGAATTTCAAGTGAAAAGAAAAGTCATGTGACATACCACCAGGGGCTACATTGAAACCATCATGGATCTATTCAGGATTTACAGTTTGGATACTACATTTGTCCCAACTGGAAAACAGACATGATATTTGCACAACCCATGAAGAAAGCAACAGATTCCTATAAGCAGAGACAGAATATTACGGAGCCATGAGCAGTAACTAAATGTTTTTAACATCTGGTTATTTTTCTAAGCAAGTCCCCCAGGCATCAGTATAAGCAAAGTACACCTAGCTAGCAGCAATGATTCAGAAGGAAATCTCCCCATACTTCCTTAAAAACTCCAGGGTTCCCTGAGTGGACCTTAGTATGGTCCACTCTTAGAAGAAATGATAACTTGCTCAAACTTGCTTGTCAAGACATTACCTCTGGGACTAGGAAAGAAGGAAATACTAAAAATAATGTTTGCACATTTACACACACACTCACACACACAAAACTTGCTCTTGTTCAATATACATTGGGATTCAAAACTAAAGAAGATATATTTAACACAGGGAAATTAAAACCCTAACAATCCGGAAAAACCACATAACTAGATGAATATCACATATAAATACCTGGACATTAAACACAACATGATAACAAGAAAAAAAAAAAAACAATAGAAAAGTACAAACTTTTCCCCCCTGACCTCTCCTGTCCCTTTCCCCCCGACCATATCTACTTCTTTTCCTGAAGTCCTCCGGGGCATAACACTTCAGGGCCTCCCCTGCAAGGCAGACTCTTCTTAATCAATATTAATTGAGCAAGATTTCAGATTCAGAACCTAAATATGTTCATATCTTTTCATCCAACTATTCTAAGAATTTATTGTGAAAAAGAGACATGCAACAAGATTGTAAGGATTTCATCATGTTATTATTTATGATAATTAGAAACTGAAAACCACCAAAAACTCCAACAAGGAATTAGAGAGGAGAGAGTACATCCAAGTAAAGAAACCCTGAAGTAATAAATTGTAAAATGTTTATATTGTGAGGCTGGGGCTGGGGCTCAGGGGTAGCATGCTTGCCTGGCACGGGTGAAGCCCTTGGTTTGATTCTCTGCACCAGGTATAAATAAATAAAATAAAGGTCTGTCATCAACAACAACAAAAAATTTTAAATGTTTACATACTTTTATAAAACATAAGTAACAAACTGTGGTCATACAAGAAATTAGCAACAAGATAGACATAAGAATCTCAGTTTCATAAAAGGAAAAATGTGTACATCAATACAGAAGAAAAGATTTAGAGCCAGGCACAGAGCACGGGCCTGCAATTCCAGCAAAGGTGGGAGGCTGAAACAGGAGGTTTGAAAGTTCAAGACCATCCTCAGCAACTTAGTGAGGCCCTAAGCAACTTATAAGAACCTGTCTCAAAATAAAAATAAAAAATAAAAAGGGCTGGAAGTGTAGAACAATGATAAAGGGCCTTTGGGTTCAATCAATCCCCAGTACCAAAAAAAAAAAAAAAAAAGGGATTTGGAGAAAAATGTGATTAAAAATATACTAGGCATAATTATAATTTTTTCCTTTTGATATTTATATTATCTTCAATTTTTCTAAAAAATACGAAATATTTTTAAACAGAAAAATCAAGAAAAATTCTTAACTTTCATGGCATTTCTTTTATTTGCTAAGAAATTCTTTTTAATGATCATGAAATATTAAAAAGCTTCAACAGAACTTCTGTTTCTATTTGAATCTGATTTGAACTGTTATTCAACACTCTAGGAAATTTTTATTTGACCACAATGAGAGCAACTGATATAATAACTGCCTAATTTTGTCACTATCTCAAAGAAAATGCAAGAGAGAAAACCTCCACCCTAAATGCCCTTTTCTTATTATAACATGATTAAATTAGTACCTGACATGCAAAAGTGCAGTGTAGTACTTGTTAAGTTTAAGGAGAACAAGAAGTGATTTTGGATAAGAACTAAACATTAAATAATTTAATACTAGTTCATTCTGTCAGATGTTCACTTTCCTCTTTGGACAGGTATATGCAGAACATCAGATATCACACAATAATTTGGAACAGCTGTTGGCAGATTCTCAAATATGTTAGTAGAATTTTTTTTTTTAAATTTAATCCCGTTAGTTTTTCCAGGGAGTACACAGTCATGAAATTACATTAGTAGTTGTCCAGTCATATGCTATATTTCTTGAGATCTATAAATGATTCTGTGGCATAAAAGATGATTCCATAGTTTAACAGTAATTGGAAAAGTATGCGAGGTATAAAGTGCCAACATGCCCGGCCCTTATCGATGGCTGAAAGATGTGGAATGCTAGGCTCTCTGGAGATTAGGCTTTAATTTCTGCATATTTTAAATCATTAAAACATAAGTTCTACTTTTGCTTACAGAAAAGTAAGTCAGACATGGTGTTAAAGGAAGAAGATCTTAGTGTATGGAAGGCTGACTTAAATGAACCCACTGGAACTTCACCTTCAGTAGAGTGAAATAAAATTTATGGTCTCTAAGTGACTGGGGGATGCCCTTCAGTTAAAAGGGTTAGGATGCTCTGATTCCAGGGGAGTGTATTTCTACTCTGGCTACTAATATATTTTGCTACTAACACTTTATATTTTGCATGCTATAGCAACTTGTACACTATCAGTCATAATATTTACTATATAATTCTTGTTGTCAAATGCTGGCAACTTGGCAGCCATCCCAAGACTGAAAGTCTAACCACATCCTTGATGCAGCCTCCAGGTGCACAAGGCTAAGCAATGCCCCAGAGGAGAAACACTTCTAAAGTCACCGCTCAGGCCCAGCCAAACTTGTGAAATAAGCGCTTTGGTACAAAGTGACACAAAGATGGATGCTCATTTTTTCACTCAAGAGTTTGTGTTATTTTGTTTTTTCATTTAACATTTAGCCAATACTTGCTATGTACCAGGCACTGTGGAAAGTATCATTGTGTCATGAATAGAATGATAAAAGTAAGAGAGTTCTTGTTTTATAACATTTCAGAGTTTAATAATATAAACAGAAATAAAAACCAACAGTTAGAGGGATGTGTTACAAAATAAATATGAGCACACTGCTACAAAAGTAGGGGTAAGTAAGAAAGGAAATCTGGAAAATCCTCACTTATTCAATAACTCACAAGCACTTATTTGCAAAACACTGGGTGCTTGGAATAGAAAATAAAGCATCTACATGCTCTCTAGGGTTCATATTCTGGTAAGAAGAGCCAGACAATAAATAAATAAGTAAAGAAATAAACAAACAAATAAAATATACAGTATTTCAGATGGTGATAAGTGCTACTGAAAAAAAAAAATAAGCTGGGTAAGCAGGATAGGAATTGCTTGGGTGAGTGTTTCTATTTTATATAAGGTGGCCAGGGAAGGCCTGCAGAGACCTGGGGGAAGAGTTCCAGGCAGAGGGAACACTGTTCGCCCAGGCCTTGGGGCAGGAGTGTGGTTGGCTGGTTCCAGGAAGGGTAAGAACGCCAAAGCCAGAAGAGGAAACACAGAGGGAGGCAGGGAGCAGCAGGAAACGAGGTGAGGGAAGCAGTTCAGGGCCTCGCATACGGTGCTTTCTAGGTAAGTGGACAGTCCTGGGCTTTTATTATTATTATTATTATTATTATGAATGAGATGAGAAGCTATTGATGAGCTTTGAGCAAGAAAGTATAACAAGCTGATTTACATTTTTTTAAAAAAAAATGTTCTGGTTGCTGTATTAAAACAGACAAGATATGGAGGAGAGCAAGAGTTAGGAGGAAACTGTGACAGAAGTAACGGTGGCTTTGGCCATGGAGTAGGCAGCAGAGGTAATGAGAAATGGTCAGATTTTTAGTATGGTCTTAAAGTGGTGAGACCCTGGTGCATACACAGAATTTTGTTGTTTTGGTTTTGGTACCGAAGATTGTATGTAGGGGTGTTTTAACACTGAGCTACCTCCCTAGCCCTTTTTATTTATTTATTTATTTATTTATTTATTTATTTTGAGACAGACTTAAGTTGCTGAAGCTGCCCTGGAACTTGTGGTCCTCCTGCCTCAGCCTCCAGAGTCGCTAGGACTTCAGGCATATGCCACCACCCCTTGCTAGAATGTGTATTCTTTCACGAAGGTCTTTAGGGTAAAGTGATCAGAAGACAGAGAAGGGGAGGAGGGAAATATGAGTAGACACAAAGGAACAAAAGCTGAAGGCAGGGCAGGGTCAGGCGGAGCAAGACACTCTGTGGCAGAAGCTTCAGGGTGGAAGCCACGTTGGCAACAGGTGGACATCAGGCCAGAGAGGTGGTGTGGGTCATATCATCAGTGCCTTACAGGAGGCAAGAGAGACTCAGAAAATGTGGAAAGCTGGGATCTGTGAGTCAGTCATTTTCTTGGAGGCCCAGTTCTGATGGCACTCAGAGGGCAGAAGAAACGCCAGTCAGGACAACGGCCAAACGGTCAAGGAGGAAGATAAATGTAGGCCTGAACTAGGACAGGTCAGCCAGCCTGGAATAAAGGAACAGTCTGAGCGATTCTAAGAAGGAAGAGGACCAGGGCCTGGGGCTGACCGGGATGGAAACGACAGGCAGCAGTTGAGGAGAACAAGGTTCCCAATTGAAGAATGAGATGAGGAGGGTCTCACTAGTGGGGCGAATGAGGTGGAGGCGCAGTGTGACATGGATCCTTGCTAACATGTGAAGTCACATCCTGTTACACTTGTGCTCCAAACCCTCACATGTCTCCTCCTCCCACTCGGAGTAACAGCCGGGTCCTTACAGCAGGCGGCCAGTCACACCACACCTGGCCCGTCGCCATCAGGTCTCATCACCTGGCCTTTCCCCATCTCCCCACCCGCCTCCAGATATGTCAGCCTCCGTGCTTTTCCTCTCACACACCTCAGAGGCTCTGCTGTTCTCTGGCCCAGAACATCCTACCTTAGTGTCCCCACAGGTCCTCCCACACCACCAGGAGTAAGACCAAAGAAAGCAGCCGTCTTGTCAGTTTCTACAGCTTCATCTCTCTTGTCTGCAACACGCCTGGCACCGCGTGGGGACTAACTGCATTGTTTCAGTAAGTGATCTGGATCCTGCTGAGTCAGATAAACCTGCAGGACTTTCGGGCAGAGCCACCTAGGTAGGCAGGATTGGAGCACTGAAGGTCACAAGGTAGAGCAGGGATGGAGACAGAATTTGGGGCCATGAGGATGAAGGCAAGCAATCTCGGAAGGATGGACATGGAGAAAGAGGAAGGAGCCACCCAGCACAGGCTCGAGTCCTGGTCCTGACACTATCGACTTATAAATCTTGAAAAGATTTTTAAACCTTCTTGTGCCTCCGTTTCCTCACCTCCAAAATGAGGTTTCAATGACACCTGGCTCAGAGCATTCCCATCATATTCAAATTGGCTAACACATGTCACGTACTCGGAACAGCTCCAGAACAATCGGGCACACGGAAAGCCCACGATAAACAAAGGCACCGAGAGAAGCGTGGAGGAAAGCTGCATGTTATCTGGATGGGGCCAGCGTTCACATAAATGACACACCAGCGCTGTCTCCTGTCTCCTTTCCTGTGCCCCGTGGTGAGCCACAGAAGTTTGTCTGCTTTTCTGCTTCAACCTTTTCATTGTTGTTATTTCCTTTTGTTTCTGTGCTCTATGGTCACAGCAGAGGACACTGCAAGACTTCCTGAAGGTGTGTGGAACTGGAGCATGGTATGCAGGGAAGCTACCGTACAGCAGCAAGAAAATGGGTTCAGAGCCAGACAAATGGAGGTGGAACTCCAGCTCGCACTCAGCTGGCTTAGTCCCTCCTGATGCCTAAAACAGGAACAAGATCCACCCCAAGCTCCTCAAGTTGGGGAAGAGGAGTCCCCAACAACATGTTTATGGAATGAACGAACAAGGCTGTTGTGGGGACTAAATGTGACAGGATTCATAAACATTAGCACAGTCCCCGGCACTCTGTAAGGATCAATAAACATTCCCTGAGTGGAAGCTGCGTGGAGTCTTGTTTCCATGACTGGCAGCTAGACTGGCATTCCTGTGGAAGGTCTATGAAAGGCACCCAAGGTCAGGTCTGAACTTTCTGTTATTCGTATCATTAAAAAGCATTTTGGGTTCATCATTTAAGAGAATAAGTTTACTTCGACTAAGGTTTTTATGGACGCGCTAAGCCTTGCCTTATTATAAGGTGCATTTAACATGATTAGATATTGGTATGAGGGTTTGTTGTGAGACTTAGAAAAATAACCCAAGAATGAAGAGCTGTTGGCATCTGAGTTTCCATTGATCCTTCAGTGTATGGCTGGTTAGATCACAGTGGGCTGATAATCTTTTGCATTTAATTCTTCATGTACTATCTCTGCACAGTACAAAAGCAGAGATATCTTAGCAGTTGCTTTACAACAATGCACATAATTAGGTATCAGAAGGCATCTATCTATGAATATGTTAGTGTTTCAGAACTGATTATATTTTTTTGGGTTTGCCTGATTTAAGGATACTTTTTAAAATTACTTATTTTCCTCACTGCAAAAGAATACATGTTTGCTGCAGATAATTTGGAAAACTACAGAAGCTCAAAAGAGAACATCCTATCACTAAGGGATATAACATTTCTGAGTTATCCTTCAAATATTTACAAATGTCACCTCCTTGGGAAGGTAGGTATGTATATAAAAACAAAATTCAAACCACACTAAACTCATTATATAACTGGCTTTAAAAAGTAACTAATACATGCCTCGATTCATTTATTCACTCAAGCAAACTAAGCACTTGCTAGGCTCCAGGCATTGAACTAAGAAAAGAGGATGAGCGAAAAAAGAATATTAAAAATCATTACAATCAGGTGAGATATGTGCTAATCGAGGTACTGATAAAGTACCACAGAGCAGGCTGAGACAAG
Source organism: Callospermophilus lateralis (assembly GCF_048772815.1). Lineage (NCBI taxonomy): Eukaryota > Metazoa > Chordata > Mammalia > Rodentia > Sciuridae > Callospermophilus > Callospermophilus lateralis. The sequence continues at coordinate 37,866,641 of NC_135322.1, read as the reverse complement.
TCTGGGCTGCAGGAGTGTCAGGGGAGCTGCCTACGGGAGATGACGTGTGAACTCTCACTAACAAGAGCACAGAGATCCAGCAAAGAAGGAGACACGACAGCAAATAATGTAGCAAGAAGTCCCCAAGTTCGAAACTAGTTTGAGGTGCTGCAAAAGTCCAGTGTGGATACATAGGGGGAGGAGTGGGGAGATGAGGCTGGAAATGCAAAAGCCAGGTGATAAACATTTACCACTGTGTGATCTGAAGCAGGGGGTTCACATGTTTAGATTTACATGTTGGTCAGAAATACTGCAGCGTCAAGAATTGAGACAGGTAAACAGGAACACTAAAGGACTGATGAGGTGAGAGATAGTGGAGATTATCAGCAGAGATAAGACACAATGTTTAGAAATGATAATGAACTGGAAGTCCAGAGACCTGGATTCTAACAGATAAACTCCTTTCTCCTCTTCCTTCCATGGTTGCTGAAGGTCTGCTATGCACCAGCAGGAGCTATAGATGATGATATGGCCCCATTTCTATACCTAAGAGCATATATTCCAATAGGAAAAAACAGGTAAAATTTTAGTATTTAGGTACAGTTTTCTTTTTTTCTTTTGCCTATGCCTACTCCTTCTTTGGAACTTGGACTCCTTTGAGGAAACCATCCATCTCTGACTCCTGCAGTCCCTGTGATTTGAATGAGAATATTCCCACACGACCCCATTCTATGTAGACTATGAAATAGGCCAAGCAAACACAATGGCTCTAACCAGGCCAATGAGAACATTCCCTGGAGAATCTAATGGAACCAGGGGAAATAAACTCAGTCACTTCTTCTAAGATTCCAGGTGCTGAAGACCACCCAGCCCTTGATCTGCCCTTAATTACATGCTGTTGGGAGAGAGCGTACTCAGCATGCAGTAATACAGAGGAAAGCCAAGCAGCAGAAAGACAGTGATCAGGTGACATCACTGTTGAGGGTTTGGACTGATTCGACCACGTACTCCTAGATTTCTAAGTGTCGTCAATAAAGTTCTCTCTTTTTGCCACAGTGAGTTTGTTTTGGCTTTACAATGGAAAGTGCTGATGAATTCAGGGACAGAAACACATAACTGCTATACCATGGGATAGGAGGTATAACCGAGTTATTTTACAAAGTCCAACTAACAGAATAGGACAGTCTCCTTGTAGGTAAGATAAGTTGGGGAAATTTTCAGAAGAGAGGTGATACTTAACTAAACTCTCAAAGAATTAGCCACCCAGCCATAGAATAATAGAAAGGCTATTCTATGCAGAAAATACATTATGACCAGAAGCAAGAGGGTGGGAAAGAATATGAAATGTTTGGGGAATTAAAATAGCACATCATGCTAAAGCACTAAGCTCACAGCAGAAAGCAGACTGTGAAAGAATCTACCTGAAGTCTCTAGGTGACAAGCCGTCACTGGGTGACCAAATCAGACCTTCCACTTATTTAACCTCACAAGACTGGTAGACTCACAAATAAAATGGGAAAATCAGAATGCATAACTATGAGTTGATAAAAAATATCAAAATATCTTACCTGCTGATAGAATTCATCATCTTTGGGGGTCAGATAAGGAAGCCAAGTGTCTTCAAGCTCTTCAAGAAGCCTCAGTTTCTGTTTAAAAATAATAACAATTAATTTAGCCATCTTGAATGTGTAAACTTTTAAAAATGGAAATTAATCAAATGTCAATTATGAAACACGTATTAATTAAATTACACATTGTAGATTACATGTAGTACGAAGCATGAATTTCAAAATGATGATCTTATTCACTCAGATTTCATGACACATTTTGATTCACTCTTCATAAATATTTTTGGCATCAAGGTCTTTTTTTTTTTTTTAATCAGTAGAGTCACCTTATGATTCATCCAATACAGTTTTCTAGAGCAAATCTTCCTATTTGTATAATCTGCTTGACACACAGTAGTTGTTAAACCCTTCCATGATACTATTACTGGAAACATCAAACTAAACCACAAGTGTCCATTTGCATAACATCAGGGTATCTGGACTAGTCATCCTATAAACACTTATTTAATCATGTCCACTTATAATAATGCCTTTCTAAAGTGATCTTTTATATCTACAATAATTACTAAATCTATGTTAAGCCTCTTTGCTTCCTTTCTTTGTCAATTTTATGCAACACCCTTCTTAAGCATCCATATCTAGCACTGTCTGGGGCTGCTTCAATAAACTACGTGTTCCTCAGTCAGGCCTACCTGCACGCCTATAATCCCGGAGACCAGGGAGACTGAGGCAGGAGGATCACAAGTTCAAGGCTAACCTCAGCAACTAAACAAAACCCTGTTTCAAGATAAATAAATAAAAAGGGCCAAGATGCAGTTCAATGGTAAAGTACCCCTGGGTTCAATCCCCAGTACCAAAAAGAACAACTATGTCTTTCTCAAACAGAATGTACTGTTCAAACAAAGTAATTAAGAGGGCCCCATATATAAGGCGCCTTATAAGGAATCAAATAAATACGAAGTGACTTCCTCTGAGGGATTTTCTCAAAGGATACCCACCCTTATATTGAGGCATATTCAGAGTTCCGTGGGGGCACATAAGTGGCATATAGGAGGGCTGGGGATGTGGCTCAAGCGGTAGCGCACTCGCCTGGCATGCATGCGGCCCGGGTTCGATCCTCGGCACCACATACAAACAAAGATGTTGTGCCCACCAATAACTAAAAAATAAATATTAAAGTTCTCTCTCTCTCTTCCTCTCTCTCCCTCTCTCTCTCTCTCTCTCTCTCTCTCTCTACACACACTGGGCATGTACATACCAAGTATTTGTAAAAGAAAAAGAAAACAACAGAAACAACCAGTTTTCAAGTAAAACTGCAAAAAACAACAAAAATGCACCTTCAAGGCTACAGTTAGCCAGAAAGGCATCATCACAAGGATTAGAAAACAGCGCATCTTGCTCTGGGCCAATGCAGCCCCACCCAATAGAGTATGGCTTGATAAATCCAAACCTCATTTCAGCCCCACTGGCTCCAACAGCCATTGTCCTTATACAGTGTACAACCTGCTCAACCAGACATGATGATGTAGAGTATTACCCTCTCCCACCCCAGGAAAGCAGCCTTCTCTCCCAAACCCATCATAATCAGAGTAGTCCAAGCAAGCATCCTTTTAGGAAGAACTTGAATTCTTTCTGGAACTTTCCAATCATGATCCAGAGTGAATTACGAGAAAGGGAATAGAAATATAACAAAGAGTCTATGGCCCAGAAATGAAACAGGAAATTCTACTGTTAGGCTTAATTCTGACCTATTTATTTAATTAAAGTCTTTGATAGTGGGTATCTCCTCATCTATAATGGTAATACCAGTTAAATTATGAAGTTTTCCCTTACTCAGGGCCTATAATACTAATATGACACAAACCTTAGTCTGGACAATTAGTTCATTGGTTAATTGGTCTATCTACTTGCAGTATTAGCCATTATTGGGGACATAAAAAGACCCAGTGATATTTCCATGCAGGTACTTGCACATTTACACAGGCCATCACTAATTTAACCAAAAATCTGTACTTCAGTTCTCATGTTCAGCTCAGGAAACTGGCATTTTCCTATGAACCTTTGGCCAGTTCTTAGGACTTTGTCTACACACAAAGCTCTAGAGTATTTATAAATGCCACTAAAATATTTTAGCTTCGAATAATCTAAATGCTCCATCTTACAAAATCATCTTAAAATCTTCACAAGAAACTATCAATAAAGTTAATCTGTACACATGGAGGAGCACAAAGGTACAGGTTCCCAAAAGAAATTACATACCATATCCAAATCAGATCAAACACCAATAGACCTGTCCTATAAGTCAACAGGCATCAATGAGTGCTGTTTGTAATTAAGACTTTGCTAAATTATCGTAAAAACCACCACTTCTTGGTTCAATTGAGACCCAGACCATCCATCAGGTATAAAACACTGTAACTCAGAAGTCCGTATCAAACAGACAAAATTCTACAAGAATGTTCCTACAACAGAACAAGCAGAACATAAATAGTCTTCCTCTACTAGGAATTTTAATGTTAACACTGCGAGCATCATGCTATGTATGTGACAAGGGAGAACAGGGGTCAGGAGATCACCCAACTTAAGATCACACAGATGAAAGCTGCTCTGTACATCAATATTCACTACTTGCGATTTAACAATGAATGTCAAGGCCAATTATAAATAATATTTATGAACTTAAAAAGAAGTTTTGGTTACGTTCACATTGATAAAATCAATCAGAAATCAACATCAAGTTAAACTAGTAGTCCATGAACATCATAATTTTAAATTATGATTGCTTTATAAAATTAAAAATTAGACATTAAGACTGCTTTCTAAAAAGCACCGTGAGACTAAAAAACAGGTTCTCTTGAACTCTGCTGCCAAGAGTTTAAAGCAGTACAACATCTACAAGGGCAACTGACAACTTTCAAAATTCAAATGCTTTGACCCTTTGACCCAGAATCCTACCTACTTCTGAGTGTTTATCCACAGATATCTTGTAACATGGTTCAGACAGGTACAAGGTTGCTCATCACATCAAAAAGCTTAGAAACATTAAAACATTAAAAGTCAATGAATTGTGCTGGTTATGGTGGCACATGCCTCCAATCCCAGCTATTCAGGAGGCTGAGGCAGGAGGATCACAAGTTCAAGGCCAGTCAGGCTTAGCAAGACAATATTTCGGAATAAAAGGGCTGAGATAGATTAGTGGTAGAGGGCCCTGCACTCAGTCCCCATTACTTGGCGAGGGGGACCACAGAATTGCATACTTCAAGGGTGAATTTTATGGTATGTGAATTATCTCAATAAGAAAAAAAGATTAGAAATAATGCAAAAGTTCATCCACGGAGGACAATGCAATAAACTAAGGTCCATCTATATAATGAAATACAATGCAACAAGAAACAAAAAGAAAGAAGCTCCCTATTTCTGATAAAAAGCTCTCTGGGAGTTACTGAGAAGTGAAAAACTAGATAAAACATCTGCTTGTATTTACCTATAAAAACATAAAGGATACGTGATGAAGTATTAAAGCGGTATTTGTTAGGATTAGAGGTAAAAAATGACCAGAAGGGGACCAGGACAGAGCAAGGCTCTTCAAAATATCCTATATTATTTTGATTCTTGAACAATGTAAACAAATTACCTACTCCACATATTACCTATGACCAATTCAAATATATTTCCTATGAAATCTTGACAAGGAATTCAACACGAAAAAGAAGTAGTTACGATGTGGGGCTCTGCTTAAAGTGCAGACTTTCATCCACCTACAATGAAGTGTTTGTTTGGGAAACTATCACAGGCTAGCACACTGGAGAGTGAAGAGAGGAAAAGGCAGCTCTGACAGTTCTCAGTGTCAAATGCCAACTGTGGGTAAACACGCACCGCATGAAAATGCACTCTGGACGGGAGGCAGAGCGGCCCCCACTTGACTGTCAGGTCTGGCTCACTGCAGCTCCTCAGCCTGGTGTCCACGGGAATCCACACAGCTGGGCCCTGCAGCACACTGCTCAGCTCACAGACTTCTTTGCTGTCACACTTGTGTCAAATACATCAACCTGCTCACAAATGTCACATGGAGAGTCAGAGGGGGCCCAAAGCCTCAGTTCTCCCACCTGGCAGGAGGACCACACAAAGATCCTTCCATGGAGACTGCTGCCCAACTCCACAGCTCCAGCAAGTAAAGGGGACATGAGACCTTCCATAAAATGTGATGCAACTTAAAAACCACAAAGGTTTGAGGTTGGATGTCAGAAATTACTGGAGGCCTCCACCTATGCTTCACTATGAAAAGCTGAGCGGTACTGAACTTGCAGAGCCTGCCAACAGAAATATGGCTTGAGTCTTACAGTAGTTACATGAAGGGATGAGCTGGATTTTGACTCACCATGCAAGGATGTATCTCCCCTACAAATGAAGTGTATTTTTTGTCTGATTAGTGTCTCTTCAACCTCATCAGACTATGTTGCTAACATCTCTTATGCTTTATCCATTTTTTATTTTCCACATAATAGTTTTTAAACTATTTGTCATATTGTATCAAGTTCAAAAGAATTTAATTTTGCTATCTGAGTCTTCTCAAAATATGATCAGAAAGTCTAATGAACATTCGTTGTGGAAATAACAATCTGCACAAATCTTGTGCAGATTTCAAGCAAGCGGGAAAACTGACCTAAACTTAATGCAGGGCGTAACTGGGCAAGGAAGACCCATCTAAATTAACACTAGAAAGACCAGTAAGAGGTACCTAAGCCAAAAAAAAAAAAAAAAACACACATTTTATGTTTATGCATGGTTATGTATAATATCTGTTTTAAGTAAAAAGAAAAGCTTATCTGTTTTAAATAAAAAGATCTCAACCATTCCAACAAACTTGGCATTCCCTGTCCTGTTCTCAATGAAAATATGGCATGGTAAAAATGAGTAGGATTGGGAGGAAAAGGCAGACATTTGGGTTCAAACATTCGGCGCACTCTATCATTTCCCACAGGTGGTCCTGCACATGAATCAACTTCTCTCAACTCATTGCCTCATCTCTAAAGCTGTTTCCTAGAACCACTGTGGAAAAAATAAAAGTAATCGAATCATATTAGAACTGGAGAACATTATGCTAAGTGAAAGAAGCCAATCCAAAGAACAAAAGGCAAATGTTTCCTCTGATATGCAGATGCTAATTCACAACGTGAGCAGGGGAACAGAGGTATTTCAGACTAGACAGAGAGGAGTGAAGGGAAGGGAGGTGGATTGGGGGTAGGAATGATAGTAGAATGAATTGGACATTATTACCCTTATGTGCATCTATGATTATATGACCTATGTAACTCTACATCATGCACAACCAGACAAACAAGAAGTTATATTCTATTTTTTTTATTTATTTTTTTATTGGTTGTTCAAAATATTACAAAGCTCTTGACATATCATATTTCATACATTAGATTCAAGTGGATTATGAACTCCCATTTTTACCCCAAATACATATTGCAGAATCACATTGGTTACACATCCACATTTTTACATAATGCCCTATTAGTAACTGTTGTATTCTGCTACCTTTCCTATCCTCTACTATCTTCCCTCCCCTCCTCTCCCCTCCCATCTTCTCTCTCTACCCCATCTACTGTAATTCATTTCCCTCCTTGTTTATTTTCCCCTTCCCCTCACAACCTCTTATATGTAATTTTGTATAACATTGAGGGTCTCCCAACATTTCCATGCAATTTCCCTTTTCTCTCCCTTTCCCTCCCACCTCATGTCTCTGTTTAATGTTAATCTTTTCTTCCTGCTCTTTCTCCCTGCTCTGTTCTTAGTTGCTCTCATTATATCAAAGAAGACATTTGGTATTTGTTTTTTAGGGATTGGCTAGCTTCACTAAGCATAATCTGCTCTAGTGCCATCCATTTCCCTGCAAATTCCATGATTTTGTCATTTTTTAGTGCTGTGTAATACTCCATGGTGTATAAATGCCACATTTTTTTATCCATTCATCTATTGAAGGACATCTGGATTGGTTCCACAGTCTAGCAATTGTGAATTGTGCTGCTATGAACACCGATGTGGCAGTATCTCTGTAGTACGCTCTTTTAAGGTCTTTTTTGTATGATGTGTCAGAATGCATTCTGCTGTCAGATATAACTAATTACCCAAATAAAAAAATAAAAAGTAATAATCATATTAAGGCATTTTGCAAACTATGAAGTATGCAAATGACATTCAAATAAGGGGACATTCCTGTATAACAAAGCCAAACTCTAGGTGCAACATCAGCTCTACCAGTAGACTGGGGACTAGGTCTCTTACCTCCCTATGAGGTATAAAGGGAACTAAAATATAGAAATTTCTAAGAACATGCTTCAATACACTTTGGAAACTATTTGCTGTTACTTATTCACATCAGAAACAAACAGTTGTGATTACTAGTTATTACTGACCTATAAAGGGACCTATGTGTACCTTACCTAATTATACTTTAAGCCACAGATTATACTTTAATCCTACTATCTGTATTTACAGATATTAATTTCCCTGGATAAATTAAAAGAGAAATACATAAGCACTCTTCATATATAAACTTTGGTGAAGATTGATAGATACTTTACATATATATGTATGTGTGTTCCAGTTTTCTACAATATGGTGATCATCAAAGTTTTGATATAACAAAACCATGAAAATTTAGAACACATAAAGAAACTAAGGCCTATCCAGAACTATGTGGTAACTAGCAAGAGAGGACACTGCTGGTCACAGGACAAATCACCACTCACATTCTCATTTCCCTAGCACTGTACAGTCATTCTACACTGCTTCACATCATCCTTACGACAAGAGAAATTATGACTTTCCAAACCCGGTTAATTCTCAACTTAAAAAGAACATATATAACACATTTCTTAAATTTAATTCAGAAAAATCCTACCTTTAAACTTTTTAAATCAAAGCTTATAATCCACTGCTCTTGAGCCCCCTTAAGTCCTGGCTGCTTTGGTAGTTCTACGATGCTTTCAAGAGAGATCTTTTTAATTATTACTTAGTCTGTCTCCTTCTGTCCCATAACAGGAGCCTGTACTATATAGCAGACTACAAATGCAGCCCTGATAGAAAAACCTCATGACTCAGAAACATCAGGAACAAGACTCCGAAAGATTTCACCTCAGTCATGATGGGAAATGAACTCTAGGCTAAATGCTGCTCTGTTCCTTCCCAACAAAGTTCAAAAGCAACACCTGAAAGGATCAAACTGTCTCCAAGTAACTTAAATGAGTTACTTAAAAAAGCTCAGGGATATTTAAAAGAACAACAAAACATAGCATGGGAATGTTAAAATTCACATTGGTCATCCAATCAAAAACCACAGGCATGACATGCAATAGAAGACATACTACCCAAGACAACGTGATAAATTGAAACTGACTCCAAAATGGCACAAATGACAGAATTAGTAGACAAGTATGTTAAAACCGTGATGATCACTCTTATTTATAAATTTAAAAGTTATATAAAAACTATAAATCCACAGATTCAAGATATTCCAAGAATCTCAAGCATAGAAGGCATGAAGAGATAACACCAATGTGTATGATATCCAAATAAATTTAAATGAATGAAAAAGAGATAAGTTTTAAAACAGGCAGGAAAAAAAGGCATACTATTTACACATGAACAAATCATAAGAATAAAACCAAATAATTTGTGGAAAAAATACTGGCCAGAAGATGGTACAGAAATGCCTTAATATCTTTCAAAAACAAAGGCAAAATAAACACTTTTCCAGACAAACAAAAGCAGAAAGAATTCAACACCAGCAGACCTTCATGATAAGAAAGGAGAAAGGAAGATCTTCAGACAGAAAGAAAATGCCAGACACAAATCTGAATCTATAGAAAAACAAAAACAAAAAGCATTAGAAATAGTAGCTGTTTGGGAAATATAAAAGACTTCACACTTCAAATCTTTATAAAAGATAATTGTTATTTAAAACAAAAAATAATAGTGCCATCTGAGGTTTACAATGTATATAGAGTAAAATGTGTGAAAATGGTTGTCAAAAAGTGAACCAGTGTAAGATTCTTAAATGTGAAGTATTCTAAAGTGTTAGAGTCTGTAAACAAGTCAGGATGGCGCCTGACAAATGTTAGAGTCTATAAACAAGTCTGGATGGCGCCTGGCAAAATGCCAGGGGAGTGGTTTGTGAAGTAAGGCCAGCGAGCCATTAAGTGTGGAGATTCCTGATTGGCTGACTGCTGTATCTAGTTTATGCTAATTAAGATAAGCTGTGTGGAATGTATAAATACCACTCCTGTCCTACAATAAACGGTTCCCTCTCCTGCTCTATCAACGTACACAAGTTGTTCGTCACCCCCCGGTTATTTTGCTGCAGCCAGCCTGACAGCGGCACTAAAGAAAATATTTTCAGTTCTTCATTCTATATGATGTTTGTTTTAGGTTTAACAATATAGAGCTGCTATAACGTTGAGGCATGTTACTCAAGTCCAAATTTCCTCTGGATTTTTATCATAAATAGGTGCTGAATTTTGTCTAAGTCTTTTCCTGCACCAATTAAAATGTTCATATGATTTTCATCCTGACTTCTATTTATACGGTGTATTACATTTGTTGCTTTGCATGGGTAGAGCCATCAATGCAATAAAACCAACTCCAGAGGTACATGATCTTTGTACTGTATTGTTGAACTTGATTTGCTAATATTTTATTAAGGATTTTTACATCTATGTTCATTAACGATTCTGGTCTGTAGTCCTCTTTCCTTGATGTGTCCTTGTCTTGTTTCAGTGTTAGGATAATATTGGCTTCATAGAATGAGTTTGGAAGTATTCCCTCACTTACTATTTTATGGAATAATTTGAGGAGTACTGACATTAGTTCTTTAAAGGTATGAAAGAATTCAACTAAATCTGTCTACTCCTAAGCTTTCCTTTGTTGCAAGGATTTTTTATTATCCTTTTAATCTTGTTCCTTGCTTAGGCTTTCTGTATCTTCACTGTTGAATCTAGACAGGTCGTATTGACTAGAAATTTATTCATTTCTTCTAGATTTTCCAATTTATTGCAATGTAAGTTTTCAAAATAGTCCCTAATGATCCTCTGGAGTTCAGTGATGTTGGTTGTGATACTTGACTTTGTCAATCTTGTTTATAATTAAAAAAAAAAAATTCTGTATTATGTTGATACTGTGTTTATTTTTAATTCTCTATTTCATTAATTTTGGTTCTGATCTTTACTATTTCTTCCTTCTTCTGGTTTTGGAATTTGTTTTTCTTCTTTTTCTAAGACCTTGAGATACATCATTATATTATGTATTTGGGTTCTTCTGATTTCTTTATGTAGGCACTCATAGCTATAAGCTTTAGAACCACCTTTGCTGTGTCCCAGGGAACCTGCTATATTGTATTTCTATTTTCATTTGATTCCAACAATTTTTTTAATTTCTCTCCTGATTTCTTCAATATGCCACTCGTCATTCAATCTCCACATGTTTACATAGTTATTGAAGTTATTCTTGCTGTTGATTTCTAATTTCATTCTATTATAATCAGATGAGAAAAAGAATTATATTAACTTTTTTGTATTTGTTGAAACTTGCTTTGTGGACTGAAATATGAACCATATTCAAGAAAGTTCCATAAGCAGCTGGAAAGAAAATGGATTTAGATATTGTAATATAAAATATTCTGTAGTTATGTTACATCCATTTACTTAAGGCTATAACATATTTGCTGATTTTATATCTGGATAAATTTTCTATTGGTGAGAGACGTATACTGAAACCACTCAGTACTGCTATACTGGGATCTATTTGAGCCTTTATATGGAGTATTATCTGATTTATGTAACTAGGTGCACCAACATTTGGGGCATAAGTGTTTATTACCATTATATCTTCTTTGTGGACTCCTCCCTTTTCCACTATATAGTGACTTTCTTTTTCTCTTGTAATTTTGATTTGATGTCTGTGTTGTCAAACATGACAGTAACTATTCCTGCTTGTTTGGGGACTCCATTTGTATGGAATTCATTTTCCATCATTTTACTTTCAGTCTATGGACATCTTTGCCTATTTTATGTTCAGGCAACAGGAAATAGGGTGTTATATTTTAATCTAATCTGTCAGTCTATGTCTTCTAATTAGAGAATTGAGACCATTTACATTTGGTGTTTTGAAAGGTATTTATTCCTGCCATTTTGACTTATTTCTAATACTTTATTTGATCTTAATTCTCAAATGTTTATTCTTTAAATGAGACTTTTTCTTCCCCAAGTTCCCTTGGTAGTGTTCTTTTTTTTTTCTTCTTCTTCTTCTATGTGCAGGATTCCTTGAGGTATCTTCCGTAATGCAGGCTTAGTAGTCATTGATTTCTTTAGTTTATGCTTTTCTTGAAAGGTCTGTATTTCTCCTTGGATAATGAGGAATATCTTTGCTGGCTATATCAATCTTGGTTGGCAGTTATTTTCTTTAAGAGCTTGAAATACATTATTCCAAGCCCTCCTGAACTTTAGGGTTTCTACCAAGAAATCTACTGTTATTCTGTTTGCTTTCCTAATTGGCGATTTGACATTTCCCTTGCAACTTTTAAAATTTCTTATTTGCTTGGGGTTTTGGCATTTTAATTACTACGTGTCAAGGAAATTTTCTTTTCTGATCTTGTTTATTTATTTTAAATGCTTCTAGTATCTGAACATTCATGTCCAATCTCATTCCCAAACTTTGGAAATTTTTCTACTATTCCACTGAGGAGGTTATCAATGCTGTTATACTATATCTCTACTCCCCCTTCAATACCTATAAAGCCTTAAGTTAAGCCCCTTAATTTTATCCAAGAGTTCTTGGTTATTCTAAGCAGTTTCATATTTTTTAATACTAAGTGCCCACCTTGGATTCAGTGTCTACCTAGTCTTCCAGTTCTGAAACTCTGTCTTTTGCATGATCAAATCTACTGTAGAGACTTCCAACAGGGCTTTTTATTTGACTAGTGTCTCTCTTTAAGATTTATAATTGGTTCTTTTTCAGAATCTATCTCTTTATTGAAATGTTCTTTTATATATTTTTCCATTTCCTCGTTTCTTAGATCTTCTTTTAATTCAATGATTGTTTTAAAAAATCAACTGTTTAAATTCTTTGTCCAGTATTTCACTCTCTTCAATGTTTGTAGATTGAGTTGTTCAGAGGTTATAAATTTTGGGGGGTGACTTGCCTTGTTTACTGATGTTTTATATGATCCTATATTTGCGTATCTGTTGTGATGGATTCCTTTTCCTCTTTTATGTGAGGGTCTTTTTGTGAGCAGTTATCTCTTTACAATAAGCTCTGGGCTGGGGTTATTTCTTTGTATCAACACATCCAAATATTGTAATCAAAGTGCTCTAAGTTCAACAACCAGTACAGGTATAAAGCAGAGAGTAATTTCCAGTAACAGTGGTAATTTAAGAGCAAACCCTATATTAACATATATTTTAAAAACTCGGGCTGGGGATGTGGCTCAAGCAGTAGCGTGCTCGCCTGGCATGCGTGTGGCCCGGGTTCGATCCTCAGCGCCACATACAAAACAAGGATGTTGTGTCCGCCGATAATTTAAAGAATGGACATTAAAATTCTCTCACTCTCTCTTTAAAAAAAAAAAAAAAAAACTCATTGCTAATAATCTCTATAACTCTACTAACCCATAAGAAATAATACAGAATAGCCTTAAAAATTAAGCATTAGTGAGAGCAGACTTAATCCCAAATTATATTGGATGAAGGGAAAGAAAGAAAAGGATAAAGAAAAAGAAACAAAATGAGAGAAAAGAGAAATTAAAGAAAGAAGGAAGAGAGAAAAAGAAGGAGAATGGAGATGAAAAAGAAGAAAAGTGTATCAAGAAAAAAATCCAGTTAACTGAAAGACTACATAAAATTAGTTGGAGCCATTAAAAAAAAATAGTGAAGGAAGACATAATAAAACATTTTGCACCAAACAGCTAATGTGACAATCATGAAGAGATTCAGTTTTCTTCTTGTGGAGATATTTTAAATGAAGACACTTTTTGACATGTTCTCATAGTTATGAAAACACATGTGGATTTGTCCTTGTGGTTTTCAGTGCTCTGGGAAAAGCAGCAAATGGTAGAGACGTGAGGCAGCCTGGCAGCTGGGGTGCAGGACAGGAGCCAGCAGCTGGTCTGCAGTAAGGCACAGGGTGGTGGCCATAGGCTGGGCACAGGATAGTCAGGGGCCAGAGTGCAGGTCCATGACTGGGGCATGGAGCAAGAGTGACTGGCAGCACAGGTGTATGCCACTTCATCCTCCTCCCTGACAGGCACTCAGTGGTGGGTGGAGGTAGAGGAACACACACTCCTCCCTGGGTACTGTACTTGCTTTTGCTGGACGTGTCACGTCATGCCCTCTGCTCTGGTCCACATCACTCCCACTGCCAACACTAGGGAAGCGGGAAGGGCTCAGCAGCTTTCAGTTTGCAGTGACCCCATTACACAGGTTACTCGGCCAGCCTGCTTCAAGCCATTCCCTATATTATTAACTGTGTCTCTAGGTGGGATGAAGTTGTAGAGAGTTAATCACCTCCTAAGCTGTAAGTTTACACAATGGCTCTGTGAAATGGTGGCCTGCCACAGTTCTCTGCCAGCAAATTGAGAAAAGCCCAGTATTTCTTGTTCACCAGGTGGTTTTGCAGCCACTGTCCCAGTTTAACTTAGTCTGACTTTCTCTTCTACCCATTTCCAAAGTGAGCGTGTCAAGCTTGGCTCTCCCTTTTGCTCCCTTTGTTACTCTCTCTCCATACCTGCCATAACTGTAAGGTTGTTGATTCCAAGTTAACAAAGTCTGTTTTCTGATCCAATAACCAGAATTGTCTAGTCCGTCTAATGTCTCTGACTTTCCAGTATTGTGAATCAGGGCATTCCCTCTGTTACCCACATCTCTGATCAACTGTTCTCTCAGCTGCTTTGATTCCTAACTGTGGAGAAGTTGAGATCTGATCTATCTCATCTCCACTATCTTGGATTCCCACCCCCCACATCCCAAATTTGGAATGATTTTTTGTCCCCATCGTTGATTTTGTTAGCTATCATTCTTGCCATTTATTTTCTTCAAGTATTTTGAAGTCACATTCTGAAGGCGAAGTATGAGTGCAAGGATTTCTTAATGCCTTAATCTTGTTTATTTATTTTTATGTGGTGCTGGGGATTGAACCCAGTGCCTCACACATGCTAGACAAGCACTCTATCACCAAGCCACAACCCCAGCCCAAGTGCAAGGCTTTCTGTCTTTGCTTTTTCTCCCTCCCAGCTCTCTCTACATCTGCTCACCTTTCCTTCCACTGTGATTCTGCAATCACTTCCACCAGAATCCCCATACCACTGTCCAGGACAAAGCCTTATGATGGTCACATGGCGCACTACATCCTCTCTCCATTATTCCACAATTGGCCAAGATGATTCCATTTCTACCCTTGAAGTTGCCATTTACCTTCTTCTGCACCTCAAGATCCACAGCTCCAGGACTATGAAAGCATAGTCCTCCTGGGGGTTGAGGTGGGGAGCTTTCTTTCAATCAACTTTTATGAGAAGTACAACTTCACTCCGGCCCCTAGCTTCAATTAATGAGCCTAGTTCTGGGCCCACCTCAAGTGATAAGCTTTTAGTCCCTATTATTCTACTGGAGCTAAATTCAACTTTTTGTTTCCATATCCAGAGCTTTTCCAGGACCATGGGTTCAATTCAACCTATTATCTCTTTATGTTTACTTCTCTTTGGAGTCCACAACACCATCTTATCTATAGGCCCAAGTATGACTTTTTCTTGTCTTATGTTCTTTTATATATTATATCTAGAATTTACATGACCATCAGTAGACAATACCCTTTTCTTTATTTACTCAAACACCACTTATTACCAAACTTCTACATCTTGGCAAGTTAATGCATGAAAAATAATTTCCTTCACTATAATTTATATTTCTTTGTTAGTCCTGTTGAATAACTTTTCATGTGTACATGATTGTTCATGCCTTTTTCCATTTTTAACTTTGTCTTTCCAATTCTAAATCTAAGAATTTATCGTCAGGTAAAAACAAAGAATCTGGGTTTTATGCAATTTGTTTACTTTGAATTTTCTTCATTTGTCCTTTTTTATGAGCACCTTTCTGAAATAACTACTTAGTCCCTAGGAGAGTTCACCTTGTTTCCATCAAGCCATAACACTACATTTCCCAACACTCTTTAGAAGGTCTCCCTGAGACAACACCTTGCCCTATAACTCACACTTTTCCAAGGAATCTATAAAGTTAGTTATAGCATTTCTTGATCTTAAAAAGTTCTCTTTTGAGAAAAATTTTTAAATATAAGCAAAAAACAAAGAGTCAAAATATACTTTAGTTCCTCAGATATCCTGAATATCAAAATCTATTTGTTAAGAGTCCTTTTCTTAATAGAACTCTAGTTAATCTACTTTTAAGACGACTTTGGTCTTAAATTCTCACCTACAACATCAATTTTAAGGTTGAAGTCCAGTTTCAAAAAGGAAAGGAAGAGAAAAATTTTCCTGAAGAGAAAAATGTCTATGATGAATACAACTAAACCAGATTTAAAAAAAAAAATAGTGTTGGGTTAGTGACTGTAGAAAGAACTAGAATTTGGGGGGAAGGGCCATTTATAAACCTGAAGAATATGATAGTAATATCAAATCAATGAGCAAAAACAAAATAAAATGTTATATTCTTTCATAAGGGCCAATGACTAAAACAGAAGAAACTTTAATTTCCTGGTGCCTACTCCAAGCAATTCTATCTAAAATAGAGACACACGTACCAAAGACTCTTCCCCACAACCAAATTCTGTCCACAATTTTGTAAGTGAATACAAGACCAAAGGCAATACTATTCTAAACCATAAAAGAGAGATAACAGAATTAACGAAACTCTTCATTGCTATTCTACCTACCTTCTAGCTCCAAGGACCTAATATACACCCCTTAGCATTTCCAAGAAGACAAATCCCTCCTGTTGACCACAGTGGTTCAGATGAAAAAGCCAAATTCTCTCAGTCATATTTCAAGGCACCTTTCCACCTGGAAATCTTCAACCTCGGCAGTCTACTCAGAGGTCAGAGGAGAGAGCTCCATGAGGTTTCACCCTGTGTCTGGCCCAGTTTAGCATCATTGTGATCAAACTTAGCACTTTCTTGCTAGCAGTCCAACTGTAAATAATCACACTGGAGACCAGCAGGGTTTCTGATTTCTTTGTAATTTTACAAAGTTTTAACCATTAAACCACGATCAAACAACCTGCCATGGGAAAGGAGATACACATGATGTTGCAGTAAAGTCATCAGTAAGCCACCTCAGTGACTGTCCATTTAATAATCCTTCACTCTCCACTGTTCTTTTCAGCTCTCTGCTGTTTCCAAAGCAAGAGCAACATAATCAGATGGTAAGTACCTCCCCGTGGGTAGCTGCAACCAAATTATACAAGGCATGATATGTTACTTTAACAACACAGAAATCCCTTTGCTGCTGACACAGCCATATCAACTATTAGTTTTGCCTCGCAGTGGTGAAAAGTTAAAGAAAAATACCTGAAAGCATAACTTAGTCAATAACTCTTTGAGGTTTATAATACAAAGTAGATATTTCTTTTTGTTTTTATCCATTCCAAGGATTCTGAAAAGTCAGTACATACTCTTCATTATCACTGAGGCATTGCATAAAACTCTACAGTTTCAACAGCATGAATTTAATCTTATTTCAATATGTGCATTTCTCAAGTTCCCTCTTCTAATTATATCACTAATGAAAAATTATCATTGCTGGACTGTCTGATAAAAAGTGAGTAATAATTCTAATAAAGTTACTCTTTTGCAAATATGCCAAGGCGTGCAACCCAACCTAACTATCACGTGTGTAACTTCATTATGCTGTAAAATACAAAATCCAATCTGAGATTGGGGACCAGACTTTCCACTGTGTTATTTGAAGTCTAACTGCAGATGTGTCCTTTTAAGTAGCCTCCAACCACATGGAAAAGGGTGTAAGAGTATAGCCTAATAATGGTGAAGAGCACAGGTTCCTAAACCAAACCTTATCATACAAAACCTGCCTCTGCCATGTACTCAGTGTGTGACCTTGAGCAAGCTGCTTAACCTTCATGTACCTCAGCTTCTTTATCCGCATCCTTTCTTATTCTACCAAACTTTCTGATAAGCAATTTAAGATAAACGCCCAGAATTCCTACTGTCTCTTTTTGCCCTGACCCTGCTTCATGATCTGGCTTCTACCCACTACCATTCTACTAAAAAGAAAGAATAAAAAAATTCTTCTGAAGGTCAGTGACCAACTCTCCTTGCTAAAACCCAGCATCATCCTCTTGGTCATTAAAGGATGCACTGGACACAGCTAGCTGAATCTCTTTCACAAAGTCCTTCTTTCCCTGGTTTCCCTTTTAGTTCTTCAGCCTAGTCTCCCTTCTCTCTCTCTCTCTTTAAATTGTTTCTTCTTCTGCCTTTGATAACAGGTGTTCCCTACCCTCTCCCCTCCTCTCCTGCTACAAAACATTCTTCCTTTAGGCAATCTCATCTTCTCAAAATGAGTTCATTACAGATAACTCTCAAATCCTTCTCTCTGGCCCAAATCTATAGTTCAAACTGACTCTAGGATACTAGAATATGAAAGTTCCCACTAGCACCTGAGATTCAATAAGACCAAAATCAAAGTCAACATTTTCCTTTTCTGACTTTCTTAAATCTGTTTCTCTTGGTTTTAATCTTATGTTAATGTCATCGCCAGACTGACTACAAATTTCACAGTTCTATTCCCCTGCTCCTTCTCTATTTCATTCATAGTTTTTAACTGCAGGAGATAATTTTATCAATCCTAAATCTTAACAAAATTCTTAAGCCTTATTGAAAAAAAAAAAAACTTGTGAAGATGAGGCAAAAATTATTATCCCCATTTTACAGAAATGAAAACCAAGACTTAGACATAAAATATCAGGTTTAAAATCACAAATTTAGTAATTATCAGAGTTAAGACTTGAATTTACATGTCTTGCCTACAAAGCCCAGGCTACACATTACTGTCTACACGGAACGCTTACTTGGACCTAAAGGTGAACATTCCAGCCTCTACTGAGAGCCAGCTCTCAAGAAGACGACCTAGTAGTCAAGACTGACATGGCCCCTGCTTTGTGGGTACACATCATAGAAGTGTACCCACATAATTTAAACCAGCAAATTATAAGCAAACACAGGAAGCTCTATGATGCAGAAAACCAGAATGATACCACAGCACCTAACTTAAAGGCAGGATAGATGGTTCTCTGGGACAACTTTCCAGTGGAAGTTACATGTGACTTGAGAAGTGAAGAATAAGTAGGTGTTAATTGGGATGGTTACTAACAAAACCAAACCACAACAGGACAGGACAGGACAATTGTTGATGATAATGTGGAAAACTGAAGCCCTGTATACTATCAGTCAGAACATCATGCTAACAGCAGCATTAGTCACCACAACCCAGAACAAACCAAGTGTCTATCAGTGATGAACAGATAAACAAATGCAGTACGTACATACACTGGCATGTCATTCAGCCTTAAAAAGGAACGATACCTTTTTTTTAAGATTTCTTTTTTAAAATATTTATTTATTTATTTTTATGTGGTGCTGAGGCTCGAACCCAGTGCCTCACACATGCTAGGCAAGCTCTCTACCACTGAGCCACACCCCAGCCTAGAACAATATTCTTATACATGCTACAACATGGATGAATCTTGAAAAGATCATGTTCAGTGAAATAAGCCAGTCACAAAAGGACAAATATATATATTATATATATGGTTCCATTTACATGAGGTACCTAGAATAGTTCAATTAAAAGAGACAGAAATAAATAATGGTGGTTTCTAGGGGCTTGGGAAAGGAGGAAGTGGAAAGATACTGTGTCGTGGGTACCGAGTTTCAATACAGAATGATAACAAATCCTGGAGACGGATAGTAATGATAGGTGCACAACAACATGAATGTACTTAATGCCACTAAATCTCACACTTAAAAATGGCAAAGAGGGTAAATTTTATGTGTATTTTGCACAGTAAAAAAAAAAAAAAAAAAAAAAAGTACTCCCAATACTAGGAACAGCATGTTAGAAGGGTAGAAAGAAAGAAAAAGAGAGAGAAAAAGAAAGAAAATTCAAAGAAATAAAAAGGTTCAGGAAGCTGGGGGGGCAAAAAACAGTCCTGCGCAGCTATCTTGATTTCTAAACTAGATATGATCTTAAGTGTGTGAGGCCATATACTGTTCTCCAAATAGAGTAATCATGTATGATTTTCTGGTATCATGGAATGACAGCAGGAAAAATTAGCCTAACAATTGCCTAATCAGAAATGAGAGTCTTCTCTAACTTCAAAGTTAGGAAACTTTCATCAAATTCCAAGAGAATTGTAAAGTTTTTCTAGGTTGAGGGTAGAAAGGAATCTTACTCACATTAAGTCTAAACCACAGAGAGTACTACAGCTCCATGACAGCTTTCTAAAAAGACAAGTAGTACTTGTTGCTTTTGGAAAACAACCTAGTTCATGAGGGGAACTGTGTTCTCTGAATATTTTGCAGATCTGAGCTCATGTTGCAGGTCATTACAGCTCTGCCTGCTAGTTATATTACACACAAGGTTATGCCAATGGTTCCATTTTCAGAGTATCTCTCTCATCCATAAAATTCAATCCAGGCTGAAATTTGGTACAAGAAATCTTCACTTCAGAGAATATGCTTGTATGTATGTCAATGGGCATATTCAGACAGGCAATAAGTATAGGTAATAATGAACGATTTTAAGGCATAAAGCTATAGCAAATTTCAAACTTAATGGAAAAACTATCCCTTTGCAATATATTTCAGTTTTATAAATGTACTGCAGTCTTAAACTAAAATATTTAATTTCCAAAGTAAAATCTGGCATGTGATTAATTTATTCAAATACCTGGTCCTTATTGCTTACACAATATGCTTGAATGAGAAATTACAATGTATTTAAACTTTTATGGACAGCATATACACAAGAAACACAAGTCCAAGTTCTCCCTAACTGCCTCCATCAGACTGAGCAAGCACAATCGAGGAAGAAGTGAAAAAGAGAAGAGGAAATCCCTGTCCCACCTATTTTCCAAGGAGATAGGGTCAGGAAGAAAGTTTGATTATGAAAAAGATTAATTTTGTATCCAAAGCAGATGGCACACAAGTGGAGAGGGAGTAGAGACAGCAAAGATGAAAGAATTTATAAACTTTAGTTACGACGACTAAATCTGCAGACCTATCATATAATTTCCCGAACTCAGGAACATGTATTTTTCACTCCTATAAGACACCTATTCTTTAAATATTGACAAAATATCACTTGATGGGCAAGAAATATGGCCTATTTTGCTTTTTCTTGTCAATCTTTACGCCAGTTATTAAACAAAAGCATTTCTGAATAGCCACAATTATGCTTAAGTGAAGAAAACAGATTTGACTGGGACAGGAAGATAAGGGGCCAGACCCAGAATAAAGCAATCACAAAGACACAGCACAATGCTTCTCTGGATTTGTTTTTCCTATAACCAGCAACTTGAATAACTCTGTGTCCTTGACGGGTCTGACGCTCCATCCCTAACAATGGAGTCTAGACTCAGTTGCCTTCGCTTTCCCATTACCATTATTGGCTTGATTTCATTCTCATTTCATTTGACTCACCTAGCCTAACGGGCACTCACTACAGCAGAAGATGAAAGATGTCTGTGTGACTAGTTGAATACACCAGACTTGAAGAGGAGATAAAACAGGGAGGAAAAACCATGAAAGGTTAAAAAAACAATTTCATCTGTCAACATAACACTACTAATCTCTCTCTCATTCTTACCAATGTCAGTGCTCTCTCTCTGTTCGACATCAGGCCTCAAATTTAATCTGCTGCAACCACATAGGAGTCAGCTTAAAAAAGAGCAATCGGGTTTATCCTGACAACAATTCTTCTAAAACCCAATACAAAAGAAATTTTTTTAAAAAATTTATAAATTCTACTTGGTCAATATAATTTGAACCAAGAGGTACCTTTTCACTTAGTGCTTAATGTGAGACACATGTTTAGTTTCCTTATCTGTAAAATGAGTGGTAGTAAGTCACCTTATCTAGAGTCCCTTCCAGGTGATTCCATGACTACCCAAATCAAAGTAAGTTAGCAAATACTGGCTGCATTTTCCATTAAGAGGACCCCGTTGTCCTGCTTACTCTTCAAACAATATTATAACCATTTTCACCTGCTTTTCCCCTTTGATAAGGTGAAGGTGCAGAGAGCAAGCCCCCCCAAATGCCCACACCATGGCGCCCCTCCCCACCCCTCACCCCCAGCCAAGACAGGCAGGTTGTCAAGCAATGCTACTGCCCTGGAAACTGAAGGCATGTGCTTTTCACAAGGTGATGTTTCTAAATACCAGAGCTCAAGCCACACTTAGCCTCTCTGCCATCTTATGAAGAGCAGTTAGGTCAGGAATAACAAGCTGAAAGTTAATGGTTTCAGAGTGCTGGCTATTAGCATTTCAGTTTGCTTTTATGTTCTTCCACTCTGGTCCTGACTGTTACCTATTAAAACTTCACAGTAACAGAGACTATCCAAATGGATCACTGAATTCACAGCAGTCAAAAGGAATCTGGAATAATAATTTAGATATTCTCAATTCGTAAATGATATTTGTGTTTATAAGAAAGTACATTATCTCATAAGCTAGATTTGAGATAATCTCTTCTGAATCCTATTTCATTCAAAAGCCAGAGCTGAATTTTCTGATTTTTATTTCCATATGCTCTGATCTGCCAAAAGATACACAGTGTGTGTTACCATTCTGTCTTGAATGCACACTGTCAAAAACGTCCGGAACCACAGAACCATAGCAGCGTGCGGCCTGAGCAGCACACTCAGCCTGCTCCCTACACTCTTTGTATTCCCCATAGTTCAAAAAGAGTAGTTCTCTCATTTAAGGCAAATCATAATCCAACAAACACGTTTAAAGTAGATTCATCATGAAAAAGTGTGTGTGTGTGTGTGTGTGTGTGTGTGTGTGTGTCTGCAGCAGATGTACATCAACTTTCTTAGGCTACCCTCTTAGACTCTTGAACAATTTTCTCTACTCCAAAGTACATTCCAAATCCATCCACTTCTCCCGGTCTCCACTGACCCCCTTGGGGCAAGCCAGGATCACTTCTTGCCAACAACACTATAGTAGCTTCCCCTGGTTCTCCAGTTGTCCTCTGCTTGTGATCCATTCTCTGCAGAAAGCTGAGCAACCTCTCTAAAAAGCAGATTGAATCGTATCACTCCAGTGCTCAAAACACTTGACTTTCTTAATGAGTCTTCACTGCACATAGAATAAAGTCCACACCTCTTTTTCATGAGTATCATTCCTTCTTAGAGCATGCCTCCCTGCCGTTCACCAGCCTCAGTCATGGACACAGGTCTCCTTTCTGTTTCTCATATCATGCTACCCCTCCCCCAGCTCTGCACAACTTTCTCTTCCTCATCTATTCCTTCCCAAACCAGCCCAACCCCAGCCTCCTATCAAAACAGCACCCCCACCTGTCATCAACTATCACATACCCTGCTTAACTGTCTGTCTGCGTATGTGTGTGTGTCTCTTCCACGAGAATGGAAGCTCCACAAAAGCAGAGACCAAGTGTGGCTTCCTTTCTTCATTTTTTCAATAATTATTTTGTGTCTACTCTGTGCAAGGCATCCTTCTAATTACTAGAATTCTGTTGTGAACCAAGGAGGAAAACAGCCCTCTCACACGCACCCATGTCTGCCCTGCTCCTCACTGAGTCCCTAACAGTGAAGATCCTTAGATTTTACTACTGTGCTTCAATACAACTTTTAAAAATATTTCCATTAAACCAAACAAGCTACTAACCAATCTACTGAGATTGGTCTCACACTAGTAAGTAATAATATAAGATAACATCAAAAGCTTAGCTCTAACACAAGTTCAGAGCTGAGTGCTGTCTATGGTTACTTCTTAACTACTTCTATAAGGAGAGCACTTTGCTTCCCAATCTTTTATAAATTCCCCTCTTTTATAAATTCTCATCAATCACCACAACCCCTCCCCACTTCTAGTCCCTCTGCACCTCCACACCCCACCATCTTTTTTTTTTTTTTTTGTACCAAGGATTGGATCCAGGGGCACTTTAACCACTGAGCCACATCCTCAGTCTTTTTATTTTTTATTTTGAGACAGGGTCTCGCTGAGTTGCTTAGATTCTCGATAAGTTGCTGAGGCTGGCTTTGAACTCACAATCCTCCGGCCTCAGCTCCCTGAGTCACTGGGATTATAGGTGTGCGCCACCACACTCAAGTCACACTATACCATCTTGACAGAGGTAAATGAACTGAGTTAACGAACGCTCTGAAAATGGCAGGGTGTATGTGACTATATCTGCAATATGTAAATTCTAGTTCCAAATACAGTCTAAATTTTTTCTTTAGTTTTAACATGAGGAACATCATTCATCTATTCGATGACTGGTAATGAAACCTACTTGGCAATGAAACCTACTTGGCAATTACCTGTTAGATTTGTCACACCCAATTTAGCACTTCAGCAATTGTAATAAGTACAGCCCAAATGTGAAATCACTTAAATCTAGTCTTTTTTTGCTGGTAGGATGCCCTGAGTTCCACCCAGAGGAGCCTATTGCTGCCAACACCTTGACAGCTCACCTATTTTTGGGTCTGCTGATACATACCTGGCTATCTTTCCTTCAACTCAGGAAGAAAAATCCTGGAAAAGCACAAACCTACCTCTTTTGTTCCTCAAAACAAGAGTTTACTATTGAAAGTCACCATGTAACCAATCCATCCTCAATTTATATGCTGAATCTATTAAAGAGTTAAGCCACACACAGGAAAAGATATAAGGAAGCCAAATGGGAGGATTACTGATTCAGGTATTAGCAGTTTGATGTTCAGCTTCATTTAACCATGATTTCAGGGAGTTTTCTGTATAGGCAGCAAGCATCCTATAGGACTTGGCAGAGCCTCTTAGAACAGAACCATAGATTTGTACATAAAATCTTTAATACAGAACATCAGGTTCAGGTTCTAAGACCCAGTACTCATGTTGAGTACTCACCTATAGAGCAATGCTACCTAGCTAGATTTGGCTGTGCATTGCACCTGCCTACAGAGTTACCATTTTTCAGTACAACTTTCAAAGCCAGTCCAGCCCTGCTGATTCAGAATGTCCAACAGTAGGGTCTGGATGCCTCCCAGGAGAAGTGAGGATCAACCAGATTTAGAAACCATGGATGTTCAGAACCTAAACCTGAACTCAAATGTCATCAGAGCCAGCTAAATGAACAAAGCATGTAGATAAAAGCCACAGGAAGTGATGGAGCATGCGTACAAATTAAATTTTAAACACCCAGGCCTAATTTGGTCTACTCCTCCCAATTTTGTTATTTTTTGTATTTAAACTATAACTCCTGGAAGCTAGACACCATAGCTCACTCATTTCCATGCCTGGTATAGTGTCTGATGTACAGAAGGTTCAGTCAATGTTTGTTAAATTAATACTGATAATGATGGGGTGAAATCCCAACTCTTCTATCACTATTAGAATTGTCAAGGAAAGTCCTCCCCAGTCATCTTCATCCATTCATTCCACCAACACCTACTGCACATTTACTATGCACAGGATTCTAAAGATTGAGCCGAGTATGACAGATTCCTTCCCTTGTGGGATTTCCATTCTGGAAGGATGGGGAAAATAGGAATAGTTACATAGTTATAATAGAATATAACTAGTTATATAGTTATAATAGAAAAGAGGGATATTTATTCATAAATAAACAAGCCAATTATAGATAATAATGAGTATCATTCAGCATGAAATTTGCTGGATTTTTGTCTCAAAGGCTTTGAAGTCACACAGATGCCAATGGAAGGCAATAGTTTAAAAAGAGCTGAAAAATACTCCCTTGGTTGGAGCAGCCTGGGGTGCTGAGAGTTACACAGCTTGAATTTGCCACTATACCAGTTGAGAGACCTTGGACAAGTCACTTACTTAATCAATCTAGAGAAATGAGATTAAATGATCTCTCTAGCTCTCAGCTTTTATATTCTAAGAATGTATTAGCAAAATTTCATACATTGTGATGACCGTGCCCAGTCTGGAGTGCCCAAGTTCTCTAAGGGGCCACTCTTCAACAGGTGGCTCTTGATATTTACACATTATTATGAACTGAAAATATTTTCCAAGCATTTCATGAGTCCACCTCTACAGTTTACAGAAGGCCAAACCACAGGCTCAGATATTTACTACCAGAGAGCAATGGCCACTGGCACTCCCAGTCTAGGTTAGGAAACTGGCAATGTCACAGGTCCTAGGGCAAAGGAAACCAAATATCAGTGATAAAGGAACTCAGAAATTAGTTAAATTTCCCTTGTTCAATAAACATTATTAAGAGACAGCAGGAAGCCAAGCACAAGTCTAGGTCCTAGGAAAAGAAAAAAAAAATGTACAGGCTTCTCCCTTGAGTCCCTTGGTCTGGTATAGATTCTTAAGCTCATTCCAGAGGCTTCCTGAACCCCATGAAGGTAAATGCAAAGTTTGGGTACATGGGCATTTTTCTGGGGAGAGCATCTATCACTTTCACAAGAATCTCAAAAGGGTCAGACAGGCTCTCTTTCTGACCGCCATACCAGCCCTCATTACTCAAACAAGGCAACTGACGTTTAAAGGAGTTAATAAGCAGTATGCCAACTCACAGCCCAGAAGTGGCACAACAAAGGCTCGGACGTAGCTCGGTGGTGAGCACTGGTATAGCCTGCACAAGGCACTGGGTTTGATCCTCAGCAGCACGCACACACACACACACACACACACAAAGTGGCCCAGTAGAAATGTGAACCCTGATCTGCCAGTCTCCAAAGCCTATACTTTTTCCTTGTGTTATGCTTATTTACACAGCAGGGGAGGGGTCCATTTAAAAGAATGAGTCATGGAAGCCATGGTGGACCAAGGACCATAATCATGTGCTGTCAGTGACAAGGCAGATCCAACCTACTATTTTCTCGAGGCTCCAGGAGACAGCATTACAATTTTTCAGCTTTGCCTCCATCCACAAGAATAAGATGATAGAAATACAAGAGCCTAAACTGAGCCTAAACTCATTCTGAACTCAATTCACATGAATCTCCTCAAGCAACCCAACCCCAAGGTCACTAGCCTGAATATCCCCATGGCAAGAGTCCAGGTAACTTATTCCACCCCTTAAATTTGGTGGGTGTACCTAGACCTCACTCTCCTAACTAACCTGTGCGTCTAATTCTTGGCCCTGACCCCCAATTCTTACAAATGGCTGTTCCCATCTCATGAGTCAAGATGGAATTTACATTAAAAGGCAACCTGAACAATAAGAGAGGTAAATAGGGAGCCTACATCCTGGGAACAAATCTTTACTCCTCACACTTCAGATAAAGCCCTAATATCCAAGGTATACAAAGAACTCAAAAAATTAAACAATAAGATAACAAATAACCCAATCAACAAATGGGCCAAGGACCTGAACAGACACTTCTCAGAGGAGGACATACAATCAATCAACAAGTACATGAAAAAATGCTCACCATCTCTAGCAGTCAGAGAAATGCAAATCAAAACCACCCTAAGATACCATCTCACTCCAGTAAGATTGGCAGCCATTAGGAAGTCAAACAACAACAAGTGCTGGGAGGATGTGGGGAAAAGGGTACACTTGTACATTGCTGGTGGGACTGCAAATTGGTGCGGCCAATATGGAAAGCAGTATGGAGATTCCTGGGACAGCTGGGAATGGAACCACCATTTGACCCAGCTATTCCCTAAAGACCTAAAAAGAGCATACTACAGGGACACTGCTACATCGATGTTCATAGCAGCACAATTCACAATAACAAGACTGTGGAACCAGCCTAGATGCCCTTCAATAGACGAATGGATAAAAAAAATTTGGCATTTATACACAATGGAGTATTACTCTGCATTAAAAAATGACAAAATCATAGAGTTTGCAGGAAAATGGATGGCATTAGAGCAGATTATGCTAAGTGAAGCTAGCCAATCCCTAAAAAACAAATGCCAAATGTCTTCTTTGATATAAGGAGAGTAACTAAGAACAGAGTAGGGAGGAAGAGCATGAGAAGAAGATTAACATTAAACAGGGATGAGAGGTGGGAGGAAAAGGGAGAGAGATGGGAAATTGCATGGAAATGGAAGGAGACCCTCAGGGTTATACAAAATTACATACAAGAGGAAGTGAGGGGAAAGGGAAAAAAAAAAACAAGGGGGAAAAATGAATTACAGTAGATGGGGTAGAGAGAGAAGAGGGGAGGGGAGGGGAGGGGAGGCGAGGGGAGGGGAGAGGAGGTGGGATAATAGAGGATAGGAAAGGCAGCAGAATACAACAGACACTAGTATAGCAATATGTAAATCAGTGGATGTGTAACCGATGTGATTCTGCAATCTGTATATGGGGTAAAAATGGGAGTTCATAACCCACTTGAATCAAAGTGTGAAATATGATATATCAAGAACTATGTAATGTTATGAACAACCAACAATAAAATTTTTTTTTAAATTAAATTAAATTAAAAAAACAAAAAAGGCAACCTGAAAATCATGTGCCAAACATGCAGACTCTGAAGTAAAGAAACATCTACTTGTGTACTGTGGCATAATGTAAAAATCATGGCCTTGGAAATCAGGAGTCAGCCTAAATCTCAGGACTATAACCATGTAACTAGAGTAAGTTAGTTCATCTCTCTGAATCCTGACTGTGCAATTTGTAAAATAGAAAATAACACTTCAAATTTCAACAGTCAATAAAGATTTAGGAGTGCCTAATATGTACCAAACAGTTTTAAGCTCTAGGCGTACATACTCATGTATGGGACAGATAATAGAGGTTCTATTCTAATCAGAAAAAAAAAAAAACAGAAAAACAGTAAAATAAATAATCAATAAAATAGAAGTGGATTTTAATAACACTAATTATATTAAAAATCATAATAGTTAACATTTCTTAATTATGTATAATGTAATGGAAACCACTGCAAGAGAATATAAATACTAATTTATTTAATTCTCACAATGAAGAGATACTTTATTTTCATGTTATAGAGGAGAAAACTGAAGCCCTAAAAGGGTAAGTGGCTCATCCAAAGGCACACTGGCCTCACTGATAAGCCTTCGATTACTTTGTTTGTTTGTTTTGTTTGTTTTGGGGCCGTGACTGAAACCCAGACCACCTAACAGCAGAACCTCACTCTTCACTCTGTCAAGTGACTGGATGAAAACGAAACGTAGTGATGCAGCGGGGAGAGGCTGCTGGGGCTTGGCTGTCACGGAAGCACCCTGAGCAGGTGTCGTAGGTAAGACACAGAAGTCGGGACAGAATAAAGATTTGGGGAAAGAATGTTCCAAGCTGTTCCAAGAACAGCTGAACAAAAGTCCTGGGGAAGAACCAGCCTGGTAGTTTCCAGGGACAGGAAGAAACCAGTGAATGTGGAGGGCTGGCATGTGGGTTCTCGGAAACAAGAGGAGCTTGTTGTTCAGGAAAGAAGGACCTCATCCTGTGTACTCCGCAGAGTCCACAAAGGGCCTTAAGCAGGGAGGTAACACAAATCGATTTCCATTTTTTAAATTATGGATCCAACTGAATGGATTATGAGAGAGGGGGAAGCATGAAAAGTGGAGACAGGGAGACCAAATTGGGAATGCCAAATTCCAGGTTAACAGATAAGGTGACTCTGCCTACAGTAGGAGTAAAAGAAATGAAGAAAAGTGCCCTGTATCAGAAAGTCACCAAGAGGACCAGAAGAGGGCACATAAATCTCCTAGGAGAGCATCCAAACCAGAGCAGGCACAAGTTACCTTCCCTCCATTAGAATAAGAGCTCTGGGATACAACCATAAACCCCAAAACGACTAAGCCTCTTTGATGCCTCCGCCCCAATTTCTCCAACGAAGCCCATCACTTTGAGAGTCAATTGGGAGTGCACCAAATTCAAAACACAATAGGGAATTGATCTATTGAAGGAGCTGGGCTGTTAAATTAAAACCAATTTGGTGTGCCAAGCTGAAACACAAAGGGATCAGTCTTCTTGAACAATGAAGACCAGTTAAGAGGAGACTCCAGTTACACAATCCCCTCCTCTTCACCGTAAGGCACTTGGCTGGATTTTTTTTTTTTTTTTAATAGAAAAGACAAACTCTTGAGTAAATGTAATAATTGTTTCAATGATGTGCTCCTAACCACCCAAGAAGTTAAAAAAAGAAACTGGAAAATTGGGATTCTTCTATTACAGGATCAGTTAATTGTTGCTTCAAATCTGGGCTCTACCCGCACCAGTGAAGAGATGCAGCTATTTGGAGACCTGACAGCGATTCAAGAAGCAGAAAGGCCCAAATGTAGGTAAACAAATAAGCAAGCAAACAAACAAAACACCCAAAGGCTTGTCCAGGAGGCCAAAGGACTGAAAGAATTGGCTCATGTTGCCCAAAATAGGTTCTTTTTTTAGAGAGGCTTCCTGTAAGTACAACTGTCCCCAACAGGAGGTCCTAAGGCCAGTGTCAGTCACCTCCCCAACAACTCACATCTGCAGCACTTGTCATTCACCATGTTTCTAACGACAACAAACCACAATCAGACTGATGAAGCTAAACATTAATTATCACAGAAGGTTCAAAAACACACAAACTCCCTGTGTTTCTTTAACTCAAAAAGTCAAGCCCTCAAAACTCCCAACCCTTGACTAAGAGCAATCTCAGAACTGGACAGAAATTCCCCCACCCAGATCACCTCGCTCACCCTAAATTCCAGGGTGAAGAGGAAACTAGCCTTGAAGAAGTAACCGCTAAAACTCATTCCCCTCTTTGAACTTTTAACTATTCAAATCTTCCTAATTGGTAAGTGCCGTGGTTTGGCAAAGGCTCCACATGATCAGTACCATTTTCATAATAACACTATTATTTGCTACTTTCACTGTGTTGATATTTCCACTGACAGTTAAAAAGGAATAGTATGTAAAATTGCACAAGCCAAAGACAAAACCATACTAGTAGTCACTGTATTCTTTTTATCGTCTTTTAGTTGACAATAATATTATATATTTATGAAATATAAGGTGATGTTATGGTACATGTATGCATTGTGGCATGATTAATTCAAGCAAATTTAACATATCACTTCATGTAATGATCTGTGATAAGAGATCTGGAAATATGCTTTTGTGTGTGCACACATGCACACTGAAGACTGAACCCAGGGCCCTGAGTATGCTAAGCACGAATTCTACAACTGAGCTACACCCACAATCTTTTAAATACATGATATTATTAATTACAGTCACCAGGCTGTACAGTAGATCTCAAAAACATGATAGCCACTGTCTTGTTTCCCAGGCATTTCAGTAAGAGAGAGACAAAAAAAAAAAAAAAAAAAGAAGTTAGTTTCATTTAAGTATATACTTGATGAAGCAGTAAAAATTCATTTTATTAAATATCTAACTTTAAATACCTATCATTTTACTACTCTGTGTAGCAAAATGGGAAATATACTTAAAGCACTTCTAATAAATATGAAAATAAAATGGTTGTCTCAAAGAAAAGTATTGGTGTGAGCTGCACTGTGGGCTGATGGGCCCCATGGAATACCATTTTTACTTGGAAAAAGAGCTGACTGACATTTTTCTGGTAAAATAGATTTGGGTAAGAAGCAGACATTTTCCCAAAAATTAACAAAGTAAACCCTGTTGCTTCAAGGGGGAAAAATGACCATACTTTTTGTCAGTGACAAAACTCAAATTTTCAAAAAAATATCAGAAATTTTGAAAACTTGAATTTGCCACCCTCAGCTTGGCAGCTCATACTTAAAGATTTCTCTGAGAAGATTAGTGGTGATATTAACAAGTGTGATCCTTTTATAACAAAATACATCAACATGTGGAAGATCTGCATAATTTAGTGACCGAATAATTCTCTAAATGACCAACTACAAAGTTATGTGTGGTTAAGAGACCATTCAAAATACAGAATAAATCAGTAGATTTTAATATAACAGACCAAGAAAAGTTGATTGACATAACTTCAGATTCCACACTGCAACCAACCCTTAAGAAACTATAACTTGTGTCTGAGCACAGTGCCACACAAGTGAAATCCCAGCTATTCAGGAGACTGAGGCAGGAGGATCAAAGTTTGAGGCCAGTCTAGGCAACTTAGCAAGACTCTCTTTCAAAATTAAATTAAGGGCTAGGGATGTAGTTCAGTGGTAGAGCACTTGCCTAGCATGTGTAAGGCCCTGAGTTAAATCCTCAGTACCAAAATCAATCAATATCACCTGTCTATAAAAGCCATAGATGAATCTAGGGGACATTAAGTAAATAAACCAGGCACAGAAAAGCAAATACTGCATGATGTCACTTGCATGTGGAAACTTGGAGATGAACTCATCAAAGTACAAAATAGATTGGTAGTTACTAGAAGCTACAGGGATGAAGAGATGAACAGGGAAAGGAGAAAGGTTAGCCAAAGAGTACTAAGTTCAGGTAGACAGGAGGACTAGTTCTAGTGATCCACCACACAGCACGAGGACTTTAATTACTAATAATTGTTAAAATGTTTAACAATTTAAATGTTCTGACCACAAAGAAATATGAGTGATAGATATGTTAATTAGCTTCATTTAATCTTCCCATAATGTATTCTTGTATCACCATACCACATTGTACCCCGTAAGTATAAACAATGGTCAATTAAAATTTTGAAATTTAAAAAAAATAATTGTCACTTTTCAAGTTTTAGTATAATATCCAAGAAGAATACCCACAATTAATAGCTGAAGAATCAACAACACTCCCCTTTTCAATTTAGTGTCTGTGTGAGACTGTATTTTGTTCACATACTTCAACCATGACAACTGAATACAAAAGTATGTATGAATGCAGCTTCTATTAAGCTGAACATTAAAGAGATCTGCAAAACTGTAAAACAATGTCACTTTTTTATGCTCATTTTTTGTATTAGGAAATAGTTATTTTTCATAAAAAAAATGTTAACATGTAACATATTCTTTTTTGCTACTCTTAAGTGATTTAAAGTTTTTAAATTTGTTGTTTTAGTTCCTAATGCAGTAAATATCCATAGATATAAACTCATATAAACAAAAGACTTGGGGGGGGTCCTCATTCATTTTTAGGAATATAAAAGAATCCTGAAGTCAAAAAGTTTGAAAACCTCTGGTCTAAAATAAATATATATAATAGCTGCCTTCACACATACACACACACACACACACACACACACACACACACTGTAAAAAACGAAAACCAGAAAGAAGACAAACTGAACTTCTTTGGATTTTATTGTGTAATTTGCTTAAAGCCCATGGGTCTTGCTAATTTGCATGTCTGATTTACTCAGAATCCATTCTTCCTCCTCCTCCCTGGCAAAAAACCACAGACAAATTCCATTGCCATTTCGCAACCTGCACTTAAGCAAACTGCAGTGCAGTGGTGTAGACACGGAGCTCATCCAGCCTGGCAAAGAGGGATAAGGAGCTCAACTCCAGGGTTTTCCCTCCCAGGGTCCTTTTCAGATACTAAATCCACAAAACACAGCGTTAGTTTGCTCAGAGCAAATAGTTAATTTGTCCTTTCACTAGAAATCAAAAGGACAAAATCACACAGCCAGAGGACTGCTCCAGCCCTCACTCTGACCCTCCACCACCCCCTTTCTCCCCAGCAAGTGGATGTCTAGGCCCTGAAGAATCAACAAATCAATCAATCTATAACAAATATTTATACTGCCGACATGAAAAAGAGAGGATATACAGTCATAAAATGAAAACTAACAATGCGGGTAATAAAATAAAACTACCTTAGTAAATAGTGCTATAAGGAGCGTGGAACAAAGAAGAAAAAAAACTATCTGCCAAATCAAGGGTATAAATAAATGAGAAGAAGACAGTAGAAGATTAAAAGCAGGTAATAAGGCAGCAGAGCTAAAAAGTCAATAATCAAAGTTAGTGATCAAACGTCCGTGATTAGACCTTTTGGCTAAAATTCAGTTTGGGGGAGGGCGGGGGAGATAAGGCTAGAATGATAGATTGTACCCTGATTGTGGAAGGTCCTAAAAGTCAAGCTAAGTAGTCTGGATTCTATCCCGAATGCAATAAGGAGCCACAAAAGGCTTTTGAGAAGGGCAGGAAGATAACGAAAGCATGTTGTTTTGTTTTAATTTGTTGTCCTGTTTTTAAAACATTAATATATTTATAATCCAGTTGAGTTAAAAGAAACCAAGACTGGAGGTCAGAGGGTCAGATAAGGAGACTACTGAAAAAAACCAGGGAGACAGGAGTTGAACCTGAACAAGGAGATGGCAATGGAATTGAAATAGAATCAGGGGAAACAGGAGGTAGATAGATGTGGATCCTAATGTAGTGCCAAGACAAGGTGACTGGGACAGGGGCAGCTGGACACAAAAATAAGGAAGTCAATGTCATTAACACAGATCTGCAGGGAGCCTACCAAACTAGTCTCTGTGGTAGACAGTGAATGATACTGACTGGGAGGAAGATATGATTTTAAACACGCTGTGGGAGGAAGGTGGATATGAAAGACTAGCACTAAGCTCCCTTCCAGTCTTCTACTACTGTGCCCTCCTATGCTGCAACATGAGACCTAGGAGGCAGAAATAAAATGGAGGCCACCATCTTGGTTTTTGACTGTTTTTCCATAGTCATGGAAGCGTTGGGGTTTTCTGTGACTTTATAGGATCTGGCCATTAACTTTGTAGTTACCAAATTCCAGTTCCTGATTTCTATCTTACCTGTGTGTGACAGATTTGCAGCTCACCTGGCAAACCAGCCTGTATCATTATTTCAGAAGGCTACCTCTAGAGGCTCACCCTTGAGCCCACTTCTCTGGGATTTATAGGAACCTATTTCCCAATCTATTTCCTGCAGCTAAATCCAGACATATACGATGGGTTTAATTAAAGGCAGAACAACCAAGTGATAACATTTGATACACATTTCAAAGAATGGAACTAGACCTGGAAACAAAGCAAGCCCATAACAAATAGGTACTAACAGATAAATAAGTCTAAGCCCCCAAACTATATTATTCCATTCTCTACAATTTCTACAATTCATCTGGGAATGAACAAACAGAAATCTTTTAGCTATCTTAAGTAATTACAACATCTTATTTTTTTAATATTTTTTAATTGTCATGGATATTTATTTATTTATTTATTTATTTATGTGCAGTGCTGAGGATCAAACCCAGGGTCTCCTCACACATGCCAAGCAAGGCTCTACCACTGAGCCACAACTCCAGCCCCAATATCTTATATTTATCTGGAGCTGTGAAAATAAATATTTTTAAGAGTCCTCATTTCATTTTTATTTGACATAGAAAACCAAAAAGGGTCAGCATTATAATCTCAGTTTAAAGAAATGAGAGATTGGAAGCCTAGAGTTCAGCAGTTTGCCTAAGGTCATAGAGGGTAAGTCAGTGATTCAACTAAAGTATTTCCTGCTTTAAACCTATTTTCTCCCATTTAGTCTTCTGTCAGTTAATTCTGACTATGTTTCTAAAGTGAGTGTTAAAGTTGTTGATGTAGAAATATTAGGAGCCTAAGAAGGCTTGTAAAACCACAAAGAATTAAATGGGGCCTAACTTACAACCATGGAAAAAATTAAAATTCCATGTGTAATTTTCTTCTCCAATTTTAACCTAAAATGTGGTGCTTGTGGCAGGCCCGCTGTTCCTATGACACACTTCCAACACACACAGTTCTGAGCAGCAAGTGTCATCCAATTATTTTGGGCAGCTATTCATTTATTTTTCTATCATTCTGAGTTGGAAAATTAACAGTACTGTGTTTACAAACCTTCACGAGGCCCTTACATAATAGCTCAAAAATGTTTATATTCCACACAACTCGGGTTTGAAGAAGCTCAAAGGCAAGTTAATATAAACCTGCTCTGAACAAATGTGCAGAAAGTAGCCCTGTTAGACAGAGGTTAAGCTTTGACCTTCCCAACTTTTTCCATAGAATGTACAATCCATCACGTACAAAAACACAGCAGAGATGTGAGGTGTTGGTAAGTACCCCTGTTAGTGAGAAATTCTGCTAATTATTACACCAAATAAGCATAGTTAACAGGCCATGGCCACAAGAGGGGCATGTTTCAGGGCATTAAATAGCTGCATAGGGTGGAAAGGAATATATTACACTATGCCCTTTACCAATAAAACAATTTCCCTGACACCTAGAAATCCAGTCAGCTGGAGCCAGATGAAAGTGCTCTCCAGCTGGGCTGTGCAGAGGACGATGCTTGAGCGCCACCTACCGACCTGACATTTTAATAAGCAGCCTTCTGGGAGAGGTACCTTGAACCTAAGCTTGCAAAGTAGGAAAAGGAAATGGAGCTAGAAGAAATCATGTTTTGAGGGGTTGTGCATGTAGTTCGGTGGTAGAGTGCGAGCTTAGCACATATGAGGCCCTGGGTTTGATCCTCAGCACCTCAAAAAAAAAAAAATCACATTTTGAGAGCTCTTCAAACTATATTCGTGCTTTTTAAAGCATACATATAAATTTTCTTTCCTTTTTCCCCAACTCAGCCTTCCTAAGTAATTTTGCCCAAACATGAACTCCAAAGTAATCAGTCATTTTTTCAGAAATAAATTTTATTTTGCCAAGAATCTTCTAGTGGAAAGCGCCTTCAAAATTAAATGTTCCCAGGGAGAAAAAGATAGCAGACGGGTGGTCAGTTCAGACAGAATAAATCTCAGGTCTCAAACCCATAAGAAATATGAAAAGCAGCAAACTTTACACACCATAAATGCAAACAGCTTACGTGTAGGAAAATTATCCAATCTTTAGCAAGAATTATTTGACAATAAAGGATTAGGGAGCCCAAAAGAATTACTGATTTCTAATGTAGCACTGAAGAGATAGACTGAATATTCCCCGAAAATAAAAAGATATCCTTCAAAAAAGCACCAGTGGCACTAAGATCAAGTATTTTTCATGCTGATTGTTTGGTGAAAAAATCTAGCCTACATTACACAGATACAGTACTGAACAAAGGTCACTACCTCATGGAGCTTACAGTCTAAAGGAGGAAGACAGGTAAAAAACAAGCAAACCAGATCAAGATGAGTGATACAAAGAGACAACAGGGTAATGGATCAGACAGCAGCAGCAGGCAATGAGATGGGTAATACTATTTTAGGGGTAATCGGAGAAAAGTCTCCTGAGGATATGATATTTAAGTTGGAACCTAGAAGAAACTAGAGAACCAGCAGATATCTGAAGGAAGATAGTTCTGAGAGGTCAGAACAGCAAGTACAAAAAGGTCCTGAGGAGGTCAGAGTGGAAAGACACAGATCAGGGACACAGCCAGAGTTTTGTTTTTGTAACAGCTGCTTTGAGACACAATTCACATGTCAATTTACCCTTTTAAAGTATACAAGTCACAATGTGTTTTCATAGAATTATTCATCATCACCACTTCTTAGTTTCTGAACATTTTCATTACCCCATGAAGAAACTCTGCCTATGAGCAGTTCCCAGCTCCTAGCAACCACTCATCTATGTCCTGTCTCTACAGGTTGGCCTAATTCTGCATGAAGAATCATTAATATATGGCCTTGTGTCATTGGCCTCTGTTCGTTCATATTGTAGCATCTATCAGTGCTTAGTTCTTTTTATTGACAAATGATATTCATTTGTATGGATATAGCAATTTTTATCATCCAGTGATCATTTAATGAACACTGGGTTTTTTTCATTTGTTGACACTCATGAAAATTTGCTACTGCAAACATTCAGGTACAAGTTTCATATGAACATATTTTCATTTCTCTTGGGTAACTGGGAGTGGAATTGCTGGATTATGTGGTAACTGTGTTTAACATTTGGAGGAAACAAAAGAGAAGAGAGGAGAGTTGTGAACTGATTTTT
This sequence comes from Callospermophilus lateralis, assembly GCF_048772815.1. NCBI lineage: Eukaryota > Metazoa > Chordata > Mammalia > Rodentia > Sciuridae > Callospermophilus > Callospermophilus lateralis. The sequence continues at coordinate 37,829,060 of NC_135322.1, read as the reverse complement.
TGTTTCTTCAAGATTTACTTTGGTTTTGTGTAGAGAGAGGCAGGGAAAGAAGTAGGGATACTAGATAAGAAGAAATGGCAATGATCCAAGAGAGAAGCTAGTATCTCGGAGAAGAATGACAGAATATTTTTTAAAAACAGAGGCAATGAAATCTGCTGATAGATGAGATGTGGAATAGGAAAGAAACTGGATTTTTGGCATGAGCAAGTGTAAGAATGAAGCTGCCTTGTACAGAGATAAAGATGACTATAGGAAAAACAATCAAATATGGTTTCTTCCTCATCCTCTTCCCTCTCTCAAGGTTCCCCACACTCCACTTTCAGAGATTCCTGCAATCCTTGATCACTGGAAGCAACTGTCCCTTTAGAGTGATACTGGAATGTTTATTTTTATAATCAATCAAATTCCAACCGGCAGTACAACTGCTAAGTGTATAAATGAGGGAGCAAAAGAACTAAAAAAAAAAAATGACTATAATTAACTAAACCTTGACAAGCTCCATAAAAAGTGGTTTTTCAAAACTACTTCTCCCAAACATCCATTCAGAAGTGCCTCATTTTAGAAGAATGGGAGAATTTAGGAAAAGCAAGCCACAGTCCAAGAGGCTGTGAATGACTCAGAAGGAAGACCAAAGCTTAGCACTGATACTTGACAATCAAAAGGACAGGGCACTTGTCTTCTCTGGCATTGGCCCCAATCAGACCAAGCACCTGGCCTTGATGCCATTTGTCATCTTGGATTTCACAGCTGCAAATATTTTATTAGAAACTAAAAGGAAGAAAAAGAGAGAAACATAAGGAGGAAAATATTTGAGCTCAAAATGCAAAATGTGTTTATTCACTTTCATGACACACCTTTCAAAGCAACCAAAATGTGTTTATAGACACTAAGAATCAACGACAAGACTGTTTCAAGACCTATGTAAGAAAGCCACAATCCTGCTACTTTTGAAGGCACCATCTGCTATCAAAATAAACATTACACTGCACCCGAATTTCACATAAAAGTTATTCTGTAATTAAAAAAAAAAACAAACAGATTTTTATCATTTTGTGTGTAAATTTATGTGGCCTTGAGAAATTTATTTATGATTGATAATGATTTCTCAGGAGTTATCGGGCATACTTGTGAATTCTTGGAAATTACAAAAGCCAACTTACAAATTATTTTCAAATTCAATAACATTTTTTGCATATAAAATGTGATATTATAAAAACTGGTATGATGCTACTTTTTATAACCATTTAATGAAGCAATTGTTCATTTCAATTCTGCAATTTTATGTTTGGAGCTTGAAATCTGTAGGTCTTTTCAGGTCTCATACACTCTTAAAAATTCTGTGGCTGAGACTAGTGAGTAGCTGCTGTTTTCGTCCTCTTCCTGCTGAGTTCAGGCCAGTGGAATGTGAACAGAAGTGATGAGGGCCACTTCCAGGTCTGGCCCATAAAAAACTCCTGAACGCCATTCTGCAAGCTCTTCCCCCCTCTGCCTGGCTAGAATGGAGATAACCTAAGGTGACCTTCGAAACCATGTATTAAAGATGGCACAGCCTCCTTAGCTTACATCCCTAAAAGGATACCTCGAGGACAAGACCCCACCACCCTGTTTATCACACTCACTACTATTACTCAAGAAAGAAAGAAATCTGCATTATGTTTAAGCCACTATACAGTACTTTAATATGACTTTTTTTTTTTTTTAACGGTACCTACCCTAATTTATACAAACCCCCAGGGCTAAACACAGTGCCTAAAGTGTCTCACAGATAACTAGCCTGGACTAATAATTTACACCTTCACCTTTTCTATTTGTGCAATTACTAATTACTAATAGATTAGCAGCTGACACTTGCAAAACATTACTATGTACTGAGTTCTGTCCTAAATGCTTTATCTAAATTAACTCAGTGGATCATTAAAACAACTCTAGGTGGTAGTTGCTATAATCATCCCTATTTGACAGATAATGAAACTGAGGTACAGAGAAATTAAGTGATCTGCCCAAGGTTACTCAAGTTTTAAGTGGCAGAGCCGGTACTCAAACCCAAGTACTATGGTTCTGGCACCCAAGCATTTCATCAGTGTGTAGAAAAGAGAAGTGAAAAGTTCAATTCCAAGCAGCTTTATTTTCTTCTCTCTCTCCTACTCACAAGGCAGGGTAAATGGATACTACAGGATATGCAATATCACCTACCCATGTGTGTCACTTACATGTTCATTATTAACGAGAACGACAGATAACTCAAGACAGTTCTGATTTGCTATGAATCCTGACTTCAAAAAGTCACTGCATATGTGGGGAGATGGGTCCAAAAGCCAGTGGAATTATATACTCTTTTTCATGAAAAAGCAAATGTCTCTGAAAGCAGCTAATAAGTAAATCTGTACTTTTCCAAAGAAGCAAGGATTAACTTCATTGTGGGTTAAATTAGCTGAACATCAGAAAAGGACATCCAAAATAAACAGTCATGTACTGGTGGTAGCCAGGGGTGATGTGACCAAATGCACACTTGAGAAGGAATTCCAAGTGTGGTCATGAACATTTCCCTGATTCAAAATAAACAAAGAAACAAGGCAAGTTTTGACATGGACAAGACATTTGAGATCATAAAAAGCAGCAGCCTCACCAGCAGGCCACAAGTCTAGATTAAATGCATATTTCAGATGACTCATAAACCACCCCTAAAATGACTCTGTGCTCCTGAGCCAAACAGAGGCCATTTCTCTACTTACACAGCTGCCTTTCCATTCCACTGTCCTGCTACATAAGAGTTGCCTTGTGTGCATCAACAGGAAAATTTAAACGTAGTGAATTCCCTTTATACCATCTTCTACCAGTGTAAAAAAATAATAAAATAAAATAACTAGTAAACCTCCTATAGGAGCCTCATGCCTCAGCATTGTCTCCCTAAGGGTAGAAATGACCTGGAATCATGATTCTGAGTCAAACACATTTAGCTATCCTGTGCCAGGCACTGTGCTAGGAATGGTAATATTTGTTATCTCTTTAAACTGCAAAAGATTTAAAACCTGAGCTCTCTTTGGCAGCTAACAAGGAAAGGCAGATATGGAAACAGTCAAATTCACATGGCTCCTTTTGAGAGTAACCATGTGATGGATCAAAGGACACCATGAACCTAGACTATTTTAGAAAAGATATAAAATAAGCTATAATATTGCAAGTGTGGAAGGAAATCCTAAATGCTGCCAATCTCAATCAGTCACTGAGCATCTACCTAAATGTTATACTGTGTGCCCCAGTCCTTGTGAGGAAGTATGGATGACATAAAAGGGTGTTGCCACTAACATCACATTATAACAGCTAATAACCCTTAATACCACTTGAGCATTTACTATGTGTCAGGCACCCTACTGAGTGCCTCCTCTATACTAATACATATAATCCTTACACCAGCCTTATGAACAATACAGACAGAATTACCAGATATACGAGGAAAATATATAAATATTACTATAATAGAAAGTCAAAACCTTTTATATACAACTGCTATTTTCAGATGATTTCTGGGAACACCTTCCAACTTAAGATAGTGAAATTTATCTCCTGATTGTTATTAAATTGTTCAAGATAGCCTCAGAATAAGATCTGTAAACACCATAAAGCCTGACTTGTATGTTTTAGATGTTGAATATATCAGATCACAATAACCACAGGAAATTACTTCCTTGATGTAACATTCAAATTGAGGAGTCTCTTAGGCTTAATAATGGCATTGTTGAAATAAGTACCTTCCCCTGTTTAAAATTAAAGAAGAAGAAGAGGAAAGTCAGATTATAGCATTTTAAGAAGTTTCACAGGCAACTCAACATGAAATCTACTACTGATAAGAAAATTATTCTAAACAGCATCAAAATTAGTCTTCACATTTATGAAGAACAAAGGACTTAGGTTCCCATCTTTAAGGTCAGATTAAGGTAACAGACTGGATTGAGCCATCCATCAGGTAAAATAAATGCTCTGGACAGTGCCTAGACTAAACAGGGCCAAGAATTCCTAAGACAAACACCACTTCTAACAGTGGAGGTCAGCACAGAGGCCTGGCCCAGTGGGGAGATGCCCTGTAGCTGCAGGTCTAGAAGGCTACCCTGCAAATTCTCATCAGACGCTTAATCAATATCACGCCTTAGGACCTGAACCGCTACTATAAAATCAATATTACCTTTATTTTAAGTAGCAGGAGGAACAATGAGATTATCTTGTTCCTTACAAGTCTGTCATGGAAAATCTGGCTCATGGTGTATGTCATCTTTTGCTTTTGCCTGGAAGGAATGCATCTGTTGGGCTGGGAGACAGTGTGGCAGAACAACCCAGCCACAGGAAAAGGTGAAGAAATACACGCTTGCTCAGGAAAAGCTGAGGCCTAGAAGCACATCACAAGCTGAAGAACAATTAATTCATCAGGAGAGGAGTTCCAAGGCTTTCATCCACCAGTGACCAGCTGGGGCTCCAGCCCTAACCTCCCATCGCTCCTTCTCTGCAGCCTATTTAACAGCACCAGCCAGGTGACTGTCCAAAAGAGAGCACCTGAATTCACCCCCAGACCTGGTCTTCCTCTGTCTTCTAATCAAGTGAAGAGTCACAATCTAGCCATTCAAACTGAAAACCTGACGTTATATCCTTTATTCCTCTTTCTTTTCAAATCTCCTTATCCAGTCTCCAAGTAAACCCTTTCAACTTTGTCTCCAACACATGTCCTGAATCCTTCCCCTTGAGGCCACCTCTATAATTGTCACTTGTGCCAAGCCATAAGCACATCTTTCTCTTCTCCAGATTTTTTTCTCTTCTCTCTTTTGGTACTAGGATTGAACCCAGGGGCACTTTACTGCTGAGCCACATCCCCAGTTCTTTTTTTTTTTTTTTTTTTTTTTTTTTGAGAAAGGGTCTCACTAAGTTGCTGAGGCTGGCCTTGAATTTGCAGTCCTCCTGCCTCAGCTCCCAGAGTTGCTGGGATTGCCCAGTTCCAATTTTTCTAATTCTACTCTGGCCCTCTACTACTTCCCACACAGCAGTCACATGATCTTTATTAAACACACACTCCATATAAACACGCTACACCTAAAAACCCTCCAATGGTTCCCACCCCACACAACTTACAATAAAATCTGTATCTTTAGCACAGCTGAGGGGCCCTACAATGATCTAGCCTCATTCCTTCTCCCTTTTATCTCTTCTACTTAAATTTTGACCATTGAACACCTTTGTTTCTCCTCCACCAAAAGTTTATCGCACCTCAGAGCTTTGTTCCTAGAGCTGGAATGAACATCCTTGTCTTCCTTTGGAGCTCACATCACAGGTCACTTCATACCAAGCTACCTAGAGTACTCCCCTCCCCTCAGTCATTAACATACCATACTGTATCACTAGGAGACATGGTCTCATTTGTTGCCTTATTGTTTACTGTTTACTGGCTTGCTTCTTCTAAAAGAAAATTAATCCCCTTGAGGGGAGGGACTCTGGTCTATTGGTCACCACAGAAATCCCAGAGGCTAGTATGGCACTGAAGCATACATAGGCCTTCACTAAAATCTGCAAAATGAATACCTAAATAGCACCTGAAATCTGCTATTGAAACCAATCATGCTAAAAGTTTTAGGAAAATATTATGATCAGAGATAGCACTTGAGGACTAAAAAAACCTTTGATTTGCCTTGATTTAATCTTCTCTAATATTTTGTTCTCACAAAGGAGTGAGATAAGAGGTCAAGAAGAAATAGATTTAACTTTTCAGAAGCTCTCAACTCCCATTCTGAGAATCAAATAATGACAGTAGAAGTTCAGATAAGGCCTCTCAAATCACCAAGGCTACATTTGTCTCGAGGTCAGTAAATTCAGTCCACCTTCTCTCTGTCCATCCACACCCTCCAGCCCTCCAACACACACCCCACTTCTCACCCTCTCACATGACTGTCCACAGGCCTCCAGTGCCCTTCTTCTGGTTCAGTGACCCATTCCCTCCATCAATCAAGAGCTTCTAAAAGTCTCTCACCTCCCAGATAAAGCCTTTTTGGTTTAACTAAAGAGGAAGAGGAAAGGAGCTAATATTTACTGAGTGCCTCCCACATACTGTGCTAAATGCTAGGAACTCTTAACAAATTGGGAAGTAAGTTACCATTAGCCCCATTTTTAGATAAGAAAATTGAGTATTAGGACCATGACTTACCAGAAATCAAACAAGTAAGTGGCAGAGATGAAAATGAAATCCACATCCAACTCTAAATACCAATTTTTTTCCAGGGCATCATTTCAACAACAAAAATAAAGTTAAAATACATACAAATAATAATAATTAATACATACTTCTTATTGTTATCTTTAATAAAACTATAAATTGCTTTTGCTATTTCAATTTGATACATTCTTTCACAAATGGCTCTCTATCATTTCTTCACTGATACTGGGTCTTTTTTTTTTTTTTTAACTTTATTTTATTTATTTGTTTTTATGTGGTGCTGAGGATCAAACCCAGGGCTTCACACGTGCTAGGCGAGTGCTCTACTGCAGAACCACAACCCCTGCCCCTGATACTGGGTCTTTAGGCTACAAACTTTTTTGCATGTAATGTGTTCCTATATTAAAAACAGCAAAGTCACTTAAAGTTTCCCGTATTTGTAATATACTGACAAAATATTATAATCACAAAGGTCAGTCTCATTAAAGTTTCCAATATTACTGTCCTAACTGGACAAGTGGCAGAAATGTGCCAACGTAGGTCATTGTAATCACAAAGACAAATAACCTAGTTCAGCAAAATGTATATCAGACACCAAGGATGCTCATGAAACAGACCAAAGTTCCCGAAGTCAGAAAAGCCAATGCCTATGGTCAATCAAGCTTCTTTAATACAAGATTCAATTCTTCCACAACCAGAAAGCAAAAACCAGAAACACTACATTAAAAGACCTCTCAAAAGTAATCTGTGCATTTTTGAGATAAATCAAGTAAAATTAAATTCAATAAAGAAAAATATTTCTTGTCAACCTTTAATCCTCAACAATAATTGTTTTTAATGATATTGCATATCATCATAAAATTTTATAAAGTTCATCAGTATAAGAAAAAAAATCACAAACACAATACTGAGCAGATGGACAAAATGAGTTGGTCTAGCCTGTCCTATAGTGGAAGGTACTATAAATTCTCTAAATATATATTAGCTTGCATAAATATCTTCCAAACCTTCCCTAAGTAATCCAGATACTTTTGTTATGCTAATTTTCTCTGTGGATTATAATTAAAGAAATTTGTCATAAGCCAATTTAAAATAGCATTCCATTAAAAAATAAATACCATATTCTGTTTGAAAGTAAGATCATATTTGACTGTTCACTTCTTTGCTATTCAACTTACTGTTTTTACAGATAACAAAATCATGACTGATTAAATTAAAACTTTAAGCTGGTAGCAGCAAGAAACCATTTCTGATCCTGTCAGTCTCTTTAAGACCAGAGGAGAACTTGACTCTCACTAAGGTTGCTGTCGATAAAAGAAGCCTTGCTTTTGTGATAAGATACTGCAAACAACAAAATATCACCAAATCAATATTCTCCGTTCCCTTCTTTATTTTCCTTTTCCTTTCTTCCTTTCTTTCTCACTTTTTTTTCCTTTCTTTCTGTTTTGCTTTTAAGATCATAGAGCAGTGAGTTGTATGGCGTCAGATTCAACCCAAAACGATAAAAACCCACACACTCTCTTCCCCACCCTAGCGTGCTCCAGGGGTGTAAATATTTCATGGTATTACCATCATTCACTCGGTGCTTATATTGTCTGATCAAGCCTCTATTTCTGTCTGTTAGATACTCTGGAGGATAGCGTTTTTTCATGTCTGCTGCTCAGTCACATAAAGCCCTTGCTTCTCAAAGGTTCTTCAAAGTTCAATAATTTATTAAACACTGTGCCGGGGTCGGTAAGCACCCACAGAAATGCATAACTACAGAATATGTGGAACTATTAAAGAGTTTCTTTAATAAAAAAGGTGACTTTAGAGAAAATGACAGCATTGTTACTTACACAAGAGAGGCATACTCTGAACAATTGAAGCTATGCTGTGCTAAAAGGCAGGAGCTTAAAATACACAGGACTGCCTGTTTACAGGTAAGTCATTAAGCAAACCCACTGTGAAAGAGGCCTTCTAGAGAAGTCTACAATCACAACTCAGGTCCCCTATTTCACCTTTCTCGGGATAATAACTAGGCAGGTCTAAATATAATAGAAAATTGATAATTCCAATAAAATACTTTTCAATCTAAAGACCAATGACAATTTCAAACTTATCAACATTACCTTCAAATCTACTGACTACATTTATTACTTCCTACTGCTCTCTGAGCAATAGGTGGATATGGCATTGAAATAAAATTATACATAACACATATAAAAACAAAGTAATAAGATTCTGAGTGGTATGCTTTCATCAGCAAGTATTCATTGAACTTAGACACACGAGGAGCCATGGGCAACACATGATTAGACTAAGACATTACTCTATGTTCACAGAGGCTACTTAGCCTCATCCACTGACAAAGCAAACATCACGTGCTTAGAGTAAGACCCAAAACAGTGCAGAATCCACTGCTAAAATGAGCAGGAGTCTCCAAGGGCCATGGTATTTCCTAGAAGGTCAAAAACAAACCAATTTGAGTGTCAGTAGGCAAGGAAGACTTTGAGAAGGAAGAAATCACTTTCTACATATTAAATTATTTTCTCAGCTTAATTTGGTTTTCAAATAAACCTTAGGAGAAAAAAGTGATAATCCAAATTAATGACTAACACAACAAATTAACTCTTATTTGAACATAGTAGATTCAAAACATGCACTTGACTCCTTCCCAAAACCTTACTAAAATGTCTATAAAGAAATTAAAAACAAGGGCTGGGGATGCAGCTAATTGATGGAGTGCTTGCTAGCCTGCACAAGGCCCTGAGTTCAGTCCCCAGTACTGTGAAAAAAGGAAGAAAGAGAGAAATTAAAATAATAATAACAAAAGAGCAAAAAATAAAAACCTTGAAAGATGAAGAGAATTGAGAGAGAAGAAAACAAATAAGAGATGGGATTCCGTATCTGTTAAGATCCAAAGGGAATGCAACTAGAAGAACAAAGAAAGCTGAAGCCTCCTTAGCAACTCAGGCACTGGGGGAGAAAGGAGAAGACCAATAAGAAATGAGCTGGGTCCTGCCACTGTCTCAGAAGGCTCAGGAATTACAAAACCAGGCAATCCTAGGGGCAGACAGATGTATTTTGGAAGTAGAGCTGAAAACAGGAAAACTCATTAGAGGTGCAGGAGTCAGGGTTAGACCCCAGGGCCTTTCTCTCAAGGCCAACAGCCAGGTCAACATCAAGTTCTTGACCAAGAAAAACATAAGTCGAACTGCCTGGACCAGCTGGCGCAGGAAGGCTCTGGACACCACAATGCCCACCCAGCTGAGGGCAGAAATGAGAGCTGGGTAGCAACTCTTAGAACTCCGGGGTTCTGAAATTTCATGATGAAGTACTGCAATGGGGTCATTCTTCAGTCTTTCTGCTACATACATCCTATCAACCTGGATATGTCTTTTTTTTCTTTTTCTTTTTCTTTAGGTCAAGGAATTACCTTGTATCATTTCTTTGTTAATTTCTTCTGCACTGATATTTTAACTCTTTATTCTTGAGTTAGTAGATATTGAACTCCTTGGACTGATCCTCCAATTTCATCTTTCTTACTTTCAATTGCATTCTCGCCTCCCACACGCATACACATTCTGAGAAAACATCTTCAACTTTATTTTCTAATATTTCCAATGAAATTATTTCTGCTATCATATTTTTAATTTTTGAGAGATCTTTCTTGTTCTCTAAATGCTTCCTTTTTTAACACTTTACAATGGAAAACTTCAAACTCACAGAAGTAGAGACAATTGTGTGGTAACTCCCAGGCACACATTACACAGCTTCAACAATTACCAACATTTTACCAACCTTATTTCATCTATTCCTCCTCACCATTTTTTTCTGAATTATTTCAAAGTAAAAACCCCAGATATCAGAATATTTCAACTGTAATTATTTGGTGTATATCTCTAAGACATAAAGATAACTATTTTAAAAAATATGACCATAATACCATCATCACAACTGAGGAAATTAAGAGTGTGACTGTTCCTTTTTATTACTATCTTACTCCTGTTCCATGTATGTAATATGTTCTCTCATCTCTCTAAGAACAGTAATTATCATTTGTTTGAGGCATTCTTCAATATCTGATGAGCCCTGCTGACCAATTCATGATTTCAAGAGAGGTAACACAAAACAGACTGAAAGCTAAATGTTCAGAAGTTTACTTTGGCCCTCACTGTCAGGTAATCTGATGGAAAACTGTCCTTTTCTTTAGATATCACCAAATATCATCCTACTTTACTCCCTTTTAGGTAGTATATATACTTCTTATTTCACCAGGTCCCACCAGTCCCTAAAGTCACCCCTAAACTGAGACAATTTCAGCTTTCATTAACCATCTCACACTTAAATGATACGCAGGAAAAGTTTTAAGACTCCTATTGTATAACAAGATGTGACTACATGAAAGAAAAAGACCTTTGTAAAATATACCTTGATTAATTTTATTTTCTGTTATCTTTGGAAAAGGCTGAATAAGTCAATGGAATCATATATAAGGCAAAACACACCCCAGCACTCTGACAAAAGACAAATCAAACCTTGTATATTTCATATTCCTGAAAACAATATCCAAGTACCCTCACCACATCCAGCTTTTCTCAAAGGGTCATATGCCAGATCTCAACTGCCTAAGATGGAAAGGTGGAAAGGAGTCAGAAAGAGGAAAAGATTGAGAAAGCAATTGGGATTTATCTTTTGCATTCCAACAGGGAAAGGAAATCATCAAAAATGCTTTTCCCCCACCAAAGGGCAGGCAAATCTAATGCTTTCTAGGGTTAGAGATGGATCAAGTTCTGAATTTGTAGACTTATAAAAGCCTCCAAAGCTCTTTTTCTTGGATAGTATGCTTGGATATTTTACATGCACATGAACACATTATGAACATATTCATATATGTATGTAGTCATATACATATAATCATGGCTCAGCTTAGCAAACACATCAAGGAAATTCCTACAAGTTTCCAAAGACAATTTAGATGTGATCAAATGATTTTTTAAAGCACAAGATAACCTGTCATTAAAAATGTCCAGGGACATCCTGGAAATCTATTATACAACACGGGAATAGTTGAAAATATTCAGGAAGTAGATTTTAAAAGTGTTCTTATCACAACAATCTGATAAGTGTATGAAGTAATATATATGTTAATTAACTTGATTTCATTCTACAACATGCACATTGTGAAAACATCATGTTGGACACCAAAAATCCAATTTTTATTTATCAATTTAAAAAACTAATTGCTTTATTGTTTATCGATTACATCTTTAAATGGTTGGAAACAAGAACTTTACTCAGTTTTAGATACAAAAGTTTCCTCCATGACTGCTGGCTATATATCTGCTAGTTAAGAACAACAATGCTACAAAAGTTGCCTTCAGATTAACAGCCCTGTCATTTATCCTTTAAATGTTTATCTCCTTTGGTCACAATTTTATTGTAGTTAAACAGCAACTAGTATGTGACCAAAAGCATTCAAATGCTCTGAGTACACAAAGAGCACACTGTTCTTTTTCCAGCTGAATGGACTTTTACTGGTGTGAACAAAAGACAAGATCCTGCTATTCTTCAAATTAAAAGGCAAGAAACAGCAAGGAAAAACACTGCACAGAATACCTCTCCTGGTTCACTTTATAAATGCTAATGAGAACAGTGAACCAAACAGTTGCTTTCTTTTTCAAAAGTTGCAGAAATTATGAAAAATCAATACACATCTCAGTGTCTCTTTTAAAAGGATTGTGCTAATTAATAATGTGCAATCCACTATGGTTAACTCAATGCATATTGTCCAATACAGATAGTATTAGAGTCAAGAAGGCCTCACTCAAAGGTGGTCAGGCAGCATCACGCAAGGGACCTGCAAGGGCTGAATAGAGACTTGACATTTGGAACCTGAGATTTTTAAAAAGCTCCCCAAGGCCTTCAGAAAGCAGATGAGTTGAATCCCTAAGGCCTTCTAATAATCTAAGAAAAGAAGCTATTGCTGCCACCGGCACTGGAAGGTGGCGAGGGCTCCCTGACCTATGAGGAAAGGCCATAAGAGCAGCCCTAGCTATCACCTTCCTCAGGGTCTTTACTTTCTGTTCTGCCTTCTTCCTGATCCTCTCATGTCTCTCATCCTAATATATCTCTTGTGTCTTTAGATCTTAAATAAATGACTGAATTATCTGTTTTGTGGGCTGTTTTCATTTGTAGGGGCTGAAAGAAGACAAGAGGAATCTATATAAATTCTGATATTAACATTTAGGATGGAAGAAGAAAATCTAAGGGCTTGGGATTTATTTTCTTCTTGAGCAATAGAGAGAAATAGTGCATGATCTAGGCACGGGTTTGTCTACAAGTGACTCAAAAATCCAAAATGGCAGTGCCTTAACAGGCTGGTACAGTGGCTCTCATGAAGTTCTTAGAGACTAAGCCCCATCTAGCTTGAGCCCCCACTCTAAGGATAAGCCCTCCCTTTTAGGATGCAAACCTACAATTTAAATTCCATGTAACAGAATAAAAAGGAAGGGCCTGGGAAGAGAAAAGCAAAGGCACACACCAACATTCTCTTAAGGAACTTCCTCAGGGATGTGTCTTCTCCCTATTAGCTGCAGGGTTGGCTGGGAAACTGAATCTGCATTTTGGGCAACTATTGCCCTGAGAAGTCCACGACAGAAAGAAGCAAGAAGGGGTGTGGGAGTCCACTTGGAGTCCACCACCAGGAGACTTCCCAGTTTTATAAAACTAGAAAGAGCTGACAATTTCAGTCAGAAAAACCTCTTCAGGAAAAAAGAAACTTCCAAGTGCTCTGAACAAAGAAGCCACTGAGATACATGGTCTTGACAAAGCAGCCCTTGATCTACTCCCTATTGTACCTTGAGTACACCTCAATGACCTGCATGAGACAGCTAAATATTCTCATGCTCTTTCTCCCTCAGGAGGGAGTGTCCTATTTCTGTGACTCCCGCAGACCTGAAAGGACTCTCCTCTGGGTCACATCAACTGTCCAAGTTCCTCAGCCCTGCAGCCCAATCACCTCCCATCATTAAGAAAGAGTGGCCTTTCACATCCAAGGGGCAAATCTCACATAAATGACATTTGGCTGATGCCCAAAGGTGACAAGGATGAGAGCAGGATAAATAAAGAAAAATGTAGAAGCCAGTTGGGGCAGCCTTTCATTATAGCCCTTTCAAGAGCTATTAATCTTGGTCATAGTCAGTCAGCTAAAAATAATTACTTCTTCTAACACATGTTGTACACACAAGTAGGAATAGTAACAGGTCAGCCCTTTTACCTAGGAAAGATGTGGCTTCTGGCTTGCCTGCAGCCTAAATGGTGTCCACACAAGCACCTCTTCATCCCACACTGTCTTCTCAGACATCAAAAGGAAGCATCACTAACACCAGTACCATCAGATAATCATTAGGCTGGCATCAGAAATATATTAAAGGAAGATGTCCCTTTTATTTATTTATTTATTGGGGGGTAGGGGGTGGGAGAGGCACGAGGAGTTGAACTCAGGAGCACTCGACCACTGAACCACATCCCCAGCCCTGTTTTGTATTTTATTTAGAGACAGGGTCTCACTGAGTTTGTTGGTGCCTCTCTTTTTTGCTGAGGTTGGCTTTGCACTGGTGATCCTCATGCCTCAGCCTCCTGAGTCGCTGGGATTACAGGCAAATGCCACCACACCCAGCAAGATGTCACTTCTTTTGATTACAATGAAAGTTAAAAAAAAAAAAATTAAATACCCCAGCATTATTTCTTTCCAAAGCATTTCACTGCTGAGGTATTTGGCTAGAACGCTGTTTACCCAGCTGTGGGGCACTCCTCTCCTGAGTCACCACTGAATTTACCCTTCAAGTCAAGGTATCTCGGAGCTTTCAAGTCAGCCAGTGTGTGGAAAAAGCTCTGGACCTGAAATTCTGAATTCCACACTCAGCTGTCATGAAGTCGCCGTGGAATCTGGATGAAGTCGGTGAACTCTCTGGGCCTCAGCTGCCTCAGGTGTTCCTGGGAGGTCTGGGTCAAAAATGCGGCATGATACTTCACAGCTTTAAGAGTTCAAGTAAATGGGTCTATATCACCCAATAATAATCAAATGCTCCAGCTAATCTTAAAAAAAATCATAATAGTGCCTCAATGAAAAAGGAATTATAAAATCCTGATCTTGAAGGATACACACAAGATGCAAAATGAAATGAAGGTGTCAGTTACACAAAGCCAAGTGCTCTGTCATGCAAAAAGGATAAACTGCAGAAGGAGCAACCTCTGGTTGCAGGTCAGTGGGGACAGCAAGAAACTGGAGTGGCTTCTAAGAGAAAACACAGCTCACATCCCTAGGAAGGCCGTGTCTCCTACAACGGGAAGGAGAGCTTGGAAACCCGGGGGAGAAGGCAACGGCTTCCATAATCCCACACTTCCAGCTGAGGAAATAGTGGGCTATTTTTCAAAAAGAGATCTAAATTACCGTAGCAGGCAACCTGAAAATACTGGGAACACCCAACACTCACCTCTCAAGTAAAGGTGCAGGCAGTGAGGGCACTTCAATTACCTAGGAAGAACCCAAACCCAAAGCGCCACCGGCTACAATCCAATTATGGGTTCTCCTAGGACCAGGAAAAATCCTAGCAAGTATTTTGTAAATTACATGGAGTACATGTTTATAAAGCAAGCAACATGAATGCAAAACTTGCAAGAATTTTTCCAATTATACCAGTAACAAAACAAAACAAAAAAAAGTGTTATGTTCCTAGAGGAGCAACTATAACTCTTGCAAGATTTTTATGTTTTATGCACCTTTATTGGGCTGAGTCAAATAAATGCCCCCATTGAAAACATACGGGATTTTCTTAAAAAGGAGAAAAAAGTCCTCATTGAAGGATTCTTCTAAAAAGAAAAACTAGCAGCTGAATGTGAATATGTGAATTGTACTTGCACACTCTTTATACCTTGGGGGAAAATGGGTTTGCTTTTATTACAACTATAAACTTCTTTTATCATTTCACAGGAGACATTAAAATGATTGTGGGCAGTTTGATATTGTCCCTTGCAAGCCACAGTCCTGCCCTGCAGATACACTACCACCCCACAGCTGGGTAAGAAGACAGTGTTAAAATTACTGTGGAACCACATAATTGCTGCCCCATTAGTGGTCAGGAAGGGGTGAAAGGGGATGAGTCCTAAAACAAATTATTCCACATGGGTAGAAAAGGAGTACACACAAACGGAGGCAAGACTGGTTGCTAAGCTGTAGTCTAGAAATCAACTTTAAAAATAATTTAAGACACCACTTTCCCGAATTGAGATTTCCTCAAAACAAAACTGCTTTACATTCAAATCTTCTTTGACCATCTTACATGAATGTACAGACAGACCACATGTCCTTTATCCCTTGATCTGCGGATGGACTTTTTGGCTATTATAAATAATTCTGCTAAAAAAAAAAATGTGTTAAAAAGGTTAACCCTGCAAAAAGATGGTCCCTCTCCTATTACTTGACCCACTCAAATTTTCCTTCCCAGAGAGGTAGCCACTGTTAAATCTGTCCATATATGCAAGCATTTACACAAATAGTAACACAGTATTCCACACTTGCCTTTGCTTTTTTTATTTTGTTTGATCCACATTTTTATTGGTGCATTATAGTGTACATATGGTGGGATCTGTTGTTACCTGTTCTTGATGTATACAACATAACAGTATAATTTGGCCAATATCATTCCCCAGTATTTCCCCTTTTCCTTCCTTCCTCTCCCTTGGTCTCTTTCCTCTATTCCACTAATCTCCCTTCAATTTTCATGAGATCCTCCATCTTTATTTTCTTTTTATCTCTCTAGCTTCCACATATGAGAGAAAACATATGACCTTTGACCTTCTGAGTCTGGCTTATTTTACTTAACATAACGTTCTCTAGTTCCATCCATTTTCCTACAAATGACAGTTTCATTTTTCTTTACAGCTAAATAAAACTCCACTGCGTATATATAACTCATTTTTTAATTCACTCATCCATTGATGAATACCTCCTCTGGTTCCATAGTTGAGTTCTTAGAATTGTGCTACTCTAAATACTGGTATGCATGTACCACTGTAGCACGATGACTTCAATTCTTCAGGATAAATACCAAGGAGCAGTACAGCTGGGTCTTACAGTGGTTCCATGCCTAGTCTTTTGGAGAGATTCCATACTGATTTCCATAGTTGTTATCTACTTTACAATCCCAGCAACAGTGGAAAAGCGTTCCTTTCTCTCCACATCCTCTCCAGAACTTATTATTGTCTGTATTCTTGATAAATGCCATTCTGACTGGTGTGTGATGAAACCTCAGTCTATATTTGCTTTCTAATTTAAATATCTTGAAAATTTGTCCATATTCAATGGCTCTTCCATCCTTCTTAATTTACTTAACCTTCCCACCCCACACACTCTGATATATACTTACATCGTGTAACTATATTTAATTATATTTTATCAGTACAAATAATGCTACAAAGAGTAGTCAGATACATTTGTGTACATGTGCCAGTACATAAGTGGTATAAATATATGTAAGTATAATAGGTGACTCAAAGGAGCTCTGACTATAAATCAACTTTCTTTTTATAATATTTTAGTTCAAGAAGGTAAAATACTAAACCAGAGATTCAAATTCTGACTTCTTGTTGAATAAGAGGCTGCATATTCAGCACCATCAGTGGAAAATGAGCAATCCAATATACAATTACTTTTGTTAATATTTTTTATATAATTCACATAACATAAAACTCACCCATTTTAGTGTACAATTCAAAGTTTTTAGTGTATTCACTGAGTTGTGCAACAATTACCACAAAGTTTAGAATTCTGCTATCAACCCCCACCCAAAAGAATCCTCTGCCAGCACTCAGCCCTGATTCCCAACCTTCCCTGTTCCCAGCTGTAGGCACTCACTCACTAGAAATGACTATTCTAGACATTTTATATAAACGGAATCACACAAAATGTAGTCTTCTGTGTTTGGCTTTCGCTTAGCATAATGTTTTCAGTATTGGTCCATGTTGTAGGATATATGAGTACTTCATTCATCTTTATTTCAGAATAATATTATTTTTTAGAGACACACCATATTTTGTTTATCCACTCATCAACTGATGGATGTTTAGGGTTGTTTCTATTTTTTCAGCCATTATGAATAATTCTGCTGGGTATTTGTGTACAAGTTTTGGTATGGACATATGTTTTCACTTCTCTTGGATATATAAAGCTTTGAGGGAACAAATCAATGAGTGAAAAGACAGAAACATGCATAAGTTACAAAAAAAAAAAAATGTGTTGCCAGGGGAAGAAAACAAAAATATCAACACTTAATAGATCAGCAAGAAGACTCTGACAATACTTTGATGCCAGAGTACAAGTTCGTATCTTTAAAACCTTCCAAAATATGACACTGATTTAAAAGTGAAAACGAAGATTAAATAAATGCTCATACTTAGAAGGTTTAAACAAATCCAGAACTGTCATCACCCACAAGAAGAGAGGAGGAAAAGTTCTGTTCCCTCAGATCTATGACCTTTCATGATTTCTTCTTAGTTCTCATCCTCCGAATTATCTTCCCTATCTCCCACGTTCTATGTGCAATTCTATTAAGTGAACTTTTTTAAATATTTTTTTAGTTGTAGTTGGACACAATATCTTTATTTTATTTATTGTTATGTGGTGCTGAGGATCAAACCCAGCACCTCGCACATGCTAGATTAGTGCTCTACCGCTGAGCCACAACCCCAGCCCCTCAATTAAGTAAACTTGTTCTGAGCTTGTATTATGTTGTCATGCACCATGCTAGACCAAAAAATACAAAGACCAATGAGATCCTTGAGTTCCCAATTCGGCAAAGACTCACATTTGGGTAAATGTCATACTTTTTGACAATTATTTATAGAGATTTTAAAGATGTAAATGCACGGTCAGCAAATTGTTTTCGTAAAGTGCCAGAAAATAGTTTAGGTTTTGTGAGTCACATATTTTCCCTATTAAACATTCTTTCCATTCTTCTTTTTTTCTTTATAATCTTTTTAAAATATATATGTGTGTGTATATATATATATTTTACACATACATGTATTTTATACACACACACACACACACACACACACACATATATGTATGGTTTTGGGGGGTTTTTTGGGTTTTTTTAGTTGTTGATAGATCTTTATTTTATTTATTTATATGCGGTGCTGAGAATCAGACCCAGTGCCCCACACATGCTGGGCAAGTACACTACTACTGAGCCCCAGCCCCAGCCCCTTTTTTTATAATCTTTTAAAATGTAAAAATCATTCTTAGCTCAAGGGCTAGACTCTCAAAAAAAGCCGTAAGCACAGAGAAGTATTACAGGCTTAGGATTTTACCAACTAACATGCTGCATGCAAGTTTAAATTCATTAACATTGATTATGATGACCTCAACTGTGTCTCTGCTTACTAATTACTCTTTTCTTCCCATGACTTCATTTACACTGTTATTTCTCCCACAGATTCCTTGGTAATTGATGATATACTTTTTCTTTCCTTCGCCCAACAGAATCTACACTCTGTATTAAAGATAAAAATCATTTGATCACTTCATCAGATACAGAAAAGGTATTTAACAAAATTCAACATTATTTCAGGATAAAAAGAATAATAAACCAGGTATATAAGGAATGTACCTCAACACAATGAAAGCCATATACAATAAGCCTACAGCTAACATACTCAAGGTGAAAAACTGAAAGCCTTGCCTTTCAGATCCAGCCCAAGAAAGGGAGATCCAATCTTGCTGCTTCTAGTCCACATAGTACTACAAGCCCTAGGCAAAGCAATTAGGCAAGAGAAAAATAAAATAAAATAAAAGCATACAAATAGGAAAAGAAGAAGTGAAATTGTCACTTTTGCTGATGAAACGATATTATATTTAAAAAACCATAAAGATTCCACACCAAAAAAAATGTTAGAACTAATAAATACAGTAAAGTTGTAGGATATGAAAGCAACATATAAAAATCAGTAGCATATCTATAAGAAATAAAAAATCAAGGTAACTATCCCAAAAATATAAAATACTAAGAAACAAATTTAACCAAGGAGGTAAAAAATCCGCATAATGAAAACTATAAAACATTAACAAAATAAATTGAAGAAGACACAAATAAATGGATAGATAGCACATGTTCATGGGTTAGAAGAATATTGTTAAAATATTCATAGTGATCCACAGATTCAATGTAATCCCAATAAACTTCCAATGTCATTTTTCATAGAAAAAAAAATAATAATCCTAAAATTCATGTGGAAACCCCCCCCAAAAAAAAAAAAATAAACCTGAGTAGCCAAGGCAATCATTAGCAAAAGAACAGGGGGCAGCAGCACATACCTCATTTCAAACCATACTAAAAGGTGATAGTAATTAAAACAGCATGGCATAGCATAAAAACACATTCATGAACCAATGGGATAGAATGGTGACTTCAGAAAGAATGCATGCATGTAGTCAAATGAATTTCAACCAAGGTACCAAGTACATTGGGAAATGGAAAGTCTCTTCAATAAATTATATTGGAAAAACTGGGTCTATATGTACAAACTAATGAAAATGACCCATATCTCACACCATATGTAAAAATCAATTCAAAAAGTGTTAAGAATTAAACATTAGACCTGAAACTATAAAACTACTGAAAGAAAACACAGGAGGAAAATCACATAACAATGGTCTGGGTGATGAATGATTTTTTTAGATTTCACCTCAAAAGTCCAGACAACAAAAGCAAAGAGACAAATGGGGTTACATTAAGACATTAAAAATTTTTTTTTTAAAGAAAAAAAAAAAACTTCTGCCTAACAAAGGAAATAATGACTAAGTGAAGAGACAACCTATGGACTGGGAGAAAATATCTACAAGACATATCTGATAAAGGGTTAATACCCAAAATATATAAGGAACTCAGACAACTTTATAGAAAAAAAAGTAATACAATTTAAAAATGGACAATGGACCTGGAAGGATATTTCTCAGAAGAAGATATACAAATGACCAACAGATAGATGAAAAAAAAATGTTCAACCTCATTAATCATTAGAGAAATGCAAATTAAAACCACAAGGACATATCACTTCAAAACTATCAGAATAGCTCTTGAAAAAGACAAAAGCCTAGTACCAGAGAAAAAAAAAAAACAGAAAGAAAGAAAAGATAACAAATGTTAGCAAAGATATGAAGAAAAGGGAACACTTGTTCACTGCTGATGAGAATGTAAGTAAGTACATTCACCATTATAGGGAAGTTCCTCAAAAAACTAAAAACAGAATTACTATTCAATCTCCCAATTTCACTTCTGAGTATCTACCCAAAAGATGTGAAATTAGTATTCAAAGACACGACTGTACTCCATGTTCACTCTGTCACTGGTCATAATAGTCTAGTTATGGAGTTAACTTAAGTGCCCATCAACAGATGAATAAACAAAATATGGTATATATACACAATGGAATACTGTTGAGTCTTGTAAAAGAAAGAATTCCATCATCTGCAACAACATTGAGGGAACTGGAAAACATTATGCTAAGAGACATATGCCAAACACAGAAAGATACATGCCGCATGTTCTCGTTTACATGTGGAATCTAACACAATTGAATTCAAAGAAGCAGAGAGTAGAACAGTGATTACTAGGTGTGTGTGGGGGGGTGTAAAAATGTTGATCAAAGCTTCAACTAGACAAGAGTGTTGTTTTACCTTAAGATATAATGCACAGAATAATAAATATAGCAAACAATAACACACTGTACATTTCAGAATCACTGAGAGTAAATTTCAATCTTCTCACCATAAAAAAATTATAAATATTTGAGGATATGTTAATTTGCTTAAATTTTCTACATTTTATTCATAAATTATATCATTACTTTGTATCCATAAAAATACATAATTAAAATTTGTCAGTTTATACTAAAACATATATTTTATATAAAAGGAACTACATTTACAAAGCTAGCTGAAACTCCACATAGTTACTCATGGGCCCACATGGCAGGATCTAGAACTCATGGCATCAAGGCGAAGCATACAGTGGCATATTAGTTCTTAAATGTTTTTTCCAGAAATTGATATCCATCATTTCCATTTATTGGCCTGAATGAATCACATGATTCCCAGCTAACTGTAAGGAATCTGAACAGCATCATCTTCCAATGCGCTCAGAAGAGGAAAATGGGGAATCGAACAGAAAAGGCTGAAGCAGATACAGGCTGCTAGAAACAACCTCACCAAGGCCAAATGTGCCCACTGAAGTCAGAGTTACATTCTGTGCAGTATGATCGCTATGAGTAGAGTAGACCTCAGGCACACGTAAATTCACATGCTATCCTGAGACTCTCCAGGTCAGTAACACCAAGTCATTCCACCAAGTCCTGACTTCAGTGCAGCACAAATAACAAGGGTCTCCTTCAGTCATACCTGGAATCACATGATAGGGCTGATCTTGTATGCAGTTCTAAAATTAATCAAATTTTAGGCTTATCCAAAGCAACATAACCCCCACTCAACACCATCGATGGCAAGTATGCACTGAAATGCATATCTGAAAACATGGTGAGAAAAATAAGTAATAATTTTGAGAAAAAAAGACCCTGAGCATCCTCTGCCAGGACTCTATGCCTCCCCTTATATACTCTCCACTTTCTTTGAGGACATAACACATAAAAATCTATCTTACCTCTGTCCATACACAATGCCATGCTTTGTACTTTGTACTTCATAAGGTGCTCAATAAACATTCCTTTATTTGAATGCAACAATGAAGTAACTGAATCAATGAAATTATAATGGAACTGAATCCTGTTAGAGTTTCTTTCATAGCAACATTCTAGGGCTAAAAAGCTGGGACACACAGAGCTGCATGTTTCCCAGAAGAATTGGAGGTGGTTTGTGGAGTGGGTCGCCAAGTTGGGCTTTGGCTCACAATGCCCCAAGGACACTGACAAATAGCCCAATAATAACCCATCTGAGTCTCAGAAGTCACTCCTTAGAGCTGCCCTATAAAAGCCAAAGGGAATTATTCATTAGCAAGTGTGAATAATACTAGATACCACCAGCAGATTGTGTTTGGCTTTGCTGAATTATTCATTAGCATTTGTGAGAAATGTATAATCCAAAGGGTGTTAAACCAATCCAGATTGTTTGGCAATGTTTGTTTTCCTTTAAAAAGACTGAAATAAAAAAATCACCTCCAAGCTACAGTTCTCCTATTTAAAACTGGTTATAAATCTGGCTAAACAAGAAGGTGAAGAGAATGAAGTCAAGTAAGAAAGGCATTTCGGCGATCTTATTTAATATTCATCATTTAATGACAGGCAGAAGACTGAGCCAATGTTTGTTTACCTGTCCACATCTTCCCTTTTTTAGATGCTGTATGGTCAAAGACAGTAGGAGCTCTACAATGAGATTCAAACGTGAGGGGGAAAAAAACGCCTTTGAGTCCTGTCACTGAGCAGATGCAAATTTAATTACTGTGCGTTAAGCTTTCCATCTTGTCTGGGTGTCGTTGGAAAGCAACTGTAAACAAGAAGCACTCGGCAATCAGGTGTCAGGGGCTCATTTGATCTGCTACGAAATATGTCACAAATCACTGGCAGGAAGTGAGCCGGGAAGGGGAACAAAGAGGTAGAAGTGACAGTGTTGGAAGCAGATCTTGTGGGTGTGCCTGTTAGCGCTGGGGACTGCTCCCACCGCTAGCTCTGACTTCCCAGGGAAAGTGCTCCCTGCCTGACAACGCTCTCTCATCTCACATTTGTCATACATTTTCCTATGGTCTGCAGAATTCACCACCACAACTGGGGAGTCAACTGGAGAGACACTAAGCACAATTAAATTATCCATGACTAAAGAAAACCGAGCGTGAACTGATTTATTTTTTTAAGATGATTGGAGAAATCTGGAAATTAATGCGAAATCTAAATTCGGGTGAAAGAGAACATATCAGCCAGCAGCGTCAAAGAAAACCCTAGGCCTAGCTGCCTCCCCATCTTTTTTGTGTGCCTCTAATTGAATAAGAAGAATGTTCCATTCTATGAAGCTCCAGGTCTGAACCCGAGCTGTCAAATGCCCTCAGTCTCTATGATAATGGGTGCTGCATTTGTAGGCAAGTGAAAGGAAGTGATCCCTGAGTGTACACAATTTGTAATTCTGCAAAGAGCCTGTAGCCTTCCTGAAGGGAGCCCACATCCAGAGCACGCTGCTCACTTCTACAAGACAACTGCAGAAAATAGATGTCTGTACTCAACCAAACCCTGGTTCCAGAAGCACTTTCTGCTGAATTACTTCGCAGGCATTTTTAAATCTACTGACTTAAGTCAAATTCTCCCCATCACTATAATGAGATCCCATATGGAAGGGGGAAAAAATCTGAAGGCAACCAAACTCTACTAAACTTGGAGCAAATTAACCCTGCTCTCTGAAGTTTCAATTTTCTCATCTCTAAAATCAGGGGGAAAATGGTAACTATGCAGGATTCCTGTGAGGATTATAAGAGATAATACATGTAAATTACAGACAGTGTAATTATATTAAACAACACGGAAATTAATATTAATAAATGCAATCATTATCTGCCTTAGGAACACAAGTATTCCCGTGACAATAAACTATATTAAAAACTGTGCCTAAAATTCTTGGCAAATGTGTTACAATTATTTTATTATCTAACATATCTAGATGAACACAAAAGTTCTCACCTCCCCCCACCTTCCCACTTTTATAAATGAAAAGGAGAAATCAAAGACTTATCTAAGGTTCCAGAAAATTGATCTATTACCTAAACATTAATCAATCTATGAGCTGGAGAAACAAAAGTGAGAAGCACAGGGTGAAAACAGCAACTGGAATTATTAACAGAGTGTGTGCCCCGTTTATTTTAGATGTCTTCTTGTTTATCTCCCTTCTATCCACTTAAGTTCCTGCTAAGTGCGGCTCAGGAGAAAGGACAGAACCAAATGGAGACACCTAGTGGCCACATGAGTTTCCACTCACACTAGAGTCCTGAGGCACATAGTGTTAACTTATCATCCAAGAAAAAGTGTTGTGTCTACTAGAGGAGGGAGAGAAACATCAGAATAAAAGAAATGCAATAATTTATGTGCTAAATGAAGGCTCATTTTAACTCCGATGCATTCTGTCACTGCTTCTATAGACTGGAGAGAGCCTGGTAGTGAAGGACAGGCTTATAAAATCACACACACTAGGGTTCAAATTCAAGTTTTGCCACCCACTCACTGATGGAGCCATAAATACACTCTAGCATCTCCCATATGGTGAAACACATAGAAATTTATATTTTCAAGTAAAACTAGAGGAATCAGAAGAGACTGCCCAGAACCAGATATGCTGAGCCCAGAGGCATCCACTGTCCGATGTCCAGTTGCCCACTCCAGGACCTGAGGGGCCAGATCTTGAAAACCTAAAACCTATCCAAGGCACGTGAGTTGTTTGAGGAATACAACCTATTTAATACTTTTGGGCCTTACTTTCCTTTTCTGTAAAAATGACAAATAATACCTACTTCGCAGGTTTATTATGAGGATTAAATTATATAATGCCTGGTACATGCTATATACTCAAAAATTATTTGCTTTGGTCTTCTATGCTACTTCGTTCAGTAGCATAGATAGGGATACTATTCTATCTACAAGCTAATTTCCAAAACTATCCTGTATGAGTTATAAGTAATAACAATAACCACAGCTACTGTTGAATTGGTTTAATTGAATACCTACCATAGACCAGGCAAGTGCTGTGCTAACTCACTGAATCCTTTGAAGTCAGGTATAGTAGACATACTCTGTTGTCCATCTAGTATCTATACTGACCATTTTTCTTGTCAACAAAACCTTGATTTTTACCTGGACAACAACGTGCTCACCCAAAAAGCTTGCTTTCCTAGACTTCAACTAGGGGTAGTCATGTAGCACAGCTCTAGCTGAGAAATGGAAATGCAAAGTTATTATTATATCCTCTTTTAATTTAAAAAGGCTGTCTCCCTCACCATCCTGCCCAGACCCCTTCTTGCCATATCAGTACTTGAGGGTCTATTCACCACCTTCAAATGAAACTGCAGGCTTAGAGATAAAAACAACCTCTAAGCAGTCCTCTAACAAATGCTGTCTCCTGGTATTCATACCCCCATTTAATTCCTCCCCTTCAATGTAGGCTGGACCTAGCAACTCACTCCTAATAAACAGAATACTATAGAAGAGATGGGATATTACTTCCCAGATAAGGTAACAAGACAACTATAATCAATCAATCAATCAATCAGTTACATCTCTATCTCCACCCCCGACACACACACACACACACACACACACACACACAAACGTACCATAAAAGAAGTTAAGACACAGTCTGTGACTGCCTTGTAGAGGAACTGATGTCTCCAGCCAACAGCACATGAGTGAGCTTGGACACAGCCTTTCCACCCCAGTCATGCCTTCAAAGAAGTGAATTCCCAGCCAATATCTCAAGCAGCCTTGTGAGAGACCCATATAACCAACCATAAATTACTAGCTAAGCCATATCTGGATTCCTGACCCACAGAAACTGTAAGAAATAAATATCTGCTATAGAAAGTTGATAAGTTTTGGGGTGATTTGTCACACAGCAATGACAGAATTTAGAGAAAGACCTTCTTGGGCAGCTTCACCACTACCTAGCTCACGATTCAGGTTATATGAGAAAAACAAACCTTTATTTCATTAAGCAATTAAAATCAATTCTAATTCATACAGCAATAATATTTTTATTACTGTTGCCAGATAACATCCAGTGGGTTTATGTGATACAAAAATAACAAGAACAATATAGTGGCTCTATGTTAACTCACTGGAATAAACCAAAAAAAAATAGAAAGTTTTTAATTACAAAAGCATAGAGTGATCCCCTATTTAAAACCGCACACTCACAAGATTCACACACGTGCGCAGAAAAAGTCCTGATGGTTATATAGATCAGGTGTCAGTAAATCTGTTATTTAAGATCTAGAGAGGAAAAAAAACACATCTGACTCGGGAGGCCCATTCTCAGGAGGCCCACTGCCACAACTACTCAACTCTGCCACATGGGCATAGAAGCAGTCATACAGTATGTAAGTGAATAAGCACGGCTGCATTTCAATAAAAATTTATTTCTGGAAACTAAATGTTGAATTTCCCACAACTTTCACTTGTCACAAAATGCTATTCTTCTTTTGACTGTATTCAATCATTTAAAGGTAAACACCATTCTTAGCTCACAGATTATATGAAAACAGCAGGCTGGATTTGGTCTATGGGTAATAGTTTGCTGACCTCTTTTATAGGCCAAGATGTTCATAATGAATATGTGTGTCTGGAAAGCAGGATTAAGGTGTACTTTTATTTTCTTCTTTGAATCTTTCAGCATTATCTTAATTTATGATACTGTATATTATAATTAGAATATATATAAGGCTTTCTTCATTTAGGAGGATTGCGGGGAGGGGGCATTCTTAAGAAACACTGGAACTCTGAAAAGACAACAGACCTGGATCTCACAAGACCAGCAATAAAAACTGTCAACTAGGCCCTAGATAACATGTTCAGCCCCTGTAAACGATTCTCCAAAGTGGAAAGACTATGCAGCTATTCAAACATGAAGCATATTGAGATGGAAGAACTGAATGCTGAGAGTCTACTCTACAATGAGCGTGGGTTCCCTCAAAAAATAAAACTGACACATTGAGCAGAAAAGCCTGGAAGTATTATATAAAGCACATCTTCATTCTTATGTGCACGTTAGAAGTTTTATGTTTTCAGAAAACATTTTCTTCACTTAGCAGAAACGTATCATGGAGACATAAAGTACTATGGGATTCTAATTTGGTATTTTAAAAATAGTTATAAAATTATTCAATACCATAAAACAGATGTAATGGATGACATCTAGACACAATGTCCAGCTCTTAAAAAAAATACAGTGTATACTACCCAGGTAACTACACATGTAATATTCAGCTTTGTAGGCACAATGTCACGAAGCCACTCCAGCTGTCAGCATTCTTGTAGAAAAACAATAGGACAGGGAAAACACAAGTCCTGGTGCCTCTTGTTAACATTTACTGTGTGATCCTAGGGTTAGCAGTGGCACTGCTAAATATTCATGCCAGAATAACAAGGAAGACATATCCTTCTAATTTTGAAAAGACTATACCTGGAGTACAGAGAAAAAGTCAACATAGTTATCTTAATTACTTCAAAACAAGTGACTTCTGGGTTGCCTTATGGTCTTTATATTCTTGTTCCCTCTACTGAGCCCTGGTGGCTCCCTGAGAGAAAAAAACTACATATTTCTCCCTATTTTTTATTTAAAAAAAAAAAAATGTTTTATGTGTCTACAAATTTTTTTAAAAAATAACAACTATTAGGAGCACTAAGAAATAGGCATGAT
The DNA here is from genome assembly GCF_048772815.1 of Callospermophilus lateralis. Taxonomy (NCBI): domain Eukaryota; kingdom Metazoa; phylum Chordata; class Mammalia; order Rodentia; family Sciuridae; genus Callospermophilus; species Callospermophilus lateralis. Next base: position 37,801,428 of record NC_135322.1, on the reverse strand, counting down.
CAAAATAATCACTGGTACACTTCAAAATAATGACTTTTATGTTAAGGTGAATGACAAAATGATAAAAAAATACAATCATACTGTTTTAAAAAATATATGAGTGGGAAATATGATCTCATCCAATATAATCTAAATGTTCATTTTTAAAAACTTTTAAATTACCTTCGGGTGATTTGTTATGTTGAACTACCCACACCATTCATTCATTCATTTCCATTCAATGTATACAAGGCATCTCACTAAATTTGTTCACCTAAAAAAAATAACAGTAAGAATATCTTCCTTTGCAAAGAATAATAACAATTAAATGAGAGAGGTCAAAAGATGGACAATATGGACAATATGTCATACAATATGTCATACAGTTCATAAAGAGTATTGGCAAAAATGTAGAGAAACAAACTCTCACACATTGCTACTGGATATGTGACATATATGTCACTTTGGAAAAAGAGCCTGGCACTTCATGCAAAAGTTAAACATGGGGTTTCACTAGGAGAAATTTCACCCTGAGTTATAGATTCAAAATAAATGAAAATGTATGTGATCCACACAAAGATTTATTTATGAATATACATAACAACATTCATTATAGCCAAAAAGGAGAAATAACACAAACATCCATTAATTAATGAATACATAAAGTGTGGTATATCCATATAATGGGATATTTTTCAGCCATAAAAAGAAATAGTTATATATTCTACAACATAGATAAACCTTGAAAACATACTAAGTGAAAGAAGCCAGTCACAAAGACCACACTTTACATGATTCCATATTCATGAAATGTACATAATAAGCAAACATATGAACACAGAAAGTAAATTAGTAATTGATTAGGACTAAATGAAGGTAGGGGGTGGGAGGGAACTGGGAGTCAAGGTTTCTTTTAGAAGGGATGAGAATATTCAAAATTAGATTTTAGTAGGAATTATATAATCTGTGAATATACCTATAAATTTTGAACTGTATACTTTAAATGGATGAACTGTATGACATATAAATTATATTTCATTAAAGTTGTTAAAAGAATAGTGGTTATCTCCCATTGAGGATAAATAAAAAAGTAAATCCATTATTTTTCTGTACAATGTGATTACTTTTGGCATGTGAATGGTATTAATGTAATGAAAAAATTAATTATTGGAAAAAGCACTTGCAAAACAATACAGATATCACAGAGTACCCATTCTTTCCTCACAACGTTAATCTAAGGGAACTAGTCAATACAAGTTTCCCTACAGGGCACCACACAGGCAAAATAAATTATGGCTCATATTGCTGTTGGGTGACAAGGAGCAAGCTTCCTATATCCACATATGTATGTGAGTATGTGCGTGTATATATATACATATATGTGTGTACATATAAAGAGACACATATTTACACATAAATCTCCTTCTCAAGAAGAAATCAATAAAATCCATGAGTCATGCAAATGAAAGACATTTCAGGACATCAATCAAGTTCTCCATAAATATCATCATAGGCAAAGCATTGCACTATGCCCTGTACAAACAGGTACGGGCAGGGTTCTTGCCTTCCAGGGCTTCACCACCGAAGAGACACCAAGTACACCAGCATAATGATTAAGTACAAAGTGACATCAAATTGAAATGATAAATGGGTACAATGGAAGGGAAGGATTTGCAAAAACTTTAAGGCTTGGAACTTTTTTCATTTTTTAATTTTAATTTGTTATATATGACAGCAGACTGCATTACAATTCATATTACACATATAGAGTAAAATTTTTCATCCCTGGTTGTACACAAAGTAGAGTCACTCCATACATGTCTTCATACATATACTTTTAAGGTAATGATGTCCATTTTATTCCACTATCTTTCCTACCTCCATGGTCTCTCCCCATCCCCTCCCTCCCCTTTTCCCCTTTGCCCTATCTAGAGTATTCATCTAATCCTCCTATGCCTCCCCACCACATTAAACCCACAGCCTTAAATCAGAGAAAACATCTAGTATTTGTTTTTTTGGACTGGCTAACTTCTCCAACTCCATCCATTTGCCTGCAAATGCCATGAGTTTATTCTCTTTTAATGCTGAATAATATTCCACTGTGTGTGTGTGTGTGTGTGTGTGTGTGTGTGTGTGTGTATCACATTTTCTTTATCCATTCATCTACTAAAGGGCATCTAGGTTGGTTCCAAAGTTTAGCTATTGTGAATTGTGCTGCTATAAACATTGCTGTCCCTGTAGTATGCTGTTTTTAAGTCCTTTGGGTATAAACCAAGGAGTGGGATAGCTGGGTCAAATGGTGATTCCATTCCAAGTTTTCCAAGGATTCTCCATACTGCTTTCCATATTGGGTGCATCAATTTGCAGTCCCACAGCAAAGTATGAGTGTGCCTTTTTCCCCACATCCACGCCAACACTTATGGTTGTTTGTAACAGCTGCCATTCTGACTGGAGTGAGATGAAATCTTAGAGTAGTTTTGATTGCATTTCTCTAATTGCTAGAGATGTTGAACATTTTTTCATGTATTTGTTGATCAATTGTATATCTTCTTCTGAGAAGTGTCTGTTCAGTTCCTTGGCCCATTTATTGATCGGATTTTTTTTTTTTTTTTGGTGTTAATGTTTTTGAGTTCTTTATACATCCTAGAGATTAGTGCTCTATCTGATGTGTGAGTGGTAAGAATTTGTTCCCAAATTGTAGGCTCTCTATTCACCTCACTGATTGTTTCTTTTGCTGAGAAGAAACTTTTTAGTTTGAATCCATCCCATTTATTGATTCTTGATATTAATTCTTGCACTATAGGAGTCTTATTAAGGAAGTTGGTGCCTATTCCAATCAGGGCCAAATCTTAAGAAGGAGCTGGAATTTCCCCCAACATAAACTGGGAGCGAGGAATAATAAGGGTTAAAGGGGAAATTGGAAGGAATAGCTCTGACAACATAAATAGAACAGTAAACAGATGGCACTAAAAAGGGAAGGTAGGAAAGGTCCGATCTGAGAGAAAAGGTTAGTTAAATTAGCCTTGTGACATTTGGACTTGATCCCATAGGCAACTAGGTAACGTTTAACTACAACATGTACTGAGCCAAAGTCAAACTAGAGTCAAATAATAAGAAACCACTTTATCAGCAAAGTGAAAGATGAAGTGGCAAGAAGAAAGGATGTTGAAGCAAGAGAAAAACGGGCAAGAAAACCAGTTAGTAAACTTGCAATCGTCCTGGAAGGAGGTAGTGTGAGATAACCTAAACTAAAACAGGGGCAGCAGCAATGAGAAGAAAGGGTCTGTTTTTAGAGCCACTAAGAAACTTGGTGACTCACTAAGGACAGAAAGTAAGAGGAAAGAAGGGTGACCCCAAGATTTCCATGGAGAACTCAATATTGACTGTGGTAAGGGCAGAAATGATGAAATGATGGTCAAGTGCTTCAACATAAAGCTAGGAATCTGACCTATTTCCAAGGTAGAAGAGTGTAGAACACGGTCAACTTACCTCAGTACAATGTAGAACTGTCTCAGTATAATATATAACGCAGATTCAGGAACCAGACAGCAAGTGTTCAAGCCCCGCTCTACTAGCTACTCGCTGGAAAACTTTGAGCAAAGTATTTATCTCTGTCCCCAGTTTCTCCATCTATAAAATGGAGATTAGCACTGGACCTCTGAGATAACTGATGAGAAGAGTGCCTTACACATTGAGTGCCATGCTGGTGCTTGCTATTTCTATCACAGCATCTACACAACAATGTCCTATCTTGGTTTATAGAATAACGAACCAAAGCTCAGTGAAACCCTATTTTTTACACAGACAAAGGCAAACCATATCTGTCTGTCTTCAAAGTTGATGCTATTTACACTGTACTATGCTGCCTCCTGAGCTGCTGATTGAATTACTCACTCAATGAAGCACATGAGTGGGTAATCTCAAGACGCCAACATTTCCAGATGAAGAGCAGATTTGCTTTTGCCTTGATTTCCAAGAGTGTCTAAACAAACAAAAAAAAATGGGGGGGTTCGGTTGCCATTCATCATTTTCTGAGATGAGCTGAGTTGTGCTTCAGAACAGGGTGAGAATATGACCTCCTCCAAGGGGCCTCCCTGACTCCCTGAGTCTGTGTCAGCTGATCTGCACTCAGTGCACAGTAAACTGTGCCTCTCCCATTCTAAGCGTTTGTCCCACTATTTTGAAACTATTTCCTAATCTCTTGGTCCTTCTAGACTATTAGTCTCATGAAATTCAAGGACCGTCCATCTTATTTGCAGCAATATCCCTAGCTTCTAGGGACAATCTAGAACACTATTAATGCTAATTAAATGGGCTGAATGAATGTTTCGAAGTTCCAGTTCTAGTCCTAAATGTATTTGTCTCAAAGGGTTATATTTCATGGTTATAGAGGCCATGTCCCTTGGTCCCTTGGAATAACAGGTAAAAACCCCCTTTCTAGTCATACACTGAATGTGGCAGAAACAACTGATGACCTGCTCAATAGCCACTCTACTCTTTCTCCTTCCCTGCTAACAAGGGCCCAGTCCCAAGGAATGGATGGTGAGCTGTGTAAGTCAGACATGGAAATCTCACTTTCTCTGCCAGATACCTCTTTCTCCCTTGCAACTAGGAATGACCAACTAATGCTGACCTGGCCAACAGCACATAATAAAGAGGAGTTTACTAGAGGCCTTGTGGGAAAGACTTTCCTCCTAATACAAACACCCTCTTTCATCCCATCCTCCCCCCACCCACACTCTACCCCTGGCCTTGAACATCATTACATGAGGACACTATATTTAGCAGTGTTGCAGCATCTCGTGATCACTGACGCTCAAGGGCCCAAAAGCCCACGTGCTTTAGCACAGCAGAAACCCAGACAATACTAACATTTAATTCCCTCATGCAGTTACTGCTCCAGATGAATTTTGTTCTTTCAGACAGCTTATGGTATGGGGGAAATTGTATCTTTACCGTTTAATCCAAAGCTAAATGGGAATTCTGTTAACTTGCAGCCAGCATTTTTCAAATTTACATACTGAGCAGAGGCACAAAACATTTTAATATACATCTATTCTAACGTGATGTTGGCCACCCTGAACTGCAGACATTTGGGATCTGCAGTGAAGGGAATGTCATACTTTTTCTGTTCTAGGGGAAGAGAACTGTCATTTTGGAAACATAAAAGAATACCTATGTCGCCAGAGCATGTCTGTTCCTATCAAATTCTGTACAAAGGGTTTGTAACAGGCAGAACAGAATAGATGGCACTAAGAATCTAAATAACTTCTTCCTTAAAAAAAAAAATTAGAAGAAGAAGAAGAACAGTGTGAATCTCTTACTCATAAGAAAACTAAATAATAGATCAGAAATCCAGAATCTGAAGTTATGGTATTATCTTTTTTTTTTTTTTTGCCTCTTTCAAATTATGTTAACAAATGTAAAACTTCATGTCTCAAAGAGAAAGAAAAAGGTCTAGCAAAAAATATCACTGCTGGATTTAACCTGATACTAAGCCAAGAAATGCTTTTTAGTATTTTTCCATTCTGTATACTTTCTTAACTTCACTGACACAAAATATCTGTACACATATCTGATATTCAGTGTGATGTTCTGATTCATGTGTAACCCACTTTGTTGGGCAGTGATCAACTCAGGGTAATCGGCATATCTACCAACTTTAACTTTTATCATTTCTTTATGGTGAGTGCATTTAAATTCTTCTAGTTTGAGATATATAATGTATTTTTTGTTAATTATATTCACCCTGCTATAGCACAGACACCAAAACACATTTCTTTTATCAAATAATAACATTGTCCCTGTAGACTAGCCTCTGCCCTGTTCTCTCCAGTCTCTAGTAACCACTATTCTACTCCCAACTTCTATAATCAACTTTTGTACTTTATAATCGTGAATGAGATAGTGTGATATGTGTCTTTCTGTGACTAACTTATTTAAGATAATGCCTATCTTCCAAGTCCAATTGTGTTGTCACAAATGACAAGATTTCATGTTTTTTATAGCTGAATAGTATTCCACTGGGTATACATACCAACTTTTCTTTATATTCAGCCATTGATGGACAGTTAGGTTAATTTCATATCCTGGCTATCATGAATGGGCATGTGTCTTTTCTACATGTTGATTTCATTTCCTTTGGATATAAACCCAGTAGAGGGATTGCTAGACATCATAGTAGTTCTATTTTCAGTTCTTTGAGGAGTCTACCTATTGGTCTTCCTAATGGCTGGACTAATTTACATTGCCACCAACAGTGTATCATAGTTTCTCTTCTTCCACCCCAACACTAGCATTTCATACTTTTTGTCTCTATGGTAACAGCCATTCTAACTGAGGTGAGGTGGTATTTCATTGTGGTTTTGACTGCATTTCCCTAACAATTAATGATGTTCAACATTTGTCATATAGCAGTTGGCCATCTGTGTGTCTTCTTTTGAGAAATATCTATTAAAATCTTTAGCCCATTTTTTAACTAGGTTAGCTGAGTCTTGGGTTTTTGTTTGTTTGTTTTTGCTATGGAAATGGGTTTACATATTCTGGATATCAACCTCTCGTATGTATACTCTTCCATTCCACAGGCTGCTTCTCTGCTCTGTCAATTATTTTCTTTGCAGTACATAAGCTTTTTACTTTGATGTAGTCCCAACTGTCAATTTGTCTTTGTTGCCTGTGTATTTGGGGGGTCACACCCAAAAAGCTTACTGTCCAGGCCAATGTCCTGAAGTATTTCCTATATGTTTTCTTCTAGTAGTTTCTTAGATTCAGGTCTTCATTTAAGTCTTAAACCCATTTTGAGTGGATATTTGCAAGTGGTGAGAAATGAGAATCTAGTTTCATTCTCCTACATATCAATATCTAATATCCAGTTTTCCCAGCACCATTTATTGTCCTGTCCCATAGTGTGTTCTTGGCTCTGTTATGAAATATTGTTTTGCTATTCCATCAGCCTGCGTATCTGTTTTTATGTCAATACCACACTGTTTTGCATGTTATATGCAGTGTATCTTGAGGTCCAGTAATGTGATGCCTCCAGTTGTTTTGTTTTGCTTTGTTTAGGGGGGGGGGGGTTACCGGGGATTGAACTCAGGGGCACTCGACCACTGAGCCACATCCCCAGCCCTATTTTGTATTTTATTTAGAGACAGGGTCTCACTGAGTTGCTTAGCACCTCATTTTTGCTGAGGCTGGCTTTGAACTCGGGATCCTCCTTCCTCAGCCTCCCGAGCCACTGAGATTCCAGTTTTATTCTTTTTGCTCACAATTACTTTGGCTAATTAGAGTCTTTTGTGCTTCTGTCTGAATTTCAAAATTTTTTTCCTAATTCTGTGAAGAATGACACTGATATTCTGACAGGAATTGCACTGACTCTTTAGGTCACTTTGGGTAGTATGGATATTTTAACAATATTAATGCTTCCAATCTATGAACACATGTTGTCTTTCCACTTATTTGTGTCCTCTTTGATTTCTTTCATCAATGTTTTGTAGTTTTCATTGTAGAGATCTTTCACCTCTTTGGTTAAGTTTATTCTGAGGGATTTTTTATTGTTTTTTTGTAGCACTTATAAATGAGATTATTCCCTTGATTTTTTTTTCAAAGATAGCCTGCTATTAGCATTGAGAAATGCCTCAATTCTGTACACTTTTTGAAAAAATGCTTTGTGATGAGTTGATTCAAATGAGGAAATTTCAAAACAGTTTGTAGAATTGGTGTGCTTACATATGTGCACAATTTAGAGAATTGTGTACTTTAGTAGTATTTTGCAGTTTTGCTGTTATTATTGGGTTTTCTAACCTTTTTTCAAATCAGTTTCCCATTAACATAAAATTTGTATTCTGTCTTAAGTTACATCTCAAATTTAGAGACCCCAGAGGAGCCAGTTATGGTGACTCTTGGAAGCCTAAGGCAGGAGGAGCGCAAGTTTGAGGACAGCCTCAGCAACACAGAAAGGTCCTATCGCAAAATAAAAAATAAAAAAAGCTGAGAATGTGGCTCAATGGTTAAGTGGTCCTGGGTTCAATCCCTGGTACCAAATTAAAAAGAGAAAAATTAAACCAGCAATTTACGAAAGATTAAAAATCCTAGAGGAAATCCTTATATAATTTTATTTATAATAACCAAAAATGTTGCCATTGTAGACATGAGACAAACTCATGGTTTTGTGAGATATATCAATATGTCATGCATAACTTTTCTAATGTTATGTCCATATAATTCATATTTTTAAAATGACAGATTAAACCACACAATTACTATCTCAAGAAAACCTGAAATTAAGCTAGGTGTGGCACTTGCCTATAATCCCAGCTACTCTGGAGGCTGAGTCAGGAAGATTTCAAGTTTAAGACCAGCTGAGGGTCTTAGTAAGACCCTATTTCAAAAGAAAAAATAGAAAGGGCTGGGGATGCAGCTCAGTAATAATAGAGCACTTTCCTAGCATGCAGAAGGCCCTAGTTCAATCCCCAATAAGAAAAAAAAAAAAATCCTTAATTATTCCAAACATCAAAACAACTACTACTTTTTCCAAGAGTTCTCAGACTCTGGCCTCAAAGCCAAGTAAGTAAATATGCTTAAGTAACTGAGAAGACAAGCCTGCTTCATGGAGGAGTGGCAATGATCTCTCATTTTCCCTGCTGACATCTCTTCGGAGACCATCAGCTCCACAGGTAGCCCTGCATTTAGTTCACCTTTAGAAAAGTCAACTAAGCCATGTCAGAAATCTTGACTCTAAACAAATATAGATTAAATAACAAACTGAAAATGGGGGTTCCCTCTAGGGTTTGAGGGCTCAGGGCTCTGCCAACTGTCTGTTCCAGGGCTGGAACTGACATCCCTCCATGTCTTCACTCTCTCCTATGAAGTCAAGACTCCTTTTTTTTTTCCCCTTACTCATTCATTTCTTCCCTTGCTACAATGCTCCTTATTCCCCTCTGCCCAGTACATTTCACCAGGAGCCAAAAATGTCAAACGTTTTCATGGGTAAACAGAAATCTGCTGGCCTTACCCCGCCCCCTTCAATGCCTGCTGTTATTATGAGAGGTGACAATGTAATCTGCCTCAGGCTCCTCTCTCTCCATCCATGCCAGGCAGGTCATTCTCCTTTTATCAGAAAGGAGAGTGGGTCATCACATTTTAGTACATGTTGACACCACTGCTAATAAAAGCAAGATAAGAAGTGGCTGCCTTAAGGTGCCTTAACCTCTACTTTGCCTAAAAGATACTTCACAGTTCCCGCACTGGAGGTAGAACTAGAAAGGTCTGAGTTACCCACATGGAACTCAGCAAGGTATCAGGAGACTTGTAAAGTGTGGTGACTTAGCAACGTTCATCTAAAGAGGCAACAATGAACTAGGACATCAATTTCTAAACAAATAGAGGCATGAACAAGACAATTCCATTTTGAATCACATGTCTGAAAAGGGAGCAGGAAACTTACAGACCTGCTAATCAATGGTTTTCAAAATTTCAGCTTGGAATTATTAATATGAAGGAAATCTTCCCCAAAAATATAAATAAAACATATAAACAAAAGTCAAGTGATTCTCAGGCTCCCATCTCCAGCATGAGAGCCCTATGGGTAACCCAGGACACAGCTTAAAAATCACTAAAACACAACCTATACATTTGTTGGGGAGGGTGGTCCTGGCGATTAAACTCAGGGACACTCAACCACTGAGCCATGTCCCCAGGCCTATTTTGTATTTTATTTAGAGACAAGGTCTCACTGAGTTGCTTAGCACCTTGCCATTGCTAAGGCTGCCTTTGAACAGATCCTCCTGCCTCAGCCTCCAGAGCCACTGGGATTAAAAGCGTGCACCATGGCACCCGGCTACAGTCTTTTAAGAAGTTTAGAACTTGAAATTTTGTTTTCTTTCTTTTTTTTCTTCCTTCTTCTTCTCTTTGTATTCATGACTGAACTATCCTCTAGATCATCTTTCACACTTAAAATTCCCAATTAGATCTCAAATTCACTCACAGGTAATATAAGAAACACATAATAGAACAAGATCCTCTTTACAACCTTTACAAAAGATTTATATACTTTTTCCAGAAGGTAGTTTAGCAATATGCATCAAGAGCCTTAAAAATATTACCATCAGGGAGTGGGGTTGTGGCTCAGTGGTAGAGCACTTGCCTCCCACAAGTGAGGTCCTGGGTTCGATCCTCAGATAAATAAACACATAAATAAACAAATAAAATAAAGGTATAAAAATATATATTAACAGCAGCTGGGCACAGTGGTGCACATCTGTAATCCTAGCAGGTGTGCTGTGGCTGAAGTAGGAAGATTGCAAATTCAAGGCCAGCCTGGGCAATTTAGCAAGACCCTGTCTCAAAATTTAAAAATAAAATAAGGGATAGGGATGTAGCTCAGTGATAAAACACCCCTGGGCTCAATTCCCAGTACAAAACAAAAGGCAAAAAAAGAAAGAAAATTCCTACCCTATCTTTTGACCCAGTTCTTCTACACCTATGAATTTATTAATAAAAAATAATAACACATATGTGGATATTAAAATGCACTGGTTTAGCAGAGTATGTTTAGTGTTAACAAAGTGAACAAAACAAGGTAAATGGTAAACAACAGGGAACTGTTTAAATAAATCATTATGCCAATATGATGGGTCTGCCAGGGTTTGGCATTAAATAATTTAAATATAATTAAAAATACAAAAAAAATCGTAACTCTCTACACTATTGAATCTGAAAATATAAAGACAAATGGTTGGATAAATTACAAAAATTATTCAGGGAACTGGAATACCAAGTTTAATTTAAATACCTCCTTTGCAAAAAGATAAATCAAATGTCAGATTATGAAAAAGGCAGCATAAAAGTTTACCTGCAACTGACTCTCTCACAGACTCTCCATCTTCCTGCTAATGGAAAGTTAATCTACAGCAACATAATACTTATATTTCCTAGTGCTTTCATGCTTCATCCTTCTGCCCTTTAATATGATGATAAATTGAGGAAAGCCTACGGGAAGAAGTCCCACTAACAATAATGATGTTGTGACTGAGGTGCTCTTCAAAAGGCACACTGTCACATGTGCCTATATTGAAACTCCAGGAAAACTGGCTATAATACTTCTGTAGATCATGCCATAACAGGTGACAATCTACTGAGTGCCTTTTTTGTGCCTGACACTATGCCAGATATTGAAAAGGCAGGAGATGAATAAAAGTCCAGTTCTTGTTTTCAAGATATACAGAGACTACAGAAATAAACAGATCAAGAGATAAAATGAGGTATGAGGAAGTGTCACAGCACCGAGAATGGGGGAATCAGAAGAGGTGGCATTCAAACAATGGTTGAAAGAAAGGTTTTCTAGATGCCAATGAGAAGTGGGGAGAAAAATCTAGGAAAGAGACTTCCATGTGAAAGTACAGAGATGTGTGAATGTTTGGGGGCGGGGGACACTCTGACAGCAGCTATATAAGTTATAAAGCTGTGTGGGTGAGACGGTGGAGGGAGAGGGTTAGCCACAGACAACAAATGGAACAACAGGAACCCCAAATGGCAAGCCCGGGAGTCTGAATTTTAACATGCAGCTGACTGCAAATCTCTAAAAAATGGTGAACAATAGAATGATGTGGTTACTTTTTTTTTCTTCTTTTATGGTGCTGTGTATGGAACCCAGGGCTTCTCACATGCTAAACACCAATAAGCCACACCTTGAGCCCCAACTTTTTCCATTTTAAAGATGGCACCCTTGATGGAAGGGCTACCACAGACTGAGAGCCAAGGGAAATAAAAATTGCAACAATGTAGCAGTGGCATGAAACTAAGAGAAAAAAGAAGGAAAAAATATCAGGACAAAGGTTGGAATTAGGCAACCAGCTGGATGAGGAGCAGGAGAGAAAAAGTGTGGCCCTCTTTCATCTAAAATGTTCTTCCCCTTTCTTCCCAGGGCTCTCTCCGTCCCTCAGTCACTGTTTCCAGTCTCTGCTGGAAACTCTTCCTTGACCACCCAAATAACTCTCTCCCCTCTTTATTTTTCTTCCCAGTATTTGGAACTATCAAAAAGTCTATCCTTATTTATTCACTTGTTTACTTTCTTTCTCTCACTCCAGAATGAGAGCTCCCTGGTGGGGTACTGCTTGTCTAGTTCATGGCTGTATTCCAAAACTTAGACCAGGGCCTGGCACACAGTAGGAGTTCAATAAATATTTGTTCAATGAGTGAATGAATGAATAGAAGAAAGGGAAAGAGGGAGCAGGAAGGCAGGTAGGCTACTCAGATTTATAGAATGAGTGCTTGACTAAAGTGTGATGTCATCAGTAAAGATCAGGTATACAGGAGGGGAAAGAAGAGTTGAATTACAAAGACTATGTTGAGGTCTGAAGTGATTTTTTCAGTGCAAGAATCACTTTATGACAACTTAACAACTCTTTCCCAGTGTTGCATGTAAAATAAAAGGACAAAAAGCAGATCAGGAAGCGCTACTGAGAGCCTACAGAACTTCAAGAAGTCAAGGACTTTAGACAGTATCTCCTTTCATCATCTCACCAGCGTCCCTTATTTCACACATGAGGAAACTGAGACTGAGGCTAAGTGACTTACCCAGGGTGACACAGCTGGAAAGGGGCAGAAGCAAAACTGAATCTCATATCAAGGTGACTCCTACTCCATCCACTATATAATGCCAGAAGCAAAGCAAGTTTATCCACCAGAACTTTTTGTACACTTGGCCTGCTCCACTTCAGGATTTAAATTCAAAAGAACAGATGGTAATATACATAGCTCAGATGGTAATATACATAGCTCAGGTCGTCAGTGTCCCCCAAAGGTGCAGGTGTTAGCGGACTGGTCCCCAGAGCGGTGATAGTAGGAAGTGATGGAAACTTTAAGAGGTAGGGCCTAGTGAGAGGCCTTTAAGTCCTTGGGGACATGCCTTTTAAAAAATACAAGACCTCAGCCCTTTCTTCTTCTCTCTTTGCTTCTCCAGTAAGAGGTGAGCAGCTCCCCAAGCACTCCCACCAGGTGTGCTGCCTCGACACAGGCCCAATCGCAACAGGGTCAGTCAGTGGTGAACTAGGACCTTCAAAAATGAAACAAAATAAGCCTTTTCCTTTTAAGTTGATTATTTCAAATATTTGTTATAATGACAGAACACTGACTATCAAAGATGGCTCTCACTGTCTTATTTTTCAAAAGCTAAAATCTATATTGCCTAAGGCTGACCTCTGAATTGATCACAGTTAAAACTTCCTGTGCTGAACTTTGCCATGGGGGGGGGAGTTTTAAATGAATTAACAATCACACATTCCCCCTCCTTGTTTATTTTAAGTTTCAATCCTTGCTTCACAATCACGTGAACTGACTGCTCCACCCCTTTGCAACATTACATGAAGACTCAGGTCAACATTTCATCCTGTAAGCCAAACCCAGGCAGCAGTGAGCTCCCACCTAGATCCCTAAACCAATACTAAAAGCTGAAAGAAAATGCAAGCCAAGTCAGAGAGGTTAAACTGGCAGAGCTGCTCAGACCTAAATTGTGCTATTTGAAACTTAGACCACTTGAGACAACAGTTCACTTTCCTCACTGTGGCAACAGATTCAACCTCTTGGCCCTGTGAAAGTCATCTGAATATATTTAACCAAAAGAAAACTAGAGAGAGACAGAGAAAGAGAGAGAAAGGAAAGAAAAGAAGAAAACTTCTGTCTCCTGATTGAAGATATATTCAGCACTCTGATTTTTTATGCACACTTGATCATCCTGTTGACAGGCTTGGAAGTTAAGTAATATGGACTGCTGCACAGAGGTTTCAAACCTTGATGGAAACCAATGGCAGGCTCCTTTTGACAGTCAAATAATGACAAGCACGTTGCAGGCCACTGCCCGTCATTCACCAACATCTCCAACCTGCTCCAACTGCTGCGCAGCAACTAAGTGGAGGGTCAGAGGTTAAGCTCCAAGAAGCCAGCAATGAAGGGCAACTGTCATGCACCACTGCCTATTGTGAAGCAGCAAGGAGTGGCTGTCTCCTCCAGAACATGCAAAACGTTCTCATTCTGTCCAGGCACAGACACATCTGAAGGTCCTAAATGAGACCATTGCCAATTCATGAAGCTCCAAACTGACAGCATGCCATTCAAGCTGTCTCAAATTTGACTTTTTTCCTATTTCAAATCACAAATGCATGCAAAGTATACAGTTAAGCATAACTCTTCAGCCATGGTTTTAAGCATGCTATGCTTTCAGACACATACACATTCTCAGATCCTAAAAAGATAAAGAAAATGCAGAATTAATTTATTCTTCTTTAGGGAGTTTCTAATAAAGTATATAATTCAAAATGGCACAGGAAAAACCCACATATCAGTTTTTTAGAAAAGTTCATAAATGTCTACAAAAGAAAATCATTTTTAAAAGGACTCATTTCATAAGATTTTCACAGTATGTAGGGGCACTATGAGAACTAAGAAAATAGCTACATACACATAATTTGATTTAATAAAAATAACATGAAAATAAAGATCTATCAACAACTAAAAAATATTTTAAAAAATAATATGAAAGTACTAAAAGGTACACGTACACAGTAATTCACTGGCATATTTTATAATTATTTAGAATCTGTTTATAAAAATTATCCTCCACAAATTATTAAGAGTTCAGCACATGAAACACATATATCCTTATATAATTCTAAGTTTGGGTTCCTATTTTTTTAATGTGGTAAAATTATACGATCTCACTCAGATGTGTGTGCATTAACATATAACTTGCAAAGAGATTTCTTCTTTCTCTTTATTTGAGCAAAATGAAATGTCTCATCTTACCTAGAAGCCCTAAGGTTGTCACTAAAAGTGATGATCCAGGATAGAGAATTAAGTTGCACATTTTTTCTCATATCCTTTCCATCAACAACAGGATTTTTAATCACAGTGTCCTAAGTAGCCCTCATCAGAAAAAGCCTTTAGTGGTATGAACTTGAAGATGAACCTTACTTAAGGGTGTTGGTCTACACCAGCTGTAGCACTAGAGTCAACTCTAAATCCTGATCACTTCCCTAAATGAGCCTGGGGAAAGGAGATAACTCATCATTTACAAGGAGCAAAGCCAAGATATCCCATTACCAAAGCTTGTACACAGGAAGGTCAACTTCAGAAGAAGGCCAACTAATTGTTCTAATTACTTTCCAGCAACAAGTACATAGCTAGTTTTTTTTGTGTTTGCTTTGGTATTGCGTATTGAACCCAGGGGAATTTTACTATTGAGCTACATTCCTAGACCTTTTCATTTGTTATTTTGAGACAGTATCTCACTAAGTTACTTAGGGTCTCACCAAGTTGCTCGAATTTGCAATCCTAGTACCTCAGCCTCCTGAAGTTCCAGGGATTACAGACATGTACCACTGTAACCAGCAAGAACATGGCTAGTTTCTAATAACCAGCTGCAAATAGCCTAACATAAGTTATTTCTGGTAATGTACAAACATATATCAACTTCCCAAGTCTTAGGCAAAACCAGAAATTACGGTGCATAAATCCAGATCATTACAAGTAGTTTTGATCAAGAAAAATATCCCAAGCCAGAGTACATATTTACTTAACGATTGGGATAGCTGCTTAAATAATGTTATTCAAAATAAAGTAAGTGAGCTCTTGTTTCTTTTCTCTCTTTTTTTTTCTTTCTTTTTAGTAGAGTGTATTTTGATATATTGTACATGCAAGGGAGTATAACTTACTGTAATTAGGATCCCATTCTTGCAGTTGTACATGATGTGGAGTTTCATTAGTTGTATATTCATATATAAACATAGTAAAATTATGTCCAATTCATTCTACTGTCACTGTGAGCTTTCTACAATACAAATCACTTGATAAGAATTTCAATATGAAGTGACTTCTTGTTTCAGAGGCTG